>NC_092380.1:59168716-59793716 GCF_030028105.1 Mobula birostris | reverse complement strand
TTGTCCTTCTCAGAGACCACTTGTGGTTTAAATGGATCACAATCCGTTGGTATTTCTAACTAAAATAAAGGATAAGAATAGAAGGTTATAAAAATTGGAGTCTGATATTGCAAGAATATGACCTGACAATCAAACATGTGAAAGGTACTGACAATATTATAGATGATTGTTTATCCATTTGTTAAATTGGAAATTGTACACATTTTGCTTTGTCATCTGATGATTATATATGTATTGTTTCAAACTCTGAAATTTCCAGTTAAACAAAAATTTTGCCTTCGTCAAAATTTTTTTCTGAAGGAAGGGGGTGTGATGGGGTCCTGAATTACCCCTATGAACTGTGCTTTTGAAAAGAGAGAGAGAGGTGCCCAACGCAAACACCTTGTTATTAAGAGAGAGGGAGGCGAAGACTGCTTTGAGATGGTGTTATGAACCCCTCAGGTTCATATTTTCTCTGGACTGTCACTTTAAGGCACAAGAAAGAACTGAGACTAACTTTTGGATTTCTGCTGAGTTCAGAGAGAGAGGGCACTGAGCAGCTCGTGGGTTGTCATAGTGACTGAGGGCAGCGTTATTTGATGGACAA
Source organism: Mobula birostris (assembly GCF_030028105.1). NCBI lineage: Eukaryota > Metazoa > Chordata > Chondrichthyes > Myliobatiformes > Myliobatidae > Mobula > Mobula birostris. The sequence continues at coordinate 59,793,130 of NC_092380.1, read as the reverse complement.
TGGATATTATGGTTTCTCTGCAGCGTGTTTACTTTTTACAAGGACACTGGTTTCATCTTCTGTATTCTTACAGAGAGCGAGGGGAGGAGCTGTTTGATGGACAGCTAGTATTCAGTGTGGTGAGATAAATAGAAGGTCAGATGATAGACCTGACACACATGGTTTCGGACACTAAATGAGCTTTGTTATGCCCACAGAAAAAGTGGGTTTTTGGAGGATTGATTTGGCGGATTGATCAGTTGCTCTTGCAGTGTGAACAGGGTGTGACCAGTGGGGAGTTATTTGTGTGTCCAACCCTCACTTGGGTTGATAATTCCACCACAGATGAATGGTTCCCTTTGTTGTGTTCACAGTTGGTCACTTTTGAAGGATTTCAGAGGACAACGCAAAGATCGATGGTGTCAGTTCACTTGAAGACTCAAATCTCACTCTCTCTCTCTCTCTCTCCAACACTACTCAATTCAATACCACGAACTGAACTGAACTTTACTCATCATCGTAAGACTGTATCTATTTACCCCTAGACTTGAAGAAGCTTGGTTTTCATATATTTCCACACTTACTGATATACTTACTTATATATAATCATTGCTAATCTGTTTGATTTATCTGCATTTACATTACTGTATTGCGTAGTTACTAATAAATATTATTAGTTAATAGCAATACTGGACTCCAAGATGTTTTCTATTTCTGCTGGTTCTTTAACCTGTTGCGGGGTATGTGACAGCAGAAAGCAGTGCCTTATGGTTAAACTCTCAGAAGCAATGGCTTCCAACTGAATTGTATTAGACCACGAGGGGATGAGTGAATTTAGTCCTGCTGAAAATGTATGGATCCACGGCATGAATAAATTCATTACCCTCATCTGCAAACAGAAACAGGAGACACAAAAGAATGGAAAATGTTGCTAAACTCATCAGTTGATATTGAGTTCAATGTTTCATCCAAAGCCTACCAATCAGATAAAGCCTGCTGTTGAAATGGTGGTGCACCAGATCAGGGCTGAGCCAAATCCAGCAAGAACTTAAATAGCTGCAACCAACTGAGGACATGACCACTCACGTTGGGAATGATAAAGGTGGTCATTTGCTTAATAGGATTTGTCTAGGGCAAAACTTTTGACAAACTGGACAAACTTTTTGAAATGGAATTTGAGGAGCAAATCAACATTTGGAAATGAATTCTCATTAGTAGGTAGCAATTAAAGTTGAAAATATTCCTGTTTTTTTTTCAATATTGATCACCAATATGCTCAAAATACAAAAGAAAGCTAATGATTTTTGTGTTCTCTATACATACCGTGGATTACTAAGAACAAGCCATATTCTGGAAGAATTAAAACTAGAACTTTTATTTCCAACAGCAAATAGCAACCATGTTTCTTACAGCCATGCTTTCTAGATCATTCTCTCATTTTTGAGCATGCTTAGAACTCTGTCCAATCACATTCTTACACATGACACGTGATACCACCATAATGATCTCTTACAGTACATTAGGAATGCACAGGTCAAGTCCACCTTATGCTTTGGATACTTTCCAGTTCACTTATCACTTGAATCAATCTGCTGATGATGCATAGGTTCTGCCTTCCACTTTGTCCTGACCCACTTGGAAAATGGGATCTCATATGCCAAGTTACTGTTTATAAATTTCAGTTTGGCATTTAACACCATCATATCCCAGAAACTGTGGGGAAACTGTTCTCATTGGGTCTCAACACCTCACTCTGTAACTGGATCCTGGACTTTTTAATAAAAAGGCCACAGTCAGTCCATGTAGGCATCAATTGTCCCATTACAGTGAGCAATGGCACTCTACAGGTCTATGTGTTTAGCTGGCTGCTGTTTACTCTGCTGACGCATGACTGTAATTCAGCTCAAACCGTATCATCACGTTTGCAGATGACACAACATCAACAACGATGAGAGAAAGCGAATGGCTGGTGAACTGGTATGACAACAACAACCTAAATCTGAACATGGAGAAGACCAAGGAAATCATTATGGACTTTAGGAAGGTGCAGTTGAACCTCTACATATACATGGCTCCTCTATAAAAAGAGTTCAGTGCACCAAGTTCCTGGGAGCTCACATCACAGAAGACCTCACTTGGTCCCTCAATATCACCTCCCTGGATAAGAAGGCCAGAGAAGATTAAGGCAAGTGAGGCCTCTCCCCATCTGAACTGAATTTTATAGGAGCACCATTGAGAACATCTTGACAAACTGCTTCTTCCATCTGGTGTGGGAGTTGTAGGGCATCAGACTAGAAGTCCCTACAAAAGACTGTGAGATTGGCTGAAAGAATTATAGTCATCTCCCTACCATTCATCGGGGAGATTTGTCAAGAGCACTGTGCACACAGGACCCTTAATATTACGAAGGATCCTACCCATCCATCCAGCATCCTCTTTAACATTTTACCATCAGACAGGAGACTCTGATGCATAAAGAAAGAAGGGCCAGGACAGGAAACAATTTCTTCCCTCAATCCATTAGACTTCTAAACTCCTTGCCATATCACATTCGAAGTATCACCGGTTAATTTGTACTGTACCCTACAATATTTAATTTATGCATTTTATTGTGTTTATCTATGCGTAACTCATTAGTAGATTTAGTTCTTACTTTCCTAAGTTATAGTGTGTTATATGTGTGCTATGCATACTTCTGTGCTTTACACCCCGGTCTGGAGAAATGTTACCTCATTTGGTGGTATATAGTTAAATGACAATAAACTTGATTTGATGACTTGACTTGACTTGAATGATTTCACGGTCTTCAGCTTAGATGTATAGTTGGTCCACAGGTTGTAAAGCATTTGTGACCAATTCGAAATTACTCCTGGGACCAAAGCCAACAACAGCAAACATCAGGCTACATATTTTTGACAACATGACTAACCAAACCTTTAATTCTTTCCACTGTCACAGTAGCTTTCCTTCAGGAGGATGTAAAACGTACAGAGTTGTGAAGGCATGTACCTTAATTTGCCAAGGGGAAGCAGAAACCGGGTGTCAGGAGAGGGGGAAGGGGACATTCCTCCTCAGTAATGGGGAAGAACCTGGGAGTAAGGTGATCATCAGTGGGAGATGCCTTTGGTATTACAGATCATGGGGCAGGTCTGGCCTTTACTTCACTTCTGCGCTGAATTGGTCAACTTGGCAGCTTCCATTTTTTTTTATTCTAATTGCGTTTTCCAATAAAAAATATGTTTAATTTGTGTTTAACTTATGTTTGTCTTGTGAATATTGCTTATATGAGGCCAAATGCCTGTAATGCTTTTGTGCATTAGTTTTTCACTGCACCTGTGCATATTCTACATGTATATGTGCATATGACAATTAACTTGACTTTGACTTTATCAGGTGTTTGAGAATAGATCATGGGCCAAAGGGCCTGTGTTGTGCCATACTGTTTGAGATCCTGTGACATGTAAATCTCCAGAGAAAGCGTTGAGAAACATATCCAACACTGCCTCATGCTGCACAAAATACTCTGCAGATGCTGGGGTCAAAGCAACGCTCACAACATGCTGGAGGGACTCAGCAGGTCGGGCAGCATCCATGGAAATGATCAGTCAATGTTTCGGGCTGGAACTCTTCGTCAGGACTGAAGAAGGAAGGGGCAGAGGCCCTATAAAGAAGGTGGGGGGACGGTGGGAAGGAGAAGGCTGGTAGGTTCCAGGTGAAAAACCAGTAAAGGGAAAGATCAAGGGATGGGGGAGGGGAAGCAGGAAAGGTGAAGAAGGAATAGGGGAAAGCACAATGGGTAGTAGAAGGAGGCGGAACCATGAGGGAGTTAGTAGGCAACTGGAGGAGGGGGCAGAGTGAAATAGGGATAGGGGAAGGGAGGCAGAGGGAATTACCGGAAGTTGGAAAATTCAATGTTCATACCAAGGGGCTGGAGACTACCTAGGCTACCTAGATGGTATATGAGGTGTTGCTCCTCCGACCTGAGTTTAGACTGGGTGGAATTTTGAAGTAAAGTCGATGAAATTGACGAGCTCAGCATGGGTGCAGGAAGCAGCACCAATGTAGTCATCAATGTAGTGAAGGAAAAGTTGGGGAGCATTACCAGAATAGGTTTGGAGCACAGACTGTTCCACATAACCAACGAAGCACTGGTACTCACACTTAATAACTTCTCTTTTGATCTTCCCACTTTCTTCAGACCAAGAGTGTAGCTAAGGGCACACGCATGGGCCCCAGCTATGCCTGCCTCTTCATTGGTTATGTGGAACAGTCTGTGCTCGTCAATTTCATCAACTTTACTTCAAAATTCCACCCAGCCCTCAAATTAACTTGGTCTATCTCGGACACTTCTCTCCCCTTCCTTGATCTCTTGGTCTCCATCTCTGGAGTCAGACTGTCCACTGATATCTTCTACAAGCCAACTGACTCTCAAAACTACCTCGACTATACCTCTTCCCACCCTGCCACATACAAAAATGCCATTTCCTATTCCGAGTTCCTCCGTCTCCGCCGCATCTGCTCCCAGGACGAAGCTTTCTGTTCCAGGACATCTCAAATGTCCTCTTTCTTTAAGGATCGTGGTTTCCCTTCTGTCGTCATCAATAATGCCCTCACCCTCATCTTCTCCATTTTCCACACTTCGGCCCTCACCCCATCCTCTGGCCACCACAACAGGGACAGAGTTCCCCTTGTACTCTCCTACCATCCCACTAGCCTCTGGATCCAGCACATTATCCTCCGCAACTTCCACCACCTTCAACAGGACCCCACCACTAAGCATATCTTTCCTTCTCCACCCCTCTCCGCTTTCCACAGGGATCATTCCCTCTGTGACTCCCTGGTCCACACATCCCTCCCCACGGATCTCCCACCCGGCACTTATCCCTGTAAGCGTAAGTGCTACACCTGTCCCTACACCTCCTTTCTTGCCACCATTCAGGGCCCCAAACAGTCCTTCCAAGTGAGGCAACACTTCACTTGTGATTCTGTTGGGGTCATCTATTGCATCCGGCGCTCCCGGTGCGGCCTCCTGTACATCGGTGAAACCCAACGCAGATTGGGGGACTGCTTCATCGAGCACCTCCGCTCTGTCTGCCACAACAGACAGAATCTTCCAGTTGCCACCCACTTCAACTCTGCTTCACATTCCCATTTGGATATGTCCATACATGGCCTCCTCTACTGCCATGATGAGGCTAAACTCAGGTTGGTGGAGCAACACCTCATATACCATCTAGGTAGTCTGGGTAGTCTCCAGCCCCTTGGTATGAACATTGAATTCTCCAACTTCTGGTAATTCCCTCCCCCTCCCTTCCCCTATCCCTATTTCACTCTGCCCCCTCCCCCAGCTGCCTACTATCTCCCTCATGGTTCCGCCTCCTTCTACTACCTATTGTGCTTTCCCCTATTCCATCTTCACCTTTCCTGCCTATCACCTTCCTGCTTCCCCTCCCCCACCCCTTGATCTTTCCCCTTACTGGTTTTTCACCTGGAACCTACCAGCCGTCTCCTTCCCACCATCACCCCACCTTCTTTTTAGGGCCTCTGCCCCTTCCCTCTTCAGTCCTGACGAAGGGTTCCGGCCAGAAACATTGACTGATCGTTTCCACAGATGCTGCCCGACCTGCTGAGTTCCTTCAGCGTGTTGTGAGTGTCACTGCCTCATGCTGATGGCCAGCTTTGTGTACAACTACATCAAACAATGCAAAGGCATTCAGTACCCAGGCGATAAATTCCACTGCATGCTGAATTCTGATCTGCTTCTTTGCCCTCTAATTGCCGCTGGAAGACGATCAACTTGGTAAAGATTGTTCTCTGTTTTGCCTGAAATTTAATTGTCCATACATTAAACTGTGCAAAGCAGACATGTATTATGCTGCATTGCAGAATCCTAAACCATAAGGTGAAGGATACACACAAGAAGAGTACAACAGCTGTAGAATTTCTGTAGGAGCTGAATGTCATTGTACAGGAAGGGAATGGGATCAGGGCAAAACTTCCACCCTGTATACATATGGAAATGTATTTTTTGCAATATAACTGTTGATGAAATCTTCAATGTAAGATGAGTGAGGCATCCCAGAGTGCCAAGCACTATGGAGAACATAATTCGAAACTTCGACTGTTTACCCTTTTCCATAGGTGCTGCTTGGCCTGCTGAGTTCCTCCAGCATTGTGTGTGTGCTGCTTGGACTTCCAGCATCTACAGATTTTCTCTTGTCTGTAACTGGTTCTGTATTGGACTCTAATTATGACTGGCTATAATTCCAGATCAGTTCTGACAAAGGGTCTGACCCTGAAACTTTGACTGTTTATTCCCTCCATAGATGCTGCCGAACTTGCTGATTTCCCCCAGCATTTGGTGTGTGCTTCTGTGGTTTAAGTTCCTTTACATGTTTTGTGTATACTTTTTATTGGGGCAGAGTGAATTCTGGCTCATTATTTTTTTGGTAACTATATTGTGTATTTTGTCCATTCATGATGGTTCAGATGTGGCGCTTTGATTCTTGGAGATATTTCGCTGCCTCCATTTGAGTCCTGTTTGAGATGCTTTCAATGCCGCAAGTACGGCTGAACAAAATTACTATGGGACACAGGACTCTCCTCATACTATCAGTAGATCAACAGGAGGTCATATTGACTGAGTCATATTGATCTTGCTTTGAGTTCTTCCTCCCACTGTCAGTTTGATGTCCGTATCAGAAAGTCTGATTTTTAATGATGGCAATAGTATGCTTTGAGCCCGAAGAAGATCTCACAACCTAAGGGTCTGGAGATGTTGTTGCCCAGTTGACCTTAAAGGTGGAATTTAATTATCGTAATTGTCAACATGTCCTTTGTCTGGTAACTTTCTTCCAGGGCTTTCTGGCAGTAGACATGGAAAATCCTTGTTTCCCCCTATAAAAAAAGTATGCCTCAATTGGCTGTGTTGTTAGGCACCCTGAAAGCACTCTCCATCTTACTCCAATCTCTCTCCATTATTACAGCATCCTTTCATTAACTAACAACATGCTCCGGATGCAGGGAGTGTTGCTTCTATTGTTGTTTATCTCTTCAAAAGCTGCCTGCTAAGAACACAGATGCTGAATAAGTAGTGACAGCTGTAAGAACTTGTAATGCCCAAATTGGGAGTGTTACAATGAAGTGAACAATGTCATTATCAGTGTAGTGTTGCACTGGTGAAACACAAAAAATGCTATACTGCAAATGAAATTCAGTCTCTTTCACAATGATAGCTCAACTAATAACAGGTCCGTTGTGAAAGAAATACTGTACAAGCAATTTCTAGGTGAAGCTTATTGTTTCTCTGATCATTGTATGATGTGAAGAGTCTAACCCTACTATATAATCTTGTGTTTCCTAACTCAGAAGTGCTGTGCTTAATTCTAATGCCTCTCATATTGTCCAAACTCAGATAAACACAAACTGCATTTTGGACCTGTGACCTACGTTGAAATGGAAAGTTCAAACTTGCTTCCATTTGCCAAGTAACTTTGGGAATTGAGGATGGTGATTGGAGGGGGTGAGGATGGTGGCAACTGGGAAGGGAATGATTAATTAAAGGATTTAATTGATGTTTATTGTCACTAAGTTGCCTCTATAGGAAATTTGCTTCTCCAGCAGACAAGAGTGGTCACAATTCAGATATCCTTTTGATATTACTTTGTCGTGCCGCAAAGTAGTCACAGAGACTGTTTCAGCTGATAATGATGTCTATTTTTCATTTTTTTCTCAATTTGGCAAAATATTTCTTGTGTTTATTCAAACAACTCCCTACGTATAATTGATCTAGGCGCCGTGCAGCATGGCCTGGTTCAGCTCACAATGTGACTAGCACAGGAAATTTGAATTTGAATGACAAGTTTTGTTCAGAAGCCTGTGCTATATTTTAAAGGTTATGTTGTGCAAATGAAGCTTTGAAGAGCTGCAATTCTGATGTAAAGCTCTGCTGAGATTCACTGCCAGTGCACTGAGTGCTTTGATAAGTGTGTAGGATGCGAACTGCAAGCAATGTGTACATCTTGTAGGATAGCAGTACGAGACACAGGGACCAGAACAGGACAACCAGGCAGTTAAAAACAAACAGGTCATTTTTCAGCCCTGGATTCAACCCTTTCCTGCCATCTCTGATATTGACTTTACGGATCGGCTACCAGACAGAAAGAGATATGGTATTCTGGGGTGCTGTTTTGTGAATTATCGTTATCAAATTCTGACTGAGCATTGCAGAATACCATTGTCATTGGGCAGTTCTCTAAGGATAATTATTTACATGAATATAGTTTGCATTAAGTGGGACAAAATATCTCCTCAGATTCAAGGGTAAATAAGTTGTGTAGCCTGTCTGAATGCTTTGGTTGCTTATCATTTGATTTAAAAAAATCTACCTCCAAATTATTTTTGTGAATTATTGTTAAAATATGATGGTGACAACCAAGAGGAGGATTGTAAACACAGGAGATTCTTTTGGAATTCTTGAGCAACATATCCAAAATTATGGAGAAACTCTGCAAGTCAGGCATCAACCATGAAGGGGAATGTACAGTCAACATTATGGGCTGAGATCTGTCATCAGAAATGGGAAGAATTGGGGAAGAAGTCAGAACAAGGGGTAGGGGGACAGGAAAGACTGCTGGCTTCGGCCCCCTTCCGCTCTAGTCCTGATGAAGGGTCTTGGCTCAAAATGAAGACTGTTTATTCTTATCCATTGCCGTTGCCTCACTTGTTAAGTTCCTCCAGGATTCTAAGAGAGGATGATTATGTTAGCCCAAAGCTTGGAGAAAAAAGAGTTATCTTCAGCTTACTTCACTCAGTGCACAGGAGTGAGATAGATCAGCCGGTTGAGTGATATTGCAGCAACAACCTTGCACACAACATCAGTAAGGCCAAGAAATTGATTGTGGACTTCAGGCCAAGAAGTCAAACGAACACACACTGGTCCTCATCAAGGGATCAGAATCAGCTTTATTATCACCGGCATATGTCATGAAATGTGTTAACTTAGCAGCAGCAGTTCAATGCAATACATGATAATATAGAGAAAAATAAATAAATAAGTAGATCAATTACAGTAAGTATATGTAGGTATATTAAATAATTAGATTAAAATAGTGCAAAACAGAAATAATATATATATATATTATATATAAAAAATGTGATGTAGTGACATGGGTTTAATGTCCATTTAGGAACCAGATGGCAGAGGGGAAGAAGCTGTTTCTGAATCATTGAGTGTGTGCCTTCAGGCCTCCGTTCCTCCTTCCTGATGGTAACTGTGAGAAGAGGGCATGTCCTGGGCAATGGGGGTTCTTAATAATGGATATCATCTTTCTGAAGCACTGCTCCTTGAAGATGTCTTGGATAGTACAGAGACTAGTACCCAAGATGGAGCTGACCAACTCCAGAAGTGCAAACGGGGAGCAGTTTTGAGTTCCTAGGTGTCAACATCTCTGAGGATCTATCCTGGGCCCAACACATTGAAGCAGTTACAAAGAAGGCATGATAGCAGCTATATTTCATTAGGAGTTTGAGGACGTTTGGTATTTCATCAAAGACACTCACAGATTTCTACAGGTGTACCGTGGAGAGCATTCTAACTGATTGCATCACTGTCTGGTATGGAGGGGCCACTGCACAGGATCGGAAAAAGCCACAGAAAATTGTAAACTTAGCCAGTTCCTTCATGGGCACTGACTTCCCCAGCATCCAAGACACCTTTAAAAGGCAATGCCTCAAGAAGACGGCAGACATGATTAATGACCCCCATTGCCCAGGATGTGCCCGTTTCTCATAAGGAGCCTGAAGACACTCACTCAAAAGTTCAGGAACAGCTTTTTTTTTAACAATATGTCTTATTGTTATTTATAATTTTGATTATTATGTTTTGCGATGTGCTGCTGATGCAAAACAACAGATTTCATGGCATATGCCACTGATATTAAACCAGATTCTGATTTTTTGTACTCAGTCTTAAGGCTTTATGGCACGGTCTCCTTGAAGGCTTTCAAAGGCTAATATTTATCATTCTCTTTCATTATATTTCATTCCATATTGGTCTGAATGGTTTGAATGAATTTCCATTTGAAGGAGGCAATGAAATTGTCACTATAGATGATGCTATCTCCCTTGGCATTATAATTTGTGAAGTCAATTTATAACCATTTATATATTCAATATTTTGCATCATTTACTCCTTTCAGAATGTGCTTGTTAAAATCTAAGGTTTAACAATTTGATTATTATTAAATATCACGTGCAGTTTATTCATAAATTATTTTAACCGTGATATAATAAATCTAAAACCATGAACATTTGTATTGTTTTGATATTTTTTTAGTTTGCAGCTGGTTTTTTCATCCAAACTGTGGAAATGAAATTCTGTAATCTCCCATCCCTGTTTCTGACCTACACTCCTTTCAAAGATAGTAGCTTTAGGGAGTGAGTCTATATAGAATATATGTAAACATATTAATTCAAACAAGAACCAGTCTTCAGTTCTTAATGTAAATTGTAAATTGCAATCAAAAAATTGAAGTTAAAAGCACAACTTTGCAAGTAAACAGTACTGTCTGCATAGCACAGACCACGGGATATGGTTTGTAAAATGGTGATTAGGAATCATATTTGCATATGCATCAGCCAAATGTTAAGTTAGCAGGGTTGTGTTAATTGCCCTGAATCAACTATGGTTTTAAGGAATTTACACCATTGTAAAATTGTGAACGTTGTGTAAGTTCAAGGAAGCTGTCAATTAGTTTTTCCCATCTAAAGTATTTGAACAGAGGTGTAGATATATACTGTAATTTTAAGGAAGCATTATCAACCCAAAGTATTGAAGTAAACAATGTCATTGTAACCATTCAAATTGTATTGTATCACTTACTGTTATTTTTGATCTTGAGGGTATAAGAATGTGATATTCTTTGAGTATGGGCGACTCTACTGGGTGTGTTTCCAGGAGAATGTTTGTTGTGATGAATCAAGACCATCACATCTATAACTTCTCCAGTTTCTCCAGTGACTTGGTTACAGTCACAATAGTAGCTCTCTGGGGACTCTGTAAATGATAAGTGAAACTGAAAAGCATTACAAAATATATTTGGTTCGATCACATGAAAAATTCCTTGAATGGCTACAACAGAGTTAAATATGGAGTTTCTCTTTTGTGTCCTGTGTTATTTCTTTTTCTGTAATAGTCATAATTTATTAGTTTAGTTTTCTCAAAATCCCACAACTTCTTCCTGCCAAGTCCTCCAAGAGGATAACCCTGGGTTTATTATTGGTATGCTACCATATGTTTCATGTCTTTTAGCTATTTTTGTCAAATTTCCATTATTAAAATAACGTTTTCATTACTTTGCATCCAGCAGAGTTTACAAGTGGATGAAAGCCTTGTTACTAAATCTGGTTTCTCTCAGTTGCCAATAAACATTTTTTTCTCAAAAACTGCACATTTCACAACTGAATTAATGAATTATGATATTTAAAAGTCCCAACAGCTGTAACCTGAGATTGATGTTATATTAGTGTCTTTAAAAAATGCATTTTCTTGTTATGTGAAATGTAGTTGGGTTGTTAACAGCATGAAAATAGTTGCTTTTACTTTGTAATTAAAGAAATAAATATAATCCTTGAAAATGTTATTTCATCACTACTTCCACCTCTCCAGCTTTTCCCTGCTTGAGTTCTGCAATCAACTTTTTCACTATACCCAACAAGGGCACATTTGAGGAAGAATCTTAGATGATGAGATACATTGTAATAATAGTCAAAAAGAAAAGGAAGTATATGTAAGGTTTACAAAGCTAACTAGTGCACAACTTTAGCTGGCTAAGTCATAGGTTTTCATATGACCCTTTACTTACACATAATTAATTTTCACAATACAATTGCCAAGAAAGCTCCTATAATTTACATAAAAGCAAAGTACAAATTAAAAAATTAGACAATGTTTGTGAAGAGTAACCTTTCAGGTGATTAACTTTTACTCAAATCTCTTACAAGCCGTCCATGGATCAAGAATTTCCAACTTATGTACACCTGTACATATGAATAATTGGCCAGAATATTAAATTCAAAAAGTCCAATGTATGTACTTATATTTGTTTCATTGAATGACAGAGTTTCCTCTGTCTACTGTTAGTAATTTTTCTATCTTTTCAGCCTTATCCACCTTTGAAACCATTAATTACATTACTGCAGAGAGATGAGATGAAGCCCACGTCTGTCTGGGACTAACATGGATATTGCGTCCTAGCTGTCTAGATACACAAGCCAGGGCAATACAATACGGAGAGCAAGCTGTTGTCCACACTGCAAGCTCCCCATCTCCAAGCATCTGATGTACCCAAAGGAACGGCAGGGACCGATACATTTTGGCACCAGCAGCATTGCAGGAGTTGCCAGTCAGTGTTGGATTCAATATAAGACTGCCTTAGAGACTTCAGCTCCAGATTTTTCCCTTAGGTTTTACCCTGGAAGCCTTCCCTGTGAGTGGGTATAGCCACAAGGCAGTGGAGGTTTGACATCAGAGTTTTCCTTCTCCTAGGTGAGCTGCCAACCACAGCTGACAAGACCATCTGCCCGAAGTGACTGGTTTTAAGGTGCCAGTAGCCCGCCTTTGCCCCTTCTTCTGTCAGCAGAAATGATTCCGCCAGGCTTAGTAGATAAATCACACATGAAGGACCAAGGCTATTTGAGTCACACACCACTGAGAGCATTTAATAGGTAGTGGGAACTATCACTCACGGCTATAACAACCTTAAGGAACCGCTGCAGAGATATGGTTACCATTTGGAGTACTTTTCAACTTATGGATAAAAGTGACAGTACTGTAAAAGCGAACCTGTCTGAAAATGCCCGGTACTTACCTGAAGCTGAGAACCCAGCACTCTCTGGTGGTCACCTGTTTCCCATCGCTCCTCCTTCACTTCATCATTCCAGATTGGATACACCTTTGCAAGCTGCCTCTCACTCAGCACCTCAGTCATGATCCAGAAGTTAGGCAAGACTATAGTCCCTGTTCTCTGGAAATTTAGAGTGCTCTCTAGATACCCACTACTCACTAGATTTCTACACCCTTATCTTATTTTGTCATGGTCTGGTCCGTGAAGTCCGGATTCCAGTTCACGGTCTGGTCCATCGTTCCTTATTCCAGGTTTTCTGGTTTTCCCTTTTTTCTGTTCGGTGCTCGAATTGAGGCAGCTGATTCACATTTTGGGCTGGCTACATTCATAATTCCTTGGTTCAGCTTCAGTGGCTGGATTGTTTCTGTCCTAACCCTCTGTCTGAATCCCTTCTCTGCCCCTTCCTCTTGAAGTCTTGCCATGCCCCTGCAACCTGCGTCTGAAGCGTTGCCTTGCCTTGCCTTGCCTCACCTGCAACCTTTGTCTGCACCACTGTCAAGTTCAACCGTTGGAGCAAGACTGGAGCCTTGCTATGTCAGGATAAGAAACTGTCTGTTGTTTGGAACTGTCTTTGTGTCCATGCCTTCACGAGGTAGGTCTGGCTGTTTGCTGCTACCTAGTGTTGGGAACTGTCTGTGTCCACACCTTTGCTAGATAGGTCTGGCTGTTTGCCACTACCTTGTGTTGGGAACTGTCTCTTTGTGCCCTTGCCTCCACTGGGTAGGTCCAGTTGTTTTCCGCTACCTTGAGTGGAGATCTGTCTCTCAGTGTTCTATGTATGAGTCCTGACCCCACGTCCTGTTTCCAAGGAGGGGTCCTGGCTCTGTGTTCTATGTTCCTGTCTCTCCCAAGACCAAAGCTCTGTGTTCCTGTCTCTCCCAAGACCAAGGTTCTGTGTTCTGCATTCCTGTCATCTTTCTCCAAGGTTCCGAGCATCCAGTCCTCGTCCAAGGCTCCGAGGTTCCTGTCTCCCAAGACCATATCATGTCTTTGCCTCGTTCCAGAGTCCGAGCCCGAGTCAAGACCCAAGCTCTGGGTCCTTGTCCAGTCTCTGGCTCGGAGTCCAAACCCAAGCCATGAAGAACCTAAGCCTTGAGGAACCCAAGCCATGTCTAGTCCGGTAGCCATGTCATGTCCTCACCTAGTTCCAGGGTCTGAGCCCGAGTCAAGACCCAGGTTCTGGGTCCTTGTCCAGTCTCTGGCTCGGAGTCCATGCCCAGGCTCCCAGTTCCCAGTTCCTTGTCCTGGTCCCACTTGCCTAGCCCAAGTTTGTGTTCTTGTCCCAGCTCCTAGTTTGCATACAGTCATGTCCCTAACTCAGCTCTCTAGTCAAGTCCTGTTCCTAGTACTTCAGTGCCTGTGTCTTGCATTTGGGTCTGCATCAATGCCCCCCTTATGACATATTTAGCACAACTGATTTTTTTAACCTTATCCAATAAACAGATCTCTTGAGCAAGATTAAAATCTCCATGAACTACAATATCAGGAATGATCAACGTGATCTGAAGGATACGTTTATAAGTACAAATGATACCTTGTGAAGTTGAAGAGCCCTGAGATGTGTTAGAGTATGAGTACTTCTTGTAGACAAAGAATAGAGTTAGTTGGTTAAATGTTAGTGCTAAGATTACTGGGGAATGGATGCAATTAGGTGATGTGATACCAGAAGTGTTTTTGTGAGGTGCATTCTTGACCACTGCCGTAAAATTGTTGAGCTTCTCATGGCACCAGTACTTTAGTACTGGTAGCATTGCTCCTTCCTGTTACCTATTCCTTATTCCCTGATCCATCATATCATATGTCTTCATACCCTTCTTCCCCAATGGAAGTGAAGGCCGTCACGCTTTCATTTTCTCAGCTCATTGCTGTACTTGAGAGTCAGTGATCTGTCTCTTTTGGTCTCTGTTCCATTGTGCTGGGTGCTGTTGTCCAAACATATGTCCAGTTTCACAAGAAATACCTCATATTTAAATCGAATATCAGCTGCTCAATAATAATCAAAACTGGGTACTCTTTCTTTGCAAACAATAGATATTCAACAACTACTTCAGATCTGGTCATGATTAATACACTCATTTCTCCATAAAAGGTTGTACAGGTTTTGAGCTCCTAATCAGACCTCAAAGACTTCATACCATCAAACCATATTCTCAGAGAAACTTCAAAGGATCATGGTTACCAAGAAAGGCAATGCTTCAGAAATGAATTCCTCTGCTGCAATGAAAAAATTAAAAATCTTACATCAAGATAAGGCTGATTCTCACAGAAACATACAATGTCGCATTATCTAATTATATCCATTCCCCAACCAGCTTAGCACTAACATTGCTCATAAATAAAACCCACAGCTAATCTTAGAGATGAGTCACTTCAGATGTTTGGTCTGAATTCATGACCTTGACCTTGACATTATGATTTATATGCTCTGAACCCAAGAAAAAATACTTCCAACTGGAGCCTAGATAAACTTAGTTTCTCATTAAGCAATGGTTTTCCATTTTTTATCAGTTATTCCATCTTTTGACAATTATCTTCCACTTTCAGCACAATTTTATAAAGTCAAATTTGTGTTGGGCATGTGGCCAAGTGGTTAAGGCATTTGTCTAGTGATCTGAAAGTCGCTAGTTCAAGCCTCAGCTGTGGCAGCATGTTTGTGTCCTTGAGCAAGGCACTTAACCACATATTGCTCTAGTGTCTGTGCGAGGAGTGGCGCCCCACACAGACTTCCAATCTGCGCCTTATAAGGCATGAAAATGCCCGAGACAGGCCTCTCATGGTCTGAATCAATGTTCCCTCCCTCCCTCCCTCCCTCCCTCCCCAATCAATACAGCATCACATAATTACAGACTATCTAATCCCCGTGAAATGTTCTTTTGTTTCTCTGCATTCTATTTCTAGGTGTACCTGATGCTCTATTGTTTATAGATGGTATTTAGTATATTATTCTTCTCTCTTTGTAATACAGAGATTCTAGTATAGCCAGTAGAGCATCAAACTGGTGCAGCAGTAACTGTTTTGGTTGTTGGTGCTCAGATGAAATGTTCCATTGCTCACAATTAGTTAGTTGGGCCTCTCTGCAAATGACCAATTCCAGCATAATTTCTACTCCAACAATTCCTTATGCTGCATCAAAGGTGCCCATGTACAAGGAAACAGTATAAATAGAGCTTACAGAGTCACTGAGTTACACAGCACAGAAAATGGCTCTTCAACCCAAATGGTCCATGCCAACAAAGATGTTCCATCCAGACTAATCCCATTCGCTAGCATTTGGCCAATAACCTTCTAAACCTTACCAATCCATCTACCAGTCTACCATCTTTTAAAAGTTGTCATTGTACTTGCCTATTTCACTTTCTCTGCCAGCTGATTCCACATAAATGTGATACTTAGTATAAAAAAGTGTCCCTCATGTTCCTATTAAATCTTTGCCCTCTCACTTTAAACTTATGACCTCTAGTTCTTAATTCCTCAACTCAGAAAAAAAGACTGAGTCAGACATATTTATAAGATCACCTCTCAATTTTCGATGCTCTCAAGAGCAAAGTCCCAGCCAGTCCAGCCTTGTTCCATAACTCAGTCCCTCAAGTTCTTTCAAAATGTTTGTAAATGTTTTCTGCATGCTAAGTTCAAAGTAAATTTATTATCCAAGTATGAATATGTTACCACATACAGTGTATTCCAGTAAAGTGGTCCATCTGTTGTTCAGGCAACTTTTAGAGAACAAGAACTAATTAAGAAAGTAACTGGAATTATGTTTGTTTATTTGGGACACTATGTTGCTTAATCAGGACAGGAGACAGTTGTCAAACAGTTTGTAACTAGTGTCAGTCACATGAATTTGTGTGACTGTTAGACACTACACTGTGCTTAGAGCACACAGTTTTTAAATAGCACCAGTTGTGTGTGCTTGTGTTCAAAAAGCAGTGACTTTTGTGTCACTGATAATTGGCAAGAAATCAGCAGTAAGACAATTCAAAATTGTTTTGTTCACTATGGTTTCAAGCGTTCAGATTTGGAGATCCAGAAACAATCACGAGCAGAAAAGAAATAATTTCACTACTTCTACAAGTTAGGAACAATGAAGAATTTGAAGATATTGACAATCATCTTGATTGTTACAATAAAAATGAAGATCTGGAGGGTACAATCGTCAAAAGCATTGTATGAAGGCAGCTATTATCTGCACTAGATGTCAGCACTAATTTTGTTTTTTTACAGTCAATCAAAAGAGCATGGCAGCATGTATATTGTCCATCATATTGGGATGACAGTGAAGAGTTTTTAAAGTGGAAAAGCCTTTGCACTGGGACAGTTCCACTCTCTTGACCTCGGAGGTCTGGATGCAGTGGTACGAGTAGTCTTCAACAAACTGCTATCTTACTAAGTTGCAGTGGATGACCATGACTTCTATGCCTTATCATGGCCTTTGCTCTCCACAGAGTGTTACAGAACTGCCTTCTTGATCATTGAATCTCACTGTTGATCTCATATTTCCAGTCCGTTAGAGTTGCCTTCACATGTTAGAACAGGCTCGTCCCTATTTCTGCGGAAGATGAGGCCTCACCTGGTTTATTCTGCCTGTCGAAGCACTCTATCGGGGTGTGGCCGCTGTCACATGCAAACAATTACGTACTTGGAGCTGCAAGTGAGAGCTGAGTGTCTGGTGGGGGCCAAAGGTGATTGAGCTGTCCTGGAATGGACATAACAAACCCCTTCACCTGGGGTGCCACCCCTCCCTGGACACCTCATAGATAACAACGTACACTGGATAAATTCCTCCGTTGATAACTATTGGGAAATAATATCACAATTTTATAGTACTGCAGTAGCATTTCTAGTATTTTAATTTGTTCTGTATTTTATTTACATACATAATTTGTTACTCCACTAAACGGTAGTTCATCTTTTTTGTAGCTTTTTAACTATTTCTATGGAAACTTCGGCTAATTGGGCCAAAGTGTACTGTTTCTGATGTATCCCAATTAACTAGAATCCACTGTACTACCTTGAGATTCATTTCCTTGCAGTCATTTAACAGAAATAGAGAAATACAGCAGAATTTTATGAACAAATATACATAAACAAAAACAACCAACCAATGTGCAAAAAGTATAGGAATAGAATGAGGTGGAGGATAAATGTGTGGCTGAGGGATTGGAACAGAGGGCAGAGATTCAGATTTCTGGATCATTGGAACCTCCTCTGGGGCAGGTGTGACCTGTACAAAAAGGACAGGTTGCACTTGAATCTGAGGGGACCAATATCCTGGCAGGGAGGTTTGCAAAGGCTACTGGGGAGTTTAAACTAGAATTGCTGGGGGGTGGGAACCGAACTGAAGTGACGGAGGAAAGGGAGGTTGGCTCACAAATAGAGAAAGCTTGGAGACAGTGCAAAAGGGAGGATAAGCAGGTGATAGAGAAGGGACACACTCAAACTGATAGTTTGAGATGTCTATTTTAATGCGAGCAATATTATGAATAAAGCGGATAAGCTTAGAGCGTTGATCAGCATTTGGAGCTATGATGTTGTGGCCACTACAGAGACTTGGATGGTGCAGGGGCAGGAATGGCTACTTCAAGTGCCAGGCTTTAGATGTTTCAGAAAGGACAGGGAAGGAGGCAAAAGAGGTGGGGGTGTGGCACTGTTGATCAGAGATAGTATCATAGCTGCAGAAAAGGAGGAAGACATGGAGGGGTTATCTATGGAGTCTCTGTGGGTGGAAGTAAGGAATAGGAAGGGGTCAATAACTCTACTGGGTGTTTTTTATAGACCACCCAATAGTGACAGTGACATCGAGGAGCAGATAGTGAGACAGATTCCAGAAAGAAGTAAAAATAAGAGGGTTGATGTGGTGAAAAATTTGAATTTCCCAACTATTGATTGTCATCTCCCTAGAGTGAGGGGCTTAGATGAGGTGGAGTTAGTTGGGTGTGTTCAGGAAGGTTTCTTGAAACAATATGTAGATAAACCTATAAGAGGAGAGGCTTTACTTGATCTGGTATTGGGAAGTGAACCTGGTCAGGTGTCAGGTCTCTCAGTGGGAGAGCATTTTGGAGATAGTGATCACAATTCTATCTCCTTTATCATAACAGTGGAGAGGGATAGGAACAAACAAGTTAGGGAAATGTTTAATTGGAGTAAGGGGAAATATGAGGCTATCAGGCAGAGCAGGAGCTTGTAAGTTGGAATTGGAAACAAATGTTCTCAAGGCAACGTACGGAATAAATGTGGCAAATGTTCAGACGATATTTGCGTGGGGTTCTGCATAGATACGTTCCAATGAGACAAGGAAAGGAATTAGGGTACAGGAACTGTGTTTTTCAAAGGCCATTATAAATCCAGTCAAGAAGGAAAGGAGAGCTTACGAAAGGTTCAAAAAACCAAGTAATGATAGGAATCTAGAAGATTATAAGGCTAACAGGAAGGAGCTTAAGAATGAAATTAGGATAGCCAGATGGGGCCATGAGAAGGTCTTGGCAGACAGGATTAAGGAAAACCTCAAGGCATTCTACAAGTATGTGAAGAGCAAGAGGATAAGACATGAGAGAATAGGACCAATCAAGTGCGACAGAGAAAAGTGTATATGGAACTGGAGGAGATAACAGAGATACTTAATAAATACTTTGCTTCAGTATTCACTACGGAAAAGACTCTTGGCGATTGTAGGGATAACTTGCAGTGCACTGAAAAGCTTGAGCATGTAGATATTAATGAAGAGGATGTGCTGGAGATTTTGGAAAACATCAAGTTGGATAAGTCACTGGAACCACGCAAGATGTACCCCAGGCTACTGTGGGAAGTGAGGGAGGAGATTGCTGAGGCTCTGGCAATAATATTTGTATCATCAATGAGGATGGGAGAGGTTCCAGAGGATTGGAGGGTTGCAGATGTTGTTCCCTTATTCAAGAAAGGTAGTAGAGATAGCCCAGGAAATTATAGACCATTGAGTCTCACTTCAGTGATTGGTAAGTTGATGGAGAAGATCATGAGAGGCAGGACTTATGAATATTTGGAGAGGCCTAATATGATTAGGAATAGTCAGCATGGCTTTCTCAAAGGCAGGTCGTGCCTTATGAGCCTGATTAAATTTTTTGAGGATGTGACTGACACACTGATGAAGATAGAGCAGTAGATGTGGTGTATATGGATTTTAGCAAGGCATTTGATAAGGTACCCCATGCAAGGCTTATTGAGAAAGTAAGGAGGCATGGGATCCAAGGGGACATTGCTTTCTGGGTCCAGAACTGGCTTGCCCACAGAAGGCAAAGAGTGGTTGTAGATGGGTCATATTCTGCATGGAGGTTGGTGACCAGTGATGTGCCTCAGGGATCTGTTCTGGGACCCATACTCTTTGTGATTTTTATAAATGACCTGGATAAGGAAGTGGAGGGATGGGTTGGAAAATTTGCTGATGTCACAAAGGTTGGGAGTGTTGTGGATAGTGTGGAGGGCTGTCAGAGGTTACAGCGGGACATTGAATGGATGCAAACCTGGGTTGAGAAATGGCAGATGGAGCTCAAATCAAATAAGTGTGAGGTGTTTCATTTTGGTAGGTCAAATATGATGGCAGAATATAGCATTAATGGCAAGACTCTTGGCAGTGTGGAGGATCAGAGGGATCTTGGGGTCTGAGTCCATGGGACACTCAAAGCTGCTTCGCAGGTTGACTCTGTGGTTAAAAGGCATACGGAATATTGGCCTTCATCAATCATGGGATTGAGTTTAAGAGTCGAGAGATAATGTTGTAGCTATATAGAACCCTGGTCAGACCCCACTTGGAGTACTGTGCTCAATTCTGGTCGCCTCATTACAGGAAGGACGTGGAAACGATAGAAGGGGTGCAGAGGAGACTTACAAAGATGTTGCCTGGATTTGGCAGTATGCCTTATGAGAATAGGTTGAGTGAACTGGGCCTTTTCTCCTTGGAGCCGGGAGGATGAGAGGTGACCTGATAGAGGTGTACAAGATAATGAGAGGTATTGATTGTCTGGATAGTCAGAGGCTTTTTCCCAGGGCTAAAATGGCTAGCACAAAAGGGCATAGTTTTAAGGTGCTTGGAAGTAGGTACAGAGAAGATGTCAGGGGTGAGTTCTTTACACAGAGAGTGGGGAGTGTGTGGTATGGGCTGCCGGTGGTGGAAACAATAGGGTCTTTTAAGAGACTCCTGGATGGATACATGGGGCTTAGAAAAATAGAGGGCTATGGTAACCCTAGGTAGTTCTAAGGTAAGGACATGTTTGGCATAGCTTTGTGGGCTGAAGAGCCTGTATTGTGCTGTAGGTTTTCTATGTTTCTATCATTCTTAGTAACTAAACTGTGAAAATAAAAACAATACTGAGATCATGAGTGGTAAAGAGTCCTTGAAAGTCAGCCTGTAGATCGTAGAATCAATTCAGTGGTGAATGAAGTTATCCACACACGTTTAGGAACGTAATGGTTGTAGCTGAATAACTGTTCCTGTTGGAACAAGGCTTCTATGGTAGTATTGAAAAGAGGCCATGGTGCGGATGCTGGGGTTATTTTCTTGTTGCAGCACTGAATGTGTTGGACTGGGGTGTATCCGCCACTTTCTGTAGCTTTTTCTGCTCTTGGACATTGGTGTTTTCATACAAGGGAGTAATGCAACCAGTCAGGATGGGCTCTACTGTGCATCTACAGAACTGAGTCAAAGTTTTTGGTGACATGCCAAATCTACACAAACTCTTAAGAAAGCGGAGATGCTGTCGTGCCTGATTTGTGATGATACTTACGTACTGGTCTCAAGACAGATCCATTGATACGTATGTTGATGTCACAGAGTTTAAAATTACAGACCCCCTCCACCTAAGTTTCCCTGATAAGGACTGGCTCATGGATCTCCAGTTTCTTCCTCCTTTGGACAATAATTAGTTCTTTTATTTTGCTGATGTTGAGTAAGAGGTGGTCATTATGGCACCACTCAACCAAGTTCCCGATCACCTCCTATATGCCAATTCATCACCATCTTTGATTCAGCCAACAGCAGTTGTGTTGTCAGCAAACTTCAATAAGGCATTGGAGCTGTACTTTGCCTCATAATCATAAGTATAAAGTGAGTAGAGTTGCGGGGAGGGGGGATGTCAAGCACACTGCCCTTTGGTGCACATGTGCTGATTCCAATTTAATAACATAACGATGGTGACCAAAACTAAACACAAATCTCCAAGTGTAGCATCACCAGTGTCCTGTACGACTGTACCTCCCAACTTTTATAATCAATGCTTGATTTATGAAGGCCAACATGCCAAAAGCCTCCTTTACCGCTTCGTGTACCTATAATTCCACTTTCAGTAAACCACGTACTTGTACTCCAGGGTCCTCCTGTTCTTCAGCACTCCCCAGGGCCCTACCATTCACTATGAAATTCCTAGCTGAGCTAGATGAGCCAGAGCAAGGCACAATGAAACAGAAATGGTAGGGAACAGAGAAGGGCAAGAAAAAAACACTGCACTCCAATCCTGATCTGAATAGTACAATTCTGGAGCAGTGAGGTGATGCTGCAGTTCCATAAAACTGGCTAAACCACCATAGTGGGAGTACTGTATTCAGTTCTTGTCTCATTATAGGAAGGATATGGAAGCTTTAGAACGGGTGCAGAGGAAATTTATCAGGATGCTGCCTGGATTAGAGAACAAGTCTTATGGGGAAAGATGGAGCAAGCTAGGACTTTTCTCTTCGGAGTGAAGGAGGATGAGAGGCAATTTAATGGAGGTGGATAAGATGATAAGAGGCATAGATAGAGTTGACATCTAGTGCCTTTTATCAGGGCAGCAATGGCTAATACAAGAGAAGATAGTTTTAAGGTGATTGGAGGAGAATATTAAGGAGTATTAAGCTGTAAATTTCTATGTTCTATGTTCTAATATCCTTGTGAAATCTGAGAGATCTTTGGCTATTGTTCGTTATTGTGTTTGGGCATCAAAATCAAAATGAGTCTCATTTCCTTACATGAGATATTTGCCCTACAGTTTAAAAATGATATTATATCCAAGGGTGTTGGCGTGTGGCCAAGTAGTTAAGGCGTTCGTCTAGTGATCTGAAGGTCGCTAGTTCGAGCCTTGGCTGAGGCAACGTGTTGTGTCCTTGAGCAGGGCACCTTACCACACAATGCTCTGCGATGACACTGGTGCCAAGCTGTATCGGCCCTAATGCCCTTCCCTTGGACAACATTGGTGCCGTGGAGAGGGGAGACTTGCAGCATGGGCAACTGCTGGTCTTCCATACAAACCTTCCAAGGCGCAAATCCGTGGTCTCATGAGACTAACTGATGCCTATATATATAATATTAAGGAGAGGTTAGAGATAGAGTTTTTACACAGAGAGTGGGACACATTGGTATATTAGAGTCATTTAAGAGACTCGTAGAAAGGGATATGGATGATAGAAAAATAAAAGGCAACGAGGAAGGGAAAGGTTAAATTGGCCTTGGAGTAGATTAAAAGGTCAGCTCAATATCGTTGACTGGAAAGGCCCATTACTGCGCTGTATCTCTAAACTGAAATTAAATTGAAGTATGATGTACTGTTCTATATTCTACTTTCTATTTAATTGCATGGTTTAGTTATTATGGGCAGTGCATATCTGATCATATATGAAGTCACCTCTATGATTTATAGGAAGGATTTTAATCTGTGCCAATGAAAATGAGTAAATATCTATTTGTTCTGTTTGAGAGTATGTAATGCTTCTAGTATTTTTTCATTTTTAAAAAAATGGAACATGATGTTAGAAGGCTATGGTATAAAATAGGCCACCTCGCTCATAAGAAGAGGGTGCGGAAGAAAGTAAGTGGATTTGCTCCATTAGAGACCCGTTTATGCTGGATCTATCTACTTTAGATACAGCAGCCTGGCAACGGCTGAGAACAGAAAAGCGGATTGTATCTTTTAATACAATTAATAAGCTTTCAGCCTCAGATGTGTTTTATTAGGCCACTGGAGAGAGAAAAAAACCAGAGAATGAAGTGAAGAAGTGTGGGCGTTCAGTGGGAGTAAGCAGTGAAGGACAGGCTTTGTTTGGTATGGATCAGCGAGTTAGAGTTTAGATTAAAATCATTTATATTTATGTAAATACATCTTTGTGGATTGGCTTCCATTAACCTAATTTACATCCATTTTACAAAGGAGAGAAGGAAATGTGAAAGGTAGCTAATGCACCTTCGAAAAATCCAGTGCCTGGCTCGTGACATCTGAATGGTTTCTCTCCTCAGCCCCCACCCCGCAAAGAAGATAGTTTTTAGTGGGGCACTCATTCCATTTAACTACCTTTAACTCAGCTAAGTGAATACTATTCACGCTGTGCTTCAGTGGAGAGTGCTAGCAGGTTGTGTGGCTCTCCAGCAAGAGAGAATCAATCAGGTTGATAGCACACCACTGCACCTCATCCAATTCCGGCTGACACATTAGCATCACAAATTAAAAAAAGGAATATGAAATTCCATGTGATCCATGGGACATTGTTAAGTAATGACGATTATATTGTTTTATCAACCCCGCAGCTGGCCACCACATTCGAAAAACATTGTTTTACATCTTTTGAAGAATTGATGACAATAGCTTGCAATAAATAAGATGGACACATTTATTTCTAAAACAGTGTTCAAGTATCAGCTTTTTGAAGTCAAAATTGAATGATGAAAGTGTTATATTATGTTATACCTTCAGAATGAAACAACATGCATGGTGTTAAATGGGAAGCTCTGTGTTAAATAAGGAATTCACAATACAGTTATTGCAGCAGCATTTCTCAAAACTGTGTAGGACCGGCAGCTGGGCTCAAACTTGTGACCACTGCCACCAAATGGGACAAGGGAAATAGGGTTTGGAAACTATTTGCAGGTTAACCTTCAAGTTACACATTATTCTTTATATCATAAATCATTGTCCCTTCATTATTACCCAAGTCCAGGAACACCATTTTCCAATGGACAATTAGGGATCAGCAAAAAATACTGGTCTAGCAATCAATTCCCACCTCCAAAGCAACAAATTAAAAAAAACAAATACTTAAGTTATAAGCAAATGGGTAGACACAAGGGCATATCTGTTGATATTTGTAATAGCCTGTGTATCGTTATTAGTCAGTGAGTAAACAATGTACTTAGTATTAAACAGTTACATCATTAATTTAATATTGAATGGTGAGCTCACTATTAACCGAAGAGTTCTGCTTAAATATTGAATGCTGTAATAGGTGGTGTAGATCTTGACATGCAGCTGTCTTGTGCAATCTCACTAATAGGGGATTTCAGAATTATGTAAACTGCTTTGCTTTAGACATCAAAATTTTATATTACTGCATGCTCTATATTAGTTGGAGATGTCATTTTACTCATCATAAGTAAAGGGTCTTGGCTGATGACATGTATGAAAACATATTCTCTGTTAAACAAGAAACTCAGTATTAATGATGAACCCAACACTGTAGAAGATGCTCATTTTTAATTTCTGAACACTGTATGAAACTGTAATCTTAATGTACTAAACATCACGTTGGGGATTCAGCTTTATTTTCAATGGGTATCTGTGTTTGACAAAACACCCATCTTTTAATGATGAGCTTAATATTAAGACTATAAGCTATAAGACACAGGAGCAGAATGAGGCCACTCTGTCCATTGACGCTGCTCTACCATTCCATCATAGCTGATTTATTATCCCTCTCAACCCCGTTCTCTGAATCTCCCCATAACCTTTGATGCCCTGACTAAACAGTCCTGACAAAGGGTTCGGGCCCAAAATGTCGACTCATCGTTTCCATGGATGCTGCCCAACCTGCTGAGTTCTACCAGCGTGTTGTAAGTGTTGCTTTGACCCCAGCATCTGCAGATTACTTTGTGTTACCTATCATCCTCCGCTTTAAGTACTGTGTATTCAATGATGTGGCCTCCACAGCTGTCCCTGGCAACAAATTCTATAGATTTACCACCCCCGGCTAAAGAAATTCCTCCTCATCTCTGTTTTAAATGAGTGCCACACTATTTTGAGGATGTGCCCTCTGATCCAAGACTCAACCATTATAGGAAACATCCTCTCCACATTTACGTTATCCAGGCCTTTCAATATTTCAATGAGATTCCTCCCTCCCTTTCATTCTTCTAAACTCCAGCAAGTCCAGGCCCAGAGCTATCAAATGCAGAAACCCTTTCAATCCCGGAATCATTCTGGTGAACCTCCTCTGGATGCTCTCTAATGCCAGCACATCTTTCCTTTGATAAGGGGCCCAAAACTGCTCGCAATACTCCAAGTGCCGTCTGACCAATGCCTTATAAAGCCTCAGCATTACATCCTTGCTCTTCGATTCCAGTCCTCTTGAAATGAATGCATTTGCCTTCCTTACCACTGTCTCAATCTGCAAGTTAACCTTTAGGAAATTCTGCATAAGGACTTTAAAGTCCTTTTACACCTCTGATTTTTGAATTTTCTCCTTGTTTAGAATATATTCTAAACCTTTATTCCTTCTACCAAACTGCATGACCATATTCTTCCCTACACTATATTCCATTTGCTACTTCTTTGCCCATTCTCCCAATCCATCTAAGTCCTTCTGCAGACTCCCTGCTCCCTCATCACCACCTACCTCTCCAACTATCTTTGTATTGTTTTCAAACTTGACCACAAAGTGAAAACAATCGGTCTCAATACCGACCCCTGTGGAACATCACTAGTCCCCAGCAACCAAGCAGAATAAGCCCCCTTAATTTCCACTCCTTGTTTCTTGCCCACCTGCCAATTGTTTGTCTTCCCCGTAATACCGTGGGCCTGTTAAGCAAACTCATGTGTGGCACCTTTCCTCTAAAAATCCAAATAAACAGCATTCACTAACTCTGCTATGTCTATCCTGTCTGTTATTTCTACAAAAAATTCTGACAGATTTGTCAGGCAAGATTTCCCCTTAAAGAAACCATGTTGACTTTGGCCTATTTTGTCACGTGCCTCCAAGTACCCGGAAACTTCATCCTTATAAATAAACTCCAACATCGTCCCAACCACTGAAGCCTGGCGAAAGGACCTATAATTTCCATTCTTCTGCCTCCCTTCCTTCTTAAAGAGTGGAGTGACATTTGCAATTTTCCAGTCCTCCAGAACCATTCCAGAAACTAGTAATTCTTGTAAGATCATTACTAATGCCACCACAAGTTCTTCAACTACCTCTTTCAGACCCTGGGGTGAAGTCCATCTGGTCCAGGTGATTTATCTACCTTCAGACCTTTCAGTTTCCCAAGCGTCCTCTCCTTGGTAAATAGTAACTAAACCCACTTCAGACCTTCCCCCCAACAGTCTCCAATTTCCGACATACTGCCAATATCTTCCAGAGTGAAGGCTGATACAAAGTAAGTTTATTTGTCTCCCATTACTACCTCTCAAGCATCATTTTCCAGCAGTCCAATACCCACTCTCATCTCTCTGTTACTCTTTATACGTCTGAAAAAAGTTTGGTATCCCCTTTTATATTATTTATTAGCTTACCTTGATATTTCATCTTTTTCTCACTTCTATGTTTTTTTTAGTTGCCTTCTGTTGGTTTTTAAAAGCTTCCCAATCCTCTAACTTCCATTAATTTTTGCTATATTACATGCTCTCTCTTTGCTTATATGCTCTCTTTGACTTCCCTTGTCAGCCACGGTTGCCTCATACCCCCTGTAGAATACTCTTCTTCTTTGGGATATATATATCCTGTGCCTTCCAAGTTGCCCGCAGGAACACCAGCCATTGCTGTTCTGTTGTCATCGCTGATAGTGTCCCCTTTCAATCAACTTTGGCTAACTCCCCTCTTATGCCTCTGTAATTCCTTTTATTCTACTGTAATACTGATATATTTGGGTTTATCTTCTACCTCTCAAACTGCAGAAAGGATTTTATCACATTGTGATCACTATCCCCTAAGGGTTCATTTACCTTAAGCACGGTAATCAAACCTGGCTCATTACACAACACCCTATCTAGAATTGCCTTTCCCCTAGTGTGCTCATTCACAAGTTGCTCTAAAAAGCCATCTCGTAGGCATTCTAAAATTCCGTCTCTTGGAATTCAGCACCAACCTGATTTTCCCAATCTTCCTGTATATTGAAATCCCTCAAGACTATCATAACATTGCTCTTATTACGTGCTTTTTCTATCTCCTATTGTAATTTATATCCAACAACCTGGCTACAGTTTGGGGGGTGTGGGTGGGGTGCCTGTTTATATCTGCCATCAGGGGCTTTTTAGCCTTACAATTTTTTATACTTTACCTTCAATTCTAGATCTTCTAGTTCTATGTTACCTCTTTCTAAGGATTTGTTTTCATTTTTTACCAGCAGAACCACCCCATTCCTCTGCCCACCTACCTATTCTTTTGATACGAGTTGAAACCTTGGTGTTAAGCTCCTAACTATGATCTTATTTCAACCACAACTCAGTGATGCCCACGATGTCATACCCGCTAATCTCTAACTATGCTACAAAATCATCTACCTTTTTCTGCATACTACTTGCGTTCAAATATAACACTTTCAGCCCTGTATTCATCACCAGTTTTTTTTATTTTGCCCCCATATTACACTTGAACCCACCTCACAGACTGCAATTTTGCCCTGTCATCTACCTATCTGCCTATCCTTCCTCACAGTCTCAGAGTAGAAAGCCCAATATTAAAAGAGGAGACAAATGATAAACGGAAATCTCAGAATTAAACCATTAAAGTAGAAAGGTCCCACTAATGAGCTTGGAATGTCGTCCAGTATCAAATGAAGAAATCAGCATAAAGTAACTGACAGGCAGAGGCTGTAGAATAGAAATTTAAGGAATTCTCTTGATTCTACATTTTTTTTGTTTTCTTACATTAGCTCATTATACAACAACCTAATAATTACTCTTTCTGTGATATGAATGCTGATATAATTTACGTGTCAAGAATCAACAATTTATATCATTGTTATAACTTTAGTTAAGTAACCTCTGTCAGGAACTTCATAAACTGTGAAGGATTCAGATACAAAGATATTGAAACAGTAACCAAGCTTTGATCAAACAGTAGATTTCAAGGAGCTTCTTGATAAAGCTGAGAAGAGTAGGCAGGCCGAATGACCTTGGGGGAACTTCAGAGCCTTGGGCCAAAGTAGCTGAAGGCACAGCTGCTGTACTGGATAACAGAAATGCCCGAGTCCCGAAATCCTGGAGGATTGTGAGGTCAATGAAGGATATGAAGGATACAGAGGACAGCAGGGGTAAGTCACAGATCATCAATGATATGCGAAATGCTGTCTCCAGCTCTTTATTACAGTAGGAAGACAATGGCACATCGCTGTCAGAGAACTGAGTTTATTAATGCCAGCATAATTAGGAACTATGAAATTCACATTTCTTTTCAAGGTATTGTTATGTTCCAGTCCTCATTGAAAAATCAGCTTTGAACCATTTTGCTAGCTGTTAGCGTGTACTGCTGGCAGTTCTATTAAGGGGAAATTCATAGAACATAGAACATTAAAATGCAGGCTCTTTGGCCCAGGAGGATTTCTGATCTTCTAAGATCAATCTAACCCTTTGTACCGACATAGGGCTCCTTTTTTCCCATCATCCATGTGTAACACCTGAAATGCCCAGCAGGCAGCACTGATGCCTCCAGTGACGTCACCTTTCTGGGCAGAGATCTTCACCCCTCTTCATGGGGAGGAATCTCATTTGGATTACGAGACACACCTGAGACTGGCCGAAAGGTGTTTAAGGCAGGAGGCTGCACCTACCAGTTGCTCAGTCTTGATACTCACTCTGCTGGTTAGAATCAACAACTAGAGTTAGTCGTTCTCCTGTGCCGGTTCTGTGAAGAGACTTACCTGGGATCTAGCCTGTGGAATCAACCTCTTTGCTTTGTAGACTGGCTTGCCCGATTTTCACTTGTAGTCTTTGATCTTGTGAGACAGCTTATCCAAAGCCTTTTTGTTATACTCTTTGTGAACTCTTAACTTCCCCGTGTGTTACAGTTTGAATCTAAACAAGTGATTATGGCAAGACAATTGTACTGAGTGCTTCTGACTGTTGAAATAAAGTTTGAAGTCATTTGACCAACACTGTCACTGCCTCTGTCCCACCTACATCATTACACCATATGCCTATCTAAGAGTTTCTTTAATGCCCCACCACCATCTTTGGTACACACGCACCGATCTCAGTGTTAAAAAAATCTTCTCTCTGACATTGCCCCTATACTTTCCTCAAGTCACCTCAATATTATGTCCCCTAGCATTAGCTAATTCTGCTGTGGGAAGAAGTCTCTGGCTATTCACTTAATCTATGCCTCTTACCATCTTGTACCCTTGTACACCCATATAAAGCCACCTCTCATCCTCCTCTCCAAAGGGAAAACTCCTAGCTTGCTCAACATGCTTTCATGAGACATGCTGTCTAATCTAGGTAGTATTCTGGTAAACCTCCTCTGGACTTGCTGTAAATCTACATCATACTAAAATAAGGCGACAAGGACTGAACACAATATTCCAAATGAGGTTTAACCAGGGCTTTATGGAGTTATAACACTACTGCGCACCTCTTTAATCCCCTGAATAATGAAGGCCAACACACCGTACAATTTTTTTAGGGTACTGACAACCCTATCAACTTGCATGGTAACTGAGGGATTTATGGATGTGGACCCCCAAGATCATGCTGTTCTTCCACACTGTTAAAAATCCAGCAATTAATTCTGTATTCTGCCTTCAAATTCAACCTTCCTGAGTGAATCAAATCACACTTTTCCAGGCTGAACTCTGCTACTTCTCAGCCCAGCTTTCATCCTGTCAATGTTCCACTGAAACCTACGATGATCTTCTACACCATCCACAACTCTACCAATCATTATGTCACCTGAAAACTTATGCATCCTCCCTTCCATTTCCTGAACCAAGTTATTTATAAAAATCTCAAACAACAGGAGTCCCAGAATAGATTCCTGCAGAAACCACTAGTCACTGATCTCCAGGCAGAATATGCTCCATCTACAACTATTCTATGTCTTCTACGGGCAAGCCAAATCTGAATCCACACAGCCAAGTTTCCCTGGATCCCATGCCTCCTGACTTTCTGAATGAATCTACCATGGGCTAGCTTATCAAATGCTTCAATAAAATCCATGTACGCTAGATCCATTGCTCTACCTTCATCAATGTGTTTTGTCACATCCTCAAAAAATTAAACAAGGGTTGTGAGGCATGATCTGCCCCTCACAAAGCCATGCTGACTATCCATAATCAGACTATCCTTCTCCAAACATTTGTAAGCCCTGTCTCTAAAAATTTCTCCAATAATTTGCCCACCACTGAGGTAAGACTCACTGATATACAATTCCTATGATTATCCCTAATCCCATTCTTGAACAAAGGAATAAATTTGCCCCTCTCATCACCTGGTACTACCTCCATGGACAGAGATGATCATTGCAAAAGGTGCACCAATCTCTTCCTACTCATCCTATAGAAACCTGGTGTATATTCCATTCAGCCCCAAGGACTTACTATATATGGCCTAATGTTTTTTTCAAAAATTCTGACGTATCCTGTTTCAAATGTCAACATGTCCTAGCATATCAACCTTTTTTACACCATCTTTTCAAATTCCAACATCCCTCTAACTGGTGATTCTGAAGCAAAGTATCCATCAATGCTGCAGGATCCTCATTACAAACACCTTTAAAACCCAAGCAATTAGGTAGAGCTCCCTTAACCCCCCCCACCCCCCAAGAGTGAATATTGATGGAGAAACAACCTGTGTGCATAATGCAGAGCTGCTGATCACCCATGCATCAATTGCCCACTGTGCCCCAGAAAAGGGTACCACCAGGTAGAAATGAGTGCCCTCCTATCTGGTAAGCTCCCCTTGGACCCTTGTTCCAGCTCTGTAGCTCAACTCACTCTTTCTGTCCTCCCCGACACCCTGACATCTCCACGCTTTGATGGAGTCCTGCACAGCAGGCAAATTTCTGGACTAGACTCTATGTGGACTCCCTTTTGAGCCTATATCTCACCTCTTCTACACCAGAGCCATTGATGGTTGGTCAGACCATGCACTCAGCCTACGCACATGAGCGAGTCCATCCAATTCCTCCTTATTGACTTGCGCAACACACCTCTTATCCTGGGTTACCCCTGGTTCTCCGTTCATGACCCTCACTTCACCTGGTTAAGTGGTTCTCTGCTGAGATTGGGTCCCACTACCGGACAACCTGCCTGCATCCCCAGTTAACTTCATCCCATAAATCCATGGAGATGGAGGAAGACCTGGGCCTCACCAAACTCCCACAGGAATACCATGACTTAGCCATTACCTTCAGTAAAAGTCAAGTGAGCATCCTGCCGCCTCACAGACCACATGACTGATCAATCAACCTCCTCCCAGACACCACCCTGTCCCCGAGGTCATCTGTTCTCCCTCTCACCTGCTGAGACCCAGCTGTGAATGACTATATCGCCAAATCACTATAGCTCCTCTTTATTCGATCATCGCAGTCTCCAGCTGGTGCAGGGTTCTTCTTTGACAAAAAGCAAGATGGGGGTCTCCTTCCATACATTGACTAATGTGGACTTAACGCAATCACCATTAAGAATCGCTACCCTCTTCTCTTGACTGGTAGCGTATTTGAAGCCTTCCGCAGGGTCCAGATCGTCACCAAATTGGATTTATGTATCGCGTACAAACTGATCTGCATCCGCCAGTGAGATGAGTGGAAAGCAGTGTTCATAATACCAATTAGCCTCTATGAATACCTGGTAATGCCTTTTGGATCTTCCAACTACCCAGCTGTTGTCCAAGTCTTCATCAATGAGATCCTCTGAGACATCCATGCTACACAGACAGGTATGTTCTCATCTACCTCGATGACAACCTCATCTTCTCCAAGGATCCCCATGACCATGTCTGTCATGTCTGTTCAGTCCTTCAGCATTTCCTCAAAAACCAACCGCGCTGCAAGATAGAAAAATGCCATTTCCACACCCCATCATTTCCTTCCTAGATTCCATCATTTCAGCCCAAGGCATTGACTCAGAGAAAGTGCACACCATTGTTGAATGGCCCTGACCATACTCCCTCAAACAGCTACCACACTTCTTGGGCTTCTCCAATTTCTACCGCCATTTCAACAACAACTACACCCAAATATCCATTCCACTCACGTCCCTCACCAAATCACCTACTTCATGGTAACCTGGTCTAGTGCCATGGGCCATGCTTTCGAGGAGCTCAAGAGACACTTCACTACCGCTCTCATTCCTGGGCATCCAAACCCCTCTAGGTCTTTTGTGCTAGAGGTAGATGCATCTGACGGGTGTACCAGGGCCATCCTCTCCCAGCAAGGACCAGATGAGAAGACACCCTTGTGACTTGTCACGCAAGTTCAACTTTGTTATGGCATAGGAAACAAGGAGCTACTTGCATCAAATGGTCCTTGAGGGAATGGAGACATTGGCTGATGGGAAACAGAGCCCTTCCTGATCTGGACCAACCACCAGAACCTCATATTCATTCAGGAGACCTGTCAACTCAATGTGTTAGGTTTGCTGAGCACACTTCTTTGAGCAAATCAACTTCACCATTTCCTACTAATCTGACTCCAAGAACACTAAGACAAATGCCCTGTCACGGCAGTTTGACCCAGCTGAAGTGGAGATTGACCCTCAGCCCATCATTCCATCCTTCCGATCCTCACCACGATTGTCTGGGACCTTCAGAATCAGACCTGGCAGATCCTACAGCATGAACCTCCTGCAACCAACACACTTGATAACCATATGTAGGAGCTGGTGGCCGTGCGCTCTGAAGCACACCAGTGGGTCAACTCCTCATCCCTCTCCAGCCATCCAGGCATATAATGGTCCTTGGATTTTCTGCACCAGTTCTGGTGGCTGAACATGGTCATAGATGTACATCAGTTTGTTGCTGCCTGCCATCAACCTGCCCAGTCCAGTTCCTCAAACCAGTGGCTTTCAGGGCTCCTGTGGCTCCTGCTGATCCCTCGATGACTGTGGTTCCACATTGTCAAGGATTTTATCACAGGTTTTCCACCTTCCAATGAGACCATGGTGATGATGATAGTGGACAGCCAGTTCTCCAAGGTGGCCCACTTCATTGTTTTCCCCAAATGTCCATCAGCTGCTGAGACAGCGGACGTGGTTCTCCAAAATGAATTTTGCATCCACGGCTTCCCCCAGGACGTTGTATCAGACTGGGGCCCAAAATTTGTCACCTGCTTCTGGTGAGCCTTCTGCTCCCTTCTCCACATCTCAGTGAGTTTGTCCTCTGGCTATCATTTGTGGACCAATGGGCAGTCGGAAAGAACCAAACAGCAAGTGGAGAAGTTTCTGTGATGCTTCGCCAACTCTTCCACATGGAAGAAGTATCTGCTCTGGGCCAAGTTATGCACTATCTACACCCCTTCTCTGCCACATGTATGCCACCCTTTTGAGTGCTTCATGGCTACCAAGTCCATTGTTCTCCACAGAGAAGCCAGTGGTGCAGATCCTGTCTGCCAGGGTCCTAGTTTGATGATGCCAGGACAGAGGGTCATCCTGGAAGTTAACAGTGCTGACTGGCACCAGACTAACTGTCATTGGTTGCCCAGTCAGACTACTCCAGCCTGGGGACTGCAGCTGGCTATTCCACACGAGATCTTCCTCTGTGCACTGACTCCCACAAGTTCTCACCCTAGTTCATTTGGTCCTTTTAAATTGAACCATCACATCAATCCATTCTCTTACCATCTCCAACTGC
The DNA here is from genome assembly GCF_030028105.1 of Mobula birostris. Classification (NCBI taxonomy): domain Eukaryota; kingdom Metazoa; phylum Chordata; class Chondrichthyes; order Myliobatiformes; family Myliobatidae; genus Mobula; species Mobula birostris. The sequence continues at coordinate 59,758,488 of NC_092380.1, read as the reverse complement.
CACCATCCCCCAAGATCACACCTACACCACGTGTCCAGCCTCAAGCCCATTGCCCATGACCACTGAACCCACCTGAGCCTGCACCTCCGGAACCAACGCTGGAGGAAGGTGGTGCAGTGTGCACTGTTCACCGGTTGATAGATTCACATCATCGTGGATGCGGTTTGCAGTACCTGGTTGATTGGGAAGGGTATGACCCAGAGGAGAGGTGTTGGGTGCCCTAGAGTTTCACACTCATCGAAGAGTTCCTGTGGCCCAGTCTGAATGCTCGCCATTGAGGGGAGTGTGTGGGTTCCTGTCAGGGTCCACAAGCAGACTCCTCTCAGTCTCCACCCAGCTAACAGAAGTCACCTGCCATTCATTTCCAAACCATCACCTGCAGCCTACTTAAATCCAGCTCTAATTCACAATGCTCATTCACTCATATGAACCAGCAGCCTAAACCATTTGTCCCTAGCCTTCAGTTATCCTGTCATGTTAAGCATCTGTTCTCATTTGCCTTATGGCTCCTCATGGCTTGTTATTTTTGCAGTTTATTAGTAGAATATAATTTACTGCTAAATTGTCTGCTGCTCTGTGTTTAGGTCAAATCTCCTCTAAATTTCCTGACTGACGGTTCCATCACTCTACTATCCTTTCCCCGCCTCAGTAGGATGAACCTATCCGGAACCCTATGCAAATGCTCCCTAAACAGTCTCTGCATTTCTGTTGTGCGTTGTCCTGAACACATCTGTTCACAATTTATGCTCCCTAATTCTTGCCTTATAGCATCATCATCTTCCCTCTCCCCATTAAATACAGTCAGCTCCTATCCTTGTCCAAGGGTATGGTAAAGGTCAGAGAGTTGTGTTACTCTCTGGGATTCTTACTCAACAAGAGATCTGACACCTGATTTGGTTCACTGCCTACACAAGGTCCAGTATGGCCTCTCCTTTAGCTAGCTTGTTTACATATTGTGTCTCTAATAGGTTATATTATTTGGCCTGCATCAAACCAGGTAACGTGAGCACCATTTTGACTTGTGTTTAAGCTGGTATATAAGACTGATTTTGTCACTTAGCATATCAGTCATGGTTACAGGTATAGCAACAATCAATAGTTGAGATATTTGTATACTCAACCCTATACAACATTAATTTGGGTGTCTAGGATCTTGGTTCCCAGAACCTTTTAGACATTTGTCCGAATTTCTTTGTTTCAATAAAGGAGTTTTAACATTAAGAGGTGTCTGTCACTAAACACATGTAATTCAAAGGAAGACTTGGTAACCCAAAGTATTGAAGTAAACAATGTCATTGTAACTATTCAAATTACGTTGAATCACCAACTGTTACCTTTGATTTTAAGGGTATATTTTGGGTTACCAATACTTCCTTTAAATAACATATCTACAGTGGCAGATGCCTCTTAATGTTCAAGCACCTTTGCTGGGACAAAGTAATTTATATAGATGGTCAAAAAACTTTTGGGGATAGAGATTCCAGACACCCAAATTAACGTTGTTTACGGCTGACTGAGTACACAGATATCTCAACTATTGATTGCGTATATCTCTGATCACGTTTGATATGCTAAGAGACAACTTCAGTCTGGTCTGTGATTTTGAATACAAGTCATAATGGTTCACTTAGCTCATGTTGCCTGGTTTGATGCAGATGAATTAACATAATCCTTGTCTTGTCTTATGTTTCATCTTCTGAGCAGCCATCATCCTGCTGCAGGCCAGCCAATGCTCCACAAACAATTTTGTATCTTTGCAAGGGTGTATGTTTAACTTTAATTTACTGCTTGCAATTTACAATTTGCATTAAGAACTGAACTCTAGTTCTTGCTGGAATTAATATCTGCCAAGTTCACATAAATCCAGAATACTCCGGACGGTGTCATGAATACTTGCTGGACACACCTAACAAATTCCGTACCATCTAAACTTTTTTTTTTTACTAAGGAGGTACCAATCAGAATTTGGGAAGTAGACATCACCCATGACAACAACCCTTTTGTTTTGCACCCTTCCAAAATCTGCCTCCCAATCCATTCCTCAGTGTCTGCAGCTATTGAGGGGTCTACAGAATTTTCCCAATAGAGTGATTTCTCCCTTCCCATTTCTGACATGCACCCACACCATCCCCATTATTAAAGATGAGGTGTCCGCTATTTGGAGGCACATCATAAAATAAACAGAAGTCAGCATGTTTTACTTAAAGTGAAATCTTGCCTGACAAATCTATTGGAATTCTTTGAGGAAATTGCAAGCAGGATAGACAAAGGATAGTCAGTTGATGTTGTTTTCTTGGGTTTTCAGAAGACTTTCGTCAAGGTGCTGCACACGAGGCTGCTAAACAAGATATGAGCCCACGGTATTACAAGAAAGATACCAGCAGGGATAGTTGATTGATTGACAGGCAGGAGGCAAAGATGGGGAAAAAGGTGGCCTTTTCCAGTTGGTTGCCAGTGACTAGTTGTGATCCGCAGAGGGTTTGCTACTTTTCACGTTATATATCAATGATTTGGGTGATGGAATTGATGGCTTTATGGCTAAGTTTGCAAAGATAAGTGGAGGAGCAGGGAGAATTGAGGAAGCAAGGTGTCTGCAGAAGGACTTAGACAGATTAGGAGAATGTGCAAAGAAGTGGCAGATGAAATATAGTGCAGGGAAAGTGTATGAACCATAGAACCATAGAACATTACAGCACAGAAACAGGCCTTTTGGCCCTTCTTGGCTGTACTGAATCATTTTTTGCCTAGTCCCACTGACCTGCACCTGGACCATATCCTCCCATACACCTCTCATCCATGTACCTGTCCAAGTTTTTCTTAAATGTTAAAAGTGACCCCGCATTTACCACTTCATCTGGCAGCTCATTCCACATTCCCACCACTCTGTGTGAGGAAGCCCTCCCAATGTTCCCTTTAAACTTTTCCCCCTTAACCCTTAACCCATGTCCTCTGGTTTTTTTCTCCCCTAGCCTCAGTGGAAAAAGCCTGCTTGCATTCGCTCTATCTATACCCATCATAATTTTATATACCTCTATCAAATCTCCCCTCATTCTTCTATGCTCCAGGGAATAAAGTCCTAACCTATTCAACCTTTCTCTGTAACTCAGTTTCTCAAGTCCTGGCAATAACCTTCTCTGTACTCTTTCAGCCTTATTAATATCCTTCCTGTAATTTGGTGACCAAAGCTGCACACAATACTCCAAAATCGGCCTCACCAATGCCTTATACAACCTCACCATAACATTCCATGGTCATGCACTTTGGCAGAAGGAATAAAGGGGTAGATTACTTTCTAAATAGGGATCAAATTCAGAATCCAGAGGTGCTAAGAGATTTGGGAATCCCTAAAAGTTAACTTGCCATTTGAGTCAGTGGCAACAAAGGCAAATACAATGTTAGTATTCATTACAAGAGGACTTGAATATAAGAGCAAAGATGTAATGCTGAAGCTTTATAAGGCATTGGTCAGGCCACACTTGGAGTATTGTGAACAGTTTTGGGGCCCTTATCTTAGAAAGGATGTGCTAGCATTGGAGAAGTTCCAGAGGAGAGTCACGGGAATGATTCCAGGAATTAAAGGGCTAAGGTACTGTATGAGGAGCATTTGATCTGGGCCTATACTTACTGGATTTTAGATGAATGAACAGTGTTCTCATTGAAATCTACTAAATATTGAAAAGCTTACATAGAGTGGACATGGGGAGGATGTTTCCAGTAGTGGAGGAGTCTAGGACCAGAGGCCGCAGCCTCAGAATGCAAGGACATCCTTTTAGAACAGAGGTGAACAGGAATTTCTTTAGCCAGAGGGTGGTGAGTTTGTGAAATTTATTGCCACAGACTGCTGTGGAGGCCAAGTCATTGGAAATATTTAAAATGGAGGTTGATAGGTTTTTGATCTGTGGGCATCAAGTGTTATATGGAGAAGGCAAGAGAGTATGATTGAGAGGGATAATAAACCAGCCGTGATGGAAGGGCAGTGCAGACTCAATGGGCCTGAATGGCTTAATTCTGTTCCCATGTCAGATGGTCTTATGGACTCAGCAGACGATCTCTCCAGGACATCCTCCCTTTCTGCAGCTGTGATGCTATCTCTGATTAGCAATGGCACTCCCCACCTCTTTTACCTTCTTCCTTGTCCCCTTTAAAAACATCTAAACCCCAGAATATCCAGCAGCCATTCCTGCCCTTGTGACAACCAAGTCTCTGGAATGGTCACAACATTGTAGTTCTTTGTACTGACCTACGCTCTCAGTTTATCAACCTTGCTCCTCACACTTCTAGTATTAAAATGGACACATTTCATCCCAGCCCTTGACTGCAATTTTTCCCCATCCGTTGCTTACGCTTCTTCTCAGTCTCTCTACAGACTGCATATACCTTTACACCAGCTGTCCCATCCTCTGGTTCCCACTCCCGAGCCCATCCTAAACCCTCTCCAACAGGTCCAGCAAATCTGCCTGCAAGCATATTGGTCTTTTTCAAGTTCATACCTATCTCTGGAGAGATCCCAATGATATCCCAATCCCAAGCATCCAACTGACTGCTCCACTGTCACTAAATTGGTTGAGGAGGACCGGTAAGATTAGGAAATTGTTGCAGTGGGATCATGTATTGTCGTGTTCTTCTACACTTCCTTGTGATCACCTTTAGATTGACATTGTTCAAGGACCAAGAAGCCTACCTTCAGTATTTTTCCCTCTCTCCTCATATGTCATATAGAAATTCTGCCAAGTGCATCAAATGTCAGCAAATGGCCATTAAATCCCCATGGATGACACATGGGGATATGGTACATGGTATCTCTCACAGCCTATTAGTCCCTTTGTATTGCTGCCTTACATATAGTTGCTGAAATGCACACCAGTTATCCCGTGCTGGTTCATTTACCAAATTCATCTGGGATAGTCAGAAACTAAGTTGAACTGACAGCAAGCATCAACCCTCACGACACTATCTGTTTTATTCATAATGTAAATTTTAGCATGAGGCTGAAATCAGACGTAAGAAACAGTGTTCTGGTAATTGTTTGCATCTATAGTAAAATAAGATAAGGAAGGGAGTAAAACTATTGTTCGATTTTTTAATGGGCCCTGAGAGAAAACCTTACTCCACATTAGGAAATGACTAATAGGATTCTGAAGGAATGATGAATGTTGGAAGGAATGTGAGCAATTTTTGTCTTGTGAAAAGCAATGATCTCCACTTTAGCCTTGGGCCCTGTGTATTTGTATTGCAGGTACCATTTAATCAAGCAGCTTTCCAACACAGCAAATATTAAAATTCAGAAGGGAAAGCTTCATATAGTTAGGATTGTAATGACAAAAAATATGATTTATTACTCATATTATCTTCACATTATTTATGCTTCTCATCTATAGTTAATCCTATTATAATCCCATATTAATATCAGTGTCTGGAAGAGGGTGGAATTCTCTCAATCAAGTAGCTGCTGCTCTTGTACTGTGAAAATGGGTTTAATCTCAGCTGACATTTTCATTGACTGACCACTCATCACATGGCACTGCTGCGGAAGGTGATTGGTCACACAGGATTGAAAGTCGCTCCTTTGCTAAAATGTGGGTCATAGTGCGGGGTGAACTGCAGCTGGTTCGGCTCAAGTCTGTTTAGTATCAAGAGAATCATATGGTAAGCGCTAATACAACGCATTGTCTACATAATATCCCAGAAATGAATAGATAAGGTAAAACACAATATAATGGAGTATGTAGCTCAGGGGTCTTCTATCTAATTCTGCCTCTTTTTTACATTAATTTTTTCCTGTATTTCTTTCAAAATCTCCTTATCTTTTTGTTGCCTTATCTCTCCTTTGCCCCAGGTTAGTTTCCTTAATTTTCTTTTATAACTGTACATATCTGTAAAGTAATGTATAGCTTTTGGGCTAGTATTCTATCTTAATTTCTTCCTTTCTCTTTCTGCCTTGCTGATACCTTTTGCTCTTGCTTGCCTTTCTGTGCTTCTTCCTCCCAAACTCATTTCTGTCACATCCCAAGTTTCCATTCCTCTCCCTCACCGTAGTAACAGTATTTTACCAAGAAGTAGGTATCCGTAGAAAGTCTTTTTAATATTCATGTAAGTAACACTCTTGAAATGTTATGTTGTATTGGGTTATAACAACAAGTTTATAATATGGAATATGTTGCAGGCACATCCTGATGCTTTGTACTATGTCAGATTAAATTATACTATATAATGTCAGTCATTGTCTTGGGTCATGTACATACACAATATACACAAGATTTTTTAAAAAACGTGTCCAATTTTGATTTTGTGCCATTCTTTCCAAGTTTTAACCTTGTTCAGTGGAATGAAGAACACATAATTCCTATCTGGTTGTATATAACTAAGTACTATTCGAGTTTAATTCCTTTACATGTATAATTCACAACAGATTAAAGAGAAGAGCTGATTTTTATCTGGTATTGTATTTACTATGAGAGTCTTTCTGATCCTATGCATGAACTGTAAATACTGGGTAGGAGGAGCTTATTTATTGATGTAATAACATTCAATGAAAAATCTTATTGGAGGAACTTGGATAAACCATTGAAATAGCAAATGTGGAATATTATATTGTAACATCTCCAAAGTGCTGTTGTGGGACAAAGTGATATATGATAGTAATATCACACTAATATATAGTGAGTGGGTAACTGTGGTGTATGGCATTAAATATGAGGAGATGCAAGATCATAAACATTAGATCCAATGGAGAGAAATTTTAGAAGTTTATTAATAATTGCAAACTACAATAAATGGAAGAGTTTAAAGCAAAGAATCAAATAAATATGAAGCACAGAAGGAGGCCACTCAACTAGTGTTTCTTTGCCAGCAATAAAACCTATACGGTTGATTTTGAGTTTCCTGTCTAGTTCACAGCCTTAGCACTTTTTGCATCTACTATCCCTTTGGAAAGTGCACTGTTCAGGTGAAAACGCTATCCCCACCTACCCTCTTCCCAATTACTTTATATCCATACCCTGGTCACTGATCTCTCTGTCCAGGGCAAAAAGGCCTTCCGATCCATTTTGACAAGATGGCGTGAAATGTTAATTGAGTCTTGCCCCAGTTTCCTCTGTTTCAAAGAAAGCAAATCCAATCTTTTCACAGTTATAAAATTCTTCATTCCCAGCAATATCCCCTAAGTAACCAATGCAAACTCTCCATTATTTACTTATTTAGAGATGTAGCATGGAACAGGCCCTTCTGGCTCTTGCGTCGCCCGGCAACCCCCTGATTTAACCCTAACCTAATCACGGGACAATTTATAATAACCAATTAACCTACTAACCAGTATGTCTTTGGACTGTGGGAGGAAATCGGAGCATGTGGACAAAACCCACACAATCCATAGGAAGGACGTACAAACTCCTTACAGAGGACACCAGGATTGAACTCTGAAATCCGATATCCCCAGCTACTGCGTCACCACATTACAGTGATATCTTTCTTGCGATGGCCAGAAATGAACTAATGTTTTAAACAGTACTAGTACAACCTTCCAGATTCTGAGTGTCATCTGGAAAAAGATAATATCATTGATGCCTTTCTAATCACTTTAACTGCTGGAACACTATTGACAAAGATTAATCCAAACACTACATAGCAATTAGCCTTACTCTACGCTTTAACTCTTTGGATTCTGATTAGAAGACTTGCTTTCAAAAGCCATTCGAGCTGTTATGTTTTTGTTAAGAAGTATAAAATGAAAAGGAATGTATGCATTACGTATATGAATTATGATTCATGTATTATACCAAGGTGAAATGAATTCCTCGTCACAGTGATTCATAATGCCTATGTAGTTGTTGAATTTTGATTCTTATTTCTCATAAATTTTGCTATACTATACAGTGGCAATATACGACTGGATTTATGTTTAATATTCACCATCGCTTTTATCTTATATCCACAAGTTTACACCTATCCAACCATAGTTTCCAACCCCCTTCTTTCAATAATTTGACAGAGAGGGCAGCCTTCAAGTACCATTTGTCTGTGTCTTATTGACAGTGTTCTTTCAAGCCTCTGGTTACTTTTGTTAATTAGAAGGCAAGTAGGCCATTCAGCCCCTCATAAGAAAAAGGAAGAGGGAATCAACTCCTGTGTCTGCTCTGCCATTCAATAGGATCAAGAGTGATCTACCCTTGCCTTGTAATCATTTTTTTACTCTTACCCCATACTCTCACCTATCTTCCTTCCAATACAAATTTCTGTCAATCACCACCTTGAGGCATCCTCTAGAGAATTCCATAGAGTTGTGGCCTAATGAGACATGAACTACATTCCTCTTGTTGAGTATTTAATACTGAAGAAATATTTGAGGAAGCTTGTATATATCTTGGTTGATTAAGCGTTCTTGTTCAGTTAACTAATTTATTACAAGTTATGTGTATAAATACGTGATTTGTATACATTGTATACAGCGCGTGCGGCCACTCCGGTGATGAATATCTGTAATCTGTCAAGTAGGAGGCTGTGCACAATTCTGATTTGATGGAGGCAGATGTGAGAGCACGGAGGAACATCTGGTGAAACTTTTGAAATGCCTGCTTCGCTGCCATTGCTACTATGTGATCCGAAATCTCCAGAGGGGAAGGCCCGGAATCCTCGGCTTTGCCTGTTGCTTGGCGGCCGGGGCTGGAGTCGAAGCACTCGGCAGAGATGGCGCTTGGTGCTCAGTGTTGGAGGGCTGGTCGGAGGTTCGAAGTTTTCAGATGGACTCAGAGTCGGACTGTGGTCGGGAGCTTCCAGGATGCTGCATCAACAAGTTTGCGGTGCTAGAATCTCATGGCAGGGAGAGTTTCTTCGTTCTACCGTCTGAGTGAGATGTTGGGGCTATCGGGACTTTGAGACTATTTATTACCGTGCCCATGGTCTGTTCTTATCAAATTATGGAATTGCTTTGCACTGTTGTAACTATATGTTATAATTATGTGGTTTTTGTCAGTTTTAGTCTTGGTCTCTCTTGTGTTTCTGTGATATCATATGGTAGGAACATTGTATCATTTTTTAATGCATGCATTTCTAAATGATAATAAACAAGGACTGAGTGTCCTCATAATCGAAATCAATGTGCCACTATGCAATACTTATGTGCCTCACCTAAAGTAAACACGAAGATAGACTCACATTTCAGTCTCCTGTGTCTTCCTGTGAATTAATTTAATTTTTGAAGGTACAAACATAACACTGGCAATGAGGCATTTTTAAAATGAATGCAAGACTGCTATCAATCCATCAAAGTGCAGCGAGGAATAACAAGTAAGAAAAAGGCAGTAAACTTAAGAATTCCTGGGTTTATAAAGAATGAGTACCGAATGATAATAATCATTAAAAACACAGAAATGTCTGGCTATATCAGAAAGATTGATATGTTTGATTACTCAACAGGTAACTGGCTCATGTATACTGAGCTAATTCAACAGTATTTTGAAGCAAATGGAATAGCCGTGAGAAATGTATACAAATTTTGCTGAGTGCTATGGGTTTAAAGACATAGCATAAAGCTTGCTTAGAAGTTTAACTGTTTCAACCAAACCAGCCAAAATGAACTTTGCTGATATAGTGAAAGTGATGAATTACTAATTACAGAAAGTTTTAGGTTTCAAAAGCTTAATAAAAAAGAAGGGGAATCTAATTCAGCTTACGTGTCTGAATTGAAGAGATTGTCTGAGCATTAACAGTTCAGTAATGCGCTAAATGATGCACTAAGAGATCATTTAGTTTGTGGAATCTTACAAGAAAGCATTTAAAAACAGCTCTTAACTAAAGCACAATTTACATTTAAAAGAGCAGTTGAAATCACTGTTTCAATAGAAACTGCAGATAGAGATGCAATTGAATTGCAGTCCGGAATGAAAGTGAGAATGAACAAGGTTGCAGCAGCTAAAGGGAAACCAGCCTGGCCAAACGAATTGTGTTACTGTTGTGGCAGGGGTTCACGTACACCAAACAAATGCAGGTTTAAAAGTAAAACTTGCAGAAAATGCAACAGAGTAGGACACATACAAAGAGCATGTTGATAGGCAATAATCAATGAACTGCTCTGAGAAGAATAAAAACTAAAAAGTCAAATTGCTCTTTCAAGAAGAGCATTAATCTGCAGGTTGTTGATGAAAATTCTGATAATGATGAAAGTGACACAGGAAGGTGTAGTCTTGATTTTTACAGTGTGAAATTTTACAATCGACAAGAAATAAGGTTTACACCAGAAGTAAACTGCAAATTAATTAAAATGAAATTGGACACTGGCTCAGCTCTTTCAGTGGTTCCACAAAAGGAGTTTGAATGTTATTTCAAAGGTACCAAACTGAAACCTGCAGATATTCAACTCAAAACTTATGCTGGAAAAAAAGATAACTCCTGTGGGAATGACATTGGTAACTGTGAAATACAACAAGCCACATTCGGCTTGTATGTGGTAAGAACAGAAGGACCAGCATTTTGGGGGCATGATTCGTTTAGGCAACTACAACTTGATTGGAGATCCATCCACCATGTACATGCCACATCCTCTGCAATGAAGCCAACTGCAAGTGAATCATGAAAGGTACTGAATGATGCCACAGCAGTGTTCAAAGAATGGCTTTGGAACTCAAAACATATCAAGGGTAAAATAGTGTTAAATTAAAATGCCACCCCCAAGCTTTGCAAATTCCATTAGGTTCCTTATGCCATCTGTGATAAAGTAGCCAGAGAGTTAGATTGCATGAAGGCTGAAATAATGCTTTCCAAAGTTGAATGGAGCCCACGGGCATTGCCAGTGGTCCCAGTAGCCAAGAAGAATTACATCTGTCAGGATCTGTAGTGATTTTAACCCAATCTACCCAATGCAGAAAGCAGATCAATATCCTTTGCCCAGGATAGAAGATATCTTTGCAAACCTTTCTCGAGGAAAATACTTCAGCAAAGAGGACTTAGATGAGGCCTACTTGCAAATGGAAATGGAAGAAGAAACCAAAGTGTTTCTCATCATAAACACTCACAAAGGGTTTTATCGCTATCATAAGGTTTATTCTTGGGGCATCTGGACCTGCACCTACACTCTGGCAGAAGGCTATAGACTAGGTGCTGCAAGGCTACCCAGGCACTCAGTGTTATGTGGATGACATCATTGTTACCAGTAAGGATGACATAGGACATCCCCAAAACCTAATGAGAGTGCTAAGAAGGTTAGAAGATTACAGGCTCAGAGCACAACATGGCAAATGTGAATTCTTTAAACCAAGCATCATTTACTGTGGTCACACTATTGATGCAAAAGGGTTCCACAAGTGTGCTGAGAAAACTCAAGCAGTGTTGAATGCCAAAGGATATGTCACAGTTGCGATCCTTTTCAGAATTTCAACTATTATAACAGGTTCCTGCCAAACCTGGCTACTGTGATCCACCGTTTGAACTCGTAATTGAAGATTGGGAAGAAATGGCAATGGAGAAAACAAAGTGAGGTGGCTTTCCAAAAGGCAAAGAAAGTGGTGACATTAAACACTGTACTCACATATTATGATCCACATCATCCAGTGAAGATTGCTTGTGATATCTCACCTTATGGTACATTCATGTCACATGTAATGGGTGATGGAAGTGAATGCCCCATAGCCTTTGCATCATGTACAAATAATGCTGCAGAGAAAAAATACGTACAGATTGACAGAGAGGGCTTAAGTTTGATTTTGGGCTGTAAAACGTTTTAACCAGTTCTTGTATGGGAGAGAGTTTACCCTCGTTACTGATCATCAGCCACTAATGTCCGTTTTCAATCCACAGAAGGGTGTTCCACCTACAGCATGAATGCAGAGATGGGCTCTGTTACTTTGAGGACACAATTACAAGATAGAATTCAAGAGGATGACTAATCCTGAAATTGCTGAAGGATTGTCCCATTTACTCTTAGAAAATAAAATAGTGGAAATTTTTTTTTACTAAAGACACTCGTCTTCATGTATTCTCTAACACAAATCTGAAGTCTCCCTATTACGGCAGAAATGATCCAAAGGCAAACCAGAAAAGACTCCACACTGTCTCAGGTCTACATGGTTACCTAAAATGGCTGGAATGTGCAGCTGAAACTTCAGTTTCCCAGTTTTGCTGAGGTGGACTTGCACTTGATGGGGGTCACCCTATGTGGGGATTGAGAGTTGTACCATCCTAGCTGAGAGCTAAAATGTTGGAGGAGCTACATTCCAGTCATCTAGGCATGATTGAAATGAAAGCGTTAGCTCAAAGCTTTGGCTGGGATAGATCAGCGGATCGAGTAGCTTGCCATGCATTGTTCAGGGTGCCAACATGTTCAAAAGATGCCAAGAGCAATATCTCTCCATCCCTGGGAATGGCCTGCATTTCCATGGCAGGGGTTTCATGTGGATTTAACTGGACTATTCATGGGCACAAATTTCTTGGTAGTAGTGGATGCAGCTACAACGTGGCCAGAAGTGTTCCCAGTAGCCTCCACTATAGTCTCACACACTGTTCATGTGTTAAGAAGCCACTTCTCAAGGACTGGTATTCCAGAACACTTAGTCAGCGACAATAGACCATAGTTTGTTGTGGAACAGTTTCAGTCATTCCTGAAAATGAATGGAATAAAACATATAACATCTGCACCGTACCACCCAGCTACAAATGGCTTGGCCAGAAAGTATGTCCAGAGTCTAAAGAACACACTACGAACAATGCCAGCAGAAAACACTACGCTGACACTGAATCCGAGGTTAACCAATTTCCTCTTTGCATATCATAATGCAGCACACTCCACAAGCAACAACTCACCAGCTATGCTGTTCCTGGGTTGTCCCTTGCAACCACGCTTGGATCTCCTCAAACCCAATCTCAGAAGGAGAATGCAGGATAGACAGCTGAGACAAATTAAAGTTTTCTCAAACAAGGAGGTTTGATGTTTCGCTCCTAAACAAGCAGACCTTGTGAGTGACTCATCATCGGGTGCCATGCCCAGTTTGAGCTTTGACTGCCATGGCCCACACACTCCTGTTTCAGGTCAATTCACTGGTATTCATTTCCAGTTCTCTGGCTGCTGTCTCCATCATCATTTGTCTTTGTCTTCCTCTTACTTTCTTCCCTTCAACCTTTCCCATAATTACCGTGCATTCTAACTCCTCTTTCCTAATCACATGACCAATGAAGTTACATTGCCTTTTCATGATCTCATACATTAATTCTCTTTTTGTGTTTGCTCTGTTCATGACATCCTCGTTAGATATTCATTTCCTCCATGATATTCTTTGCATTCTCTTCAAAAAACACATCTCTGCTGCTACAATTCGTTTCCTTATGTTACTAGATATTGTCCAACATTCTGAGGCATATAACATAACTGGATAAACATAACATTTCAGTACTCTGAGGTGGGTTGTCATGCCTAGTTTAGTGTTGGTCAGTATACTCTTCATTCTCGTAAAGGTGTCTTTTGCCATCCCTGTTCTTCTTTTGATGTCCAAGTCGTACCTGCCATCTGATGTCACCCAGCTTCCTAAGTAGCAAAAGTTCTGTACTTGTTTTATGTCTTCCCCATTTATTCTCAGCCTGCACATAGAATTCTCCTGCTTTTTGGATATCACCATACGTTCTGTCTTTTTGCAATTGATAGATAGACCCATTTTTGCACTTTCTTCAACAAATATATCAATTAAGTTTTGTAGTTCTTCCTCCGTACTTGCAATTAACCCAATGGCATCAGCATATCTGAAATTATTGATGTTTTCACCGTCAACTTTGATTCCAAAGATGTCTCTTATTCTTTGTAATATTGTTTCACTGAACACATTAAATAAATCAGGGGAGAAAACACACCCTTGTCTAACGCCTCTCTTGATTTTCATAAACTGACTCTCTTCTCCATCTATTCTTACAATGGCAGTTTGTTCCCAGTACTGATTTCTGATTTGGCAGAGGTCTTTTAAATCTAGATCTAGAGTTTTCTGTAATATTTCAAATAACTTATCGTGCTTCACTTTATCAAATGCTTTTGTGTAGTCGATAAAACAAACAAACAAATCTTTTTGCACTTGAATAGCTCATTCTGATAGTATCCTTAATATCAATATTGCATTTCTTGTACCTTTGTCTTTCACAAAACCACATTGTTCTTTGCCTATTTCAGCTTGTATCTTACTTTTAGCTGTTGTCATCAAAATTCTTAGAAGTACCTTGGTGATATGACTCATTAAACTTAAAGTCCTATGTAATTCACATTCTATTGCTCCAAGTTTCTTAGGAAGAGTGATAAATACTGATTTTTTCATCTCTTCTGGCATTATTCCAGTCTCATAAATGTCATTGATTAAATCAATAAGTTTTTCAATTCCATAATCTTCAAGGGTGATAATTTGTACTATTACTGATTCATCAGGACCTGTTGCCTTTCCTTTCTTCATCTTATTTATTGTATTACGATTTTAAAATACTTGGACCTTCAATGTTTTTCTTAATTTCTGGTTCTTCGCCTCGATCGTCTTCAAACAATTCCTGAATATACTCAGTCCATCTGTTCATAATCTCATCTTTTTCCATGATAATGGTACCGTCCTTTGCTTTCAAACATCCACCTGAAGAACAGAAAAGCTTTTTACCAGTGATATTCTTGATTTGCTGATGTATCCTTTTTGGATCAGTAATAGGGATTCTTTCTATTTGCTCACATTCCTGGTTTAACCATTCTTCTTTGGCTTTTTGACATAAGCTTTTAACTTTTTTAACTTTTTTAACTTATATTCTATAGGATTTGCTTTCTTCTGTCTCCTTTCTTCCATTAGATTTTTGATTTCATCTGTCATCCATTTATTCTTTGTGCTTTTTTCTTTTTTAGGGATCAGTGACTTTGCTGATTCTACCAAGTCATCCTTTAGAGAGTTAAATTTCATTCCTACATGATTGCTATCATCTTCAGCAGATTCTATTTCTAGACTACAGAGGTGATTTAAAGTGGGTACTCACAATGATTAAGGACAAAACTGGACCACTCTCCTACACAGTGGAGATTGCACCTGATGTCATCTGGAGACAACATATTGATCAGTTGAGGAGAGCAGAATCAATTGTTAGAGAAAGAAGTTGGTTACTGCTATCAGACACACTTCCTGCAGTCTCAGAGTCAACTCCTACAACCTCTACAGAAATGTCCTCAGAACCTGAGATTGTTTCACAGCCAAGCAGAGTGATCCCCTTGTCTGGAAAGATGTTATTCCTCAAGGGTAAGAAATCCTCCATAGCGATTACATCGTTAGGCCTGAATGGGACAATTTAAACTATATTATGCTGTGGATGTCTGTATATAGTAGTTGTATTATATAGTATACTGTGTATATAGTTGAGATATATTCTAGATTGGGTTGTTTATAGCTAAGTAGGGAGTTGTATTGTGTATTTAATATTTAAACAATATTTGAATAGTCTTGTATATACTGTATATTGCTTGATTAAACATTCATGTTTGTTTAAATAATTAATTACAGGTTATATGGTATAAATACATGAATTGCAAACATCATCGCGCTACAGGTGATATGTGTGCACCTTGTAATCATGAAGTTAGGGTACATTCCTGGACTCCCGTATCTTCCTTTGAATTAGTTAAATGTTTTGAAGTTACAAAACAAAACACTCTTCCTCTTATCTTTGTATCACAAACTTGGCCACAAAGCCATCAATTCTGTCATTCAAATCATTGATATATAATGGGAAAAGAGGTGTCCTTAAGACCAAATCCTGCAGAGCACAGCTAGATACCAGCAGCCAACCAGAAAATGCCCCCTTTATTTGCCTCCCAGTCAACCAATCTTCTATCCATGCTCGTACTTTTCCAATAATATCATGGCCCTCGTCTAGTTTAGAACATCATATGTGGCACCTTGTCAAAGGCCTTCTGAAAATCCAAGCTTCCAGTTTAAGATGGTGCTGCTGAAGGCAGGCGACAACTTACTAGTGGTTTCCAAAACAAGAAAAACAACTAAATACTTCATTAAAAACACTTTTTCTGTAAAAAGTTATGGTAAATGATCACTGCGAAGAATGAAGAGGTGAGCAAAGGCGAGGCTGAGTCAAGTCGAAGTGTGTGGGAGTGAGTCAGGCATGCACAAAATAGAGTCAGAACAAGGTCGAGGCATGTCTGAGACAGAGTTAGGGTGTGTGGAACGAAGCAAAGTTGGAGCGGAGAGGAGGTAGATTCAGGTTGGCTACGGGCCAAAAAAGGTGGCGTGCAGGCCCAAAGCGTATTGATGCAACAGGGCCCAGGTTTTAGAGCAAGGAACGACCTGATGTTTGAACATATTAAATGTTAGGCCTCATGGATTAAAAAGATAGGATGCTGGGACCAGAGGAAAGGGTCTGGCCAGTTCTGCTTGCTACTCCACGATGCTTATTCATTCGTTCTGCACTGAGTCTGAGGTTGTGGGCCTGTTCCGGGCTTGTGATTATTGGCTCCACAATGATTATTCTGCTCTTCCCTGCACTGAGTCCAAGGCTGTGGGCCTGTTCCAGCTGTTCCGGGCTTTGTGACTGCAGGCTCCACGATGTTTACTCTGCTCTTCCCTGCACTAACTCTCCTTTGTCTATCCTGCCTGTTATTTCCTCAAAGAATCCAGGTACAATTTTGCCTTAAGGAAACTATGCTGACTTCAGCCTATTTTTTCATGTGCCTCCAAGTACCCCAAAACCTCAAGCTTAATAATGGAGTGCAACATCTTGCCAACAACTGAAGTCAGACTAACTGCCTATAACTTCCTGTCACTTGCCTCCCACCCTTCTTAAAGAGTGGAGTGACATTTGCAACTTTCCCTTTCTCTGGAACCATTCCTGAATCTAGTGACTCTTTAAAGATCCTTTTTAATGCCTCCACAACCTCTTCAACCACATCTTTCAGAACCCTAAGGTGTAGTCCATCTGGTCCAGGTGACTTACGTATCTACCTCCAGCTTTTTCAGCTCCTTTTCTACTTCAATATTTTACACTGTCATTTCATTTCAATAATAATTTGCTTTCTCATTCTGAGGATTTTTTTTCCACCCAGAGGGAATGCACTACTTGATAGGGTGGTGGAAGCATGTACTCAAACAATATTTAAAAAAAAATATTTGAATGAGTACTTAAAATGCCAAGGCATGGAAACATGGACCAAGTGCTGGTAAATGGGATCAATGTGGATTGGTCTTGATGGCTGACATGAACATGATGGGCTGAAGGGTCTGTTTCTGAATAATTCCACAACTTTTTTCCATGCCAATATAGTAAAACTAACTGACTATGTGTATTCTATGTTGTGCAGCAAACTTTTATGTTGTACCTCATTAAACATGCCATCTCCCCAGTTCCACTTCAGCCACTCTGTTGTTTCATTCTGCTGTTACTTCCTGAGACGTTTGTTCAATCGTTCCATTTCAAACAATCCACTCAATGTAGATGTTAATCTGGAAAGCTTTTTTTCTGAACTGACACTGTGCAGTATATCTTTCATAAAATTAAACCAGTGCTCTACACAGTACTCCAGATTTGGGCCATTTCAATCGTCTAATATAACTGAGGCATAACCCCCTCCCCTACTTCTACTTCTGTTTTCAATTTCCCTCATAATAAACAATAACATTAACTTTACCAATTACTTGCAACTACTGCGTAATAGCCTTTTGTAGGAACACCCAGATCATTCTGCACTTTAAGTGCATAATGATCTACAATCTATAATCTCACATCAATTAGAGAAAATGTCTTTATTTTCTCAGGTTAATTGGGCAATTCTACATTCTATAATCCATTTGCCAGACTTTTGTCCACACACTTAACTTCTCTTCATCATTTTTTTCTTCTTCACAACACAGTTTCCTTCCTATATGCAAACAAACTCTGGTCATTCCTCCTGGTGGATATTCTGTTGTCTTGCAGGGACTATAGATAATTCTGTTTTGAAAAAAATAGGTCACAGGTTGCATGGACGCTGGATCTTCTTTTTAGATTCTGCATCACTGGACAATATATTGCCTAGAGCCACAGAAAATCTCTACCATAAAGTTTAAAGTTCAAAATAAATTGATTATCAAAGTAGTTATATGTCACCATTTAGGTACAACCACAGATTAATTTTCTTGCGGGCATTCACAGTAAGTACGTGGAACACAATAGGATCAATGAAAGACCACATGCAACAGGATGGACAAACAAACAATGTGAAAAAAGATAACCACCGTGCAAATACAAAAAGAAAGCAAAAATTAAAATAAAAAAATAATGTAAATAAATAAGCAATAAATGTCAAGGACATGAGAAGTGAGTCCATAGGTTGTGGGAACAGTTCAGTGGTGGGGTGAGTGAAGTTGAGTGGCGTTATCCCCTCTGGCTCAAGACCCTGATGGTTGAGGGGTGATAACTGTACCTGAACCTGGTGGAGTGAGTACTGAGAATCGCGCACCTCCTCCCTAATGGCGGCAGTGAGAAGTGAGCATGGCCGGGATTGAGGGGTCCTTGGTGATGGATGCTGCTTTCATGCAACAGCACTCCATGCAGAACTGCTCAATCATGGGCAGGTCTTTACCTGTGCTGGACTGGGCAATATCCATTACTTGTTGTAGGTTTTTCTGTTCAAGGGCATTGGTGTTTCCATATCAGGCCATGAAGCAACTAGTCAATATACTCTCTACTGCACATTTATAAAAGTTTGTCAAAGTCTTAGATGACATGCTGAACTTTGGCATACTTCTAAGCAAGAAGAGGTGCTGCCCTGCTTTTTTCATAATGTACAAACGTACTTAAGTGCTGGATCCAGGCCGGATTCTCTAAAGTTCAAAGTAAAATCTATTTTCAGATACATACATGTCACTACATACAACCCTGAGATTCTTTTTCTGCGGGCATAATTAGTAAATCTATAGAACAATGACTGTAAACTATAAACATCAGGAACTGTTAAATGTAAACAAACTGAGCAAATGCAGATATAAATAAAGAGCAATAAATAATTAGCATGAAATAACAATATAGCAGAGTCCTTAAATGAGTGTACCTATCCCCTTTTGTTCAAAAGCCTGATGGCACAGGGATAGTAACAGTTCTTGAACCTGGTGATGTGAGTCCTAAGGCTCTTGTACCTCCTACCTGATGGCAGCAGAGAGAAAAGGGCATGGCCTGGGTGCGGAGGATATTTGATGATGGATGTTGCTTTTCTACGGCAACATTTCATGTAGATGTGCTCAATGCTTGGAAGGGTTTTACCTGTGATGTACTGGGCCGAATCCACTACATTTTGTAGGATTTTCTGCTCAAAGGCATTGGTGTTCCCGTACCAGGCCATCATGCAGCCGGTCAGCACACTTTCCATCACACATCTATAGAAGTTTGCCGAGGTTTTCAATGACATGCTGAACCTCTGCAGACTCCTGAGGAAGTAGAGGTGCTGTCGTGCTTTCTTCGTAATAATATTTATATGATGGGTCCAGGACAGATCATCTGAGGTAGTGACACTCAGGAATATAAAGTTACTGACCCTCTCCACCTCTTATTCTCTGATGATTACTGGCTTATCAACCTCTGGTTTTCCTCTCCGGAAGTCTACCATCAGTTCCTTAGACTTATTGACATTGACGTTGAGTGAGAGGTTGTTGTTATGTCACTCAGCCAAGTTTTCAATCTCCCTCCTGTATGCTGATTCATCACCACCTTTGATACAGGCCACAACAGTGCTGTCATCAGCAAATCTGTATAAGGTGTTGGAGCTGGTGCTTATCCACACAGTCATAAGATCATAAGACATAGGAGGAGAATTAGGTCATACAGCCCATTGTCTGCTCTGGCATTCCATCATGGCTGATCCCGGATCCCACTCAACCCCATACACCTGCCTTCTCATCATATCCTTCGATGCTCTGTCCAGTCAGGTAATGAGGAACTTACGCCTTAAATATACACACGAACTTGGCCTCCACCACAGTCTGTGGCAGAGCATTCCTCAGATTTATTGCTGTCTGGCTAAAAAATTCCTCCTTGCCTCTGTTCTAGAGGCTGTGCCCTCTAGTTCTGGATACCCTCACCATAGGAAACATGCTCTCCACATCCACCCTCTCAAGTCCTTTCAACATTCGGTAGATTTCAATGAGATCCCTCCGCATTCTTCTAAGTTCAGGTGAATACAGGCCCAAAGCTGCCAAACCCTCCTCATATGTTAATCCCTTCATTCCTGGAATCATTCTCAATAAACCTCCTCTGGACTCTGTCCGATGACAACTCATCCTTTCTGAGATATGGCACCCAAAATTGTTGACAATACTCAAAATGCAACTTAAAAAGGCTCAGCATTATCTCCTTGCTTTTATATTCTATTCCCTTGAAATAAATGCCAACGTTTCATTTGCCTTCTTTACCACAGGTACCATAGGTGTAAAGCAAGTAGAGCAGGAGGCTAAGTATACATCCCTGCAGTGCTACTGAGCTGGTGGAGATTGTGGAGAAGATGTTTTTGGCAATCTGAACTGACTGGGATCTACAAGTGAGGAAATCAGGGATCCAATTGCACAAGGGGGTATTGAGGGCCAGGTCTTGGAGTTTACTGATTAGTTTTGAGGGGATGATGGTGTTAAATGTCGAGCTGTAGTCGATTAAGAGCAACTCAGATGTTTCAGGGTTGTGTTAAGAGCCAACAAGATAGCATCTGCTGTAGACCTTTTGTTTTGGTAGGTGAATTGGAGCAGATCCAAGTCACCATTCAGACAGGAGTTGATATGCTTTAACACCAGTCTCTCAAAACACTTCATCACTGTGGTTGTGCCACTGGGTAATAGTCATTGAGGCAGGTTAAGACACTCTTCTTGAGCACCAGTATGACTGAAGCCAGCTTGAAGCAGATGGATACCACACACTGTTGGAGCGAGAGGTTGAAGATATCCATGAATACACCAGCCAGTTGGTCAGCACAGGTCTTCAGCACTTGGCCAGGTACTCCATCCAGACTGGATGCTTTCCTTGGATTCGCTCTTTTGGAGGCAGCCTGCTCGTCCTCTTCAGATACTGAGACCAAAGCATCCTCAGGAGACACGAGGGTGTGCGATGGTTCCTCCCTGTTCTGATGATCAAAGTGAGCATAGAAGGCATTGAGCTCATCTGGAAGCAAAGCTCTGTTCTCCTTACTGATCAAGCTTTAGCTCTAAAATAACAACACTGAAGAATTTAAAGTTGCTGACTCTCCCCATCTCTGATCCCCCAAAGAGGACTGGCTCATGGACTTCCAGTTTCCTCCTCCTGGTCAATAATCATCTCCTTGGTCTTGCTGACACTGAGTGAGAGGCTGTTATTGTGCCACCACTCAGGCAGAATTTCAATCACCCTCCTGTATGCTGATTTGTCACCACCTTTGATTTGGCCAATGACAGTGGTGTCATCAGCAAATTTTAATATGGATTTGGAGCTGTACTTAACCTCACATTCATAAGTATAAAGCGAGTACAGCACGGGGCTAAGCACAGAGCTTTGTGGTCCACCTGTGATGAAGGTGATTGTGGAGGAGGTGTTGTTGCCAATCCAAACTGACGGGGTCTGCAAGTCAGGAAATTGAGGATACAGTTGCACAAGAAAGTAATGATGCCTCGATCTTGAAGCTTATGATTCGTTTTGAGAGGATGATAAAATGCTGGGCTATAGTCGATAACAAAAATCCTGATGTATGCATTTTCTCTGTCCATATGTTCCAGGGTTGAGTGAAGAGCCAAAGAAACGACATCTGTTGTTTACCTGTTGTGATGGTAGTCAAATTGGAGTGGATCCAAATTACTTCTCTGGCAGGAGTTGATATGTTTCATTACCAGCCTCTTAAAGCATTTAATCACAGTGGATTTAAGTGCCACTGGGTGATAGTCATTGAGCCAGGTTACCAAGTTCTTCCTAGGCACCATTATAATTAAATCCTGATAGAAGCAGGTGGTTAGCTCACACTGATGAAGCGAGAGGTTAAAGATATCAGTGTACACTCCAGTCAGTTGATCAACACAGGTCTTTAGTACTTAGTCAGGTAAATCATCTGGGCTGAATGCATTCTGTGGGTTCACCCTCCTCAGGGTCACTGGGGGCTGTGAGAGTTCATGAATATATTAATGTCAATATATATTAATGACTTAGACGAGGGAATTAAATGCAGCATCTCCAAGTTTATGGATGACACGAAGTTGGGCGGCAGTGTTAGCTGTGAGGAGGATGCTAAGAGGATGCAGGGTGACTTAGCTAGGTTAGATGAGTGGGCAAATTCATGGCAGATGCAATTTAATGTGGATAAATGTGAGGTTATCCACCTTGGTGGCAAGAACTGGAAAACAGATTATTATCTGAATGGTGGCTAATTCGGAAAAGGGGAGGTGCAACGAGACCTGGGTGTCATTATACACCAGTCATTGAAAGTGGGCATGCAGGTACAGTAGGCGGTGAAAAAGGCGAATGGTATGCTGGCATTCATAGCAAGAGGATTCGAGTACAGGAGCAGGGAGGTACTACTGCAGTTGTACAAGGCCTTGGTGAGACCACACCTGGAGTATTGTGTGCAGTTTTGGTCCCCTAATCCGAGGAAAGACATTCTTGCCATAGAGGGAGTACAAAGAAGGTTCACCAGATTGATTCCTGGGATGGCAGGACTTTCATATGATGAAAAACTGGATCGACTAGGTTTATACTCATTGGAATTCAGAAGATTGAGGGGGGATCTTATTGAAACGTATAAAATCCTAAAGGGAGTGGACAGGCTAGATGCAGGAAGATTGTTCCTGATGTTGGGGAAGTCCAGAACAAGGGGTCACAATTTGAGGATAAAGGTGAAGCCTTTTAGGACCGAGATGAGGAAAAACTTCTTCACACAGAGAGTGGTGAATCTGTGGAATTCTCTGCCACAGGAAACATTTGAGGCCAGTTCATTGGCTATATTTAAGAGGGAGTTAGACATGGCCTTTGTGGCTAAAGGGATCAGGGGGTATGGAGGGAAGGCTGGTAGAGGGTTCTGAGTTGGATGATCAGCCATGATTGTCCTGAATGGCGGTGCAGGCTCAAAGGGCCAAATGGCCTACTCCTGCACCTATTTTCTATGTTTCTATGTTTCTATGAAGCTGCCTCCAGGTTTTGATGGTGAAAGAGAGCATAAAAGGAATTCAGTTATCGGGGAGTGAAACCTTGTTGCTATGGGAGGTGATAGCATTCATGCCCTGCCACAACTGTTGAACATCCTTCAGTGATTGAAGTTTGGTTCGGAATTGCCATTTCGCATGTGAGATGGCTCTCCAGCGATCATACCTGTGTCCTCTTGTACCAACAGTATTTTACTTGGTCGTTCGACCTGAATGCAACTGATCTGATCAGCAGTTTGCAAACCTCATAGTTCATCCAGAGCTACTGGTTGGGGAACACTCTGATAGATTTTGTGGGGCCACGCTCATCTACAACTGTTTTTTATAAAATCTGTAACGACCATTGTGGTTTCGTTCAGATCCTCTGATGAGTATTGAACACAGCCCAGTCCACCGACTTGAAACAATTTTATAGTCACTCCTCTGACTTCTGCAATCACATCTTTGTTGTCCTTACCTACGAAGCCTTGCTCCTTTAACCTCTGTCTGTAAGCGGGTTTGCGGGGGGGGAGGTGGAGACAGCCAAATGATCAAATTTCCCAAAGTGCATTCGGGAGATCAAACAGTAGGCAAGTGTGCTGGGACCCCTGGCGCTGCAGATGATGTGCTGATGATAATTGGGCAAAGCTTTCAGGGTAGGTTGTTTCTTCTTCGCTGATGGTGGCACTCGGTACCCTGAGTGCCTGCTTAGTATCAGCCCTTGGTGGCATGCTAACTGCGGTCAGGATCACAGAGAATTCTCTTGCTAAGTAGAATGGTCCGCACTTAATCATGAAATATTCCAGGTTGGGGAACAAGAGTGTGATAAGACCAATGCATCCAAACACCACATGTGTTTATCCTGAAACACAGACCTCCCAGCTTTTGCCTTCCCTGAATCAGCAGTCCAGTCCATTCTGTGTCTCAAGAAGCTCTCAGGTCTGATCACTGAACTCAGCATGTTTTGAGTTAGCCATGTTTATGTGAAATACAGAATGCAGAATTGTTGTATCCTTCTGATACAACAATCTTGCCCTTAGTTCCTCATTTTTGTTTTTCAGCGACTGTACATTTGCTGCAAGATACTGGGTAGAGGACGTTCCATATCCCGGCATTTTAGTCTGACTTGGAGTCTTTCCCTCCTCCCTCCCTTACGGCCATGGTGATGTACCTTTGTCTGCTTAAAGGTGCCGTACCAGTATTTTTGAGAGTTAAGTCTGCCGAGTCCTTCAGAAGATCATGAAATCGCTAGTCATTAAGGTGGGTTCTAAAGTACATCACTTAAAGGGAAATTACAGGCTGCAGACTGCAGTGAGAGTCTCTGTAAAATGCACTTTGAGGACCATCCCTTCTATATATAACTCTTTCAGGTCACTCCTTTGCCTGTGAGGACAAGAAACTTACATATTGGTTCTTCTGGTCATAGTACTACTTATTACATCGCTCCTTTATGTAATGACCTCGAACTTATCTTTCAGGAAACCACTGCTTCAAGTTCTTCTGTTTCTAGTGACTGAACAGGTTGTAGATATTTTGGGAGCTCATCCTTCTGATCCATGATCTCCCTTTCAAGATTCTTTGAAGGAATTAGAAGCAGAAATCCTTCCCTGCAACTGGTCATTCTGATGTCCAACTTCAACCGCAAACCTAAGCCTAAACGCTCTTACTGTTAATATGGCCTTGACTCTCTGCCTACCTATTTGAGCCTGAATCATCTTCTTAATAATCAGCTCCCACTCAGTTCATGTCCAAATTTACTACCTACCATTAGGTTCCAGTCCATCTACCTGCCAATCAGCTCTACCAACTGATCAGATCCAACCCCACCACCTAGTGATCAGATAATCCATTAATGCGCGCTGATCTCTTTGCCCAGCAATACTGACCCTGATCTCTGAACCTACTCACTCTGATCCACTTACCGTCCTTCTTATCCCCAGTGCTCACCCTCCACCCAGGTCCCTCATCTCTTACTTTCATCTTTTACTTGCAATATTCTAATCAAGATTGAGGGAACTTCGAAGGAAAACATCAGGACAGCTGCAATATTTCCATCTCAGAAATCTTGGCATGATAACCATTTCACCTTAGGGTTTTAAATCATTCCTTAGTGCCATTATTTTCTTTATTAATGTTGGTTTGTTTACTGTTAATTTAGATGAGTTCCCCAATTTAAACTTATTTTTTTCCTAGGATATCAAGAATATCCACCATGAATACTAATGGAAGTAATTGCTTAACACGTCTGCTTTTCCTTTGTTTTAATGTACTGTATAGTGTCACCACTATCAGTTTTCAGGGGGCTCGCTATGTTTTTATCCCTATAATTGTATCTGGTCCTGAGTCACTTTTGATATTCTTTGAAAATTTCTTTTCATAAGCTTATTTGGCAATTCATACTGCCTGTTTGTACTCTTTTGTTCGGTATTTCCCTCATTCTTTGGTATAGAATCAGTTCAAAGTTTTATATTTTTTTTTAATTTTTATGTTTGTTTTACATTGTCCTTTAATGCATTAGCCATCCTTTGGTAATATATATTTTACCAACAGTAGAACGCTTGAACTATAGGGATGGAATAAACTGGTAAAGTGTCACATTTATTCCTTCCTAAAGTTACAGATCATCACAGCACAGATACAGGTCATGTGGCTTAACCAGTCTATGCTGACCATGGCAGCCAACTAACTTGTCTGAATTTCTTATGTTCAGCCCATATCCTCCAAGAACTGCCCTTCCAAGTGGCAACTTGTTCCATTACTTACCACAACTCCAGGCACTCCTGTGCCCAGTGTCACCGGATAGGCATACAATCAATCTATGTATAGAAGCTACCTCATGTATTTATATTTATTGTATTTTTTAATTATTACATTCTTTATCTTATTGTGTCTTATTGTGTTTTTATATGTTGCATCGGATCTGGAGTAACAATTATTTTGTTTTCTGTTACACATGTGTACTGGAAATGGTATTAAAAATCTTAAATCTCTGCATGCTTCTCAAGTCTCTTTTAAATCTTTCCAATCTTGCCCTAAACCTATATGTATCCCCCTCCACAACCTCCCCAGGTTTTGGACTCCCCTACTGTTGGGAAAAGGACTGTTACCATCTTAGCCTAACCAATTATTTCTGATAACTCAGGCCTTCTAGTCCTGGCAACATGATTGTACATTTTCCTGTACTCTTCCCTGTTCAACCATGGCCTTTCTATGACAGGGTGACCAAAAATGTACGCAGTTCTCCAAAGTGAGGCCTCGCCAGTAACTTGTACAACTGCAACATAATGTCCCAACCAACACACACAAAGTGCTGGAGGAACTCAGCAGGTCAGGCAGCATCCGTGGAAAAGAGTAAACAGTCGACGTTTCGGACTGAGACCCTTCTTCAGGACTGAGAAAGAAGGGGAAAGATCACAAATAGGGAACGTCACAATTCCCTTTTTGATCCCCTAATTGATGAAGGCCAGCGTGCCAGATGCTTTTTTCACTATCCCATATACCTGTAATGATACATTCAGCATACTTGTATTACTATAAACCTCTATTCAATTAAATTCCCTACTGTCCTACCAGTCATAATATAAGTCCTATGCTGGTTTGACTTTCCAAAATACTGTACATCACCTCACAGTTATCTGAACGTAGAACTGTATAGGCCCTTTCGCTCATGATGTTGTACCGACCTTTTAACCTAATTTAAGATCAATCCAACTCTTCCTTCCCATACAGCCATCCAGTTTTCTATTATTCATGTGCCTGTCTAAGAGTCTCTTAAATGTTCCAAATGTATTTGCCATTACCACCACCCCGACAGTGTGATCCAATCACCAATGACTCTCTATGTAAAAAAAACTTACCTCTGACATTCCCTTCTACTTTCTTCCAATCACTGTAAAATTATGTCCATCGCAATAGCCTTTTCCATTCTGGGAAAAAGTCTCTGGCTGTCCATTCAATCTGTCTCTTATCATCTTGTACACCTTTATAGAACCATAGAACCACAGAACCATAGAAACTACAGCACAGAAACAGGCCCTTTGGCCCTTCTTGGCTGTGCCGAACCATTTTCTGCCTAGTCCCACTGACCTGCACACGGACCATATCCCTCCATACACCTCCCATCCATGTATCTGTCCAATTTATTCTTAAATGTTAAAAAAGAACCCACATTTACCACCTCGTCTGGCAGCTCATTCCATACTCCCACCACTCTCTGTGTGAAGAAGCCCCCACTAATGCTCCCTTTAAACTTTTCCCCCCTCACCCTTAACCCATGTCCTCTGGTTTTTTTCTCCCCTTGCCTCAGTGGAAAAAGCCTGCTTGCATTCATTCTATCTATACCCATCATAATTTTATATACCTCTATCAAATCTCCTCTCATTCTTCTACGCTCCAGGGAATAAAGTCCTAACCTATTCAACCTTTCTCTGTAACTGAGTTCCTTAAGTCCCAGCAACATCCTTGTAAACCTTCTCTGCACTCTTTCAACCTTATTTATATCCTTCCTGTAATTTGGTGACCAAAACTGAACACAATACTCCAGATTCGGCCTCACCAATGCCTTATACAACCTCATCATAACATTCCAGCTCTTATACTCAATACTTCGATTAATAAAGGCCAATGTACCAAAAGCTGTCTTCACGACCCTATCTACCTGTGACGACACTTTTAGGGAATTTTATATCTGTATTCCTCAGTGCCTTACCATTAACCCTGTATGTTCTACGTTGGTTTGTCCTTCCAACGTGCAATACCTCACACTTCTCAGTATTAAACTCCATCTGCCATTTTTCAGCCCATTTTTCCAGCTGGTCCAAGTCCCTCTGCAGGCTCTGAAAACCTTCTTCACTGTCTACTACACCTCCAATCTTTGTATCATCAGCAAACTTGCTGATCCAATTTACCACATTATCATCCAGATCATTGATATAGATGACAAATAACAATGGACCCAGCACTGATCCCTGTGGCACACCACTAGTCACAGGCCTCCACTCAGAGAAGCAATTCTCTACCACCACTCTCTGGTTTCTTCCATCGAGCCAATGTTTAATCCAATTTACCACCTCTCCATGTATACCTAGCGACTGAATTTTTCTAACTAACCTCCCATGCGGGACCTTGTCAAAGGCCTTACTGAAGTCCATGTAGACGATATCCACTGCCTTCCCTTCATCCACTTTCCTGGTAACCTCCTCAAAAAACTCCAACAGATTGGTCAAACATGACCTACCACGCACAAAGCCATGTTGACTCTCCCTAACAAGCCCCTGTCTATCCAAATGCTTGTAGATTCTGTCTCTTAGTACTCCCTCCAATAACTTAGCTACTACTGACGTTAAACTCACTGGCCTATAATTTCCCAGATTACTTTTCGATCCTTTTTTAAACAACGGAACAACATGAGCCACTCTCCAATCCTCCGGCACTTCACCCGTAGACAGCGACATTTTAAATATTTCTGCCAGGGCCCCCGCAATTTCAACACTAGTCTCCTTCAAGGTCCAAGGGAACACTCTGTCAGGTCCCGGGGATTTATCCACTTTAACTTTCCTCAAGACAGCAAGCCTTTCCTCCTTTTCAATCTGTACAGTTTCCATGGTCTCACTATTTGATTCCCTCAATTCCATAGATTTCATGCTAGCTTCCTTAGTAAATACAGATGAAAAAAACCTATTTAGGATCTCCCCCATTTCCTTTGGTTCTGCACAAAGCTGACCACTCTGATCTTCAAGAGGGCCAATTTTATCCCTTACAATCCTTTTGCTCTTAATATACTTGTAAAAGCTCTTTGGATTATCCTTCACTTGACTGCCAAGGCAACCTCATGTCTTCTTTTTGCCCTCCTGATTTCTTTCTTAAGTATTTTCTTGCACTTCTTATACTCCTCAAGCACCTGATTTACCCCCTGTTTCCTATACATTTCATACAACTCCCTCTTCTTCTTTATCAGAGTTGCAATATCCCTTGAGAACCAAGGTTCCTTATTCCTATTCAATTTGCCTTTAATCCTGACAGGAACATACAAACTCTGCACTCTCAAAATTTCCCCTTTGAAGGCTTCCCACCTACCAATCACATCTTTGCCAGAGAACAACCTGTCCCAATCCACGCTTTTTAGATCCTTTCTCGTTTCTTCAAATTTGGCCTTCTTCCAGTTCAGAACCTCAACCCTAGGACCAGATCTATCCTTGTCCATGATCAAATTCAAACTAATGGTGTTATGATCACTGGAACCAAAGTGCTCCCCTACACAGACTTCTGTCACTTGCCCTAATTTGTTTCCTAACAGGAGATCCAATATTGCATCCACTCTAGTTGGTCCCTCTATATAATGATTTAGAAAACTTTCCTGAACACATTTTACAAACTCTAAACCATCTAGACCCCTAACAGTATGGGAGTCCCAATCAATGTATGGAAAATTAAAATCCCCTACCACCACAACTTTATGTTTCCTGCAGTTGCCTGCTATCTCTCTGCAGATTTTCTCTTCCAAGTCTCATTGACTATTGGGTGGTCTGTAATACAATCCCACTAATGTGGCCATACCTTTCCTGTTTCTCAGCTCCACCCATAAGGACTCAGTACACAAGCCCTCTAATCTGTCCTGCCTGAGCACTGCTGTAATATTTTCCCTAACAAGCAATGCTACTCCCCCACCTTTCATTCCTCTGCCTCGATCACATCTGAAACATCGGAACTCTGGAATATTAAGCTGCCAGTCCTGCCCTTCCTGTAGCCAAGTTTCACTAATTGCTACAACTTCATAATTCCACGTGTCAATCCACGACCTCAACTCATCCGCCTTCCCCGCAATACTCCTAGCATTGAAATATATACACCTCAGAAGATTTTTACCACCACTCACAACCTTTCTATCAGAGTATTTGCTTAAACTTTCAATATCATTTATTTTCACCCCAGCCACACTGTCAGCTCTGGCACTGTGGTTCCCATTCCCCTGCAAATCTAGTTTAAAGCCTCCCCAATAGCACTAACAAACCTCCCTGAAAGGATATTGGTCCCCCTGTGGTTCAAGTGTAACCCGTCTCTCTTGTACAGGTCCCACCTGCCCCAGAAGAGGTCCCAATGATCCTGAAATCTGAAACCCTGCCCCCTACACCAGTTCCTCAGCCACTTGTTCCTCCTCCAGAGCATCCTATTCCTACCCTCACTAGCACCTAGCACAGGTAGCAATCCTGAGATTACCACCCTTGAGGTCCTGCTTTTCAACTTCCTACCAAGCTCTCTATACTCACTGTCCAAGACCTCTTCACTCTTCCTTGCTATGTCATTGGTACCGATGCGCACCACGACATCTGGCTTATCAAGTCACTTCTCATCCTCCTTCACTCGATCAACCCATCTTTGTAAGACATGCCCTCTAGTCCAGGCAGCATCCTGGTAAATCTTCTCTGCGTCCTCTTGAAAGCTTCCACATCGTTCCTATAATGAGGAGACCAGAACCCAACACAATATTTCAAAGTGTGATCTAACCAGGATTTCATAGAGCTGCAGCATTACCTGGTGGCTCTTGCACTCAGTCCCCCTACTAATGAAGGCCAACACACCATATGCCTTTTGAACAATCCTATCAGCTTGCACGACAGCTTGGATGGATTTATAGACTTTGATCCCAAGATCCCTCTGTTCCTCCACATTGCTATGAATCCTACCATTAATCATATATTCTGTCTTCAAATTCAACTTTCTGAAGTGGATTATTTCACACTAATCCGGGTTTAACTCCACCTGCCACTTCTCAGCCTAGCTCTGCATCCTGTCAATGTCCAACTGCAACCTACAACAAACTTCACACTTCCCACAACTGCATGTGTCATCTGCAAGCTTCCGAAACCATCTTTCCACTTCTTCATCCAAGTCATTTATAAAAATCACAAAAGGCAGGTATCCCAAAAGAGATCCCTGCCCTGTGGAACTCTACAGGTCATCAACCTCCAAGCAGAATATGCTCCATCTACAACCATCCTCTGCCTTCTCTGAGCAAACCAATTCTGTACCCACACAGTCAAGTTTCCTTGGATTTCTGAATGAGCCTGCAACAGGGAACCTTATCAACCACTTTACTAAGATCCACATACACCACATCCACAGCTCTATCTTCTTCATGTCACTTTCACCACTTTGAGGATGTCACAGCCTCAAATAAACCAGTCTGGCATGTGAGGCATGACCTGCCTCTCAGAAAGCCATGCTGACTATCTCTAATTAGACTATACCTCTTCAAATGCTCGTAAATCCTATTGCTAAGAATCTTCTCCAATAATTTGCCCACCACAGGCTCGTTGCGCTATAATTCCCAGGGTTATCCCTTCACCCTTTCTTGAACAAAGGAATAACTTTGGCCACACTACAATCATCTGGGACTAATCCTGTGGCCAATGAGAATGCAAAGATCATTGCCAAAGGTGCAGCAATCTCTTCCCTCAATCCCCATAGTAACCTGGCCCCAGAAACTTATCTATCCAAATGGCTTTCAAAACATTCAACACATTCTGTTTCTTGACGTTGACATGTTCTAGTTTACTAATCTGTTTTATGCTGTCCTCACAAGCATCAAGGGCCCTCTCACTACTGAAGCAAAGTATTCGTCAATAATCTACCCTACCTCTTCTGACTCTAGAAGTGTGGAACATAGAAACAGAGAAAGCCTACAGCACAATACAAGCCCTTCAACCCACAATGCTGTGCCGAACATGTACTTACTTTAGAAATTATCTAGTGTTACCCATAGCCCTCTATTTTTCTAAGCTCCATGTACCTATCGAGGAGTCTCTTGAAAGACCCTATCGTATCCACCCCCACCACCGTTGCTGGCAGCCCATTCCACACACTCACCACTCTCTGCATAAAAAACTTACCCCTGACATCTCCTCTGTACCTGCTTCCAAGCACCTTAAAACTGTGCTCTTCTGTGTTAGCCATTTCAGCCCTGGGAAAAAGCCTCTGACTATCCACATGATCAATGCCTCTCATCATCTTATACACCTCTATCAGGTCACCTCTCATCCTCTGTCACTCCAAGGAGAAAAGGCCGAGTTCACTTAACCTGTTCTCATAAGGTATGCTCCCCAATTCAGTCAACATCCTTGTAAGTCTCCTCTGCACCTTTTCTATAGTTTCCACATCCTTCCTGTAGTGAGGTGACCAGAACTAAGCACAGTACTCCAAGTGGGGTCTGACTAGGGTACTATATAGCTGCAACATTACCTCTCCACTCTTAAACTTAATCCCATGGCTGATGAAGGCCAATGCACCGTATGCCTTCTTAACCACAGAGTCAACCTGTGCAGCAGCTTTGAGTGCCCTATGGATTCAGACCCCAAAATCCCTCCACTACCAAGAAACAACATCTGCAACCCTCCAATCCTCCGGAACCTCTCCCATCTCCATTGATGATGCAAAGGTCATTGCCAGAGGCTCAGCAATCTCTTCCCTCACCTCCCACAGTAGCCTGGGATACATCTCATCTGATCCTGGAGACCTATCCAACTTGATGCTTTCCAAAAGCTCTAGCACATCCTCTTTCTTAATGTCTATATGCTCAAGCTTTTCAATCCACTGTAAGTCATCCCTACAATTGCCAAAATCCTTTCTCGTGGTGAATACTGAAGCAAAGTATTCATTAAGTATCTCTGCCATCTCCTGCGGTTCCATACACACTTTTCCACTGTCACACTTGATTTGTCCTATTCTCTAACATCTTATCCTCTTGCTCTTCACATACTTGTAGAATGCCTTGGGATTTTCCTTAATCCTGCTCGCCAAGGCTTTCTCATGACACCTTTTGGCTCCTTTCTGCTAGTCTTATAATCTTCTAGATCTCTATCATTGCCTAGTTTTTTGAACCTTTCGTAAGCTTTTCTTTTCTACTTGGCTAGATTTTCAACAGCCTTTGTACACCATGGTTCTTGTACCCCACCATCCTTTCCCTGTCTCATTGGAACGTACCTATGCAGAACACCACATGTTTCATCTTCTAAGCCTGATCAGTCTAGTTTTTCTCCTCACTCTAGGTATTCTCCTGTTCTTTACACATGTGTAGAATCTCTTGGACTTTTCCTTAATCCTACCTGCCAAGTCCTTCTCATGTCCCTTTCTAGCTCTTATGTCTATTCTTCAGCTCCTTTCTGGTTACCTTGTAACTCTCTAGAGCCCTACCTAATTCTTGTTTCCTAAACCTTAAGTAAGCTTCTTTCTTTTTCTTGACTTGATAGTCCACATCTCTTGTCAACCATAGTTCCTTCACCCTACCATCCTATCCCTGCCTCAATGGGACAAACTTATCCAGAACCCCACACAAGTGCTCCCTAACAATCTCCACATTTCCATTGTGCATTTCCCTGAGTACATCCGTTCTCAATTTATGCTCCCATGTTCCTGCCTAATAGCATCATTCCCACACTCCCAACTAAATTCTATTCGCTTCTTCCTCTCTCCAAGGCTATGGTAAATGTCAGAGAGTTGTGGTTGCGTCCATAGAATTTCCAGTCTGCTGCCCTATTGAATCTACTCTCTGCACCACTCTCCTCTTCTAAGCCACAGAGCTAGACTCAGTGCCAGAGACCTGATTGCTTTGGCTTTCCCCAAAAGGTCACCCAAAGATTGAAATGCACTGGTCATTCCTCTGCCTAGTTCCCTAACCGATCAAGCTGTAATCTACAAACGTTTGTATGATAAACCTCTTCACTATCAACAGTGCTTCCTAATTTAGTCTTATCTGTACACTTACTGACTGGCCTGTAGTTTCCTGCCTTGTCTTTGCCTCTATTCTTAAATAATGGAATGACATTAGGCACTTTTCAGTCTGCAGGAACTTCACCATTGGTTAGTGATGATGTAAATATCCCTGCAAAAGCCCCCACAATTTCTTCTCTAGGTTCTCACAAATCTGAGTTGGCTCTTGGTCAGCCTCTGGGTATTTATTCACCCTATTGCTCTGTAAGGCTACAAATATTTCCTT
Organism: Mobula birostris; assembly: GCF_030028105.1. Lineage (NCBI taxonomy): Eukaryota > Metazoa > Chordata > Chondrichthyes > Myliobatiformes > Myliobatidae > Mobula > Mobula birostris. Next base: position 59,724,405 of record NC_092380.1, on the reverse strand, counting down.
CCTGGAAAAATGAATGTTCTCCAAAACATCTCTGCTTGATTCCCTTTTCTGCTGACCAAGCATGATTTTCTTCTTGGTAGATGCTGCGGAGAAATATTTGTTAAAAATCCCACCAAATTCCCATGACGCAAGATATAAGCAGTCCTGCTAATCACTAAGGGGACCATCTCATACTCTTAATATAGCTACAAAGCCTCTTTTGATTTTCATTAGCTTACTAGGCATATCCAGCTCATACCCTCTTTTGGTCCCCCAGATTTCCCTCAAGTGTATTCTAAATCTTTTTAATAATTATCAAGGAATTCATTCATCCCTGATCTACTAAACGCAATGCATGCTTCCTTCTTTCCTTTCCTGACCAGAGCCTCAGCATCTTCCATCATCCAAGGTTTTCTAAACTTGCCAGGTTTACCCTCCACCCTAACAGGAACATGCTGTCCCTGGACTCTTGGTACCTTGCTCTTAAAAGCCTCCCACTTGCTGCTCATTCCTTTCCCTTCAACAGGCTCACTCAACTGACTTCTGCTAGATCTTGTCTAATTTCCCCCAAAATTAGCCCTGCTCCAGTTTAGGACTTTAACCTGTGGACTGGTCCTATCCTTTCCCATCACTATCTTTAAACTAATAGATTTATTGTCACTACAGCCAACGTACACCCTGAATGCCATTTCAATTAATTGCCCTGTCTCATTCCAGCACTGCACCCTCCGAAGGAGGGCCATCTATATATTGACACAGGAAGATTTTCTTACACACATTTGACAAATTCCATCACATCCAGGCCCTGAACACTTTGGGTAACCCAATCAAAACCAGTCAAACTTAAAACCTCCTGCTAATACAACTCTTTTCTTCTTACAACTATAAGCAATTTCTCAGCACAGAGGCTCCACAAGTTCACACAGACTATTGGGGAACGAGGGAGGAGTTCTATAATGCAGCTCCACTAGAGGGACCCTCCCCTTCTTGTTTCTAAGTTCTACTCATATGGCCACCCCGGATGATCGCCAAGAAAGTCATCTCTAAGTACTGCCGGCAAGCCCTCTCTTATCAGAGAGGCAGCACCTCTCCTGCTCACATGTATCTTGGTCACACCTGTAGCATCTGCATCCTGGAGCAATGAAATACACTTTCTCAGCCATATTTCCGTTATGGTTATAATATCCCAGTGCCCAGCACCAATCCACAAATGTAGATTCCTTTTACTGTGCTCCCGGCTATCCTGATCACTAAATTTGCTCTCAGTGCTTGCTGCTTTATCCCATAACTTGCTACTACTCAGAGTTCTCCCCACTCCGACTAGTTTAAACCCTCCCATGTAGCACAAGGAGATATCCATGAAATTGGAAGTTTTGTTGCTTACACTCATTACCCGCTCCCACCTGGTTCCATCTGCCCACCACACACGTACACACCTAGCTGGAGTTCTTCACCCTTGGTTCACCTTTTCTATCCAATTTGGTTCAATCTGCTCACTGTCTCAGTACTCTCCTCCCCCTCCATCTGCTTTCCATCCCCACACACCCTCCCCTGCCCAAATGATTCCCCCTATCACCCACCAGTCTCTAACTCATGACCCCCTTGCACTTTTACTTCTTGGCTTTCTCCCTCTGTCCCAATCCAGGATCTGAACTTGAAGCAGATTCTGCTTGGTGGCCATGACCTCCTCTTGTGCCACAATAAGGCCACCCTCAGAGTGGAGGGGCACATCTTATATTCCATCTGGGTAGCCTCTAAACTGATGGCATGAATATCGATTTCTCCTTATTCAAAAAAATTCCCTCCTCCTGCCTTCCTCTGTTCCTCACTCTGGCCTTCTACCTCGCCTCACCCGTCTATCACTTCCTCCTAGGTCCCCTCCACCTTCCCTTTCTCCTTTGGTCCACTCTCCTCTCCTATCAGATTCCTTCTTCTCCAGCCCTTTACCTTCCCATCCACCTGGCTTTTTTTCTTCAGTCCTGCCAAAGGGTTTCAGCCCAAAATGTTGACTGTACTCTTTTCCATAGATGTTGCCTGGCCTGCTGAGTTCCTCAAGCATTTCCAGCATCTGCTGATCTTCTCCTGTTTTTGGCTTCACCTATCACCTTCTAGCCAGCCCTCTTCCCCCCTACCATATCCCATCTTTTATTCTGGCATCTTCCTCCTTCCTTTTCATTCCTGAGGAAGGATTTTGGCCCAAATTGTGGATTGTTAATTCACTTCTACAGATGCTGCTTGACCTGCTAAGTTCCTCCAGGATTTAGTGTGTGTGCTTTTGGTTGACCTATTGAGCTCTTCCCATAATTTTATGCTTTTGTGTCTTGAGATCATTTTAGTTAAATGTTTATGCACAATTCATCTTTTAACTACATTCGGCTCACTGCTGCTTCCTACATTTAAATCCATTCCACCTTTACTATGTAGTTGTCTAACTACAGTATTCATATATTCTATCACTTAAAACTGCTAACAAGATTGTTACATGCAAGCATGAACATAGAACAGTATAGCACAGGAAAAGGTCATGCGACCCATGATCTATAAGCTAACTAGGATGCCAACTTAATCTGCACATCTGATTGTACATTGGCTGTATCCCACCCCACCCTCCCATTCCCTGACATTTGATGCGGGTGTCTAAATTACCTTTAGATGTTGCTAATTTATCTGCTTCCACCACTTCCCCTAGCAGCACGTTCCAGGCTCCTATGTAAATGCCTTCTATATCTCCTTTAAACTTTCTCTCTCACACCTGAAACCCATGTCCTCTAGTATTTGACTGACAACCTTGGGAGAAAGACTCTGACTATCTATGCTTCTCATAATTTTATATACTTCTGTCATGTCGCTGAGTCTCCAGTGTTCCAGTAAAAGACAATCTAAGGTTGTCCAATCTCTCCTATCCATAACACTTCTCAGGCACTCAACATCCATGACACTTCTCATGCTCTTGATCTCCTTAGTGGCTTTCAATTCCCTGGCCCTGATGGACTCATTTTTGCCATGAACGTCTCCTCCTCCCCTCTTCTATTGCCTGCTCTGGCCCCTTACCTCATCTCATCTGCCCATCACCTCCCCTGGATCCTCTCCTTCTTCCCTTTTTTCCTATTGTCCACTCTCCTCTGCTATCAGAACCCTTCTTCTCCAGCCCTTTAACTTTCCAACCCATTTGGCTTCACCTATCACTTTTTAACTATCCTGCTTCCCCCCCCCCCCCACACTTTTTTAATTCTGGCATCTTGCCCCTTTCTTTTCATTCTGATGCGTTGACTATTTATTCCTTTCCATAGATGCTGCCTGACCTGCTGAGTCCCTTCAGCATTTTGTGTGCATTGGCTCCAATCTCTCCCTTTTGCCAATACTGTCTAACTCAGTCCATGTCAAGGTGAACCTATTCTGCACTCTCTCCAGAGCCTCCGCATCCTTCCTGTTCCTTCCAATGTGGCCTAGCTATATTTTATACAGCTGCAGCAACATGACATTCTGATTTCCATAACATTTTCTTCCTTCTAACACTTCTCCAATATTTCCTTATACCTCATTACGTTGTTTGTTTAGTTCCTAGTCATGTTTCAGTAATGGCTTTCAAGTTACATCTGCAGAACCGAATTTGTTCTTGAATTTCGTTGTAATTGTTTTACAAGTGCTCCGTACTCCCGCCACATTTTTCATTCTTTGATTAATTACTTTAATAGGTTGCAATCTTCTTTTAACTATACTATCTAAGCAAAGTTTCTGAATACTTCTCTATTCCTTTTGTTTCCATTTGTTTTCAAACTACTGGGCTGGATTGGACTGCATGTGATTGTACAACACTGCCTGAAGTTGCTTCCTGCCATCTTGAAGACACGAGAAAACTGCAGATGCTGGAATCTGGAGTAATCCATCTCCCAGCTTCTGACATCATTCCTGCTGCCATCTTTCATCACCCGTTCATCCCACTCACATCCCACCCCTCTCATCGTACTCCACGTGTCACCTGCCAGCTTCTTCCCTCCACACTTATATACTGGTTATCTCCCTTCTTTCTTTCAGTCCAGATGAAGGGCTCGACCCAAAATGCTGACTGTCCATTTTCTTTTTTTTTTGGCGTATGCTTGCGTGTGTGCGGGTCTGTGCGTGTGTGTCTGCGCGTCCATGCGTGCATCTGTGATGATGGATTTTTCATGGCTTTTTATAAGGCGTAGAGCAAGAGAGAGACTGTGTGGCGCGCTACTCCTCACACAGACATTTTCGCAGTATTTTCCCTTTGTTTTACGAGGTCGAGTTGCGGTCTTGACACTCAACCCGGCACGGATGGAAAGCGTGTTTGGGGGCGGACCTGACTAGTTTGGAACCCGGGAACCACCGCCGCCGGGTCTGGCACCGATGTCATTGCACCACCAGCTGGACCAACTGTCCATTTTCTTTACAGATGCTGCCTAACTGGTTGAGTTCCTCAGTGTTATTTTGTGTTGCTCCTGTAATCCAATCTGTCTGTACTAATTTAACTCTTATACAAACGAATGACAGCAGACCCTCAGTAACAGGCTGCCATCCTTAAAGGTGGAATGGGCCATCGACACCTACTAGGTCTTAATACGAGAGATTTGGAAGCACCACAACAGACCGTCAGAGACATATAAAAACAAGTCAAATTTACAAACAATTAAACAAGGTCAAAATAAAATTAGGAGTAATAAACTTAATCAAAAGCACCTTACAGTCTTACAAGTTAATTATAGCATTAAAATAAGAAAAAGAAAAATAAACAAAACAAAATGTCTGTAGTTTCTGGTGAAACATTTGTTCATCAGTTCCACTGTCAGGGCTCACCCTCAGGGCCTCCAAGTCAGGAATACCTCATTATTTAAATTTTCAGCCTCGCGTTCAGATCTTATCTTGAGATTCATCCTTAATTTTTCTGTAAACCCCTCTAGGCTTACACACTCTTGAAATCTCTTGTGCTTTATCCAACGAAGGGATAGCTAGCTCATTTTCTTTTGCTGTATCTTTGAGATTCTGTGCATTCTCCATATTCTTACTTAATGTTTCCAGTGTTCACAGCACTCCGCTTTCAAATATTTATTTCGTGCTGTGGCAATAATAGAACAAGAAATGCAGCTTGTGCAGCCAGTAGACCTGCTACCTCAACTTCACGAGAGACCCGGGTTCAATCCTGACCTTGGGTGCTGTTTGCATGCTCTTCCTATTATCATGTCGATTTCCTCCAGGTGTTCCAGTTTCTTCCCACATTCCAAAGGTAACTGACCACAGTAAAGATCCCTTAGTGTGCACTTGAGTGGTAGGATCTGTGGGAAGCCAATGAGACTGTGAGGTGAATCAAAATGGGATTGTTGTAGGATTAGTTCAAAGTAAATTTTATTATCAAAGTACAGTACATATATGCCACCAAATGATAGTTGGCAAGGTCTTGGTGGGCTGAAGGATTTAACTGCATGCTGTATGACTTGATAACTCAAAGGGTGGCTAACTTTTGTTCACCACCAATGAGTTAGCTGTTAGAAATTTGGGTCTTGGCACTGCACAAAAAATCAGGCACTTGGTGGACTAATTTCTAGGCTTAAATTTATAAAATTTGATTAATTATTAGTAATTTTAAATATTGATTAGCCTACTTGCTGAAATTAATCTATGGAAATTGAAGATAAAAGTGTGAAGGTATTGGTATTATTTTCAATGTTGTGTTATAGAACTTTGCAATGAAGAATTAAAAGGTTTGAAGAAAACAATTAGAATAAGAAACTTAAAGTATAGTCAAATTTAGCGCAGCTGAGAATGTTGCACAATGCCCAAGATTATATAATGGTTTGAGGAAGAGTACAGCAAAGGATTAGTTAAAATAAGTCAAAGGAAAATGAACAAAATTTTTAATGCAATTTCTGTGCCTTGTTGTCCAACAAGACATTTGAAATTTCAGTGGTTTGTTGTTTGTGATGTAGCAGGCTCCAATCTATTCACCAGTCATCTCTGTGAGGAATCATTCATAAGGTCTTCAGACCATCAATACCTAATCAGTGAATAGTTAACAAAGGAACATAAACTCATGGTTAATTCTAAAAGGAAAGGATCAAAGGAGTTAGCGTGGAAGTTTTATTGGAATATCACAATGTTCATGAAGAAGTTAGGAAAATATTAAAGAGGTAAAAAAATAGCAGCAACAGTTTTAATCTTTACCAAGTTCTATGATTTTATAGTGTTGTGAAGAGAGAGGAAGGAAATTTGTTGGGAGATGGTCATCACTATGGAGGTTCTATAAGGTTGAAGCAGCTGTACTGTAAAATATCCTAACCCAACCACTAGTCTAACATCAACAAAAAAGCAAAACAGCATTATTAAGAAGGATTCCACACATCTGCAGAAGAGGCCACCATAAATAAATAAAAGTGGCAAACTGCAAATTGTGTGAAAGTGACAGAGTAAAATACATTGTGATAGACTTTTGTTTTTACAAGCTGAACAATAACCTACCTTTATAAATCACAAGCCTGTTTTAGAATCCATCAAGTTTCATGGAATGAAAATCAACCAGGTGCTGTTGGTAAAACCATACATCTCGCACACTTAAAATTCACTGGCATAGCAAGTCTAATTTTACTTCTACAACTTAAGTGCTACTCATGCCCAGGGCAAATTGAAAAAAAATTGAATGGAAAGGCTTGCATCAAGGGTGTGCTGATGTTGCATAAACTCAAGGCAATAAAATACAAAGATATCCATTCATGTTATCTTTATTTGCACAAAATAATTAGCAAAGTTTCAAGACTTAATTAATCCAAATGGTTAAAAAAGAATTGACAGGAGGAGGTTAGCCTGGCAGCAACTGTGTCGTTTTACTGGCCAATGCTGAAACTCATACCGTTTCTAACATGTGTAAGTCAAGTAAATGTCAAATTACTTATAAACTTGCTAAACATTTAATTTGTTAAATAATAAAGAAGAGAATAGCAACAGGATGTAAAAGCTGATCAGCAGGTAAATAAACGGGGAACAGAATTTTGTTTTATAAAACAGAAAAAGTGAAAAAGCAAAATAGATTGATTTTTGAATTAGAATAGGATCATTAAAATACATTTTTACTTTCAAAATAAGAGAAGGTGATTAACAATTAAAATAAATAAGATACCTCGATTCAAGTACGAGAGTACAATTCTGCAGAGATGTTACAATACACTTATCAAACTCTATCTGTTAAATTGTTTTCAATTGTTACTACAATGCCTTAGATAGGACAGAAGGAGGGAGGACAGAGATAATAAGCATGAATGATAAGAAAACCAGGCAGTGTGACAGAAGAGAACATTTCAGAGGAGATCTGGTTTTATATCCAGAAGTACACAATGAGGGCTTGGCTGCAGGAACCTCAGTAAGGTAAAACATGAGAGGAGCATATCTGCAATAACCCTAATCTTAGAGAAAGCCTCTTCCCTGTTTTCCTCCATCCCTTCACTCTAAATGCTATCACATCCAATCAAACTAATCTTTGTCCCGCAAAATACATGCTTCATATTTCTTCAGTGCATGTCTGCTTCCTTTTTTCCTTTACCATCTAACACCGCAAATAGAAGAGTCTTGAAATGTATTGAGTTTTAGCAACACCTATTTTAACATGCGAGTACTGCTCATGTGGCTCAGTAAATTAATAACTATTACATCATCAATATCTGCTAAGAACATAGAACATAGAACATAGAAAGCTACAGCTCATTACAGGTCCTTTGGCCCACAATGTTGTGCCGACCATGTAATCTACTCCAGAAACTACCTAGAAATTTCCCTAGCGCATAGCCCTCTATTTTTCTAAGCTCCATGTACCTATTAAAGAGTCTCTTAAAAGATCCTATTGTATCCGCCTCCACCACTGCTGCTGGCAGTGCATTCCACACACCCACCACTCTATGTGGAAACCTCACTCTGACATCCCCTCTGTACCTGTTCCCAAGCACCTTAAAACTATCCTCCTCATGCTAAAGCATAGGAAGCCGAGTTATTTCCCAAGGTTTTGCTGTGAACTTTTATTACTGGAGGACAATGTAGTGTAACAGAGGAAGAATGTCTTGGGAATGTTGAGTATAAGGTCCATACAGAACAGGGAAACAATAATGGTGAGATTCACTACTATTTTTAGTATGCCAGTGCCTTTCATCCTTTGAGTAAAGCTATACACAAAACTGAAGACTTCAGAGTTGGCACAAATCTCATGGTCTAGTTGGCAGTAACGATTGCTGCAAATACCACCCTGTAAGTTCTTCCAAATTCAATGATAAACAAAACAATGACAGTATCCACCTCCAGCCCAACAACCCTCACACTGAGGCTTTAATTACACTCAATTCGTCATATTGGGTGGTTCGCATCTTTCGCTTCCCTGACGCCAAACTCCCAAAACATTCACACCATTCCAAGCTCAGTCACCAGAGGGGTTACCAGGTGGAGAGAAAAAAGATTCAAGGGTGTGCTGAAAGCCCCCCTGAAAGCAACATCACTGCTCTGACCTGGGGACGTCTATTGGGGAAGAGGCATGCAGGAGACCCAGCAGGTATAGATTACATCACAAATGGCCTACTCATCTGCCGCAGTAGTTGTTACTCACCTTTTCCATGGAAGAGCTTGCAATTCCCACATTGGCCTTGTTAGCTACCTCAGAACTGTCCAGAACAAGAATGAATTACCCTTGACTCTTTTGGACTTTCCAAGAGGAAGCTGCAGAGAGGTTATATTGTAGAATTTGGTGTATTAAGCCCCTTTAAGGTAGCAGGGTGAAAATATTCTTTTTCTGAGCCGCACAGTGAAAAGCGATTACTCGAAACAAATGTTCACGAGCTTAAATCTGCTTGAAAATAATTAAAGGAATTAAGATTCACATTTAAGAAGTGCCTTTTAATTGTAATGTGTAAGGCATCCTAACTTAGTGTTGTTTATTACCTGAGTGCTTTTGGAAGAGGCCAATACTTTGAGTGACTAGCACGGTTGAAGTGAGTTTATTCTGAAGATACTAGCCCATAGTATTTACAGGAGAGTTGCAATCTGGCTGGAGAAAATGCTGACTGAAATTCAGAACAAGAAAGGCACAGCTGGAGGAACAATAGTTCCTAGGTTTACAGATACTGTGTAGTAGACCTGTGTAGTGCAGGTAGAAAGAAAATAACTTCTTTCTACAAGGTGACACAACACCCTTAAGAGAGATGCTCAAAAGGCAGGGAAAGCTAGCATAGAAAGTAATGTCACAAATTATGCCTAAGGACAATGATTGATGGAGGGAGATGAATAACTGACACAGGTGGGTGGCCAAGGTCAGTGAATGCGGCATCAAATGACATATCCTTACCAAATGCAGCAATATTTTCAGGTAACATACCACAGAGTTGCTGGTGAACACAGCAGGCCAGGCAGCATCTCTAGGAAGAGGTACAGTCGACGTTTCAGGCCGAGACCCTTCGTCAGGACTAACTGAAAGAAGAGCTAGTAAGAGATTTGAAAGTGGGAAGGGGAGGGGGAGATCCAAAATGATAGGAGAAGACAGGAGGGGGAGGGATGGAGCCAAGAGCTGGACAGGTGATTGGCAAAAGGGATTTGGGACAGGAGGCCCAGGGAGAAGGAGAAGGGGGAGGGGGGGAAAACCCAGAGGATGGGCAAGGGGTATAGTCAGAGGGACAGAGGGAGAAAAAGGAGAGAGAGAAAGAATGTGTACCCGTTAGTGGGTTAATTGGTCATTGTAAATTGTCCCATGATTAGGCTAGGGTTAAATTTGGGGCTGCTGGGCAGCATGGCTTGAAGGGCTGGAAGGGCCTATTTCGTGCTGTATCCCAATTAATAAATAAAGTTAGCACAGCTGGAGGGTAGGGATGTCAGTGTATTTATCTTCGCAAGATCCAGGCAGTGAAAAAGGTTTCAGCACACAGGTGATTTCCTCTATCCTACTCCATACAATTTTAATTGAGTACGTTCTGTGCATGTGAACATGGCTTGTACTCTGAAGTCAATGGGAGTGCTGTCAGTGGAGAGCCCTCGTTAGTGAGTGCTCACTGCTGATTTGCCATGATGGCTCAGATGTGGCAGACACAGCAGCTTGCTGCAGGTTGAAGCATCACGAATGGAATCGGGGAACTAAATTTCTTCTTCCATTTGCTTCTAATGGAGCAGTGACAGCCGGGGCTTTGGAAATATTTTAAGACAATGCATAATCAGGGCAGCTACCTGTGTTGGGAGAAGGTTTGTGTCCTTACCCTTTCTTCAAATATGTTCAACTTGTCCATTTGCTGCAGATTCTCTAGTTGTGGGGGGAGGGGGCAGTGGGTTTAACATGCTTATCACTGGACAGTATTTTGAATGATTGCAGGGAATGTGGCAATTCAACAGGCAGAAGCAGGAATGTGCAGGTATTTTGTTCCTCAAACCCTTCTGTTACAATGCACTCAGATACTATCATTTAAAATGCTGCTGGAGCTCTTTAAATTACCATTTACAGAAGTCCTTGCCTGAAAGCTTCCTCAAGGTGCCGTGCAGTCGGAAGCCTGTGTAGCATTAGTAATGTATGCAGGTGTCAAACGTCAAGAGTAAATCACAATGCGAGGGCAGTCAAACCAAATCCTCGGTGCATTCGAAATATTGACACAGTTAGTAACATCGTGCTTAGGATAATGTTACCTTCTCTTGATTTCTATTGTTTGCTCTCCCCTCTCTCTCTCTCTCTCTCTCTCTCTCTTTCTCTCTCTCTCTCTCTTTTCATGAATGTTTCTGTCTTCCTTTCTGCTTATGGTTGATTCCTTGCTTTTGTACAAATCTGACATTCCCTAGGTCGATATTTTAACATCTACCTTTGCTTTGAATGCTTCTGTGGGTATTTTGCTTTCCCTCTCTCAATATCTCTCACTCATCTTTTTCTCTACAATCTCCATCATTTCTACTCATCACTGGCTGTCTGCCTTTACCTTGGTGTAAAATTTTCCATTACTCCTCAATTGCGTAGTCCTCCCACTCATGTGTGGGTTCATTTTTTTTGTCTCCAAAGGAAGCAGCAGCAGCACTCAATAAATTAAACATGACAATTGAACACAGCCTTGCATCTGTTACTTGGGACTGAGCCATCACTAACAGCCGTAAAGAACGAGCCATCACATCGAGTCTGGGGAGCAGCTGGCCACTCTGGATGAATCCTGATTAACTTCTGACTTCAAAGTCCTCTTCTTCATGTTTGCAGGTCCTCCTGAAGCACGGCTAGAAAAGAAGGCTGATGAGGGCTCAGAGCCACTGCAGCCCCCAGGAAGAAGTAATGGACAACCCAGAAAAATCCCAGAGTTCCTTGCAGCTTAGAAAGGAAAATCGGTGGAGTTGGATGAGGAGAGTCTGCCTGAGAGTGAGCTTCACTGTTCTCTTCTGTGTAATGTTCCAGATTCTGGTAAGGCTTTGGGCAGGAATAATGTTCAAAGAATTTACCGTCACAACGTATGATGCCAGATACAGCTGTCAGATTGATATTACTATGTCAGTAATAAATCCATGGCGTCGTGCACTGTTTGAAGGTGAAAGGTGAAAGGTGATGGGGCAGGAGGGTTGGGGTTGAATATAAGTACAGTTCAGTGGTTCATATTGATTACATTTCTGAAATATCTCATACCTTACATGGATTACAGGCAGTAGGGCAGTATCCTGGATGCTGCATTGTTGCTTGGCAACCTTTATGAAGGCCATGATATTCAAAGCAAGCAGCCTTAAAAAAAAATTCTGGAGAACTGATCACAGGCATATAGCACTAAAATCACAGGAATGGATGATAGTCACTGACAAAGATGTAGAAACGCAGCAGCCCATTGAGAATAACAATGACTTTAATAAATATGAAGAATTAATGTATAAATAGCACTTAGAATTGCTGCAACCACTAATAGTGAGCTAAGGACAAATCTGATTTCATTAATAAGATATAGCTCGAGTTACTGGGAATGAGCAGAAATGATACCAACAGCCAATAAAAGAAAAAGCCCCATAGAGAGAGAATAGGTTTCATAATTATTACAAATAAAGGAGTGGTTTTGTATTGTTGGAAACAATATGCAGTGGGTTCATGTTAATTCAGACACATTAGGACCAGTACATTTTGGCCCAATTAAGCAGCTTCCCCAATTAGCTGGTTTCCTGGAAATAGTTAAAAAGATATAAAAAAGGCAAGCTAAGTAACAAATTATGCATTTAAATTAAATACAGAACAAATTAAAACACCACCAATAGTACTACAGTACTATAAAAACTGTGTATTAGTTCCAAGTAGTTATCGACAAAGGAATTCATCCAGTGTACACGAGAAACATCATCACAGTACCTCATGCAGATAATCAACTGCCTTCATACAATGTTGTTGAGGATAGCATCCTCCAAATCTTCATTTTCATTGTAACCTTCAAAATGATTGTCAATACCTTCAAATTCTTTGTAGTTTCTAACTTCCTGAAGTAGTGATATTGTTTAATTTTCACTCCCGGACTTCTCTGGCATTTCTCAATTGAAACCGCAGTGAGCAAAACAGTTCAAAATTATCTTACTGCTTATTTGTCCCCATATATCAGTGAAAAAAATAACTGCTTTTTGCATACGAATACACACAACTGATGTTATTTAAAAAGTGCTTGCTCTAAGCACTGTATAGTGTCTAATGGCCACACAAGTGCATGCGACTGATGCTAGTTGGAACCTGTTCGGCAATAGTGTCCTGGCCCAATTAAGCAAAGGGAATCTCAGCAATTTTCCTTGATTAGTTTTTGTTCTTTAGTAGTTATCCCAAATAACTGGCTGCCCTGATCAACCAATGGCCCAATTAACCGGCATGACATCTACAGTGAAAAGAAACATAGAGGCAAAGGAAGCTGATTGACACAGTATGATCTGCAGTTCCTTGTTATTGCACTATTGTGGACTGTGAATATCTAAAGGTGACTCATTTTGGTTATTTCTGTTATCCACTTCCCAATCTTGTCCTTTGTCAACTGTTTTGGAAAAAAAGAGATAAATTTTGTCTTAGGAGTTTTTAAAATTCAATGTCATTCGATGTTTTGAAAGTTGTTATAGTTTACCTCATTCCATTTCCCATCTTTCCCTCATTTCATTTCCCTGTTTTAACCTTTATCGTTAACCCCTCTGTCTTGTCTTTGGGTATGAGCAGTAGCCGTGCCAAGCTCCAAGGAGTAAGTTAATAAGTTGGAAGCCTGGTATACTGAGGTTATTGTCATGTCTTCCGGTTGGGCGAGCAAGGGAAACGGTAAAATGATCAAAAAGTCACTTGGAGACACAACACCCTGCAGATGTTGTCTGTAATCTGAAGCAAAAAAATACAAACGGGTAGAGGGACTTAGTAGATCAGGAAGCATATGTGAAGCCAAAGGGATGGTTGACATTTCAGATCCAGATCCTACCAGATGCAGGACTTCAATCTGAAATGCTGGCCATCTCTCTGCCTCCTCAGATGCTGGCTGACCTGCTGAGTCCTTCCTGCACCTTGTTTTTGCTTCTAAAAATTATTTGGGTGTGGGGGGAATCACTTCCTTTGGCATTTTGAGGGTCAACAACAATTTATTGGCAGAAAAAAAACTGACTCAATTCACTTCTTATTGTAGTCAGATGAGGATAATGAATGTTTCATTTCACAGAATCAAAGAATGCTAACAGCACAGAAAGAGGCCATTCATCCCTTCAAGCCCATGGTATCTCTGCAAGATAAATGCAGCTGGTCACACTCTCTCACCCTTTCCCAGCAGTCTTGCAGTTCTTATTCTCTTTGAAAGTCAGTATTTAATCTATCTCTAACTAGGCCCAAATAACTGGCTGCAAAAAGTAATATCCTCAGGTCGCCTGCAGTTTATCGTTTTAAATCTTCACATCTTTTCCTCCGATAGGATTCTATCTAGACACCTCTTAATTTTGATCTTCTTCAACACATTTTATTTCAGATTTCTTTCTACAGTGAAAACTCCAGTATCTCCAGCCTTTTCCCATATGTTAAGACCCTCAATAGATCCTTCCTAAAGTTTTTCTATCTTTTCTCCTATGAGGTAACCAGCGCTTGACTCTGTATCCCAGGTGTGGTCAAAACAGTGTTTTATTTATATCTCTAATAATGTCCTTGCTGCTATCACCCCTACCCCTAAAGGTGTAACTGCAGGACCCCATATGCATTTTCAGTTGTTTTTTAACCTGCTCTACCACCTTCAAAGCAACTGAAAATCTTCCTTCTGTCATGGTCCAGTCCGTGAAGTCCGCATTCCGGTTCACGGTCCGGTCCATTGACCCTTGCTCCAGGTTTTCCTGTCTACCCTGTTTCTGTTCCTGTTGAGCACTAATTGAGGCAGCTGATTCTCGTAGGGGCTGGCTGCATAAATACCTCCAGAGAGCAGGGCATGGCTGCTGGATTGTTTTTTTGTCCTTACTCCTTGTATCCCTTCCCCTGCCTTCTGTTTCCTCATCTGAAGCCTTGCCTTGTCTTTCTGGCAACTTTTGCCTCGCTTTGCCTGTAGTCTTGTCTTGGAGCCACCCTGTACCTAGCTCCTTTCCTGTCCCTTGCCTCTGCCAGGTAAGTCAGGCCGTCTTGCCGTTACCCTGCGTTTGGTTCTGTCCCTTCCTGTCCCTTGCTTCTGTCGGGTAAGCCAGGCCATCTTGCCGTTACCTACAGTTAGTTCTGTCCCTTCCTGTCCCTTGCCTCTGCCGGGTAAGTCAGGCTGTCTTGCCGTTACCCTGCGGTTGGTTCTGTCCCTTCCTGTCCCTTGCCTCCATCGGGTAAGCCAGGCCATCTTGCCGTTACCTACGGTTGGTTCTGTCCCTTATTGTCCCTTGCCTCCGTCAGGTAAGCCAGGCCGTATTGCCATTACCCTGCAGTTGGGTCTGTCCCTTCCTGTCCCTTGCCTCTGTCGGGTGGAGTACTGCGCCCTGCCCAGGAGTACCGCGCCTGCCCAGGAGGAGCTTCAAGACTCCAAGCCTTGAGCCTCGCCCCAAGCCAAGCTTCAAGATCCCAAGCCTCGAGCTTTGCTCCAAGCCAGTCTTCAAGACCCCAAGCCTCAAGTCTCTAGTCTCAAGCCTCACCTCAAGTCTCTAGTCTCAAGCCTCCGGTCTCCAGCCTCGTCTCAAGCCTGAAGACTCCAGCCTCGTCCTGCCTGCCAGCCAAGTCACGTCCTTGCCTAGTTCTGGGGTCCGAGCCAGAGGCAAGACCTAGGTTCTGGGTCCTTGTCCAGTCTCTGGCTTGGAGTCCAAGCCCTGGCTCCTAGCTCTCTTGTCCAGTCCTGATCCAGTTTCCAGGTTTTCTTGTCCATGTCCTAGCCCCACCCTGCATCTTAGTCCTGTCCCTAGTACTTCAGTGTCTGTGTCTTGCACTTGGGCCTGTTCCCAGCCACCTCCTTATGACACCTTCAGTCTTTTACAACCACACGTACCAGTCTCTCTGGCTGTAGTTTTTTTATGGACATCCCATTTATAATATATTGACGTTCCTTGTTCTACTTTAAATCAAAATATACAATCACATTTATCTGCATTGAATTTCCTCCACCAATTCGACAACCTCATCAATGTCCTCCTGAAGCCTACCATTATCATCTTCATTATTCACAACACTTACAAGTTTTTTTTCTGTAAATTTCTTAATTTCCCCTGTACACCCAAATCCAGCACAGTGGCACAAATTTTCCAAAGCCAGAGCAGGTCTGTGGCATTTACTCAGAATTGTGATGAGCAAGGGTATTCCACATATGTACGTGCAAAGAATGAAATCCAAAGTTTCAGTATTACCTCTGTCATTACTCAAGGGTTGTTATTAGACCCTAGTTACTTACTGAACCTGCCACAGGCCAGTCCCAGTATAAAGGGAGCTTTGCTTTAGAGCAGGGGTTCCAAACTCTTTTTATGTCATGGACCAATACCATTATGCAAAGTGTCAGTGGACCTAAGGTTGGGAACTCCTGCTTTAGAGGAATGTCTACAAGAGAGAGGTATAAATCTCAGGTAACTAGCATTTTAAAAAATGAGTTTACTAATTGTTTACTAGTGTTTTGATTTAGAACCCTTGTTAAATATTTTTAAATGTCAATAGAATATTTAAATTTTTAACAGATTTTAAACACCTTGAGTATTTATGAATTATTACAATTCATCAGTATAAACCTGCCAGCATTAACACCTTGAGGATGAGAAAATCTGCAGATGCTGGAAATCTAGGCTACGCACACAAAATGCTGGAGGAACTCAGAAGGCCAGATGGCATCTGTGGAAAAGAGTAAACAGTCGACGTTTCAGGCCGAGACCCTTCATCAGAACTGATGAAAGGTCTTGGCCTGAAACGTTGACTGTTTACTCGTTTGCATAGATGCCGTCTGGCCTGCTGAGTTCCTCTGGCATTTTGTGTGCGTAGCATAAGCAACTCTTCTGCTGCCCAGTAATCGGAAAGAAATACAGACAAACAGTATGGCTACCCTTCAATGGGAACTCTCTCCAGGTCTGTTGTGCTTCCCCCGCTAAGGACCTGGTTCTGGATCTAGGCCCACCTCCTTATTAATGCATAGCTTAAGCTGTCCTCTACTGCAAACATGTGGGTTTGATTCACAGTCATAGAGGCAAGAAGGTAAAACAGTTTCTTTTAAATACCTACTTGACTGCCTGGCGGTGCTTAAGGCCTTGGTCCATCTTATCCATACTGACTTTATTGCCCAGTTGCTCTAGGCAATTAGTGCACACCATCTAGTTCCTTCATCTAACAAAGCTGTGGAAGTATTGACCAAGTAGACACTCTTCTTGAGTGAGTTTCCATTTTTGAAAAGAATTTTTTGAGATACAGCACAGAATTGGACCTTCCAGTACTTCGAGCTGTACCACCCAGCAATCCCCTGTTTTAATCCGAGCCTAATCATGTGATGACTTACAATGACCAATTAACCTACCAACCTGTACGTGTTTGGACTGTGGGAGGAAATCGGAGCACCCAGGCAAAACTTACATGGAGAATGTATAAACTCTTTTAGGAAGTGGCCGTAATTTGAACATGGGTTGCCTGTAGTGTAAAGCATTGTGCTAACCACTACGCTACTGTGCCTAAGAGCAAAGCTATGAGCCATAAGAAAAAGAAACACCACCAGGCAGTCAAATAGGTATTTAAAAGAAACTGTTTTACCCAGATAGTGGTGAGAATACAAAGTTACTACCAAGCTACCCAAGAAGTAATTGGATAAGATACAAACACTGTGGGAAGGGTAAGTGAGGAAATGAAGGGAGATAAGTTGATAGTTATATAATGATGGGAAGATCGAAGTGGAGCAACAAAAAACATGCTGAATAGCTTGCTCCCATGCTGTCGAGAGAAATGGATCAGCCATGATGAAATGACAGAGCAAACTCTATGAGCCGAATGACCTAATTCTGTTCCTATATTTTACGGACTTATATTTAAGTAATCTGCTTTATGTATCATCCAGTTAGTATTTCAAGGTGGAAACTGGCCATTTCTCACCTTCTCCTGCTAAAAATTCCCTACCCTTCTTCCGTCCACTAGAACGGATACCAAGACAAATTATCTTTAGTGTTTTAACTTTGTCCATGCTCAATGTTCTGGCAGAATGTTGCTTCTTTGCCTAGCAATTAAGCATGATTAAGTTGTTCCTTATTTTTTCTCAGGGACTTCTCCCTTGATAAATTAACCAAATAGCAGAAAATCATTGCTGATGAATAAACTAGCTTTCAGTCTGGGTGCCTGACATTACTGTCCAATGCTTTTGAGCAGGTACAATGCATGTTGAAGTCTTAGAGACCAAGACCAGGGCCTTCAGTCCAATAATGCACTATCAACTACTCTTTTACACTTTTCCAACATTAATCCTCACTTACACATCAGCTAACCTTAAGATTCTACCACTCACTTAGGGGGAATTTAACTGGCCAATTAACCCACCAACCTGTGGAAGGAAATTGAAATCACAAGGAGAGCATGCAACTCTGCACAGATTTTACCCAAGGTCATTATTGAACCCAGGTTTCTTGCACAGCTAGGCCAGAGTTTTGAGACAGAAATCTGATATATTGGTGAGCAATTTGAAGCTAATTGCATTGTTGATGACAACTTCCTTCACTTCAGAGATGAAAGATATGAATACAGGGCTTTATCTGCATATGTACTTTGCAGAGGTCATTTTCATCGCTCGCAGTAGACCAGGGAGTTCAAGTATATTTGTTCTGCTTCACTCACTACCCATCGCAGGTCCAAACTGGTCCTTCGTGATCAGTCAGGAATAGTCCTGGCAAACCTCATTCAAATGAATGAAAAAATTTACCCTCAACTATTGAATGAAAAATCTATCCTCAGCTATTGTTCCCTATGGTGAGGACAACACACGCTAATATCCATTTTTCTAAACAGCACTTTTTTTAATGTCTGCAAGATTAAATAATACATAATAAAGAATTATAGAAAGGGTGATATTCTGCACGCAGAATGCTCAGGAGTGCTTGATATGGTGGCATGGAGATCTGTTGCTTTGCCTCCAATATATGTCTCTGTCCCACCCTTTAAAAATGCCTCCTTTTCCACCAGTGGGTATTTTTCATCTTCCACACTAGGCACACTGCAATTTGAATATAACTTAATAATTTAGAATAAAATAGGGTGGATGTTTAGGATATTTAAAATTGATTGGATGCCTGAACTTGTTGTTAAGTTTGATGCTATTTAGTTTTGTTTTCTGTTGTCATTATCCACTCCTAGTTTGCAGTACTTGTACTGCACAGTCTCATCACCACCTCGCGTGGACGGTTCGTGACTGTATGTCTGGTTGCACCGTAGGTTCTCTGGGTTGGATATCTATATCAAGGTCATGGAGTGCTTGCAGCTGGACAAAGAGTCCTCAGCCTCCTGCAGTACCTGCTAATGCCGACACTTGCCTTCCCAGTCATATCAATGGATACAGGGGTAAGAGAAATGCCTTTGTGGTAGTTATGAAACAGCATGAGGTCTGGAATTAACAAAAGTTTTCAATGCCCATAAGATATTCCAGTCTGAGTATGTCTTTCTTCATATGTCTCCCTATGAAATGCACAAGGTGTACTCTATTATGTGTACTGGGTTATTAAGGGCTCAAAATGCTTTTGAACATTGTAGTATTTGTTCTTCTGCATAATGATTGAAATTTGTGGCTGGTTATTTTTAAAAGATAAGTCACCAACTTTTAACTATTTAGAGCGAATATTCAGTAGATATCAATATTACCTAAAATTGCCCAAAGGTCAACTGTCAACATTACCTGTGAACTGAAATCACATTTTTGTAAGGAATGGAATTAAACAGTAGAAAGTGAGGAGCTATCGGGAGTTGCAGGACATGCAGTTTTCCTTTGGAGTCATCTGTGCATCTAATACACATAAACAGAGAAGTCTAAATAAACAAAATGGTATCCAAAGGTGTGCATTAACATCTGAATACTACTTCTCTGCTTTCTATTCACACATCCTTGAGATGCTCAATTCAGCATTACACAAAGGCTTGGAACTGGCCTCAGATAACTCTCCTTGATCTAAGGAGCCTGGCTTGCCTTGGGTTCTCTATTGTTACCCAATTCCTGGTATGAATCTCTCTACTATTCCTTTAAAGTCACCCTGACCCATACCTTCCTTAATCAACTCTCTGTTGGTCTGACCACCTGATCCCATACCACTCAGAACCAGGTTTAATAGCATTGACATACATCATGAAATTTTGTTCTTTTGTGCCAGCAATACATAGTAATTTAAAAAGTATAAATTACAGCAAGAAATATATATAAAATATTAAATTAAGTAGTGCAAAAAGAGAGCAAAAATAGTGAAGTAGCATTCATGAGTGAATTGTCCATTCAGAAATCTGATGGCAGAGGGGAGGAAGTTGTTCCTGAAACATTGAGAGTGCGTTTTCAGGCTCCCATATCTCCTTCCTGATGGTAGCAATGAGAAGAGGACATGCCCTGGGTGATGGGGGTCTTAATGATGGATGCCGCCTATTTGAGGCATCGTTTTTTGAAGGTGTCCTCGATGATGGCGAGGTTAGTGTCTCGCTGAGATAAGTTAGCTGAGTTCACAACTTTTTGCAGCTTTCTCTGATCCTGTGCAGTGGCCCCTCCAGAGCAGATGTTGATGTAACCAGTCAGAATGCTCTTCATGGTACACCTGTAGAAATTTGCAAATGTCTTTGATGGCATACCAAATCTCCTCAAACTCGAAATGAAATATAGCTGCTATTGTGCTTTTTTTTATGTTTGCATCAATATGTTGGACCGATGATCTATCTTCAGTAATGTTGACCCCCAGCATCTTGAAATAGTTTTCTACCATTCATCCAATTATCTGCCAACCTGACCTGAATCCATTCTGAGTCACTCAGCCCTGCACCAACAACCAATTCCCCTAGAAAATATCCGTCTCTCCTGCAATGAAGCCAACAGTCAGAGCTCACCTTCGCTGTCTACCTACAAATCAGTCCGAATGGGCTTCAATCCCTCTTGAAATGCATGAAAGCCCCACCCATTTCCAACTCTCCCTCTTCTGCATTCCTGGAGCTAGACCCAAAGATGTGACGTACCTGATTGCCAGCAAAGAGGAGGCAGAAAGAAAATATTTGATTATGTGATGTATGTGATTACATCATTAGTGATGTAGAAAACCTTGGACCTATGCTTCTAAATTTCCCATTGGCAGGCTTTTGAATAACATGATGGTATGCCTGACACAAACTAATTATTTAATGCAGCCACACAGCCCTACATTAGTTCCTCCCTATATGCAGTATATTTTATTTCCTTCCTTCTCCCTTTGTTTCTAACTATGTTTGCAGTGCCTGATGTGTCCCCTTCAGCATTACACCCCTTTGTTCCACGTGTCCTAAATAACCACTACAGTACCAGTTTACAAATGCAGAACAACCTACTAATATTCAAACTTTTTCTTTGAATGATTGTGTTTCACAGTTCCAGTTATGGACAGCTAAGTAAAAATGGAGGCAAAAAATCTGGTAACAAATACATATTAATCTTATATAAAAGGCCCACAAAATAACGTGGCAAATCATTATGAATTACGTTCAACTGTCCTGCAGAAAGGTCTTGGCCCAAAATGTCAAATGTTTACTCTCTTCCATAGCTGTATGTCCTGCTGAGTTCCTCCAGCATTTTGTATGTGTTGCCATGCTGAGCAGTTGCTATCTTACAATCAATGGCAGCCAACTGCTTTAGAAAGAGAAAATAGTGTCTCAAAGCAGAATCAGAATCAGGTTTAATATCATCGGCATTTGTTGTGAAATTCGTTAACTTTACGGCAGCAGTATAGTGCAACACATGATAAGTACGTAATAAATAAATATTGTGAAAAAAGTAAGTGACAGTAAGTGTGTGTGTATATATATATATACATATATCTATTAGTTACATTAAGATAAGTAGATCAAAAAAAAAAGAAATTAAAAAGTGGTGAGGTAGTGTTCATGGGTTCAATGTCCATTTAGAAATCAGATGATGGAGGGGAAGAAGCTGTTACCTCCTTGCCAACAGTAACAATGAGAAGAGGGCATGACCTGGGTGCATTCAAAAGTCTGCAGTATTCTTAAGACATTTTTAGCTTTCACGTCAAACTTAATTTACTCTTGAACATTTGAAGATACAACAAATATGAAAATGTATGTTTCATGAACCAACATGTCGAGGAACCAACTAGAGAGCAGGCTCTTCTGGACTGGGTTTTGAGCAATGAGGAAGGGTTAATTAGCAATCTTGTTGTGAGAGGCCCTTTGGGTAAGAGTGACCATAATATGGTGGAATTCTTCATTAAGATGGAGAGTGACATAGTTAATTCTGAAACAAAGGTTCTGAACTTAAAGAGGGGTAACTTTGAAGGTATGAGACGTGAATTAGCTAAGATAGACTGGCAAATGACACTTAAAGGATTGACGGTGGATATGCAATGGCAAGCATTTAAAGGTTGCATGGATGAACTACAACAATTGTTCATCCCAGTTTGGCAAAAGAATAAATCAAGGAAGGTAGTGCACCTGTGGCTGACAAGAGAAATTAGGGATAGTATCAATTCCAAAGAAGCAGCATACAAATTAGTCAGAGAAAGTGGCTCACCTGAGGACTGGGAGAAATTCAGAGTTCAGCAGAGGAGGGCAAAGGGCTTAATTAGGAAGGGGAAAAAAGATTATGAGAGAAAACTGGCAGGGAACATAAAAACTGACTGTAAAAGCTTTTATAAGTATGTAAAAAGGAAAAGACTGGTAAAGACAAATGTAGGTCCCCTACAGACAGAAACAGGTGAATTGATTATGGGGAGCAAGGACATGGCAGACCAATTGAATAATTACTTTGGTTCTGTCTTCACTAAGGAGGACATAAATAATCTTCCAGAAATAGTAGGGGACAGAGGGTCCAGTGAGATGGAGGAACTGAGCGAAATACTTGTTAGTAGGGAAGTGGTGTTAGGTAAATTGAAGGGATTGAAGGCAGATAAACCCCCAGGGCCAGATGGTCTGCATCCTAGAGTGCTTAAGGAAGTAGCCCAAGAAATAGTGGATGCATTAGTGATAATTTTTCAAAACTCGTTAGATTCTGGACTAGTTCCTGAGGATTGGAGGGTGGCTAATGTAACCCCACTTTTTAAAAAAGGAGGGAGAGAGAAACCGGGGAATTATAGACCGGTTAGCCTAACGTCGGTGGTGGGGAAACTGCTGGAGTCAGTTATCAAGGATGTGATAACAGCACATTTGGAAAGCGGTGAAATCATCAGACAAAGTCAACATGGATTTGTGAGGGGAAAATCATGTCTGACGAATCTCATAGAATTTTTTGAGGATGTAACTAGTAGAGTGGATAGGGGAGAACCAGTGGATGTGGTAAATTTGAATTTTCAAAAGGCTTTTGACAAGGTCCCACACAGGAGATTAGTGTGCAAACTTAAAGCACATGGTATTGGGGGTAAGGTATTGATGTGGATAGAGAATTGGTTAGCAGACAGGAAGCAAAGAGTGGGAATAAACGGGACCTTTTCAGAATGGCAGGCGGTGACTAGTGGGGTACCGCAAGCCTCAGTGCTGGGACCCCAGTTGTTTACAATATATATTAATGACTTGGATGAGGGAATTAAATGCAGCATCTCCAAGTTTGCGGATGACACGAAGCTGGGTGGCAGTGTTAGCAGTGAGGAGGATGCTAAGAGAATGCAGAGTGACTTGGATAGGTTGGGTGAGTGGGCAAATTCATGGCAGATGCAATTTAATGTGGATAAATGTGAAGTTATCCACTTTGGTGGCAAAAATAGGAAAACAGATTATTATCTGAATGGTGGCCGATTAAGAAAAGGGGAGGTGCAACGAGGCCTGGGTGTCATTATACACCAGTCATTGAAAGTGGGCATGCAGGTACAGCAGGCGGTGAAAAAGGCGAATGGTATGCTGGCATTTATAGCGAGAGGATTTGAGTACAGGAGCAGGGAGGTACTACTGCAGTTGTACAAGGCCTTGGTGAGACCATACCTGGAGTATTGTGTGCAGTTTTGGTCCCCTAATCTGAGGAAAGACATCCTTGCCATAGAGGGAGTACAAAGAAGGTTCACCAGATTGATTCCTGGGATGGCAGGACTTTCATATGAAGAAAGACTGGATGAACTGGGCTTGTACTCGTTGGAATTTAGAAGATTGAGCAGGGATCTGATTGAAACGTATAAAATCCTAAAGCGATTGGACAGGCTAGATGCAGGAAGATTGTTCCCGATGTTGGGGAAGTCCAGAACAAGGGGTCACAGTTTGAGGATAAAGGGGAAGCCTTTTAGGACCGAGATTAGGAAAAACTTCTTCACTCAGAGAGTGGTGAATCTGTGGAATTCTCTGCCACAGGAAGCAGTTGAGGCCAGTACATTGGCTATATTTAAGAGGGAGTTAGATATGGCCCTTGTGGCTACGGGGATCAGGGGGTATGGAGGGAAGGCTGGGGCAGGGTTCTGAGTTGGATGATCAGCCATGATCATAATAAATGGCGGTGCAGGCTCGAAGGGCTGAATGGCCTACTCCTGCACCTATTTTCTATGTTTCTATGAAGCATTATAACATTAATGGATTTAATCATATCATGCTCCCGTGAATTTAACTCTCATTAGACTACGTCAGTTTGAATTGAAACAATTAAACACTCAGTTGCAGTAACTCCAACAGGCCGTAGAAACTGGTTCATTGTTATATTCATATCTGGCTCTGCACCAGACAGCACAGAAAATGATGGATTGATAAATAATCAACAATAAAGGAATGTACATACAGTGGGGGAAATTGAATGGTGCTTAGACTGCAATATGCAGTCTAGCTGTGTCCATTTGACACACAGCAGGATACATATTAAATTCATGTTTCCACTTCGCTATCATGATCCCACCTTTAGTCAGCACCAGCCCTGCTATTTGTTGCATTAGTTCATAACCACGCAGTGCAATTTCATGCATACTTGAAGCACCTTCAATAACTCCAAAAGACTGAAGTTGGGTAAAATACTGAAAGGCTTTTATTCGCTGTACAATACGACCTCCATGGTGAGTGTCTGCCCCCGGACTGAGGGGGAGGGGGCAAGGCGAAACATCTTTATACAGGACTCTGTGGGAGGAGCCACAGGGGCAGTCAGCAGAGGGGTGTGTCCAGACAGGTAACCGAGTTACAACATATATGCATGGTTTACCACATTCACCCCTCCTTTTTTTAAAAAGAGTCCCACGGGGTGAAGTGACTGACAATATTTAAAACAAGTATATTCACAGGTCGAGTCTATCAGGCAGTCCAGTCCGTCGCTGTGATCTACGTAGTACCAGCGGTGATTGCATCAGCGATGGCGGTTGTGCTGGCTCCGGCCTGACTTTAGGTGCCAGCACGTTAGGCGTTGGTAATCCCTCGTGCGTGTGCGTCGCGCCCGGTATGAGAGTGTCATGTGATGTCTGTGTAGGGCTTGGAGTGCGTGGTGTCTCGTGGGTATATATATCGGTGGGTATGGGGTTAATAGTCACCATGGAGTGTTCAGGGTAGGGGCCCGGTGCTCCTGCGGGCGCCAGGTCGCGGATGGAGACCGTGTCCTCCTGCCCATCAGGTAAAACCACATAGGCATACTGGGGGTTTGCATGAAGTAAGTGAATTCTTTCGACCATCGGGGAGTATTTATTGCTCCTCACATGTTTCCGGAGCAGCACTGGCCCCGGGGATGTCAGCCAAGTTGGTAGGGTGGTTCCAGTGGTCGACTTTTTGGGAAAGGAGCCGCTCATGAGGGGTGGCATTGGTGGCCATGCATAACAGGGAGCGGATGGAGTGGAGTGCCTCGGGAAGGACCTCCTGCCAGCGGGAGACCAGCAGTCCCTTTGACCTGAGGGCTAAGAGTGTGGCTTTCCACACTGTGCCATTCTCCTTCTCTACCTGTCCATTCCCCCGGGGATTATAGCTCGTGGTCCTACTGGTTGCAATTCCCCTAGCCAGCAGGTATTGGTGCAGCTCGTCACTCATAAACGAGGACCCTCTGTCACTGTGGATATAGCGTGGGTACCCGAACAGAGTGAAGAGCTTGCGCAGGGCTTTTATAACTGACGTGGTAGTGATGTCGGGGCAGGGGATGGCAAAGGGGAACCGCGAGTACTCGTCGATAATGTTCAGAAAGTACACATTGCGGTCGGTGGAAGGAAGGGGGCCCTTAAAGTCAACACTCAGTTGCTCAAAAGGGCGGGTGGCCTTGATGAGTTGTGCCTTTTCGGGTTTGCACTCTGCGCAGACTTAGCAGTCCCTGGTCATCGTCCTGATCTCCTCAAGGGAGTAAGGCAGGTTCCGGGCTTTCACGAAGTGGAAAAGCCAGGTGATCCCCGGGTGGCAAAGACCTACATGTAGGGCGTATAGCCGGTCGATCTGCGCGCTGGCGCACGTTCGCCGGGATAGGGCATGGGAGGGCTCGTTGAGCTTCCCAGGCCTGTGCATGATGTCAGAGTTGTAGGTGGAGAGTCTCATTCTCCATCTCAGAATTTTATCATTTTTGATTTTGCCCCGCTGTTGGTTACTAAGCATGAATGCGACTGAGCGCTGGTCAGTTAGCAGGGTGAACCTTTTGCCAGCGAGATAGTGCCTCCAGTGCCTAATAGCTTCCACTATGGCCTGGGCCTCTTTCTCCACCGCGGAGTGGTGAATTTCAGGGTCTTTCCGCCTGGTTGAGGGTAGCAGCCAGTGCAAAATTGGAAGCGTCACTCTCTACTTGGAAGGGAATGGCCTCATCCACTGCATACATTGCTGCTTTGGTAAAGTCCCCTTTTATGCGGCTGAAGGCCGCGCGGGCCTCGGCTGAGAGGGGGAATGTGGTGGACTTGTCCAGAGGGCGGGCCTTGTCTGCGTAGCTGGAGACCCATTGGGCGTAATATGAAAAGAAACCCAGGCACCTTTTGAGGGCTCTGAGGGTGTTGGGAAGAGGGAGTTCCAACAGGGGGCACATACAGTTGGGATCAGGGCCAATGACTCCATTCTCCACGACACACCTAAGGATAGCAAGTCGGGTGGTCCTGAATACACACTTCTCCTTGTTATAGGTGAGATTGAAGGCTTTGGCCGCTTGGAGAAATTTTTGGAGGTTGTTGTCGTGATCCTGCCGGTCGTGACCGCAGAAGGTGATGTTATCCAGATATGGGAACGTGGCCTTCAGTTGGCATTGGTCCACCATCTGGTCCATTGCCCTCTGGAAGACAGATACACCATTCGTGACACCGAAGGGGACGCGCAGGAAGTGATAAAGCCTGCCGTCCGCCTCGAAGGTGGTGTAAGGGCGGTCCTCCCGAAGGATAGGGAGCTGATGGTAAGTGGATTTTTGGTCTATGGTCGAGTACACCTTGTACTGTGCTATCTGATTGACCATATCCGTGATGCGGGGTAGAGGGTACGCGTCGAGCTGCGCGAACCTATTGATGGTCTGGCTATAGTCCACGACCACCCTATTCTTCTCCCCGTTCCGAACAACGACCACCTGCACCCTCCAAGGACTTGTGCTTGCCTCAATGACCCCCTCCCTGAGCAGCCGCTGCACCTCCGACTTAATGAAGGCTCTGTCCCCCGCGCTGTACCTCCTGCTTTTAGTTGCCACAGGTTTACAGTCAGGGGTCAGGTTGGCGAACAACGGTGGGGGAGGGATCCTGAGGGTGGAGAGGCCGCAAGTGGCGTCGGTAGTGCGGCAGTTGGCATGGTATTGGGTGGGATGCGCGGGTCGGTGTGTGTGTGTGTGTGTGTGTGTGTGTGTGTGTGTGTGTGTGTGGTCAGTAGGTGGGGTATGTGACATATTCCTACAAAACTGAGGATTTCCGACAGTGATTGGTGGAAGGGGCCCATCATATTTCATTGCAATGCTTTTCAGGTGGCTTTGGAAGTCGAGCCCCGTCGCGCAGGGGCACACAGTTGAGGCAAGACCAGTAACGTAAAGTCTTAATATTCTGTGCCCTGCACCACTAGTGTCGCTACACAACCCCCCCGGATGTCTGTTGTATGCGACCTGGAAGCCATGGTGACCCTCTGACTTACCGGCTGTATCACGAGTCCGCAATGCTGCACCGTGTCTGGGTGGATAAAACTCTCCATGCTGCCTGTGTCAAACAGGCAGCTTGTCCTGCGCCCCTCCACCAGGATGTCCATCATTGGTGGAGAGTGCTTTGGTCGAGGGTCACGAAAGCCAGGGTTGAGTCGCTGTCTTGGTCCGGCGTGGTGGGATGACCTATGAGCACCCGTTGGTCGTAGGCGGTGGGCGGGGGCACCGACCAAGATGGCTGCCCCCATGTCTCGCACATGGTGGCGGTGTGTAGGGGAGATGGCGACCCCCACGTCTCGCACATGGTGGCGGCGTGTAGGGGAGATGGCGACCCCCATGTCTCGCACGTGGCACTGCTCGATCCCGCTCGCGGTTTGGACTTAGAGACCTTGGCAAAGTGGCCCTTCTTTCCGCAGCTGGAGCAGGTAGCTTGTCGAGCCAGGCAGCATTTCCGGGGGTGTTTCTCCAGTCCACAGAAGTAGCACTTCGTGGATTCGTGACTGGCGGCAGCCGAGGTCGATTCGCCTGCGGGTTGTGGGGTCTGCAGCGCCCACGCAAGGCCGTTGGGGGATCGCGTGCCTGGAGAGACTTGGAGTTATGCAAAGCGGCCTCCAGCGTGTCAGCCAGCTTGATCGCCGAACTTAAGGTAAGATCGGCATTTTCCAACAGCTACTGGCGTACATACACTGACCTGGTCCCGTGACGAAGGCGTCTCTCACCAGGAGTTCTGCATACTGTGCCACCGTCAGCTCCTGGCAACTGCAGGCCTGCATGAGTGTCCATAGGGCTCGGACGAACTCAGCACTTGATTCCCCGGGTCGTTGTTGCCGTGTCACAAAGCGATGTTGTGCGTAGACGCTGTTTATCGGCCACAGGTATTGTCCTTTGAGTGCGCTTATCGCGCCGTCATAGCTCGGCTGGTCTCCGATCAGCGAATAGACCCGTGGACTGACCCTGGAGAGTAGAACTCTGTGCTTTGCTACGGAGTCGGTCGCTTTAATCTCCTCTAGATACGCTTTGAAGCAGGCCAGCCCGAGTTCGAAAGCGTTTCCAGCTTCAGGCATTTGCAGATTGAGGTCTAACTTGTCGGGTCTCAGAACGTGTTCCATGCTTTAAAATTTACAGCGAATAAAATTGAAGCACCTTCAATAACTCCAAAAGACTGAAGTTGGGTAAATACTGAAAGGCTTTTATTTGCTGTACAATACGACCTCCGTGCTCAGTGTCTGCCCCCGGACTGAGGGGGAGGGGCAAGACGAAATCACCTTTATTCAGGAATCTGTGGGAGGAGCCACAGGGGCAGTCAGCAGAGGGCCGTGTCCAGACAGTTAACCCAGTTACAACATATATATGGTTTACCACAGTACTGGAGCAATATGAACCGGTGCCAGCCCACACTACTTTAAGGAGCAGTGTTCATTGCCTAGAAGTGCAAAGTCAACCCAAAGGAATGAAAAGCTTAATGAAACACAGAAGGGAACAGGATGCTTTGTTGGGTAAGTGGTGGACATGGAAGAGATCCTCTTTTTTAAAAAAGGGGGCAGCTGTGTGAAATTAGTTGCAAGAAGGTTCTATGGTCTGATGAAATGGAAACTGAGCTTTTTGGCCATCAAGCTAAGCACTAACTTTAGCATAAGCCAAACAATGCACATCATCAAAATCACACCACCCTTACTGTGAAGCATGGTGGTGGCTGCATCATGCTGTGGGAATACTTCACTGCAGTAAGTCCTGATGAGGTAGCGGGTAAAACGAATGTAGCAAACTACGGGGAAATCCTAGAGGAAAACCTGATGCAGTCTGCATGAAAACTGCGACTTGGGAGAAGATTTATTTTCCAGCAAAACATTGACCCCAAGCATAAAGCCAAAGCTACACAGGAATGGCTTAAAAACAAAAGTCACCCGGAGCAGAGGAACTGCACCCTAGGGTTCTAAAAGAGGTAGCGTTAGGAATTGTGGTGGCATTAGAAATGATCTTTCAAAAATCATTGGACTCTGGCATGATGCCAGAGGATTGGAAAATTGCAAATGTTACTCTACTCTTTAAGAAAGGAGGAAGGCAGCAGAAAGATAATTATCGACCAGTTAGCCTAATCTCAGTGGTTGGGAAGATGTTGGACTCAATTGTTAAGATGAGGTGATGGAGTACTTGGTGACACAGGACAAGATAGTATAAAGTCAGCATGGTTTCCTTCAGGGAAAATCCTGCCTGACGAACCTGTTAGAATTCTTTGAGGATATTACAAGTAGGATAGATAAAGGGGATGCAGTGGACTGTCAGAAGGCCTTTGACAAGGTGCCACACATGAGGCTGCTTACCAAGTTAAGAGCCCATGGTATTACAGGAAAGTTACTAACATGGTTAGACCATTGGCTGATTGGTAGGAGGCAGTGAGTGGGAATAAAAGGATCGTTTTCTGGTTGGCTGCCAGTGACTAGTGGTGTTTTGCAGGGGTCAGTATTGGGACAACTTCTTTTTATGCTGTATATGGATAACTTAGATGATGGAATAGATGGCTTTGTTGCCAAGGTTGCAGATGATACAGAGATTGATGGAGGGGCAGGTAGTGTTGAGGAAACAGGTAGGATGCAGAAGGACTTAGATAGTTTAGGAGACTGGGCAAGAAAATGAAGTAAAATGTTGGAAAATACATGGTCATGGACTTTGGTAGTAGAAATAAATGTGTGGACTATTTTCTCAAGGGGGAGAAAATCCTGGAATCTGAGATTCAGAAGGATGTGGGAGCCCTTGTGCAGAGCACCCTGAAGGTTAACTTGCAGGTTGAGTCGGTGGTGAGGAAGGCAAATGCCATGTTTGCATTCATTTCAGGAGGTCTAGAATACGAGAGCAAGGATGTGATGCTGAGGCTTTATAAGGCACTGGTGAGACCTCACCTTGAGTATTGTGAATAGTTTTGTGGCCCTCATCTTAGAAAAAATGTGCTGGCGTTGGAGAGGGTCCAGAGGAGGTTCACAAGGAGATTCCAGGAATGAAAGGGTTATCATATGAGGATGTCTGAGGGCTCTGGGCCTGTACTCTCAAGAATTCAGTAGGATAGGGGGCGGTGATCTCACTGAAACCTTTTGAATGTTGAAAGGCCTAGTCTGAGTAGATGTGGAAAGGATGTTTCCCATGGTGGGAGAGTCTAGGACAAGAGGACACAGCCTCAGGATAGAGGGGTACACTTTCAAAACAGTGATACGGAGAAATTTCTTTAACCAAAGGGTGGTGAATTTGTGGAATTTGTTGCTACATGCAGCTGTGTAGGCCAGGTCATTGGGTATATTTAGGGCAGAGATTGAAAGGTTCTTGATTGCACGTGGCATTAAAGGTAATGAGAAGGCCGGGTACTGGGGTTGATGAGGAGACAGAAAAGAAGGATCTGCCATGATTGAACGGTTGGGCAGACTCAATGGGCCAAATTCTATTTACATAAAGGAGACAACAAAGGAAACAACAGATGAAATCTGAGGCATTTTTTAAAAATAATAACTCATTTTCTCCGAAGTGCTTTGGGAAATTCTGCTAATGTGAGAGCTATGATGTAAATGTGATTCTTGCATTGGAAATGTTACCATTATATGTGAAGGAATCCTTCGGCATGCACATAACATAGCTTGAACAGGATGGGAAAAAGTGCATTCACAAGAAGTCAAGACATTTTTTCAGTCCAAAGACAGGTAATTGAACTTTGACCAGTGACCAATCCGGACGTTGGAAGTTTGAGAGGAGGAGATTTCACTCAGGTCCACTGCCCGAGTAGAAGAAGGTAGCAACGGATCACAGTAGTGTAACTGAGCTCTGATTAGCAAACAAACCATGTTTGGGATTAAATAGCAACAGAAAATTGAAGGAAGGCAGGGCCAAGCGGGGCAGCCATTATCAGAGCGGCCATTGTCTAAGCAGACAAAACCAGAGTGGTGATCTTGATGCTTTAGCTGTTTGAGGCATCAGCAACGAGAGGCTTCAGTGAGACAAGTCAAAGAAAAGATCAAGGTAAAGATTTTTTTCCCTTTCCTTCTTTATACCTGCTCAGTTAGGATGTTAGAAATGCCAGGCAGGATAGTTGAATGCTCCTTCAATAGGTTTCAATAGGTAAACTTAATGTCAGAGAAATGTATACAATATACATCCGGAAATTCTTTTTCTTCGCAATCATCCACGAAAATAGAGGGTTGCCCCAAAGAATGAATAACAATTAAACGTTAGAACCTCAAAGCGCCCCCCAGCTCCCCCCACCACACAAAGCAGCAGCAGCAACCCCCCTCCACCAGCAAAAAAGCATCAGCACCCACCGCTGAGCACTGAAGCATGCAGCAAAGCATCAGTAAAGGCACAGATTTGCAGTACCCCACAGACTGCTCATTCACCTGGTAATTCGACATACCACAGGCTCTCTCTCTCCCCAATAAGGGAAAAAGAGGAATCCCCGTTTAACAGCGAGAGGGGAGACATAACAAGCATTTCGCTGACTTATGATGTTAATGAGCTCTGTGCCCAAGGAGTCGGCTCCAAAAAGGCTTGAGTCTCTGGAAAAAGAGTCTACAGCAGCTAACCCCCTGCTCCCGATGTTCTGCGTTCTCCCGCAACGCCTCAGTCAGGGGCACCGGCCTTGAATCAGCCCAACTCCAGAGCCATGAAAATCCGACACCCTGAAGGCATGCTGGTCTTCTAGGCTATGTCCCTGGGATATCAAAAAGCGGCCGTTCGTGAGGCCCTGAGAGCAGGTCCCATTCCCGCAATGAACCGAAGTCTAAGTGTAACTCCAGGTCAGGGTCTTCAAAAGAACCTTGCAAAGGGAAAAAATGAGATATCAAAGATAGAAATAGAGCTGTTTCCAAAGACGCAACCAAAGAAATCACTGTTTAATGCCATCGTCACTTCGCTCTACCCCAAAAGTCCCCTTGCAGGATGTGGAATGGCAGGAAGACCTCCAGTGTTCCTGATGACTACAACTGCAAGAAGAAGCTGCGTTGGAGCTGGAACTGGATAAACTCTGGATCATTTGGGAGGCCAAAGGGGTGATAGATAGGACATATACAGAGGGAGTTACACCCAAGGTACAGGACACAGGAAGCTGAGTGACAGTCAGGAAGGGAAAAGGGGTTAAGGAGCCAGTGCAAAGTACCTGTATGGCCATCCCCCTCAACAACAGGTATATCACTTTGGATACTACTGGGGGAGTTGACCTAACAGAGGAAAGTCACTGTGGCTGTGTCTCTGTCACTGAGTCCTGCTCTGTGACACAGAAGGGAAGGGGAAAGAAGAGGCACACTATGGTGATAGGGGATTTATTAGTTAGGTGAATGGACACGAGATTCCCAGATGGTATGTTGCCTCCTGGGTGTCAGGGTCCAGATCACGTCCTCGGTATTCTTAAGTAGGAGGGTAAACATCCAGTGGTCGTGGTCCATATAGGTACCAATGACATGGGTAGGACAAGTGACAAGGTTCTACATAGGGAGTTCAGGGAGTTAGGTGCTAAGTTAAAGGGCAGGACCTCCAGGGCTGTGATCTCAGGATTACTACTTGTGTCACGTGCTAGTGAAGCCAGAACTAGGAAGATTATACAGGGTAACACGTGGCTAAGGAGTTGGTGCAGGAGGGAGGCCATAAGATTTTTGGATCATTGGGCTCCCCTCCTGGGAAGGTAGGACCTGTACAGAGGGATAGTTTGCACCTGAACTGGAAGTGGGGACTAAGATCCTAGCGGGATGGTTTGTTAATGCTGCACAGTGGGGTTTAAACTAGAGTTGCAAGGGGGTGGGAACCAGGGTGCCTGAACAGTTAATGGAGAGGTTGTGGAGGCAGATGTTGGTAAGACCTTAGACCAAGTCAGAAATCAAAAGGCTGAGCATGGTGCAACTAGTGTCCTGAGCTGTGTATATTTCAATGCAAGAAGTATCGTAGGAAAGACAGATAAACTCAGGGCATAGATTGACACCTGGGATTATGACATTGTAGCCATTAGTAAGACTTGGTTGCAGGAGGGGCAGGACTGGCAGCTCAATATTCTGGGGTTTCATTGTTTTAGATATGACAGAGCTGGAGGGACTTCAGGAGGAGGGGTAGCAATACTAGTCAGGGAAAATGTCACGACAGTGCTCCATCAGGACAGACTGGAGAACTCATCCAGTGAGGCTTTATGGGTGGAACTGAGAAATAAGAAAGGTTATGACCACATTAATGGGGTTATATTACAAACCACCCAACAGTCCAGAGACTACAATGCCATTCGTTTCAAAGAAATATGTAAAAAGATACGTCTAGTCTGCGGGTTGAGATTCCAAATTGGAGGAAGGCCAGTTTTGATGGTATCAGAAATGATGTGGCAAGTGTGGATTGAGACAGGCTGTTTTCTGGCAAAGGCGTAGTTGGAATGTGGGAGGCCTTTGTAAATGAAATTTTGAGAGCACAAAGCTTGTATGTGCCTTTCAGAATAAAAGGTAAAGATAACAAGTGTAGGGAACTTTGGTTTTCAAGAGATAATTGAGGCCGTAGTTAAAAGAAAGTGCATAGCAGGTATAGGCAAATGGAACAAATGAGGTGCTTGTGGAGTACAAGGAATGCAAGAGAACACTTAAGAAAGAAATCAGGAAGGCTCAGAGAAAACACAAAATTGCTCTAGCAGACAAAGTGAAGGAGAATCCGAAGGGATTCTACAGATAAATTAAGAGCAAGGGGATTGCAAGGGACAAAATTGGTCCTCTAGAACAGGGGTCCCCAACCTACTTTGCACCGCGGATCGGTTTAATATTGACAATATTCTTGCGGACCAGCCGACCGGGGGGAGCGGTGTTCAAGTAGGGTTAAACTCACCTCAACATGTCTTTTACAGTTAGGGTTGCCAACTTTCTCACTCCCAAATAATGGACAAAAGTAGCAGTCAAATACAGGACAGTGTTTGCCCCGAGAAAGACTACCATGACCATGAAGCCTTGCGCGGGCACCTGTGTGCGCATGTGTGATTTGCCGATTTTTTTCCACAAATCGGTTTTGGTCTAATCTTCCCGACTACACTGTACATACATTATTTCTACTTTATATGGGTTGTGTATTTATCATATCAATCCTGCTTTTACTATATGTTAATGTTATTTTAGGTTTATGTGTTATTTGGTAGGTTATTTTTTAGGTCTAGGAACGCTCAAAATTTTTTCCCATATAAATTAATGATAATTGCTTCTTTGCTTTACGCCATTTTGGCACGAAAGGTTTCATAGGAACGCTCTACCTTAGTGGGGGGAAATACAGGACAAGGGCGCATTCAACAGTGCGTGACAGGGAATGAGGAAAAGTGCAGCTGACTGATATCATTTCCTCTCGGCCCAGTACCGGTCCGTGGCCCATGGTTGGGAACCGCTGCTCTGGAAGACCGGAATGGTAATCCATGTGTGGAGCCAAAACAAGTGGGGGAGATGGTAAATGAATTCTTTGCATCTGTATTTACTCGGGAGATGGATATAGAGTCTACAGAAGTGAGGCAAAGTGGCATCAACTCCATGGACCCTGTACAGATTAGAGAGGAGGAGGTATTTGCTACCATGAGGCAAATTAAGGTGGATAAATCCCCAGAGCCTGTTGCCTCGGACCCTACAAGAGGCAAGTGCAGAAATTGCTGGGGCACTAGCAGAGATCTTTAGTGGCAGGAGAGGCACCAGAGAACTGGAGGATAGCCAATGTTATTCCCCATTTTAAAAAGTCTCTAAACATAAACCGGGCAATTATAGGCTAAGGAGTCACTTGACAACCAAGATGAGGTAGTCAATTGGATTAGACATTGGCTTTGTGGGAGAAGGCAGAAAGTGGTAGTAAATGATTGCCTCTCTGAATGGAGGCCTGTGATGAATGATGTGTTGTAGGGATCAGTGCTGGGTCCTTTTTTGTTTGTCATCTATATTCACGATCTGGATGATAATGTGGTTAACTGGACCAGCAAATTTGTGGACGACGCCAAGATTGGGGATGTAGTGGACAGCAAGGAAGGCTATCATGGCTTTCAGAGGGATCTTCATCAGCTGGAAAAATGGGCCGAAAATAGCTGATGAAATTTAATGAAGACAAGACCATAAGACCATAGGATATAGGGGCAGAAGTAGGCCATTCAGACCATCGCATCTGCCCTGCCATTCAATCATGGGCTGATCCAATTCCTCCAGTCATCCCCACTCCCCTGCTTTCACCCCATATTCTTTGATGGCCTAGCTAATCAAGAACCTATCTATCTCTCCCTTAAATACACCCAATGACTTGGCCTCCACAGCTGCTTGTGGCAACAAATTCCACAGATTTACCACCCTCTGACTAAAGTAGTTTCTCTGCATCTCAGTTCTAAATAGACATCCTTCAATCCTGAAGCCGTGCCCTCTTGTCCTAGGATCCCCTACCATGGGAAATAACTTTGCCTTATCTAATCTGTTCAGAACTTTTAACATTCAGAATGTTTCTATGAGATCCCCCCTCATTCTCCTGAACTCCAGGGAATACAACCCAAGAGCTGCCCGACATTCCTCATATGGTAACCCTTTCATTCCTGGAATCATTCTTGTGAATGTTCTCTGAACCCTCTCCAATGTCAGTATATTCTTTCTAAAATAAGGAGCCCAAAACTGCACACAATACTGCAAATGTAGTCTCACTAGTGCCTTATAGAGCCTCAACATTACATCCCTGCTCTTATGTTCTATACCTCTAGAAATGAATGTCAACATTCCATTCGCCTTCTTCACAACCGACTCAACCTCTTTAGGGTATCTTGCACAAGAACTCCCAAGTCCCTTTACACCTCTGTATTTTGAATTCTCTCCCCATCTAAGTAATAGCCTCCACCAAAGTGCATGACCATGCACTTTCCAACATTGTATTTCATTTACCACTACTTTGCCCATTCCCTAAACTGTCTGAGTCTCTCTGTGGGCTCTCTGTTTCCTCAACACTACCTGCTCGTCGACCTATCTTTGAATCATCAGCAAATTTAGCCACATATCCATTAATACCATAGTCCAAGTAGTCATTGACAAGTGTGAACTGTTGCACTTCGGTAGAACCAGCCAGGGTAGGTCTTACACAGTGAACGGTAGGGCACTGAGGAGTGTGTTAGAGCAAAGAGTTCTGGGAATACATGTCCATAATTTATTGGAAGTGTCATCACAGGTGGAGAGGGTCATTAAGAATGCTTTTGGCACATTGGCCTTCATAAATCAATGTATTGAGTGCAGAAGATGGGATGTTATGCTGAAGTTGAATAAGACATTGGTGAAGCTTAATTTGGAGTATTGTGTGCAGATTTGGTTCCCAACCTATAGGAAAGATGTAAATAAGGTTGAAAGAATGCAGAAAAAATTTACAGGGATATTGCCGGGTCTGGAGGCTTATAACCTGAGTTATAGGGAAAAATTGAATAGATTAGGACTGCATTCTTTAGAACATAGAAGATTGAGAGGAGGATTGACAGTGGTATACAAAATTATGAGGGGTATAGATAGGGTAAAGGCAAGTAGACTTTTTCCTCTGAGCTTGGGTGGGACTACAACCAGAGGTCATGTGCTAAGGGTGAAAGGTGAGAAGTTTAAGGGGAAGATGGTGCCTGTTCCATTTTTGTTCACTTTTTTTTTGCTGAGGTGGGATTTGGCAGTTGATGGCTATGCTATCTTTCTTTTATTTTTCTTTCTTGGTTTCATGGCTATCCAGAGAATTGAAGAATAGATGAACCTTTGAACCTCTGAACATGAGGGGAAATTTTTTCACTCAGAGGGCTGTGGGAATATGGAATGAGCTGCCAGCACCAGTGGTCCATGTGAGCTCAATTTCAATGTTTAAGAGAAGTTTGGATAGGTACATGGATGGTCGGGATATGGAGGGCTATGGTCCTGGTGCAGGTCAATGGAAGTAGGCAGTTTAAATGATTTTGGCATGGACTAGGTAGGCCGAAGGGCTTTTTACTGTGCTGTATCTCTCTATGACTCCATGACTGTATCATAAATGGCATGACTTTGAGAAGTGAAAATGAGCAAACATTCTAAACAAAGGAAACTATTAAGGTATGAAGAGTGGGTTGGCTTTGACAGTTCAAAGTTTGGGGTGTTCCATTAAAAGGCATGATGGTGGATAGGCAATGGCAAGTATTTAAAGAATGAAAACGAACTACATAGTTATGCATTTCTACTTAGCATAAAAACACAAAATCAAAAGGGTCCCAACAATGGCAAACTTAAGAAGTTAATGATAGAATTAAATCCAAAGAGCAGTCATACAGTTTAAGATTGCCAGACAAAGTAGAAAATCTGAGAGAAGAATTGCAGCAGTTTCAGCATCGAAGCATAATTAACTAAGAAAACAAAATAGAATACAAGAGTGAACCTGCATTTAACATAAAAATTCTCTGTAATGGCTTTTAGAATTGCATAAAAGAAGAACGGGAAAGGGATTAAGAAACCTCAGATTGGTTAGCCTAATCTCAATAGTGTGAAGAATAACAGACAATATTGCAAAGGATAGCAGAACTCTTGAAAAATATCAGTAGGGAGAGAGAACGTCAGAAAGGAAAATTGTGCTTGCCAACCCTACTTGAGTTTGAATCCTTGGTTTGCTGACCAACAAACTGCCATCTATAAAGAGAGGCAGCAACACCTCCACTATGATTATTCTAAACACTGATGCTCCACAAGGTTGTGTCCTTAGCCCCCTTCTCTACTCCTTGTACACTCACGACTGCATGGCTAGATTCTGCTCTAACCCCTTTGGCAAGTTTGCAGGTACCACTGTAGTGGGCCATATACCAAACAACGTTGAGTCAGAGTACAGGAAGGAGATTGAGAGCTTAGTAACTTTGTGTCATGATAACAACCTTTCCCTCAATGTCATCAAAATAAAAAAGCTGGCCATTGACTTCAGTAAGAGGGGGCGGTGCACATGCTCCTGGTTATATCAATGATGTTGAGGTTGAGACGGTTGAGAATTTCAAGTTCCTAGGAATGAACATTATCAATAGCCTGTCTTGTTCCAACTGCGTAGATGCCACAGCCCAGAAAGTTCACTAAAGCCTCTACCTCCACAGGAGGGTAAAGAAATTTGGTATGTGCCTGTCACCCCTTACCAATTTCTATTAATGCACAATCGAAAGCATCCTTTTCTCTATTTAAATCAGCTTGGTACGGCAATTGCTTTGCACATGACTGCAAGAAACTGTAGAGGAAAGCTGTGGGCACAGCTCAGCACAGCTTGGAAACCAGCCTTTCTTCCATGTCTATTTTTCTCACTGCCTCAGTAAAGCAGCCAGCATATAATTATATAATCCGTATCCAGGGTTACAGATCCCACTGCCTTGTGGGTATCTTCGGGAGAAGAGGAGGCTAAGGAGTAAACCCTACACAAATCCGGAGTGGAGCCCCTAAGGCGGTTGGATGATGTATCACGTCACCTCCCGGCAGCTCCTGCAGCCAAGCTGATGCCAAATGTACTGCTTCACATTCCTTTGGACCACATCTGCGAGGCCAAGAGAGGGATCTTGATATCTGGGCAGCCATATTTATCGCTCAGGTCTGCGCCCCGGAACAGGCGCATCCATTGTCTATTTAGACAGATGGAGCCATGAATGATATAATCAAAGACCCAAGCCACCCTGGACATTCTCTCTTTCCCCTCTTTCATCAGGCCTGGAAGCGCGTGCCACCAGGCTCAAGGACAGCTTCTACCCTGCTGTTATCAGACTTTTGAAAGGACCTCTTGTACGATAAGAAAGACATGTGACCTGACAATTTACCTCATTATAATGTTATGCTTTATTGTTTATATGCAATGCACATTCGCTGTAGTTGTTACATTTTATTCTGCATTTTGTTATTGTTTTATCTTGATTTACCACAATGTATTGAATTTTTTTGAAATGAATTAACTTTATTCCTTACATCCTTCACATATATGAGGAG
Source organism: Mobula birostris (assembly GCF_030028105.1). Classification (NCBI taxonomy): domain Eukaryota; kingdom Metazoa; phylum Chordata; class Chondrichthyes; order Myliobatiformes; family Myliobatidae; genus Mobula; species Mobula birostris. The sequence goes on along the minus strand of NC_092380.1, from coordinate 59,684,942 downwards.
TAAAAATCTTAACATTACGTCTCCATCTAAACGTGTAATGTGCAATTTATAGTAATTTGTATTAGTAACATGCAATTTAGCTTAGAAATACAATTGCATCAGCCTGAATTAAGCAGTTTGATAGCCTGGTGGAAGAAGATGTCCCAGAGCAAGAAGATGTCCCAGAGCCTGATGTTCCTGGCTTTTATGCTGCAGCACCATTTCCCGGATGGTAGCAGCTAGAACAGTTTGTGGTTAGGGTGACTCGGGTCCCCAGTAATCCCTCAGGCCCTTTTTACACACCTGACTCTGCAAATATCCTGAATAGTGGGAAGTTCACATCTACAGAGGCGCTGAGCTATCCGCACCACTCTCTGCAGAGTCCTGCAATTGAGGGAAGTTCCCATACCAGGCAGTGAAGCAGCCAGTCAGAATGCTCTCAATTGTGCCCCTGTAGAAAGTCCTTAGGGTTTGGGGACTCATGTCAGACTTCTTCAACTGTCTGAGGTGAAAGAGGAGCGGTTGTGCATTTTTCACCACACAGCCAGTATGTACAGACCACGAGATCCTCGGTGATGTGTATACTGAGGAACTTAGAGCTGTTCCCCCTCTCAACCCCAGATCCACTGATGTCAATAGTGGTTAGCCTGTCTCCATTCTCTCTGTAGACCACAACCAGCTCCTTTGTTTTTACGACATTGAGTTAGAGGTTGTTCTCTTGACATCACTGTGTCAGGGTGATGACTTCTTCTCTGTAGACTACCTCGTCATTATTTGAGACCAATCCATGAAGTATCATCTGCAAATTTAATTAATAGATTGGAGCTGTGGGTGGCGACACAGTCATGGGTATACAGAGAGTAAAGGAGGAGGCTTAGGACACAGCCTTGAGGGGCTCCTGTGTTGAGGGTCAGAGGGGCAGAGGTGAGGGAGCCCACTCTTACCACCTGCCGGTGATCTAACAGGAAGTCCAGGATTCAGCTACACAAGGCAGGATGAAGGCTGAGGTCTCTGAGCTTCTTGTTATACCAAGAGGGAATTATGGTGTTGAATGCTGAATTGTGGTCCAAGAACAGCATTCTCACATCAGCATCCTTCTTCTCCAGATGTATAGAAGAGCTGTGTAGAGCTGTGGCTATTGCGTCATCTGTCGATCGGTTGCGTTGGTAGGCGGATTGTAGGTGTCCAATGTGGGTGGTAGCAAGCTGCAGATGTAGCCCTTGACCAGCCTCTCAAAGCATTTGCTTATTATAGAGGTGAGTGCAACAGGATGACTATAACGCTTTCATTTATAGGAACAGTATGCAAGACAAGCTTCTCAGTGCATGTGACAATAAAAACCCAATTAAATTTCCAAGTATGTAACTGGTTGAAAAATAAGGGAAAGGCAATGTTTACACATGGATTTTTCCTTTGATATTGGGATATGATATTGATACTGACTGAAAATTAATTGACAAACAGGGAGCAGAGGTTAAGAATAAATAAGTCTTTTTGAAGGGACAGTTGGTATTTAGTGAGGTACCACCGAAATCAGTGCTCAGGTCTTAGCAATTTATAACATTTTGTAAATTAGACACTGAGTGTGAGAACCAATTGCAAAATTTCAAAGATTGCCAGCAACTGTAATTCTTACATTGTTGGCATGTACTCGATTGGCTGAAGGGCCTGTATGCATGCTGTTTTACTCAAGACTCTATGACTGGGTGAGGGTACAAATTGTAGGGAAGATGCAGAGGCTTCAAGTGTAAAATATGGCAAGTGTAGTACAATGAGTTCAGATCTCTTACTACAATTACACAATGCCTTTGAGAGGCCACATTTGAAGTATTGTCAGAATCAGAATCAGGTTTATTATCGCCAGCATGGGTCGTGAAATTTGTTAACTTAGCAGCATTAGTTCAATGCAATACATAATATAGAAGAAAGAAAAAAAATAATAAATAAATAAGTAAATCAATTACTGTGTACGTATATTGAATAGATTAAAAATTGTGCAAAAATCAGAAATAATATATATTAAAAATTGAGGTAGTTTTCAAGGGTTCAATGTCCATTTAGGAATCGGACGGCAGAAAGGAAGAAGCTGTTCCTGAATCATTGAGTGTGTGCCTTCAGGCTTCTGTTCCTCCTACCTGATGGTAACAGAGAGAAAAGGGCATGCCCTGGGTGCTGGAGGTCCCTAATAATGGACACTGCCTTTCTGAGACACCGCTCCTTGAAGATGTCCTGGGTACTTTGTAGGCTAGTACCCAAGATGGAGCAGACTAAATTTACAACCTTCTGCAGCTTCTTCCGGTCCTGTGCAGTAGCCCGCCCCCCCCACCCCCACCCCACCCTCCATACCAGACAGTGACGAAGCCTGACAGAATGCTCTCCACGGTACATCTATAGATTTTGAGTGTATTTGTTAACATACCAAATCTCTTCAAACTCCTAATGAAGTACAGTCATTGTCTTGCCTTCTTTATAACTACATCGATATGTTGGGACCAGGTTAGGTCCTCAGAGATCTTGACACTCAGGAAGTTGAAACCGCTCACTCTCTCCACTTCTGATCCCTCTTTGGGGCTTGGTATGTGTTCCTTCGTCTTACCCTTCCTGAAGTCCACAATCAGTTCTTTCATCTTACTGACGTTGAGTGCCAGGTTGTTGCTGCGACACCACTTCACTAGTTGGTACATCTCACTCCTGTACACCCTCTTGTCACCACCTGAGATTCTATCATCAATGGTTGTATCATCAGCAAATTTATAGATGGTATTTGAGCTATGCCTAGCCATACAGTCATGGGTATAGAGAGAGTAGAGCAGTGGGCTAAGCACACACCACTGAGGTGCACCAGTGTTGATCGTCAGCGAGGAGGAGGTGTTATCACCAATCCGCACAGATTGTGGTCTTCTGGTTAGGAAGTTGAGGATCCAATTGCAGAGGGAGGTACAGAGGCCCAGGTTCTGTAAGTTCTCAATCAGGATTGTGGGAATGACGGTATTAAATGCTGAGCTACAGTTGATGAACAGCAACCTGACGTAGGTGGTTGTGTTCCAGGGGGTCTAAAGCCATTTGAAGAGCCATTGAGATTGCATCTGCCATTGACCTATTGTGGCAATAGGCAAATTGCAATGTGCAGTGATGTTCTCATCACAGAAGAAAAGATATACCTGCCAAAGAGGGAGTGCTGCATATATGCACTAGACTGGGATGATGGAGAAGGATTTGGATTGTATTGATCTGAGTTTAAAAGAATGAGAGGGAAGTTAATTCTCTCTCTTGTCAAGGTGTGATTTCTGTTGAGGTTGTGGCTCAGTTTCAGTTGTTTTTTTAAGTTCACAGGGATGGCTTTAGGGGCAGAGAGGGGAATTACAGGTCAGGTTATGGTTTAGGGACAGGGAATTAAGGGAGTTAGAGGTCTGGCTAACTCCAGAGGTCTAACTCCACTAGAGGTCTGTGATGGAAGGCCAGCCCTATGGACTTGTGGTGACAGACATCCAAATTCTAGGCTTCATTCCAAACTCTAAGGCCAACGATGTAACCTTGGGATGAAGGACATGTGGAGTCTGGGCCTGCTCCGTACCTGAAAGCCAGCGATGTGGACATGTGGCAAAGGACATTTGTGGATGTCGGGCTGGCAAGCATTGTGTATAAGGACCAGTGGGTTGGTTGCCCACTGGGTCTGCTGATCCTCCCATGTCAGTGTGTTCCAGGATCAGATGTCCAAATGGTAAGAGGGCATGAGAGCTGATGAACCCCTAGCGACACAAGTCTGGAGTTTAGGGTTCTGTCATTGAGTACTGCTGGGGTCAATTGCAACGATCAAATCCTGCAGGTCAATCAGAAATCCAAAATTCAAGGTACAGTGGCTGAAGCTCTGGACGTATGAGCCTGAAGCCCAGTGGGGAAGTCAGAGGTCCATCTTACAAGAGTCTGCTGGAGGCCCAGTGGCCCGTCCTGGGACTGGAAGATTGTGTGGATGTGGGGGTGGGTTGGTAGGTGGGAGGAAAGAAAGGAGCTTACTATTGATGTTGTTGTTTTGTTGCCTGTTGTGCTCTGCCAAGCATTGTTGGCATTCTATGTTACTACCAGAATGTATGGCAACACTTGTGGGCTGGCCCCTGCACATCCGTAGGTTGTGCTGGTTTTTAACACAAACAGTGTATTTCACTGAACGTTTTGATGTACACGTGACAAGTATACACTAAGTGACAACTTTATTAGGTACACCTGTACACTTGTTCTTTAATGCAAATATCTAATCAGCCAATCATATTGCAGCAATTCATTGCAAAAATAGCATACAGACGTGGTCAAGAGATTCAGTTGTTGTTCAGACAAAACATCAGAAAGGGAAGGAGATGTGATCTGAGTGACTTTGACCATGAATGATTGTTGGTGCCAGATGGGGTAGTTTCAATATCTCAGAAACCGCTGATCTACTTGGATATTCACACAGAGTAATTTCTAGAGTTTACAAAGAATCAGAATCAGAATTAGAATCAGGTTTAATATCACTGGCATTTGTTAACTTAGTAACAGCAGCAGCAGCCATACAATGCAATACATGGTAATATAGAAAAATAAATAAATAAGGAAATCAATTACAGTATATATATAATAGTTAAATCAAAATAGTGCAAAAACAGAAATAATTTTTAATAAAGTAAGATAATGTTCATGGGTTCAATGTCTATTTAGGAATTGGATGGCAGAGGCTAATAAGCTTTCCTGTTCGGTGAGTGTTGATAACAATGAGAAGAGGGCATGTCCTGGGTGATGGGTGCTACCTTCCTGAGGCACCACTCCTTGAAGATATCTTGGTTGGTGTGAAAAACAAAAAAAAATCCAGTGGACAGCAGTTCTGTGGGCAAAAACTTCTTGTTAATGAGAGAGGTCAGAGGAAAATGGCCAGACTGGTGCAAACTGACAGGAAGATGACAGTAACTCAAATAAGCAGAAGAGCAATTCTACAAGCACAACACATTGAAGCTTGAGGTGGTTGGGCAACAGCAGCAGAAGACCAGAAACATACTCCAAGTGCATGAATTTAATTCTAATTAATACTTACAGGGCTAGACAAAATAGATTAGTGGAAAATATTTTCCAAGGCTGGTGTATTTGGAATGAAGGGTCACAGTGATAGGGCAAGAGATTTAGGAAGAGATATTTCCTCACAGAGGGTGGTGAATCTGTGGAATTCTCCATCACAGTGATCTGTTTAGGCCAATATGCCAAGTACATTTACGAAGAGATCCCTGTCTCCAGGTCATGCTCTTTTCTCGCTGCTGCCATCAGATAGAATGGACAAGAGCCTCAGAACCCACCCCACCAGGTTCAAGAAGAGTTACTATCCCTCAAACATCAGGCTCTTGAATAAAAGGGGATAACTACACTCAACTTCACTTGCCCCATCATTGATAGCTCCCAAAACTAATGATTTCACTTTCAAGAACTGTTCATCTCACGTTCTCATTATTAATGCTATTTATTTACATTTGTATTTGCATAGTTTGTAGTCTTCTACACTCTGGTTGATCTTTCATTGATCCTGCTATAGCTACTATTCTATAGATTAATTGAGTATGCCCACAGGAAAATGAACCTCAGGTTGAAACACTTATGTTTCTCGAAACAAAATGCATCACAAGATAAAAGGAGAAGTTAGTAACCGGGTATGAAAGTGGATGATTAGCTATGATTATAGTGAATGCCACAGCAGGTTCAAAGAGATAAATGACGGATTCCTTCTGCTATTTTTTGTTTCCTCAACTGTTACTGGCCTGATGCCCTCTGCATATCTAATTGAAATGAAAGAAGAGGGTTTGTTTTGAATCTCAGTGGCGGCTCATTCCCCTTGTTAGTGGAGCTGATGCTCCTAGAGCTGTAGGTTCCAACACAGAAACAGGCCCCCCATTTAACATGCCATACCACCCACTTGCCAACCAGTCCCATTTTATTCTTCTTTCAAAGCCATCAACTTGTTTGATATTTTACCACTCACTTCACATACACAACGGACAATCGACAGTGGTCAATTAACTACTCAACCTACTGTTCTTAAGATATGAGAGCAAACTAGATGATCTTGAAAAATCCATTTGGAAATTTGGCGAAGAATTTTCCATTGAAAAAAACAACTGAATTCATTGACTTTTGCGAAGATGGAGGTCTCAGGAAGAAGTGGAGATGTGTTGCCCATTAGCCATTTCTGGTTGAATGGGGCAGCAAATATTACTTCTGCTTATCAGCCTCCGCCTGAATGAGGTCTTGATATTGCCATGCATCAGCACGGGCTGCTTCATTTGCAGAGGAAATGTGAACAGAATTAAACATTGTGCAATCATTTGTAAATCCTCCCACTAATGCTGGAGAGAAGGTCATCCACAAAGCAGCTGAAGATGATTAGGCCAAAGGTACTGCCCTGAGAAACTCCTGCAATGATATCATTGGGAAAGGGCTGGAATAATTGACCTCTAATAACTGCAAGCATCATTGCATTTTCAGGTACGACTGCAGCCACTGGAATATTTTCTCTTTCATGACTACTGACCTCAATTTTATTAAGGTGCTTTCAAGGCACACTCAGTCAAATCTTCCCAAAGGCAGTCGGTCTCACCTCACTTCTTTGGTACAACACTCATGAATACAGCCAAATGAAGCAGTGTTACTGGGCCTAAGGGTCAAAGTTCAAAGTAAGTTTTATTATCAGACTACATATGTCACCACATATAACCCTGAGCTCATTTTTCTGTGGGCATACTCAGCAAATCTATAGAATGAGCATCTATAGAACTGAACATCTATCAGTATGTTATCAGTAAGAGTGTGCGATTTTACAATTTCTTTGTGATGATTGAGAGTTGACTGAATGGATGGAGATAACAAGATTTGATTCAACTTGCTGTTTATCAATGGAAAGCTCCTGGGCAAATTTCTGCTTGGTAGGTAGATGCCAATGTTATAACTAGAACAGTTTGGCTAGAGTTGCATCTAGCTTTGCAGTTTTCCAACACTACTGGGATGCTGTCTAAGTCCATAGATATCTCAAATTACAATAAGTAAGGAATTTTATTTATTTATTTACTCAGAGCTGCTGCCAGGAATAGGCCCTACCAGCCCTTTGATTCATACCACCCAGCAAACCTGGTTTAATTCTAACCTAATCATGGGGCAGTCTACGATGTCCAATTAACCTACCTGGCATGTCTTTGCACTGTTGGAGGAAACTGGAGAACCTGGAGAAAACCCACACATTGCACAGGAAAGTCGCACAGAGGACGCAGGGACTGAACTTTGAACTCCGACGCTCCGAGCTGTAATAGCTTCGCTCTAGCTGCTACGCTACTGTAGCACCCCAACTTGCTGAAAAGAGGAATATTGAAGTAGTGTTCATGGACTGTTCAGAAATATGATGAAAGAGGGGAAGAAGCTGTTCCTAAAGCTCAGGCTCCTGATGGTAGAAATGAGAAGAGGCCACGTCCCAGATGGCAAGGGTCTTTAACGATGGATGCCACCTTCATGAAGGAAGATGATGGTGAGGCAGGTTGCGCCCATGATGGATCTGGTTGAGTCTACAACCCTATGCAGACTCATGTGATCCTAAGCATTGGAGTCTGCCTATCAAACAATGACGTAACCAGTCAAAATGCTTTCCATGGTACATCTGTACAAATTTGCTGGAGTCTTTGGTGACATACAAAATCTCCTCACACTCCTAGTGAAGTAGAGCTACTGGAGGGCCTTCTTCATGATTGCATCAATATGTTGGGCCCAGGATCCTTGGAGACGCAGACACCCAGGAACTTGAAGCTGTTCACCTCTTCCACTGTTGATCTCTCAATAAGGACTGGTACATGTCCTCCTGGCTTCCCCCTCCTGGAGTTCATAATCAATTCTTTGGTCTTGGTGATGTCGAGTGCAAGATTGTTGTTGTGAAACCAGTCAACCAGTTGATCTACCTCATTCCTGTACACCTTCTGTGCATCTTCGTCGCCATCTGAGGTTCTGCCAGCAACAGTTGTGTCATTGGCAAATTCACAGATGATATGGTGTTTGGCTGCAGAAATAAATATCGCTGGTTTTAGAAGGAAATCAATCTTGTGGCTTCTGTAGCTTTCATTTTTAAAGAATGTAAATTTGATTCTCTACTGCTTTGTTGTCCCTTCATCATCTTTGGGGAAGTAATTCCCATCACCCAAGGATATGCCAAGGTTGCTCTTTTAGAGTTTATTACTTTAATACAAGGTTTCAAGGTAATTCAGTTCATCCCACTGAATAAACATTTATGATGGAAAGTGAATATGACCTTTAAAATGCAGGGCCACATGTTTACCCGGCTTAGACAATGAGAGCCCCTAACAAAGCTAAACAATAATGCTACTTGTTATTACATTTTGTTCAAGACTATCACAGAAGCTTCGCATAAGAAACTGAACAAAATATTTCAAAAATTGTTACGTGTCTTTTGTCTCTTCAGCAAGTACTGTGGGATGCAGGGAGCTGTTGTCCTCTCTTGGCAACAGCTATACTGGGAACTGTGCTGACAGGCTCTGGGGTGAGTAATACTTCTTCTAAATAAGTTATTTTATTTTGAAATCTACAGTCTTTTCCTGACAACCGATTACAAGAGCATTTATAAAACAATTCTTGGCTAATTCACTTATAACTTGTAAAGTCTTCAGTCATTACCCCTCCCCAAGCTAAGACAATGGAATGATAGGTATGGCCCAAGACACAAGATGAGATTTTAAATTTTCTTTAGTCTCCATCACCAACCCTAATTCCAGCCTTTTATTTTTGAATTACTTAACTATTTAAAAGTGGATTCCCAACTGCTGCAATTCAAGTAAGACTTTAGACGGTCCAAGTTTTTGTGCAATTACTATATCCTCACTATAATTATACTAACCAGTGTACCACTAAACCCTTCCTGCTGCTAGGCTTTGAGTAAGATTAGGAAAGGGTATCTGCAGAAAGCTAGGCGAGTGAGACTAAGCTCTTTCTGAGTGTCCATGTATGTTCCGTAAAGGAAGTGGGGAAAATCTGGAGAAATAGTTTGAAAGAGAATTTTGTAGTAGAAAAGGCAGGTGGAGGGTGCTAGGGTCAAGAAAGACTGTTGCATTGAGCTGAACAACAGAGTGGGTCTCTTGGTGCAGATGGCTTGCAAAAATATACTAGAAGGCAATAGCCTATTCAGACTTTAGATATGAAACCTAATAAATATGAGCAATTACGCTCTTTACGTCTGCATTGCCATTGAATAAAATTATGGCTGAGCTTTTACCCAAGTACTACTGATTCCACATCCCTTACTGTCGAAAGATCTACTGGTCCTTGCCTTGTGTATATACTCAGTAAATGAGTCTCTACAGCCCACTTAGGAGGAATATGCCAAAGATTTATCACCCTTTAGACAAATACATTTCTTCTCATCTTTCTGCTAATAGCCATCCCATTATTTTAGGACCAAATGTGGTATTAGACAGGCCATTCAGGGAAAATATTGAAACAACAGCTATTGTAAATAGATAAGCCAATTAAGAATATTGTGATCTTGATGAGTTGTTCTTTGCCTTGTTCTTCTAAACTCAAAATCATGTCAGGTCTTTCAATCTGACCTAAATTCCACTCAATCCCATTCTAGTTCTTTTGGATTAGGTCTAAATCTGTCAAATACTTCCAAATTCCGGTTAATTCCTTTTATGACAACCTCTACCTCTAACCTCTTCAACTTTCTTTCCAAAGAGCCGTCCATTTCTCAAGTTCTGGCATTTTAAAAAAATCCTTCCCCTTTATTCTACGGCAGGCCACTGTGCCTTCTACAATACATTGGAATTCTCAGCTTACAATTACCTTTTCTCTGCTTTTCACTCCTTCATTAATACCTACCTTTATGACCATTCTTATGACACTTCCATTTTACTCATCCTTAGATTGCCTTCCATGAAATTGGAGCATTTTCCCCTTAGTTCAAAGATTCCTGTTATTTCTTCTCAGAAATGATCCAAACTCAGACTAGGGTTCTCAGACAAGGAAACTCTATTAGAAACTTGAATTGAAAAACATTTGGAACTATAGCAATCTGCTCTTCATGGCTTCAAATATATAATCCCCATTTCATGTACTGTTAAATTCTCACTGGGTTACTCCTGATTCATTCCCGGTGTAATTAACTTTCTGTTTACAGTGGGAAGAGTCTTTATCTGACATCTAAAGGCTTCATCTAATACTTCCATGTTAGTTTTAATTTTCTGCCATAAATTTGACAAATATTTGGGTGGATTTCCCATAGACTTCAAATACCTACCTACTCTTTACGAGTTTAAGAAATGTAAGACATGGAAGACAATAATTGAGAGGGAAACCAGGAGGAGCCAAAAGAGATGGAGGAGATCATGAATGGAATTTTTTGCATCTGTATTTACTCAGGAGATGGATAGAGAGTCTCTATAGAACTCAGGCAAAAGAATAGTGGGGTCATGGACTATATCCAGATTACAGAAGAGGAGATGCTTCCTGTCTTGAGGCAAGTTGGGGGGATAAGTCCCCAGGGCCTAACAAGGTGTCCCCTTGGACCTTGTGGAAGGCTAGTGCAGGAATTGCAGGAGCTCTTGCAAAGGTATTTAGAACATTGTCCTTACATTCATGTGCCAATCAAAACGTCTCTAAAAGTCCCTAATGTATCTACCTCTCCCACCACCCCATGCAGCACATTTCAGGCACCCACCACTCTCTGTGTATATTAAAAAAATTGCCTGACATTACCCCCTTTCACCTTACCACATGCCCTCTGGTATTAGACAATTCTACCCTGGGAAAGAGATACTGTCCGTCTACTCTATCCATGCCTTTTTTATTCTTATAGACCTCTATCAGACTTTCGCTGATAGCAACCCAGGTTTGTCCAATCTCTCATTAGAGCACATGCGCTCTAATACAATCAGCATCCTGGTAAACCTCTTCGGCACCTTTTCCAAAGCTTGACATCCTTCCCATAATGGGGAGACCAGAACTGTATGCAATACTCCAGGTGCAGCCTAACTAGAGATTTATAAAGTTGCAACCTAATTTCTTGACTTTTGAATTCAGTGCTTCAACCAACAAAGGCAAACATGCCAAATGCCTTCTTAATCATCCTATCACATCGTGTGTAGCTACTTTCAGAAGCTATGAAATTGGACCCCAGGATCCCTCCGCTCATCAGCTCTGCTAAGGGTCTTGCCCTCGGTGTGTACTTAACCATGGGTGAAGGCTGGAGGACTGGAGCATAGCAAATGTTGTTCTGCAGTTCAGGAAAGGCTCTAGGAATAAGCCAGGAAATTATAGGCTGGTGAGCCTGAAGTCAGTAGTGGGTAAATTATAGGAAATTATTCTACTAGATATACAGTGTAAGTATTTGCATAGACAGAACTTGATAAGAGATAGTCAACATGGCTTTGTGCATGCTAAGTCATGTCTACCAATCCTTTACGAGAACTTTGAGAGTTTTTTGAGGAGGTTCCAGGAAACTTGATGAAGGAAAGGTGATGGACATTGTCTACGTGGACTTTAGTAAGGCCTTTGACAAAGTTCCACATAGGAGGCTGATCAAGAAGGTTCAATTGTTTGGCATTTATAATAAAGTAGTAAATGGGGTTCAACCTTGGCTTAGCAGGAGAAGCCAGAGAGTAGTAGTAGATGGTTGTCTCTCTGACTGACTGGTGGCCTGTGACTAGTGGCATGCCATGCGGGACAGTGCTGAATCCATTGTTGTTTGTCGTCTATATCAATGTGGTCAACTGGCTTCAGCACATTTGAGGATGACACCAAGATTGGGGGTGTAATGGACTGTGAGAAAGCTTACAAAGCTTCTAGCAGATCTTGAGTAACTGGAAAAATGAGCTGGGAAATTTAATTCAGTCAATTGTTGTACTTTGGGAGGAAAAACCAGGGTAGGACTTACACAGTAAACAGTAGTACACTGTTCCGTGCGGTAGAACAAAGGGATCTGAGAACAGAGGTGCTTAGATCCTTGAAAGTGGTGTCACAGGTAGGTAGCGTCAAAAATAGAGTTTGGGTACGTTGGCTTTCATAAATCGAAGTGTTGAGTACAGGAGTTGGGATGTGATGTTGAAGTTTTATAAGACATCATTGAGACCAAAGTTGGAATATTGTTGCCTAGTCCATCAAAGGCAAATCCATGCCACCAGAGAACACACCTACAAGGAGTACTGCTGCAAGAAAGCAGCATCCATCATGAAGGACACCCACCATGCAGCCCACGCTCTCTTCCCACCACTGCCGTTGGCAAGGAGATACGCGAGGTTTAGGTCTCACACTATAAGGTTCAGAACAGTTATTATCCTTCAGTCATCAGCCTCCTGAACCAATGTGGATAACTTCACTCATCTTAATTCTGAACTGATTCTCTACACTCAAGTTCTCAGGATTATTTATTGATTGATTGATATATTTATTTATTTTTGTTTACACAGTTTATCTTCTTTTTCGGATTGGTTGCTTGTCAGTCTTTGTATGTGGTTATTGCTCCATTGATTCTATTGTATTTATTTGTTCTGTGATTTGTAAATGCCTGCAAGAAAATTTATCTCAAAATAGTGTATGGTAACATATGCTCAGTGGCCACTTTATTAGGAGCACCTATGCACTTGCTCATTAATGCAAATAGAAAATCAGCCAAGTATGTGATCTAAGTGACTTTGACCATGGAATGATTATTGGTGCCAGATGGGGTGGTTTGAGTATCTCAGAAACTGCTGATCTCCTTGGATTTTCACGCACAACAGTCTCTAGAGTTTACAGAGAATGGTGTGAAGAACAAATAAAAAACATCCAGAGAGCAACAGTTCTGTGGGTGAAAATATCTTGTAAATGAGAGAGGTCAGGAGAATGGTCAGACTAGTGCAAGCTGATAGGAAGGTGAACCTTGAAGTGAATGGGCTACAGCAGCAGAAGACCATGAATGCACACCCAGTGGTCACTTCATTAGGTAAAATGCCCACTGAGTGTATATGCACTTATAATAAACTTGCTTTTAACTTTGATTCTGTTGACCTACCTACCAGAAAGATATCAATAAGATTGAAACAGTACAGAGAAAATATACAAGGATGTTGCCAGGACTTGAGGACCTGAGTAATAGGGAAAAGTTGAATAGGACAGGACTTCATTCTCTGAAGTGCAGGAGAATGTGGGGAGACTTAATGAAGGTATACAAAATGATGAGGGGTATAGACACGATAAATGCAGGCAGGCTCTTTCCACTGAGGCTGAGTGAGCCTAGAACTAGAGATCATAGATTCAGGATTGTAGGTGAAATATTCAAGGGAACTTCTTCGCTTAGAGAGTGCTGTGCATGCAGAACGTGCTGTCAGTGGCACTGGTGTGAATGGGTTTGACTGCAACACTTGAGGTGTTTGACTAGGTACATGGATGTGAGGGGTATGGATGGCTATGGTCCAGGTACAGGTCAATGGAACTAGGAAGGATAACAGTTCGGTACAGACTAGGTGTGCTGTAACATTAAATAAAATAAGTATATAAAAACATGTATAAGAAGTTTACGTGCTGTTCACTAACCTGCAATAGGCTGGTCCTGGACTTATTTCATAATTTTCTGGCATAATTTACATATTACTATTTAACTATTTATGGTTCTATTACTATTTATTATTTATGGTGCAGCTGTAACGAAAACCAATTTCCCCCGGGATCAATAAAGTATGACTATGACTAATTGTTTTAAAGCTAATATCAGCCCATAATAATCCTTCATTTTAACTTGTTTGAACATTAACAAAATATAAATAATGCCATTTTTTAAAAACAGACTGACCTCCAAAATTCATTAAAATGTAAATAATTTCTCTTTCTCAGATCCTCTATTGTCTTAAAACAGTTGTCCGACAGTTCTCAACAGAGGCAAGACGGCAGTCGATGAGCCGGCAGCCCTCCTTCACCTATTTTGAATGGCCTGAAGAGACAACAGATGAAATCCCTGACCCAGAGTTCAAAGATCTTGATCTAGAAGATATTGAGGGCCAAGTCTTTTACCAGCCCGAGGAGCAGGAACAGGTAGAGAATCAGGTTCAGGTTCAAACCCTTGAGGGCTCCACAGATCTGGTGTCAGAGTCAGTGGATCAGTCAACACTTGCTGTTAAACCGGTGGGACTTCAGGAGAGGTACGTGTCTGTGTATTGCCACTGTTGTCTCTGTTGATGATTCACACATAACACAAACATCAACTGAAGGAATTGCCAGTAGATAAAGTACTGCAAGCAGCAGGATGACCACCTTTTCAAAATTGTATAATGAGGCACATTCTATTTTAAAAAATATAGAATGTGTGAATTATGGGTTGTGCTTGTTTCAACCCAATCTATTTTTCTATGCAAGAGGTCCTGCGGATATGTAGGGCTTTGCCACAAGGGACCAAATTGTTTTATGTTTGTAAATGTTCTTTTCTCAACTCCTTGAGACAATGATGTTTATGGCTGGTGGAGACAGTGTATTCACGTTCCACTATAATAGCTTCCTAATAACCAGTCACAACGTAAAAAGAAACTGGAGATGCTGTATATATACTTCTGTTGGGGGGGGGGTCCCCTTTGTCGTTAATTGTTGATTTCTCTCCACCATAATTGACATGGCTGTCAGTCATGTTTGTCTCATTTGCTGCAGTTCTGCTGTCAATCCCTGCTTCTCCCACCAATTTCTTTTGTCCTCACTTTCCACACCATCAGCCTCCAAATCAACCAATCATCTTCCTTCATGTCTGGCAGCTTCAATGAAATTCTAGCAGAGGAATCTTCATCTCCCCACCCTTTCTTATTTTTGAAGGAACTGATCCCTCTCCATGCTCTGGTTTAGTCTTCCATTTCTACCATCACCCATTCTCTTCTTGAGAATACAATTGAGCATTATGCAATTATTGGTGACTACCTAATCTTCTGATAAAGAACACTGATGAAGCAGCTGAAGGTGGTTCAGCCTAATACCCTGTCCTGAGAAACCTCTGCAGTAATATTCTAGAGCTGGGATGATTGACCATCAAAAAAAAACCTGTAGGCATCTTCTTTTGTGTGAAGTGTGATTGAAACCAGCAAAGCATTTTCCCCTTGATGCATAACCACTCCAATTTTCCCAGAGCTCTTTGAAGCCACATTCACCCAAATACTTCCTTGATGTAAAAAGCAAAATATATTTACCTCACTTCAAAAATTCAGCAGTTTAGTTTATATTTAGACTATAGAAGTCTGGAGCTGGGGGTTTGGCAACACAGAAAATGGGTTATGGAAATGGATTACTGTGGAGTAAGTGCTCTTTGACGGCACAGCCAAGGACATCTTCCATCACTTTGTTGATGATTGAGAATAGAATGATAGTGTTGTTATTAGTAGGATCGGATTTGTTACATAAGATGGTCTTTGGGCTCAGTGTAGCCATAAAGCCTGCTCTAACTGGTAAGGTCACGGCTGATCAGGTCATGTACTCAGGTCCACCTACCTGCCTTTTTCTTTTAACCCTTGTGTTACAGCAAGTTGAAACACCTAATGCTTATTGGTCAGCTGACAACCAAACCCAGGCTGGCGTACATAAATTGATTATTGCTCCAATCAATGTCTTTAATGTTCTCAGATAAACCATTTAAGTGGTCATGCTTTGGGATGTACAATAAAGTTTTTGAGTTTGAGATTTGTAGTTGCATGGTGTTACTGAATAAAGGAATATTTCAAGTTCCAGCTTTGTCCCATCTCCTGGCTTTGGGTCTTATCAGTAGTTTTAGGTGAGCAAACACAGCACCTCAATTCCTTGACTGTGCAAAAATGTATCTAACTGAGTCTTAAATATATTTAATGAAGTAGCCTCTACAGCTTCTCTGAGCAGAGAATTCCAAATTCACTACTCTCTGGCAAAAGCAGTTCTTCCTCATCTGTCTTAAGTCTACTCCTCCAAATTCTGAAGCTATATCATGTAGTTCTAGTCTCAATTGCCAATGAAAACAACTTTCCTGTCTCGAACTCTTTTATCCCTTTCACAACTTTGTATGTTTCTCTTAGATCCACTCTCATTATTCTGAATTCCAATGAGTACTGTCCCAGGCAACTTCATTTCTCCTTATAGGCTAACATTTTCATCTTTGGAATCAGCCTAGTGAACCTGCTCTGCAGCATCTCTAAAGCCAATATACCTTTTCTCAATTAAGGAGACCAGAACCACAGGCAGTGTTTCCGAAACAGTACCCCGTACAGTTGTAACATAAACACCCTGCTCAGTCCCACTAGCATGGATTCCATTTGCTGCCTTGAAAATCTGCTGCACCTGCAAATTGACCTTTTGCAGTTCACGCACAAGCACTCTCACATCCTCCGCTCAACAGCATGCAAAACTATCTCAATTTAAATAATAATCTGATCTTCTATTTTTCCTTCCAAAGTGGTTATCCTTGTATTTTCGAACATTGTACTCCATCTGCCAGTCCCTTGCCCACTCATTTAACCCAGCTATATCTCTACAGACTCTCCACATCCTCTGCACAATTTGCTTTCCACTCAATTTAGTGTCATTAGCAAACTTTGATATGCCACACTTGGTCCCTCTTTCAAATTGATGTTGTATATTGTCAAGAGTTGTGGAGCTACAGCAGGCCTCTATAACATTTAATGATTGTCAATCAGAGAAAATCTTATTTATCCCAAATCTCTTTCTTCTATTGGTTAACCAATCCTTAATCCACGCTAATACATTATCCCCATCTTCCTTACCAACTGCCTTCTGAGGGACTTGGTTAGCACAATGCTTTTAGTACAGGTGATCTAAATTCAATTCCAGCTGCTGTCTGTAAGGAGTTTGTATGTTCTCACCTTGACTGTATGGGTTTCCTCCGGGTACTCCGGTTTCCTCTCACAGTTGAAAGATGTACCAGTTGGTAGGTTAAATTTAGGTATCCCAGGTAACCCACTTTGGTAGGTTAATTGGTCATTGCAAATTGTCCCATGATTAGACTTGGATTAAGTCAGGGGATTGCTGGGTGGCGCAGGTCAAAGTACCGGAAGGGTCTGTTCCATGCTGTATCTCAATAAATAAATAAACTATTGCTTGCCTAGTGGTCCTCTGTTGTTTGTTTAAACATTTTCCCAGTCCTCCAGTTTCCCACTGCTCTTGGTGACCTTGAATGTATGAAGTTTTAGTTTGACGCCCTTGTTTATTTCCTTAATTATCTGAAGCTTACTCTCCTCACCTCTACTGTCCTTGTTTTTAACTGGAATGTACTTTTGTCAAGGACTATGGAAATTCTCCTTGAAGTTCTTCAACTATCCCTCTGTGCCCAATACATGCTAGCCCCTCCTCCCCCATCTCACTATAGTCCCCTTGTTCAGGCATAATAGGCTAGTTTTAGAGCAAAATATTGCACCTTCCATTTGTATGATAAATTCAATCATACTGTGATCACTCTTTCCAAGAGGATCCCCAACTTGTCTCTTTACACAGGGCTTGATGTAAGATAGGGTTTTCCCTTGTAGGATCAATTGCATGCTGTTTAAGATTGCTGCTAGTAATCCTGAGGTTAGTATCTTTGAGCTCCTTGTTTTTAAATTTATCTTTTGGATACATAAATTTGTTGGACTTCATCCCACTTTTTTCATATATCACTGGTAACTACATGCACCACACCTGCTGGTTGTTTGTTGTCATCGTTAGGTCGCATCTGGGGTTTCCAGTTGGTGGACGATTTCTCTCCATGCTGCTCTGTCCCGACACTTGTCCACAACATCGCTAGTCTTGTTCAGCTTGGTCCAATCCTTGATGTTATCCAGCCACGTTGTTCTATACAGTCACAAACTCCTCAGATAGGACACTGCCAGACACTCTGAACCAGTTCTTTTCTCGCTTTGACAGTCAGGATGGAGAAGTTAGCATCCAGTCAGCACTAGCAGAGAAGGATGACCCTATACAATTACACCAACACCAGGTCAGATCCGCCCTGCATGGAGTCAATGCGAGAAAAGCAGCTGGCCCAGATAGAGTCACCGGAAGGATTCTTAAGGACTGCGCAGATCAACTAACCATCTTCAACCTCTCGCTACTACAGTCTGTAGTCCCCACCTGCCTTAAGTCAGCCACAATAATATCCATACCAAAGAAAAGTACAGTGAACTGCCTTAATGACTATCAGCCAGTTGCTCTAACTCCTATCATCATGAAATGTTTTGAGAAACTCATACTGTCTTATATTAAGTCTGCCATACCTGCTGACCTTGGTAAATACCAGTTTGTGTATCGTGCAAACAGATCGACAGAGGATGCAGTCATCACAGCTCTCCACACAGCCCTTACAAACCTGGATCAGGATAACACCTATGTAAGAATGCTGTTTGTGGACTACAGCTCAGCTTTTAATACAGTCATCCCCTACAAACTGGTGCAGAAATTGAGCAACCTGGGCCTTGGCAGTTCACTGTGCTCATGGATACTGAATTTTCTGAGTAACAGACCCCAAAGTGTCAGGATGGGAGAACCCACATCATCTACTCTCATCCTGAACACCGGTACACCACAGGGGTGTGTTCTCAGCTTCATCCTCTATTCTCTTTTCACCCATGACTGCTCTATCATTCACTCCACCAACACCACTGTCAAATTTGCTGACGATACCACCCTAATAGGTATCATATCAGACTGTGATGCGACAGCCTATAGGGAGGAGGTACAGCATTTGATAGAATGGTGTTGTCATAATAACCTGGACTTGAACATCACAAAAACCAATTAGACTTCAGGAAATCAAAGCGCGTCGAGCACTCTGCTCTGCACATATACGGGAAAGAGGTGGAGAGAGTAGAGAGTTTCAAGTTCCTCGGCGTCCACATCTCAGCTGACCTCACCTGGACTGCCCATATCTCTTATCAGGTGGGGAAGGCCCAACAGAGGCTCTACTTCCTAAGGAAGCTAAAGCACGCTCTCCTCTCTCATCACCTGCTGATCAACTTCTATCGGACAACTATAGAGAGCCTCCTGACATATTGCTGTGCAGTGTGGTTTGCCAGCTGAACAGAACAGGAAGGACTTGCAGCGGGTGGTGAGGGTAGCAGAGCAGGTTATTGGCACAACATTACCCTCCCTCAGAGACATTTATACTGGCAGACTGCAAAAGAAGGCTACTTGTATTTCAAAGGATCCCACTCATCCTGGACATCACCTGTTTTCCCCTCTACCTTCTGGGAAGAGATACAGAGCATTAAGGACGAAAACAAAGAGACTCCTTAACAGCTTCTACCCACAAGCAGTGAAATGTATAACACCCCCTTCCCTTCTCCTGCCCCCCTCCTAAGATGGCGGCAGCTAAATGCATCACACTTCCAGGAATGGCAGGTGTGCAATAGTCCTACCCCACCCCCCATCCATATATTATTCATTTTGGACTGCACTCCTGAGGTTTTAGAGTTTATTTTATGTATATATTCTTTGGCATGCTGCAAAATGTTGAGCTGCTAAACTGTGTTTCATTGCTCCACAACAATGACAATAAAGATATTCTTCTTCTTCTTCTTTGCTTTCCTCTTCCTTTCTTTCCCTCCACCTTTCCATATAGCAAGTCCGACAAGATGTTATCCCTCCATGTAATGTGTCCACAATTAGTAACTTTTGACTTCATGATCTTCTCCAGCAGTATCCGTGGTCTATCAACTTCAGACAAAGCCCTCTCATTTGAAACTTTCTCTACCCAGCTGATCTTCAACATTCATCGATAGCACCACATTTCAAAAGCATAAATTCGTTTCATGTCATTCTTCTTCAGGGTCCATGTTTCTGATCCATACCTCAGCACTGACCATACGTAACATTCGAGGAAGCAGTTTCTACTTTGGATATCTACCTTCCTATTGGATAGTAGATCTTTTATTTTCATGAACTGGGTCTTAGCCATATCTATTCTCCTTCTGATCTCAACTTCACATCTCCCGTCATCTGTCAGACAGCTGCCAAGATATTCAAACTTTCGTACCTGTTCAATGTCTTGTCCATTCACTTGTAATGATACCATCATAAATGAGTCTTTAGTGTTTGTTTTGCTTACAACCATCGATTTTGTTTTCTTAGGGTTGATTTTTAGTCCGTATTCAAGGCTTTTCTCATTCACTTTATTCAGCATAATTTGCAGTTTGCATTTGCTGTCAGCTAACAACGCAGTGTCGTCCGCATACCTGATGTTATCCACCTTCCGGCCTCCGATTGGAATACCTGTCTCCTGGTGGTTGCATTCCCGAAAAATCCATTCTCTGTAGAGGTTGAACAAATCCAGTGAGCCAACACAGTCTTGCCTTATGCCTCATTTAATACATGCCCATGGTGATAGTTCATTTTCTACCCTGACGGCCGCTTTGTTTCCAATACAAGTTCCTTATTATTTGCACATTCTCCCATCCCAGATCGTACTTGTTCAGCACCTCTATTACTTTCTCATATCTTACTTTATCGAAAGCCTTTTTCATAGTCGGTAAAGCATAAGTAGATGGTCTTTTGTGCCTCAATACATCTCTCCATGATGTTTCTCAATGCAAATATTCCTTCCCTTGTTCCTGAACCTTTACAAAAACCAAACTGTGTTTCTCCAATTTCATCACTGATTGTACCTTTTATTCTTCCAAACAGTATTTTCAACAGTAACTTGATGCAGTGAGACATTATGCTTATCATCCTGTGTTCGTTACACTTTATCGTCCTTGGCTTTTTTGGTAAGGCAATAAATACCGATTTGAGAAAGTCCTCCAGAAGATTTCTTGTCATATAATTGTTGTTTAATATTGCTAAAAGATTTGTTTTTCCCTTCAGACCAAGTGATTTCAGAATTTCAGTGGAAATCTTATCTTCACCGGCCGCCTTTCTGACTTTTTGACTCCAAATCACACTTTCCATCTCAGACATCAATATTTTAGGTTGATTAGTCATTTGATTTAATTGTGGTAAATCCTCAATCCTGCTATCTTCAAATAATTCCAAGATGTACTCAACCCATCTGTCCATGATCTCTTCTGTTTCATAGCATGGATTACCACTACCGTCTTCGATACACCCAGCTGATGGCATGGTCCTCTTTAATTTCGTCATATCCTTTACCTTTTGGTGAAGGCCTCTATAATCATGACTTCGTTCATACTGCTCAATTTCTTCGCTCTGTTCATTCATCCAAACCTCTTTCGCTTCCTTACATTTTCTTTGAATCAAGTGGTGTAGGGCTTTGTAACGTTCATTATCCCGAAGTTTTTCCTTTCTTCTTTCTTCAGTTAACTTTCTCAACTTATCGGTGAAGCAAAGGTTATGTCTTTTGCTCTTTTTCCGATAACCCAAAGTCTTTTCTGCAACTTCTGTCACTGTTGTTTTAAACTCTTCCCAGATGTTCTCCACTGCCATGTTGCTACCCTCATCATCTAAGACTGAAAATCTAATCGTCGCTTCGACCAACTATTCAATCTTTTTTGCTTCATCCGTAATGGGTAAATCAAAGTCTATCTTATTTGATGGTTTGGCCTTTCTCATCTTCTTCAAATGCACACTCATGTCCAATACCACAGGGTTGTGATCCGTATAAAAGTCAGCACCAGGGTACGTTTTCACCGGCTTCACTCCATTCCTGAACCGATTGGGTAGTGAAATATAGTCAATTTGGTTTTTTACTGAACCATCAGGACTGGTCTATGTGTACACTCTCCGTTTTGGCAGACTGTACCAGGAGTTCGCAATCGTTAGTTTGATAGTTTTTGCAAATTCAACCAGTCTTTCTCCGCGGTCGTTTCTTTCCCCAAGCCCGAAGGATCCACAGTCAAAACTTCTCTTTGCGCTGCCAACTTTGGCATTAAAATCACCAAGAATCACAATTACCTCATTGCTTTTAAACTTTTTCATTAGCTTTTCAACTTCTCCGTAGACCATATCGACTTCGTCATCGTCATAGTCCGTGGTTGGCATATAGACCTGTATGACATTAATGTCAAATGGTTTAGCCAAGATCTTAATCATCATCAATCTTTCGTTAATGGATACACTGCCTTTGATAGTTCTCGCTGTTTACTTGTCTACCAAGATTCCAACTCCGTGCTTACGTTCACTTCCTCCTGAATAGATCAGTTGATACCCGTCATCCCTTTTGAGCCATCCCCGCTCTGTCCATCTCGTTTCACATAGTCCGAGTATATTTATCTTCAGTCTTTTCATTTCCATAACCACATTTTCTAGTTTACCTCGTGTAAGAAGAGATCTAATATTCCACGTAGCATGACATGAGGTTTTCGCTTGATGATGACCCTGGTAGCCTCATTCCTACTGTTGCCGGACGCGTCTCCACTACTGTTATTCGTGGCTCTGTTAACGTCGTTGTTTTGATCCTTTATTGAGACTGACATATCAAGAAATCATGTACTTGGCAGGTTACAGCAGTGACCTTTGCTCTTGCCTGGTGAGTTTAAAGAAATCACCACCTCTCTTCTTAGTAGATCCTCTGCTTGCAAAGCAACCATTGTCTTCCAAGGTTGTAGCTCTTCCGCCTTCCCCACCAGTCTCCTGCTGGGTCCGCCATTGGCCATCGCTTGTAACCCCGAGCAAGGGACCCTTACCAGGTGCTACCAGCCGGGTCAGCTAGACCTGGGGCGAATCGCAAGGGAAGGGTCGACCACACCCTTAAGCCAACTTAAGGCCCTGCTACCCAAGCTGTTTGTTAACCCTTCATTTTTTGAATGCCTTGCAGCCACATTGAGACATCCCTGACCCTTGCACCTAAGGGGCAACACACCAACCAGGATTCCTGTTTGCAACCACAGAAGGTTCTGCTATTCCCCTTACCATGGAATCCCCTCCCATTACTCTGTCACTCTTTTCCCCTCTGCTGTCCTTTGCAGCAGAGCCACTCACAGTGCTATGATCTTGGCTGCCTCTGCCTTCCCCTGCCGAACTATCTCTCCCAATAGTATCCAAAGCGGTATCCCTCTTTTGCAGGAAGGTGATCACAGAAGACTCCTGCACTACCTTCCTGCTTCTTCTACACCTGTTGATCACCCATTCCCTATCTTTCTTTCAGCCCTTAAACTGCAGTGTGTCCAACTCATTCATCACTGCGGATGTTCAAAAGTGAATCCACATACAGCTCCATCACTGTCGTGCTGTCTGTCAGGAGCTGCAGCTGGACACACTTCCTGTACACACGGTCATCAGGGACTCTGGCAACTTCCCAGAGTTCCCACATTGCATAGAAGGATCTCGGAACAAGTTTAAGCTCATCTGCCATAACTAAAAAGCTTTGAGAGGGGGAGCAACCTCACTCTCACCTTATTTGGTGTTACTCACCCTTCTCATTGCAGCCCAATATTCACCAAACCAGCAACTTCTCTCAAAATGTTCACTCCACACGCCCCTAACTTCTTTTTATTGGCTCCTGTTAACTAGTTTATTAGCTACACAACTGTTAACTGACAATTTGAGAATGTGTCCCTTAGAGTCCTGTTAAGTGAAGCTGACCAGCAAATGTTGAGACCCACCTCTGTTTTGGTCGGCTGGTGGCACAGTGAGATCAGCGCCGGGCTCGAGAACGGAGGTTCCCGAGTTCGATCCAGTGACAGACCGTCCCCATGTCGAGATCGCAACTCAGCCTCGTAAAATAATACTGCGAAATGTCTGTGCGAGCAGTGGCGCCCCAAACGGCCTTTTGAACTGCACCCTGTAAGGCATGAAAATGCCCGATGCTGGGCTCTCAGGTCTGAGTCGATGTCATCATCATCAGCTATTAAACTCTTGAGCCTCTCACTCTAGCTCCCTGCTCTTGTTATGTGAAGCCCAACAGCACAATCTGAGACTTAACTCCACATTTTGCACAACATACCTGATCTACTTAAAGAAAGAAATTTTACCTCAGATTTTTCCAATTAAAGCTCTCAATCTCCTTTATCAAGCTCCATATTTTAGGGTAGCACACTATTTCTGTTCTTCACCTATTCCTTTCTGGAATTTCCCTGTTTGCCATAACTGACAAAAGATTGCAAATGTTTATCCTCTGTCATGATTCTTTCAAGGCAATGTCCTCCTCTCCTTTCCTGCCCATACTGTTTCCCTATTCTCTCTCCAGACCAATGTTCGCTCTAATTTGTGATGACCAGTGTGCACAAAAATCTTGTGCTGTGCAATTTTTTGCCCAGTGACAATGACATGTGCGCATTGAATAATTTCTTCAATAAAAACAGTATAAATAAGCCAGTTATAAAACCTGCAGATAGATCATTGCAAACTCCATGTTGTCAACACCGTCCACATCAGAAATTGGAAAAGGAAATGTGATTGTGTACTATATTGAAATATATGCCAATGAGGTTGAAGGCAACAACGTTTTGTGTGCAGTTTAAATTCCTTTGTGGGCTAGTGGCAGAAGATGTGTGCCCACGCACATGCGCACACCTTAGAGGAAACATTGCTCCCGACTTTATTTCAAAGGTTTCCTTTTATTATTCCTAGCATCTTCCTCTTCTTTTTTTCTATCCTTTCCTTTCTTCCTGTTTCCATTGCTATTTTCCTGAAAGTTCCACTTAATATTAACTGAGTTTGATTTGAAACTTCAGCTGTCTATAGACTGGTCTCCATTCTCTTCATTGTCCTTCAGACATGTCCATGTTGCTCTGATAAAAGTTCTAATTAAATCAGCAACTCAAACTACTTCCATTATCACTGGGATAGAAGTCCAGTACATTGGTATCAAGCATGAGTGGAAGCAATTAAAGTGCAAAATCTTATTTAAAATTCTTCTTCATTGAAAAGGCTTAAAATTTTACAGTCCAGCTTTTTGATCTTTTACTGGCTGGGGCCAGTTAACTCAGGAATGAACCTTGGAAATTCCTGTTGCAGAAAAAAGCCTCTGGGAAATGTCAAGAAACTCTGAAAAAGTGCTGGAAAAGTTGAAATTGCTTGAGGAGCTAAAGCACTGTAGAACTTCCGTGGTTTCAGCTCCATTACCAACTGAGAATAAATTAGCAAAAAACATTGCAATAGCCCATTTATCCTGTACGGCATTTTAACATATTAATCAATGACCAATATAGAAGACAGTGTACTATACACTATATGTCATATAATGTTGATCTATTATTTACATACACTAACTTTGGATATTTTTGGAAGTTTGGTTCACGAGCAAAGTTCTTTTTGTGACAGATCAGCTGGGAACTTCAGCAACAAGTTTGTGATCTTGCATAAATCTCCATCCAAAGTAAATTACACAAGTAGGAAAGAATTTAGGAGCAAGAGTAAGCCATCTGGACCCTCAAGCCTGCATTGCCATTTAAGGTTGTTGTGGAAAAATTCAATAAACAACCTCAAAACAGTCTGTTATTTTCAATCAATATTTATTGAGTGAATAATATATTATGTTCAGAAGAGATGACCCAGAGCTCTCAACTTAGACTCCTCAATCTCACTCTCCCAGAGATTATCAAATGAATCTTTTTAAAGACCATACTAGGACAATGAAAATATAATTTGCTAATCTATGTAAAACCTAATCAGGTTCAGGTAGTGTGTGACTGCTTATTTCTTCTTGTACTGTCTCACAGATGAGGGGCAACACGGTTAAGCCAGCAAACTACAAGCTGGTGAGACAGCTATTGGGAGAGAGTCTGAAAGGCAGGCGTCAGTAGGAATGATCCGTATAGCTTCATGCATGGGAAATCATGTCTCAAAAATCTGACTGAATTTTTTGATGAGGTGATGAAGAGGATTGATGAGGGCAAGACTGACGGCATCATCTACATGAAATTTACCAAGGCCTTTAACAAAATTTTGCAGAATAGGCTGGTCTTAAAGGCGAAACACATGGGATCCAGCAAGCTAAGAAATTGGATACAAAATTAGTTTATTGATGGAAGATAGAGGATGGTCATGGAGAGTTGTATTTCATTTTAGAGCTTTATGGCCTGTGGTATGCAACAGTGATCAGTGCAAGGTCCTTTGTTGTTTCTCATGGTTATTAATATTTTACCAGAGAATGTAGGGGCATGATTAGCAAGTCTGTGTTTCACACCAAAACTGGCAGTGAAGACAGTTCTCTACAGTTACAGTAAGATTTAGATCATTGGAAAAGTTAACAAGGGAATGACAGATGGGATTTAACTAGATTAATGAACAATGATGTATCTTGGGAAGTTAAACCAGGGCAGGACAGGATATACACAGTGATTTGCAGGCCACTTGGAAGTATTGTTCAACAGAAAGACCTTGGGGTGGAAGTAGTGTATGTAGTTCCATGGAGGTGGCCACTTGGGTTGACGGAGATCGTTAGGTTGCGCTTGGAGAATTGTGCGTAGTTCTGGTTACAACAGCACAGGAGAGATGCACTTAATCTAGAAAGGATTCACAAGGATGTTGCCTGGATTGGAGGTGCTTGAGTTAGGAGATGAAATTGGATGGGATGGATCTGCAGCTAAGGAAGCTGAGACGCTACAACGTAGAGATAGGTATTATGAAAGGCAGAGATAGGATAGGCAGCCAAAGTCTTTTTCTGTTGGTAGGGGTTCCTAAACTAGAGGGCGTAGGTTTACTATGTAAGAAAGGAAGTTTAAAGTGGACCTGAGGGGTAATTTTTTCACACTGTTGTTAGTATGACACACTGAGTTATTAGTTATTAGTTTTTCACAATGAGCTCCTAGCTGTGATAATGCAGGCAGGAAAATAAAAACTTTAAGAGGCATATGAGCTGCACATAAAGGGATATTGAGTTAAAAGAGGCAAGTGAAATTAGCAGAGATGGAGATTATGATCAAAGTATATGTGGCTGGCTGAAGGACTCATTTCTATGTTACACAACTCTACGGCTATAACCCTATGGGGTCCCTTTTCCATCCTCTCAGTCCAGTGCTCTCACGGCCAGGCTGCGTCGTGTTACCTTTATTACCACTCCAACTGCTTTCTTGACTATAAAGGGTTTCTAGGTATCAGTTGGAGATGTTTCCAAAGTGAGCCATTGTCTCTTATTTCTATAACTTGCCTTGATATTTTCTGATCAAGATGGTGCTGAGCTGCGGTTACTGTTGAGGCTATGGTTCAGACTTGGTTGTGTATTAGGTTCATAGGGATGGTTTTGGGGAAAGAGAGGGGAGTTGGGGTAAGGTCAGAGTTCAGGAAGAGCGATGCCGGGGAGTTAGAGGACAGGCTGGAATCTAGGCACCCACTACACTCACCATATCTGAAGGCCGGTTCAGAATCAGTGAGTCATCAGCACATCCAGAATTTATGGCCTGGAGTTTGTGGTCCTGTCACCAGTGTGTCCTGGGGTCAATACCGAAGATCAAAGCTCGAACGTCGATCAGAAACCGGGAAGTCAAGGCCCAAATGCCAAAGCCCAGGTCAGAGGAACGATGTCTGCGAGTCTGCAAATCCACAGACGGCTGGAGGCCCAGGGACCGATGTCTGCGAGTCTGCAAATCCACAGACGGCTGGAGGCCCAGGGACCGATGTCTGCGAGTCTACAAATCCACAGACGGCTGGAGGCCCAGGGACCGATGTCTGCGAATCTACAAATCCACAGACGGCTGGAGGCTCAGGGACCGATGTCTGCGAGTCTGCAAATCCACAGATGGCTGGAGGCTCAGGGACCGATGTCTGCGAGTCTGCAAATCCACAGACGGCTGGAGGCTCAGGGACCGATGTCTGCGAGTCTGCAAATCCACAGACGGCTGGAGGCTCAGGGACCGATGTCTGCGAGTCTGCAAATCCACAGACGGCTGGAGGCTCAGGGACCGATGTCTGCGAGTCTGCAAATCCACAGACGGCTGGAGGCTCAGGGACCGATGTCTGCGAGTCTGCAAATCCACAGACGGCTGGAGGCTCAGGGACCGATGTCTGCGAGTCTGCAAATCCACAGACGGCTGGAGGCTCAGGGACCGATGTCTGCGAGTCTGCAAATCCACAGACGGCTGGAGGCCCAGGGACCGATGTCTGCGAATCTACAAATCCACTGACGGCTGGAGGCCCAGGGATGCCCTGTCTGGGGGGGGGGGGGGGCGGCATTGGAGGACTGTCTGGGTGTGCTTATGGGTGGGAGGGAAGAAAATGGCTTCCTTTGCTGTTGTTGCTTGTGTTGTTCTTCTGAACATTGTAGCATGCCATGTTGCCATTGGAATGGGTGGCGAAACTTGTGGCTGCCCCCAACACATCCTTGGGTTGTGTTAATTGTAAATGCAAACGATGCACTTATGTTAGAATGTACGTGATAAATAAATATATCTGAATCTAAATCTGAACTGTTTCTTGTGCTTGCTAAGTTATTGCTGCTCCTGAAATACTGAGACTTAAAGGAGAGCCAAGCTGGAGGATTTGCAGGTGTCCTGCTGGATTATAGCAGTACTCTGGCAGAATATTTAATTAGTTATCGAGATACAGCGAAGAATATGCCCTTGCAGCCCTTTGAGCTGTGCTGCCCAGCAATCCCCGACTTAACCCTAGCCTAATTAAAGGACAATTTACAATGACCAATTAACCTACTAACCAGTATGTCTTTGGAAGAAAACCAGTGCACCTGGAGAAAACCCAGGCCTTGCACAGGGAGGATGTACAGACTCCTTACAGATGACGTTGGAATTGAACTCTAAAGTCCAATGCTCTGAGCTAAAATAGTGTCACACTAACCACTACGCTATGGTGGTGCCCATACTAATGAAGTTCCTTACAAAATATCCCACTACCATATAGTCACGGCTGTTATGACCTGGAGCTTAACTCCTCTTTTGTCTAATCCCAGCCTTGCCTAAACATACTTATTAAATATCCAATTCATCTGACCTCGACAACACTACCTTATAGAATTCCAGAGGTCCACCAACCTTATAACTTAAAATTGGACTGGAGATGCTGACTGTTCCATTCAACCTCCCTGCAAGATCGTGCTTATGATGCTGTGAGCAAAGAGGCTGAGATTTAAATAGTCACACCAAATATATATTCACAGTGGCTGAAACATCTTCTACTTTACTAATATTTATCTGATGTAGTCTTTGGTCTATCTTTCAGCATGGAAGGCTGTGGAGCATATTCTGCACGTCATACTGAGCAACTTCGGCACCAGCAATCCATGTTGCAGCTCCTGCCACCACCTACCCTCAACCCCCTGCCTTCAAATGACCCAGGCTCCTGCCACAGCCACAGTCAGGGCTGACATGATTAAATGGGGCTATACTACAGGATCTGAGCTCTGCACATACAGCGGGAGGCAAACTATGCCCAATGCTCAAAATTCACAGGCGTGCTTTGGAATCTTGTTGGGGCACATTTGTGTGATTTGCTTTCTTCATGCCAACTTAAAGATCTAGCTCTTAGTGGAAGGACACAAGCGAATGCAGAGGTTCTAATTTCAGAAGGAACACATGAAAAGCTTCTCTGCATCTGATTTCCATTCTCACACAGGCTGCCACTAAAGCTCTCACGGAGATATAGAACAGAATGTACTGAGAATGAATTTATAGCTTACCTTTCCTGAAATTAATCTTTCTTTCTCTTTCATAAATTTGAAAACCTCATAAGGCAAACATAATACATTTCTCAATACTTGGTTGAACTTGAGATAAGCACACATGGATTTCACCCTCAACTGAAATGAGATGATTTCTATCCTTGCTCTTGATGCTTGATAAACAAGAAAAAGTTTTCTCACACATGTAAGAAGTTGAAAACTGCAGCAAAATGTTCATTGCTTTCCTATGGATGGCAGGATACTTTTCTCTCACAGAAATCCAGAACTTGTCCAGGGGCAGGTCAATAAATCTCATCTTGAGTGCATGGTCAGAGTGCAGCTCACAAAGTTCCTCCTCTTCTCTCAAAGTCGAGTTCTCAGGCTGATCATAAGATTCAAAGAAGAGGTCCCTCATGCAGCCGTATATTTATTTTGAAAGGAAGGGAAAATGCTGTTTAATTTTGTTCTGCAGTTTTTCCAAGTGGTTTTCAATAAGACTTGAGACTTTTTGATCCTTCCCCACTCTCAAGCCCAAGCAGCAGTGGAAACATTTCAAGATTTCCTTTTACAACATGATTTTTCCAAAAATTTAGTTTCCTTTTAAATCCAAGAATCTTGTCACTTGTCAAAACATTTCCTACAGAGACTTGCAGAGACTTGTTCAGCTGGTTCACATGATGAAAAATGTCCGTTAAGTAGGCTAATTTCTGCAGCCATTCTTCATGTTCAAAGCACTCAGCAAAATCAGGCCTACTATTTTCTTGAAAATACTCCTACAATTCACCTTTCAGCTCAAACCACCATGTTGAGAACTTAGTTTGCTAAGCCACCAGATTTCTGTATGTAGCAGGAGATTGGAATGCTCTTTGTCGAGGTTTCACACAGCTTTTAAAACATTCTCTAGTGAACTGGTCTTACATCTACTACATAACTTGCTTTCTGAAGCCTTTTACTGACTGTGACTTTATTTTCAAAACCTTTGTACTGTTTGTTTTGAGATTCCAATAGTTGTTTAAAATAATCAACACTTTTGCATGTCATATGGCTGTGATTTGTAGTTAAGTGTCTTTTCAAGTTTGCTGGAGCCATTGCTACATATGTAAGTTGTTTGTCACACACTAGGCACAATGGAATAGGCCAACTTGGATCACCAGTCCATTGATAAGCAGCTTTCATTGTAAAGATGGATTATTTTGTGTCCATTGTTGTATTAGTGCAGTGAAAAGACTCAAAAGAGTGTAATTCTTCATCATTAACCTTATCAGAATTGTCTGTAGACCAAGGCCTAGAACCCTACTCTTCCATCTCACACCTCCTCTTCAAAAATCTCCACACTATACCGTCTTTAGAATGAAAATTTCCCTCCAATTGTCTACTACACTGGTAGTGTTTGTTCGCTCCTATAGGTCAGTCAGTGGCGCATAAGAGGAAGGTGGGGGAGATAATTCGGAGGGAGAGGCTGATATCATAACCCAAGTTTGGAGAGCCCATTCAATGCTCGGAAAACACACCATGCTCCTCATCAGCCTACTGTCTTCTGCTCCGTGCAATACAGCGCTTACTAATTATCAATGGCCTCCCCTATCTCGCGTCAAAAACTGAGAATGGACTCAACCAAATAAACACGGTCCTACTGCACACTGCCACACTGGGCTGAGAGACCTCGAACGAGATTGCATTTTGACAATTCGGATTCAAATGCTACAAGAGGTCAGGCTTGATCTCTGCAAAGCCATCTCTCGAGCAAAGCGGAGATTCCGGACTAAACTGGAATCAATGAGGGATGCTCGACAGCTGTGGCAGGGTTTGAATGCCATACCCTCCTACAAAGTTAAATCTTGTGACATAGGGGACTGCAGAACATCACTTCCAGATGAGCTCAGTGCCTTCTATCTTCACTTTGATGACCAGAACAGGGAGGAACCATCATGTTTCCCCATGATTCTTTGATCTCAGTACCTGAAGACGATGTGCGGACTGCCTTCAGGGAGTGAATCCAAGGAAAGTATCCGATCTGTGTGGTATACCTGGGCGGGTACTGAAGACCTGTGCTGACCAACTGGCTGGTATATTCACAGATATCTTCAAACTCTCACTCTGGCAGTGTGTGGTACATATCTGCTTCAAGCAGGCTTCAATAGCACTGGTGGCCAAGAAGAGCATGGTAACTTGCCTTGGTGATTATTGCCCAGTGGCACTCGAATCCACAGTAATGAAGTGTTTTGAGAGGCTGGTGTCGAAGCATATCAGCTCCTGTCTGAGTGGCAGCTTGGATCCACTCTGATTCACCTACTGAAGCAACAGGTCCACAGTAGATGCTATCCCAATGCCACAACCTTGGAACACCTGGACAACAAAGGTGCATACATCAGGATGCTCTTTATCCATTACAGCTTGGTATTTAACACCAATAGAGGACTGGATAATTGCAAACGTCATTCCACACTTTAAGAAAGGAGAGAGGCAAAAGGAAGGAAATTATAGGGCAGTTAGCGTGACAGCAGTATTTGGGAAGATGTTGGAGTCGATTGTTAAGGATATGGTTTCGGAGTACTTGAAGGCACATAATAGATTTGGCTGAAGTCAGCATGGCTTCCTTAAGCAAAAATCTGCCTGACAAATCTGTTAGATTCTTTGAAGAAATAACAAGCAGAATGGACAAAGGAGAATCGATGGATGTTGTGTACTTGAATTTTCAGAAGGCCTTTGACAAGGTGCCACACATGAGGCTGCTTAACAAGTTAAGAGCCCAAGGTTTTACAGGGAAGACACTAGCATGGATAAAGCATTGGCTGATTGGCAGGAGGCAAAGAGTGGGAATAAAGGGAGCCTTTTCTGGTTGGCTGCCAGTGGCTAGTGGTGTTCCACAGGGGTCTGTGTTTGGGATCGCTTCATTTTATGTTATGTCAATGATTTGGATGATGGAATTGATGGCTTTATGGTCAAGTTCGCAGATGATGCATAGATAGGCAGAGGGGCGGATAGTATTGTGGAAACAAGGAGGCTGCAGAAGGACTTAGACATTATGAGAATGGGCAAAAAAGTGGCAGATAGAATACAGTGGTGCACAGTGTCTGGTCAAACACTTTGGTAGAAGAAATAAAAAGGTAGACTAGTTTCTAAAGGAGAAAAAATTCAGAAATCTGAAATTCAAAGGTTAATTTGCAGGTTGAGTCGGTGGTGAGGAATGCAAGTGCAAAGTTAGCATTCATTTCAAGAGGACTAGAATATAAAAGCAAGGATGCAATGTTGAGGCTTTATAAGGCTTTGGTAAGGTCTCATCGGAGTATTGTGAGCAGTTTTTCGCATCTTATCTAAGAGGGGATGTACTGACATTCGAGAGGGTTCAGAGGAGGTTCACGTGAATGATTCTGGGATTGAAAGACTTATCATATGAGGAGTAATTGATGACTCTGGGCCTGTACTCCCTGGAATTCAGAAGAATGAGGAGGGAAATCATTAAAACCTATTGAATGTTGAAAGGCCTGAAAAGAGTGGATGAGGAGAGGATGTTTCCTATGGTGGAGGAGTCTAGGACCAGAGGACAGATTCTCGGAATAGAACGATGTCCATTTAGAACGCAGGCAAGGGGGAAATTCTTTAACCAGAGAATGGTGAATCTGTGGAATTCATTGCCACAGGCATCTGTGGAGGCCAAGTCATTGGTTATATTTAAAGCAGGGGTTGATAGATTCTTGATTAGTCAGGGCATGAATAGTTATGGGGAGAAGGTAAGTGATCAGGGCTGAGAGAGAAATGGATCAGCCATAATGAAATGACGGAGCAGACTCGATGGGCCAAATGGCCTAATTCTGCTCCTGTGTCTTATGGTCTTTGGAGATTAAAGAGATTTGGCTTGTCACTGAAGATTTTAATAAATTTCTACAGATGTGCCTTTGAAAGTATCTTGATTGGACGCATCGTGATATGATAAGGTGGTAATTTGAATGCACAGGAACATAAGAAACTGCAGAGATTAGTTGACTCAGCCCATTACATCATGAGCACATCCCTCCCCACCACTGGTAGTATCTGCAACACCCATCATCAAAAATGCTCACCAACTGGGCCATGCCACCTTCTTGCAACTACCATCAGGTAGGAGGTACAGAAGCCCCACAGCAGCAGGTTCAAAAACAACCACTGCCCTTCAATTTGGCTTTTGAACAAACCGGCAAAATCCGAATCATTATAGTTTAGAGCCACTATGACCACTTTGATCACCTTGCACTAAAGTTGATACTTTTGTTTTAATTGTGTTCTTTATTGTAAGCATTGTGCAAAAATAACATTTATGTTTTTTGTCTTGAATGATATTTTGTGCCTATGATATGGCTGTGAATAAGTTTTTCATTGCACCTCTGCATACATGTCCTTGTGAATCTGACAATAAACTGAGATTTGATTTTGATCTAATGTACACTTCACATTCAGGTATAATAGATTCCTGCTGTAAATCTGTGACAAGAAATCAAATGTCTTCAAAGAACTCTTTTTTTTCCTCCTTGTCCCAAAGGAGAGGCTCAAATGTATCACTGACCCTTGACATGTGTACACCAGGAAGTGAAGATGCTGATGGAGTGCTGTTGTCGCCCAGGGAACAGTCAGCTCGGGAGTACTTGCAAACAGCATCCAACCTACTCACTTCACAGAAACTGCATGAGCGAGCCATGGACTCTTTCACACTTCAGAGAGAGTTCCTGGTAAGTAACGTGAAAGAATGAGGTCAGGACAAAAATCCAAAGAAGTTTCCTTTCTCATTCTGTCTGTTATTGTAATCATTCAATGAGATTCCTCTAGAACTTAGCCAACTCTACATACATTCATCCTGCTTGCACTCTGCATTTGGCCTATGATTGGTGCCTATTCATCTGACTATGCTCAGCTCTCCACTGTAGTACTTCCAAGTTAAATGCATTCTTCATATTACCTCCATACGTGGAAAAATGCAATCTCTCAGTTTTCATTTAGTAAAAATTTAATGCAGATGTTAAAAAAATATAAAGTGGTTTGATGGAGAGGGAAAACTACTCCCAAGACAGAAGCAGTAATAATTATAGATCGCAGTGAATTGTAAAGGACCCAGAAGCAAGATGAAAAGTGCGTGAGATTTTGTTAGAACGATAGAGCAATAAAAATATTGTTATCTGGAAAACACCTCCTAAACAGTTATGGTAGAAGGTCCAGTATTAAATTCCAGAAAAGTTTAAATAAATTTCAAGTGCATTGTAATGTGTGAAACTAACCAGAGAGCTCCTTCACAGAGCCAGAATAAAACATATGAGCCTGCTGGCATCTTTGCTATGTTTTTCATTTATGGGGGGATCAAAAAAAAACATTCCTTTTGCAAGAACTGGATAACACTGTCTCCTTTTCTCTCTATTTTTGCTCTTCACTACCTCAACAGAATTTGCGTAGAGGGCCTCCACTAAGTGACTGTTAGTTTGGTTCAAAATACATGTTGGGATATCTTATTTTGTTTTCCTTCCTTGATATTCCATTCCATTAGAAACATTACTGGTTTCCATACTCAGCTCCTCTGTGCCTTAATCGTGGGAACTATGCTATCACCAAATGCAATGCTTTGCTGATTAAGTGATGCCGTCAACGAACACTCTGCTTGGAGCTGGGAAATTTTGAACACTGGGAAATTTTCCACACTCTGGATCCTAAACTGTGTTGTTTCACTGAGAGTGGATATCAGATCATTAGATGCGTAGGTATTCACTTTCAACCTAAGAACCGAAGAAGATGGCAGCCACATCTGTTTTTGAGCATTACATATTTAACAGAAATTAAGACAGTATTTTCTCTATTTCAGGAAATACCAATGAATTTTGTTGATCCAAATGAATTTGATATTCCAGGCTTTGGATTGAAGAATCGTTACAAGACTATCCTACCAAGTGAGTAAAACAGAAGGAGTGCAAGCTTATTGGCTTGATCATGGTAGATTACCAAGTTAGCTTTTTTTTTTAACTCAGGTCTCAATTAGTACTTGAGTCAATTTCTTTTTTGCTGTTTGAGTTAATAATTGCTGACACTAAGAACTTCAACAATATAAAGATTTTACTTTTTTTCAAACAGCCAAACAAAAAGCAAACCATATTGGTTGGGATGATTATGAATGGCAAGAAGTAGAATATTGCATTTCAATAAATCTCATGGGAGAAAGTTCTGCCTTTTCAGCCTGAAGCAGTTTCCACCACCATAAAATGATAGCTTGAGAAATTAGTCAATATGTAAACAAATATATCTGTTTGAGAGATAGTTTGTGAGATCATTATGTAGAGTATGGTATCATCAGAATTTGTATCCCTGTTGGTAAGGACATGTGCATCGGAAAGATAATCAGCAAATGGGGGAAGTCCTGTATTGAAACATTTGGTATATTTTGAACAGTGGTGCAAATTAATTCTTCATATGGAAGAACAGATAGTTAAATTTGCTGAGTAGGAAATTATGCCAGGTTAATCGGGCATTTACTTGATTGTTTTAGATATCTAGAAATGAAATTTTAAATTCATATTCTCATTCAAGAATAGTGAATATTTAGCTTGTGAAATAGATTGTCTGTACCTTTAGTGAATATTTAGTTTGTGGTTTTCTGCTGCAGCAGCCATTAATTCAAGGTTCGGCGTGTTGTGTATTCAGAGATATTCTTCTGCACACCATTTTTGTAATGCGTGTTTATTTGAGCTATTGTTGCCTTCCTATCAGTTTGAA
The DNA here is from genome assembly GCF_030028105.1 of Mobula birostris. Lineage (NCBI taxonomy): Eukaryota > Metazoa > Chordata > Chondrichthyes > Myliobatiformes > Myliobatidae > Mobula > Mobula birostris. The sequence goes on along the minus strand of NC_092380.1, from coordinate 59,648,767 downwards.
TCAGTCTGGCCATTTTTCTTTGACTTAGTTTATTTACAGGGTGTTTTCACCCACAGAACTAATGCTTGCTGGATTTTTTTCGGTTTTTCGCAAAGTTCTCTGTAAACTCTAGACACAGTTGAGCATGAAAATCCAAGGAGATCAGCAGTTTCTGAGCTCCCCATCCATCACTGACATCTGCCCCTTTGCTGTCACTGTCTATAGAATAGATTCCAACCATATCTAGGTACTGGTTAGAGTCATACAGTCATAAAGCACTACAGCCCTTCAGCCCATCTAGTGCATGCCTAAATGTTATTCTGCCTAGTCCCATTGACCTACCAGCCATATCCCTCCCATCTATGTATTTATCCAAACTGCTCTTAAATGTTGCAATTGAACCTGCATCCACCATTTCCTCTGCCAGCTCGGTCCACACTTATACAACCCTCTGAGTGATGAGGTTCCCACTCAGCCATCCCTTAAGTACTTCAGCTTTCACCCTGAACCTATGAACACTCGTTCTATCTCAACCAACCTCAGAGGAAAAAGCCAGTTTGCATTAACTCTACCTATACCACTCATAATTTACTGTACATCTATCAAACCTCCTGTCATTCTCCAACATTCCAGAAAATAAAGTCCTAACCTACTCAACCTTTCCCTATAACTAAAGTCCCAGCATCATCCTTGTAAATTTTCTCTGTACTCTGTCAATCATATTGATACTCTCCTGTAGGTAGGTGACAAGAATTGTATACGATATTCCAACTTTGGCCTCAGCTGCAGCTATAGTCATCAGGGATACTGGAGGTCTCCGTGCCTTCCCACATTCCATGAGAGGGGCACTCCACTGTCCTGACTGTCATTCCCACTACTCCAACTGTACAGTAATAAAGAAAGAAACTTAGCAGAAATGTACCTTAGCTTCCACCTCTTCTTGCCAAAGTCCCTTGAGCCAAAGCCTCAACTACCCACTCTAGCACTGGCTCACTCGTATTATGGCTGCTCTGCTTAAACCTAAGTTCTCTTTATTGCCTCTTGCCAAGTGCCTAGTAACCCAAATGATCTCAAGCTCCCTTGAAAGTGTCAACAGGCTCTGGAAGTGAATGTGAGCATGAGAATACATGTAAGAGTGAGTGTGAACTTGTATGTGTATGCATACACATGCTGTTGAACTGGTGAAGGTAAGATCTTGACAAATAACAACATAGAATGGTTATTTCCACTGACTTTGACCAAACACATAACTTCATCCAGCTCTCGAACCTGTCCTAGTCATCACTTTTGGCATTAACCACCACCCCACTTCAACCTGTGGTAGCTATCTGTGCTGCTGAGTTTAAAAGATGCCTTTCCTACTATCTGTCTTTCTGACAGAGATCTCCAGGTCAGCATCAGTGAATTGGGGATCTGTGTTGCTTCCTCTTCAGTATTTCTCTCATTCATTTGGTGATTTGTGACAATGGTTGCATTCAGCGTTCACCTCCTCTGGCATGACATGCAACTGGCACTAGTTAGCTTCAGCTGGTGTACAGGCCATCAAGAACTAGTTACTCTTAGTTCCAATCAAATAAATGTCATAACTGGTGCCTCTTAATCCTCCTACAGAGTGTTGTTCTAACACACCAGCATCATGGCGGCACAGCTTCAGGGATCCTGGCTTGATTCTAAGTGCTGTGGTGTGTGCAGATCCCTCTCCACTACCACATGGGTTTTACATTGGGTGCATTAATACCTTCCCAAAGATGAATGAGTGCACCAGTCATGACAACTAAACATGCAGGTGCAGCAGTTAACGAGGCAAATGTTAAACTGATCTTCATTGCAAAAGCTTTGATGAGACCACATCTGGAGGATTGTGCGTCGTATTGTTCTCCTTAACCATGAAAAAATATACTTGCCATGGACAGGATGAATGAAAGGTTCACCTGACACTTCAAGACTTGGGCCACTATATCACCCTCTACAACTGGATACTCATTGTTCCCATCAGTAGAACTCATTGAGGACTGGTAACAACATCTCCTCAGTAATCATCAACACCGGAGGCTGCATGCTTAGCCTGCCTCTCTAACCTATGTGGCTAAGCATAGCTCTAACACCACCTTCAGGTCTGTGGACAATATTACCACTATTGGACAAATTACAGGTGGTAATGAGTCAATTTACTGAATTGAGATAGGACACCTGGTTGAATGGTGCTGTGCCATAGTTGGATGCATCAGCAAGGGAGATGAGGCTGAGTACAGGGCTACGGTAGGACACTTTGTCACATGGTGTGAGCAGAATTATCTGCAGCTTAATGTGAAAAAGACCAAGGAGCTGGTGGTAGACCTGAGGAGAGTTAAGGTACCGGTGACCCCTGTTTCCATCCAGGGGGTCAGTGTGGACATGGTGGAGGATTACAAATACCTGGGGATACGAATTGACAATAAACTGGACTGGTCAAAGGACACTGAGGCTGTCTACAAGAAGGGTCAGAGCCGCCTCTATTTCCTGAGGAGACTGAGGTCCTTTAACATCTGCTGGACGATGCTGAGGATGTTCTACAAGTCTGTGGTGGCCAGTGCTATCATGTTTGCTGTTGTGTGCTGGGGCAGCAGGCTGAGGGTAGCAGCCACCAACAGAATCAACAAACTTATTCGTAAGGCCAGTGATGTTGTGGGGATTGAACTGGACTCTCTGACGGTGGTGTCTGAAAAGAGGATGCTGTCCAAGTTGCATGCCATCTTGGACAATGTCTCCCATCCACTACATAATGTACTGGGTGGGCACAGGAGTACATTCAGCCAGAGACTCATTCCACCGAGATGCAACACAGAGCGTCATAGGAAGTCATTCCTGCCTGTGACCATCAAACTTCACAACTCCTCCCTTGGAGGGTCAGACACCCTGAGCCAATAGGCTGGTCCTGGATTTATTTCTTAATTTACTGGCATAATTTACATATTACTATTTAATTATTTATGGTTCTATTACTATTTATTATTTATGGTGCAACTGTAACGAAAACCAATTTCTCCCGGGATCAATAAAGTATGACTATGACTATGTCTATAACTATAACAACAACCTCTCACTCAAACTCAACAAAAAATAAAGATCTAATTGTTGACTTCAGGAACATGCACCAATCTCCATTGATGGATTTGGAGTGGAGAGGGTCAGCAGCTTTAAACTTTTGCATCTGAACATATTGGATGGCCTGTCCTGGGTCCACCAGCCTCCTTACATTCTTCAGATGTTAACAAGACTCAGCATGTCACCAAACACACTAACGAATTTCTATCGTAAGTGTTCTGACAAGTAAGTGGCCAGGTACTATAACTTAAATGCACAAGAACGTGAGATTCAAGATTGTTTAATGTCATTTCCAGTACACAAGTATAAAGCAGAACAAAGTAATTGAGGCTCCATATCCAATTAAAATAAACACAATAAGACAAAGAACACAATAATAAAAAACTGTAAATATAAATGGAGTCCTGGGTATGACTCCAAACTGCAACCAGTGATGAGGTTCTGATTGGGGACTTTCAGAGCTTTGGGGAAAGTGGAGATACCTCTTAGTCATTCATTGCTCCCAGGGCCGCTCTGACCTGGAACAGTAGCACCTGCAAGTGTTCCTGCTCAGGATACGAGCGAAGGCCAATGGCAGGTTCAGTAACTGAACTTATGACAGAGAAGGTGGATGCGCTACGACCTCAAACGTCAACGGCTATAGTACAGGCGGATGAACATTTGGGAAGAGAAATGGCCATTTCTGTAGTTCGCCCAACGATAGGCAATAGCAAACCACCATTGCTATTTGCTAAGAAAACTGTGGTCAAACTCACAAAATGTATCACACAACAACAGTGTCAAGAGGATCTTCAAGACGACTCTGAAGATGCTTCACTCAGTAGGGTTAATTCTGGCCAGCAGGGGATCCCCGGCCGTCATCAAGATACTGCTCATAAAAATCAAGTAACACGAAAGAAAATTATTGTCACTTGGAATGTAAGAACCCTATATCGAGCAGGAAGATTGGACAATATGATAAATGAAATGGAAAGACTAAAGATTAACATCATGGGAATTAGCAAAGTTCGTTGGATAGGTACTGGAACATGTCAGGTTAGAAATAAAACACTAGTTTATTCTTGTGGAACATCCGATACGAATGGAGTAAGAATTCTTATGGACGAAAGCATGGCAAAAAGTATTTTAGGACATCGGGCAATATCAGAAAGAGTGCTTTTTGTTAGAATCAGAGGACAACCATTTGATTTAGCAATTATACAGTTATATGCACCAACAACAGATGGAAAAAATGAATATATAGATAAATTCTATGAAGAGCTTGAACAAGCAAAGAATGGATGCAAATCTCAAGATATCGTTATTGCCATGGGAGATCTAAATGCTAAAGTAGGACAAGGTGCTGATGGAAATACCATAGGAAAATTTGGACTAGGGGAAAGAAATGAAAAAGGCGGGAAATGGGTAGAATGGTGCAAGATGAATAATTAGGTCATTATGAATACCTACTTTAAAAACCATCCAAGTTGCTTGTGGACCTGGAAAAGTCCAGGTGATAACACTTGAAATCAAATTGACTTTATTACTATAAACCAAAGATTTAGAAACTCAGTGACTCAATGCAAAACATATCCAGGTGCAGACTATAATAGTGACCATAACCCAGTCGTATGTCATGTAAAAGTAAAACTAAAGAAGTGAAAACCTGAACAATCCCTTGACTACTTGCAATTAATTAAAGAAGAAAAGAGGGCTACTGTTCTGTGGAAGACATCCTGCCTCGTCCCTGTGCCAAAGACGCGCCCCAGAGGCCTCAGTGACTACAGACCGGTGGCATTGACCTCTCACATCATGAAGACCCTGGAGAGACTTGTTCTGGAGCTGCTCTGGCCTATGGTTAGGCCACACTTAGATCCCCTCCAGTTCGCCTACCAGCCCCGACTAAGAGTTGAGGATGCCATCGTCTACCTGCTGAACCGTGTCTACGCCCACCTGGACAAGCCAGTAAGCACTGTGAAGGTCATGTTTTTTGACTTCTCCAGTATGTTCAACACCATCCACCCTGCTCTGCTGGGGGAGAAGCTGACAGCGATGCAGGTGGATGCTTTCCTGGTGTCATGGATTCTTGATTACTTGACTGGCAGACCACAGTACATGTGCTTGCAACACTGTGTGTCCGACAGAGTGATCAGCAGCACTGGGGCTCCACAGGGGACTGTCTTGTCTCCCTTTCTCTTCACCATTTACACCCTCGGACTTCAACTACTGCACAGAGTCTTGTCATCTTCAGAAGTTTTCTGATGACTCTGCCATAGTTGGATGCATCAGCAAGGGAGATGAGGCTGAGTACAGGCTACGGTAGGAAACTTTGTCACATGGTGTGAGCAGAATTATCTGCAGCTTAATGTGAAAAAGACTAAGGAGCTGGTGGTACACCTGAGGAGGGCTAAGGCACCGGTGACCCCCATTTCCATCCAGGGGGTCAGTGTGGACATGGTGGAGGATTACAAATACCTGGGGATACGAATTGACAATAAACTGGTCTGGTCAAAGAACACTGAGGCTGTCTACAAGAAGGGTCAGAGCCGTCTCTATTTCCTGAGGAGACTGAGGTCCTTTATCATCTGTCAGACGATGCTGAGGATGTTCTACGAGTCTGTGGTGGCCAGTGCTCTAATGCTTGCTGTTGTGTGCTGGGGCAGCAGGCTGAGGGTAGCAGACACCAACAGAATCAACAAAATCCTTCGTAAGGCCAGTGATGTTGTGGGGATGGAACTGGACTCTCTGACAGTGGTGTCTGAAAAGAGAATGCTGTTCAAGTTGCATGCCATCTTGGACAATGTCTCCCATCCACTACAAAATGTATTGGATGGGCATAGGAGTACATTCAGCCAGAGACTCATTCCACTGAGATGCAGCACAGAGCGTCATAGGAAGTCATTCCTGCCTGTGGCCATCAAACTTTACAACTCCTCCCTTGGAGGGTCAGACACCCTGAGCCAATAGGCTGGTCCTGGACTTATTTCATAATTTACTGGCATAATTTACATATTACTATTTAACTATTTATGATTCTATTACTATTTATTATTTATGGTGCAACTGCAACAAAAACTAATTTCCCTTGGGATCAATAAAGTATGACTATGACTATGACTATGAAAACCTAAGACAAAAATTTACAATTGAAGTAAGGAATAGATTTCAAAGTCTAGAAATAGAATCTGTTGAAGATGATAGCAATCATGTAGAAATGAAATTTAACTCTCTAAAGGATGCCTTAGTAGAATCAGCAAAGTCAGTGATTCCTAAAAAAGAAAAAAAGCACAAAGAATAAATGGATGACAGACGAAATCAGAAATCTAATGGAAGAAAGGAGGCGAAAGAAAGCAAATCCTATAGAATATAAGTCCTCAGATAAAAAAGTTAAAAGCTTATGTTAAAAAGCCAAAGAGGAATGGTTAAACCAGGAATGTGAGCAAATAGAAAGAATCCCTATAACTGACCGAAAAAGGTTACATCAACAAATCAAGAATATCACTGGTAAAAAGCTCCTGTGTTCTTCAGGTGGATGTTTGAAAGCAAAGGACGGTACCATTATCATCGAAAAAGATGAGATTATGAACAGATGGACTGAGTATATTCAGGAATTGTTTGAAGACGATCGAGCCGAAACACCAGAAATTAAGAAAAACATTGAAGGTCCAAGTATTTTAAAATCTGAAGTTCGTAATGCAATAAATAAGATGAAGAAAGGAAAGGCAGCAGGTCCTGTTGAATTAGCAATCGAACGGAATTGAAAAACTTACTGATTTAATCAATGACATTTATGAGACTGGAATAATACCAGTAGAGATGAAAAACTCTTCCTAAGAAAGCTGGAGCAATAGAATGTGAATTACATAGGACCATAAGTTTAATGAGTCATACCACCAAGATGCTTCTAAGAATTTTGATGACAAGAGCTAAAAGTGAGATACAAGGTGAAATAGGCAAAGAGCAATGTGATTTTGTGAAAGACAAAAGTACAAGAAATGCAATATTGATGTTACGGATGCTATCAGAACGAACTATTCAAGTGCAAAAAGATTTGTTTGTTTGTTTTATCGACTACACAAAAGCATTGAATAAAGTGAAGCACAATAAGTTATTTGAAATATTATAGGAAACTCTAGATCTAGATTTGAAAGACCTCCACCAAATCAGAAATCTGTTCTGGGAACAAACTGCCGCTATAAGAATAGATGGAGAAGTGACTCAGTTTACGAAAATCAAGAGAGGCGTTAGACAAGGGTGTGTTTTCTCCCCTGATTTATTTAATGTGTACAGTGAAACAATATTACAAAAACTAAGAGACATCTTGGGAATCAAAGTTGACGGTGAAAACATCAATAATTTCAGATATACAGATGACACTGTGTTAATTGCAACTATGGAGGAAGAACTGCAAAACTTAATCGATATAATTGTTGAAGAAAGTACAAAAATGGGTCTATCTATCAATTGCAAAAATACAGAATGTATGGTGATATCCAAAAAGAAGGAGAATCCTATCTGCAGGCTGAGAATAAACGGGGAAGACATAAAACAAGTACAGAATTTTTGCTACTTAGGAAGCTGGGTGACATCAGATGGCAGGTACGACTTGGACATCAAAAGAAGAATAGGGATGGCAAAAGACACCTTTATGAGAATGAAGAGTATACTGACCAATACTAAACTAGGCATGACAACCCGCCTCAGAGTACTGAAATGTTACGTCTATCCAGTTATGTTATATGGATCAGAATGTTGGACAATATCTAGAAACATGAGGAAAAGAATTGTAGCAGCAGAGATGTGTTTTTTGAGGAGGATGCAAAGAATATCATGGACAAAACGAATATCTAACAAGGATGTCATGAACAGAGCAAACACAAAAAGAGAAATAATGTATGAGATCATGAAAAGGCAACGTAACTTCATTGGACATGTGATTAGGAAAGAGGAGTTAGAATGCACGGTAATTGTGGGAAGGATTGAAGGGAAGAGAGCAAGAGGGAGAGAAAGACAAATGATGATGGAGACAGCAACCAGAGAACTGGAAATGAATACCAATGAATTGATCCACTTGACCCGAAACAGGAGTGTGTGGGCCATGGCAGTCAAAGCTCAAACTGGGCATGATGATGATGATGAAATATCAATACACGAGATAGCTTCTATACATAGGTTAATTGCATGTCCATAATATGATGCTCGGCACAGGAGTGTCTGTACATAAGATGACTCTGACAGGAAATTATAAAGTGGTGGTGGTGGAGGATGTAGGGTGTTTAGTGGGTAGAAGTGTTGATCAAACTTACTGCTTGGGGAAAGTTATTGTTTTTGTGTCTGCTGGTCCTGGTGTGGATGCTACGTCACCTCCACCCTGATGGGAGTGGGTAAAACAGTCCAGCAGAGTGGGTGGGGTTCTTCATGATGTTACTGGCACTTTTCCGGCACCTTCCTCTACATATGTCTTTGACGGTGGCTAGACCACTGCCAGTGATGGAGAAATTGAGGAGTGGACCCTGCCCAATACAACATGGGCGCATCCCTCCTCAATACTCATGGTGCCTATAGGAAGCATTCCCTCAAGAAGGCAACATCTATCAACAGAGATCCCCACCATCCAGGCCATGCCATCTTTTTGCAGCTACTATTGGACAGGAGCTACTGAAGCCTGAAGTCTCACATCACCAAGTTCAAGACCAGCTACCTCCCTTCAACCATTCTCTTGAACCAACTAGCAAAACCCTAATCACAATTTTTCAGCAACACTATGACCTCTTTGATAACTTCATACTAAAATAGCTTTCTTTTCTTTTCTTTGTTTATCTTTGCTTTTTTTGTTTGCTATTTCTACTCACTGTTTTTTCTTGTAAAAATATGTCTATGTTTTTGTTGTGAATACTGATTATATGATGCTATCTATGTGCCTATGATGCTGTTGCAGGCAAGTTTATCATTGTACCTGTACATGTGTATACCTGTGCATTTGACAAGACAAACCCAACTGTACCTGCAACTATAACTGATTCACTGGATGGTGAGACTGCACAAGGAAGAACAGCATTGACTCAACATGTATTCACTTGAGAGGAGAATAAGACATTTCAATGAGGCATAAAGGCTTGACACGCTGTGTGAAGGGAGGATGTTTCCTCTTACTGTAGGAGATTTAAAAGCAGGAGCCTCAGTTTCAGAATACAGAATAAGAAAATTAAGAAAGATTTCAGGAGAAATGTGTTCACTCAGAAGTTGGTAAAGTGGTGCAATTCTCCACCATAGAAGCTGTGGAGACCATTACTAAATATAACTAGGAAGGAGAATGACCTCAGAGGTTATGGGGAGTAGGAATATGCCATTATGATAGAGGATCTTACTGAATTATGAGCAATTTTGAAGGGCTGAATGATTTACCAGTATTCCTATTCCTCTACTTCTGATTTAAGATGGTGCTGCAGTAAGATGAAAAATGACAACTTACTGATGGTTAAGAAAACAAGAAATACAACTTAATACTTTATTGATAACACCTTTTCTGTAAAAAAAATTATAGTATATGATCTCCACAACAATGAAGAGGCAAGCAATGGCGAGGCTGAGTCGAGGATTGACTCAGAAGAGTGTGAGTGGAAGGTGAAGTCAGGGTGAGGTCAAGGCATTTTCAAGGCTAAGTCAGGTTGAGGGAAGCAGAAAAAAGCCAGAACGATGGAGAGGCAGATTCAGGCCCCATCCACCTAAACCTAAACCTTTGATTGATCCAAGTGCCAGGCCGATTTGGAAAGATCAGGCATGGGCTGAAATGTGGCAACGGGGCCCAGGCCCAGAGCGTATTGATGTGACAGGGTCCAGGAGTTAGAGTAACGAATGACCTGATGTTTGGACAATATAAATGCCCAGCCAGATGGATTGAAAAGGCAAGGTGTTGGGACCAGAGGCAAGGGTTGGACTGGTTCTGCTCGCTGTTCTGCATGTTTACTCCACCTTTCACTGCACTGAGGCTGTTGGCCAGCTCCGGGCTTTGTGTCTGAGAACCCACTTTCATTGCAAATGCGACTTGCTTACTTTTGTCGTTTGCATGACTTTTTTTCTCTCTCCTCACATTCAGTGTTTGTCAGTCTTTTTTAATGGGTTCTTTTAGGTTTCTTGTTTTGGAAAGAAACAAATCTCAAGGTTGTATAATGTATATATTCTTTGATAATAAATGTACTTTGAACTTACCGTTAATCCAATTGTTTCTCTCTCATTCACCCTGCTTATTACATACTTAGAAAATATAGTCAAGAGCTTGACTAAGATCATATTCTATTAAACCTGATGTTCAATAAGTAATTCCAATATTTTCAAGTAAGTGCATTGATAATTCTAATTTTTGAAGAAATCAGGAATATTTATTTGGGAACTAATTTTCTATTGTGCTTTTTTAATGAATAATATTTGCTTCTATCACAATGTTGAGTAATCTATGCTTGTAAATTAGAATGATCGCTTTCAATAACAGAATGATCTTGATTTTTTTAAATTTTCAGATCCCCACAGCAGAGTGTGCCTTACTATTAAATCATCAGAGGACCCACTTAGTTCATATATTAATGCTAACTATATTAGGGTAAGTGCAATATCTATAGATACAGCTTCAAGGGAACTCTGGGGATACCTTGGCTAATCTCAAAAATAACATTTTAATAATTAAAATTATATTACTTCAATTATGGTGTACTGTGGAATACCTAATACTCAGTCAGATCTAGTTTATAATTTTCCACATAATTACTGTTATTGTTTGTTAAATAAGGTTTAGGGCTATTTACTACCAATGTTCAGGAGTGCTTAGCAGAGTAGGATGTCCTGTGGTGAAATTCTAGAACTACTTTTTATGTTGCAACAATAACATTTATAGTAAAATGCCAAAAGACATATCATAACCGTGTTATTGAATGAAAAGCCACTATTAGACATTATGGCAGATGACCAAAAGTTTGGTCAAGGAACAGTTTAAAGGGAAGGCTGTGAAGTAGGATAGAATCCGACAGCTGAGGGATCCGGCAGCGGAAGGCATAATCTCAGTGGTGAGGAGAATCAACTGGAGATTAGCAAGAGGCCATAATAAAAGCATCACTGATATCTCAGGAGATGAAAGGACTTCATGAGGTTACAGAAGTGGAGAGGTACAGCCATGGAGAGACTCAAATATAAATATGATATTTTTAGAAATTAACCATTGCTGATCCAGAAGTAAAGAAGATGGTCAGGAAGCAGAGGGAGGATGGGTGAAAGGGATGGTGCAAGTTAAAATAGTGGAAACAACTGCCTGTCTTCCAAAAGAAATTGTCTGAATGTCTACTGGAATAATTGAGTCTAAGAACTATAAAGAAACAAGGTTAGAGAGATGAAAGTTTCAGCAGCACATTAGTGGATACAGGAAGGAGAAATAGCCACTTTTAGTGATGCCATGGTAAAATAGCTTAATTTCTTTAGAGCTGGTCGGAGACGATGCGCTCCATTGGGGGTGGTGTGGCACAGAGTCCAGGCCAGTGTTGCCCTCCTGCCCTCCTACCCTCCCCCTCCCACCAGTGTTCGCTTAGCAGAAGACCAGCTCTGTTGTGGTCATCTGCAAATTTCTGCAGCATTGGATAGCTCAAGTTTGGACTCTTGTATTGTCTTGCATGGCTGTATCTTTCTACCTTATACATTCTATGTGTGCTTTGTGCTGTGTGTGACTGTTGGTACCGTGTTTTGCACCTTGGCCACAGAGTAACGCTGTCTCATTTGGCTGTTTTCATGAGTATTCATGCATGGTTGTATGATAATTAAACTTGAATTGAATTGAAGGCCATGCACAACATCAAGACTGCAAATCTGCTGGGTAGAAACTATGCATTGTATAATTCACGGGAGCTAACAATCTGAATTGTTAGTGCCAAGGATTACACTAGGGCAATGGTTCTCAACCTTTTCCTGCTTGTGGCCCACTTGAGACTATCATTTACTTCTGTAGCCCCACCCTCCATAGTCTCTGCTAGATACTAAAGTTTTCTTTTGGTCAACTGTGCTAATTATTCCCATCTACAGTCAACATTTATCTTTTAAAAGGATATAGGTAATATGTGTTAAATATAATGTTACAGTTGTATATTAAAAATAAAACTATTTCAAGGCTCTGAATAGGATACTTTATTTATAATATATATAATATTCTTCCAACCTGCAATGAAAAACTGCTTAATATTGTTACTTCCAGTATTTAGTGAGATCCTTGTGATTAATGCAAGCCAGCGAGTTTTTGAATGTCCAGTTTAACTTGGTTAAAGATAATTGAAGATCACCTCCTCTCACAGCATCAAGATAGTTACAAGCTTTTAATAGCAAGTGAGGAGCTTGACTAAGATCATATTCAATTAGATAAGAGTTGGGAAATTAATAACAACTTTGCTCTCTCCAAGAGCTGTGGAAACTTATATATATATACACACACACATTTTGAAAGGGAGCATATAACTACATCTCTGAAGATCCTTGCTGCACCTGGTGACCCTATGATCTCTGTCTCAGAGGCCGATATTCGGCTGTCTTTAGGGCGGATGAACTCTTGCAAGGCGGCAGTCTGTGATGGAATACCTGCTAAGGCTCTGAAAACTTCTGCCAGCCAACTGGCGGGAGTATTCTAGGACATTTTCAACGTCTCATTGCTATGTTTGGAAGTTCCCACCGGCTTCAAAAAGGCAACAATTATATCTGTGTCTAAGAAGAGTAGTGTGAGCTGCCTTAATGACCATTGTTCAGTAGTACTCACATCTACCGTGAAGAAATGCTTTGAGAGGTTGGTCTTTGCTAGAATGAATTCCTGCTTCAGCAAGGACCTGGACCCACTGCAATTTGTCTATCACCACAAGAGGTCTAAAGCAGACGTAATCTCAATGGCTCTTTACAAGGCCATATCTCTTTTGGACAATACAAATACCTATGTCAGGATGCCGTTTGTTGACTACAGCTCAGCGTTTAACACCATCGTCCCCACAGTCTTGATGAATAAGTTAGAGAACCTGGGTCTATGTACCTCCCTCGCCAATTGGATCCTTGACTTCCTAATCAGAAGACCACAATCTGTGTGGATTAGTGATAATATCTCCTCCTTGATGACGATCAACACTGGCGCACCTCATGGGTGTGTGCTTAGCCCACTGCTCTATTCCTTCTATACCAATGATGGTGTGGCTAGGTATAGTTCAAAGTTTGCTGGTGATACAACCATTGTTGCTAGAATCTCAGATGGAGATGAGCGGGTGTACAGGAGCGAAATATATAATCTAGTTGAGTGGTGTCACAGCACCAGCCTTGCATTCAACATCAGTAAGACAAAAAAGCTGATTGTGGACTTCAGGAAGGTAAGACAAGTGGAAAGAGTGAGCAATTTCAAGTTCCTGGATGTCAAGATCTCTGAGGATCTAACCTGGTCCCAACATAGCAATGCAGCTATAAAGAAGGCAAGACAGTGGCTATATTTCATTAGGAGTTTGAAGAGATTTTGCTTGTCAACTAAAACACTCAAACGTCTATGGATGTCCACAGGCAGCATCACTGTCAGGTATGGGGAGCTGCTGCACAGTCTCAAAAGAAGCTACAGAAAGTTGTAAAGTTAGTCTGCTCCATCTTGGGTACTAGCCTCTGTAGTATCTAAGACATCTTCACGGAGTGGTGCCTCAGAAAGACGATTAAGGACCCCAATCACCCAGGACATGTCCTCTTCTCGATGTTACTGTCAGGAAGGAGGTATAGAATTCTGAAGGGACACACTCAACGATTCAGGAACAGCTTCTTCCCCTCTGCCATCCGATTCCTAAATGGATATTGAATCCATGAGCACTACCTCACTTTTTAAAATATATAGTATTTCTGTTTTTGCACTGTTTTTAATCTATTCAATATACACATATACATACCTACTGTAATTTGTTTATTTTTCTTTCTATGTTATCATGTATTACATGGACCTGCTGCTGCTAAGTTAACAAATGTCATGACACATGCCAGTGATAATAAACCTGATTCTGATGTGTGTATATATACAAATGTTTGTATGTATGCAGGTGATTTTGTATATATAAACAATACCAACAATGCAATTGTGTGCGTAGGCTCTATAGAAAATGAGTAAATGTCGGAGAATTATAATAAGTATAATCTCATGTGAAGAAATATTGGCACTGAATATACATATAAAAATAAAACTAGCTTTTTACTCACTTTTTTTAGAAATAATTTAATTTTTAGGCAATTTTAAAAAAATGCTATCATATATGCAAATTCTATGTGGCGAGAAGTATTCACTCACCAAGAAAAGCACATTAAACTTCCTTTCAAAATATGATTAGGTATCAGGGATTTAATAGAAGTTGTAGTGGTAGATAGTGATGCAGTGCTAAACTTCACTTGTTCTTGCTTCTCTGCAGTTTAGCTGTTTCTGGCACCGCAGTAAGTAAAGCCTTCATAACACTCATGGGTCAGTAGAAGGCAAAACAGAACCAGCCTCTTGCTGCATCCTCGCTGACTGGCCTTGCTGCAGACAGCCCCATCCAATCTTCAGCTTGTTCATGATAGTCATACTGTTTTAATTGGATTACTACAACACAGGCCATGCCAGGCTCTCCATATTAATCCCCTTTTGATGAGGGTTTTGATGGAAAACCTGGCAACTTCTGACAGTCTATCAGTTGGAATTAGATGTGGAAGGTTCCCCATTAACATGTAATTATCTATAACTACGTAATCATAATCACTAGCTGGTGGAGCACGTTGCAAGGTAGCCTGCTGGGTCAAGCCTGCCTGCTCACTGTATATTCAGTGATTTGGGGATGGATGTTCAGCAGAGTTCAGCAGGCCGCCCTGCAGGGTGTGAATACTGGTTTGTACATGGTCAAGCAGGAAAAGAGACAACAATTGACTTGCTGCACAACCCCCTCCCCCAACACACACCGACTAAGCTGTTTAGCTGCTTCATTTGCATCATCTAGCATGCTTTCCCATTTATTTCATTCAGCATTCCAATTAAATTACATATATTCACTTTCTTTTAACTTATAGACAGGATTTTAGTAATATTTCATCAAAACAGTGAACATATCATGGTCCATTCAGAAACTCCTGTGACTCCCAGTTTTTTGTTTTTACTTGTGGCTCCTACAAAATCTGGCACTGGGAACCACTACACTAGGATACCCAAGATGAAATGTACTTGCTGAGTCTAGTGTGTTCCAATACCCGCATCTGGTGTTAAGGTGACAGGACCCATTGCAATACAAAACTTTTTTTTATCCAACTTCAGGCTCACTTCAGTCATCATGCAAAATGGGTGAGGATGTGGACAACAATTTAAAACAAAAAGCAATTCTGTCCTTCTCAGGCATCTCCATTCACTTCTTCATCTGTGTCAGTTTGTTCCATCACCATCTTCCACATCCCAGCCTAGAATACTGTTTGATGTATAATTGTGAGCCAGTTGTCCTTTACTTGCTATAAATGTTTAAAATACAACACCGCCATTCCTGATTTATTTTGAGAGATGTATCCACAAGTACTGTAAAACACTGAAGTGACCTTGGCCAATCCTTGTGTGCATTCAATCCACTGCTTAACGCATAATCAATCCGGGAGGTGCATTATCAATCTTACAGAATCTTGCAGGGTCAAGTACAAAACCTGACAGTGAGAAATTAATAATTCATCGGAACAAGTTGTTCTATTTTATGAGTCTATATAGAATGTCCTTTGGATGGCGAACTCATTGTCTGCTTCTCTGGACTCTGCAGGAACTAAGTACAGATTTGACAGCTTAGTTTTCTTGCACCCTTCCTTATGACTAATTGAACCACTACAGTACATTCTACGCTGTATAACGACAGGAGAACTGCAGACTGTACTGTGTTATGGTATTTCTTTCCATTAATACAACTATTAAATTGACATTGTTTTTCATTTACAGGGCTATGGAGGGGAGGAAAAGGTGTACATTGCTACTCAGGGACCAATTGTGAACACCGTGTCGGATTTCTGGACAATGATTTGGCAGGAAAGGTCAACCATTGTTGTCATGATCACAAACCTAGAAGAGAAGAATGAGGTACTGCGATAGCTGGCACCAGATTGATTCTATAAAACTGAAGAAATTTACCAGACAAGACAATTTGTATTAATCAGAAAATGTTTTTACTTTCATGCCCTCCAGTACTTTTAAGCACAAGCATTATACATCTGTTAGTTTACTCAGTGAGTGCCAGCATCTTATTCGCACCTGCCCCACATTTTCCATACTATCAGCTTTTTCCAGGATGGTTAACTCTAATTAAATTAAGGATTGACTCCTCATAGTCAGCATACCCAGTGGCACAGCAGACACCCTACTTACCGAAGAGCAGTACTGTTCTTTTCTCTATTGAACTACAATCTCAATTTTTAATTGTGTAGGCAGTCTTTCTGATAGGAAGCAAAACACAACATACTTGATGGATTTAGCAAAATAAAATCCAGGAGGCTGAACTCCTGCAACTCAGCTGAGGAGTGTCAGTCAGTCTGGAGATGAAATCAACAGGAAGCAGCAGCTACATAACAGATCAGAATGCTGGTTTGTCCTCAACGGCTCTCTTTCAAATGCATTCCTCTGTTCCATTATTTCAGAAATGTACAGTGTATTGGCCTGAGTATCAAGCCAATTATCAAGGAATCGAAGTCATTGTCAACAACGTCCTACATGCAGATGATTACAGTTTGAGAAACATCACCCTGAAGGTGAGAGAATGTTGGCTATTAGAATTTGATCTCTACCTTTATTGTTGGATCAACTATGGTTGAAGAATATTATTTATTCATTCCATTAATATTATAATTTTCCATCTCTTTTACGGCATTAACAATATTTCCAATGCCCTTTCATTGTGCAATATGCCCTGTCGCACAATGCCATATACTGTAGATGGCTCCAAGTATGAAAGACATAAAAATATAAACAATGTAGAAGGAAACTAAAAATAATTGTAGGTGGTCAAACAGGAGCTTTGAAAATTCCGAAATAAATTATTAGGATTATTTCAGACAGCAGATACGCTGTTGAAGAGCTCACACGTTGGAGGAAATCAAAACTAAAAAGAAAACTTGGCATGACATTTAGAACGTTGACAAACTTCTATAGAGGAGTTATTGATTGGTAGCATCGCAGCAGAAAATTCTTCAAAAAGTAGTGGATACAGCCCAGTCCGTCACAGGTGAAGCCCTCCCCACCATTGAACACATCTACATGAAGTAGTTGTCACAGAAAAGCAGCATCCATCATCAGGGACCGCCACCCACCCAACACCCATGCCAAGCTTCTTTCTCAATGCTGCCATCAGGAGGGAGGTACAGGAGCTACAGGATCCATACCGTCAGGCGCATGAGCAGTTATTACCCCTCAACCATCAGCTCTTGAACCAGAGGGGGTAACTTCACACAGCTTCACTTACTTCGCCACTGAACTGTTCCCACAATGAATGGACTCACTTTGAAGGATTCTTTATCTCATGGTCTTGATACCAATTGCTTACTTATTATTATTATTTCCTATTTTTCTTTTGTAGTTTCACAGTTTGTTGTCTTTTGCACACTGGTTTTCCGCCCTGCTAGGTGCAGTTTTTCATTGATTCTATTATGAGTTTACGAATTTATTGAGTATGTCCACAAGAAAATGAATTTCAGGGATGTATATGCTGACATGTAAGTACTCTGATAATAAACTTACTTTGAACTTTGATTTCAGTTGATGCATTTGTAAAGGTGTGGCATCCTTTAGTCTCGTGAGACCATGGATCTGCGCCTGGAAAGTCTTGCTTCAGTCTGTGTTGGTAGAGCAGCGTCTGTTATCGCGGTGAGGTGACGCTGGACTGTCCTCTCCAGGGCGTAGGCCTGGGCAAGGTTGTATGGAAGACCGGCAGTTGCCCATGCAGCAAATCTCCCCTCTCCATGACACAGATGTTGTCCTAAGGAAGGGCAAGGGCCGATACAGCTTGGCACCAGTATTGTTGCAGGAGTTGCCAGAGTGAGGTTGAAGGCAACGTCGGACTTAAGGACTCCGGCTCCGGATTTGTCCTCAGGGTTGGTTTACTCCCAAAGCCTTTCCCATGAGTGGGTATGGCCACAAGGCAGCGGAGGTTTGAAATCAGAGTTTTCCCTCTCTTAGATGGACTGCCTTCCCAGGCTGACGAGCTCCATCTACCCAAAGCACTGGTTTTAAGGCACCAGGGCCCGCCTTCGCCCCTTCTCCTGTCAGTGGAAACAGTTCCACCAGGCTTAGAGGCTAAGCCACACGAGAAGGCCAGGAGTTGGACTTGGTTGTCAGAGGTTATTTGAGGTGCATGCTGTGAGGAGCACTTTTAGGTAGTGGGAGCTTGTCCCCACTACCACCCCTCAGCTTGACAACCTTGGAACTAAAGGATAACTAAGTAAATAGGGAAACACACTTGAACAGATACTACAGATTGACCAAATTGATTAGAAGATTGAGATCTGGAAAAAAAGGAAGAACCTAATGTGTCTGATGTTCTTTTGTCGTTCTTAATTTTCTTCACTCCTGTGCACAATTTCTGAGGAGGCAGACACAATAGGGCCATCCTTCAATTTCAGAGACATCAAAGCAGTGGTGCATATCAAACCAATTTTTCTTTCCAGAGAAGTCAATGCAAAGTCAAAGTGAATTTGACTTTTTTTTAACTGTCCACGATTATCCCCGTATTCCCTGTTGAAACCAAAGCCATGGTCAGGGACAGAGGACATGAGTGTCTTATTGACACATGAACACTGATTGTTATTTCTGGATAATCAAGGGACCCAATCAAAGATGATTGCTGCAAAAGCAGTAGCCACCAATAACTGTGCACTGCAGGAGAAGCTTAAACTTCTGTCATGGCTCTAGACCAGGCTCTAGGAGCTTTTAAGAGTGTTACAGCAGTTCAGCTATCAGTCCTTCAGCAAATTACGATAGAAGATGCAGTGGGTTTGTGGCACAAATTTGCTGTACTCTTTTAGTATGTTGACATTCATCCTACTCCAAGTGGTGATCTATACTTATTGTACATTTCCCCACAGCATAAAAGGAGGCCATTCAGTCCACCAAATCTTTGCCAGCCCTCAGAAAAACCCCATTCCCACCTTATTTCCCTATAATCTCTTCTCCCTCTCATGCCCTTCAATTCTACTCTGCTTTTTCTACTGTCCGCCTACACTAGAAATTATTTGTTATGTCCCAATTGACCTACCAAATAGTACAATTTCGGGATGTGAGAGTACACCAGAGCACCCAGAGAAACACATACAGTGACATGGACAATGTGCAAACTCTACACCGACAACACAAGAGACTAATCCAGACTGCTAGAACTGTGAGGCAGTAGCTTTACCTGCTGCTCTACCATGATGACTGGCTGTGTCAACCACAAACTAAAAATGATTGCTAGTTTTAACCGATGTGTTGCAGTCATGGACCTGTATATCCCCCAGTATAAACACAACCAAATCCACATTCCTTGAATCTAAACAACTAGTGCCTCTTCGTGATAACAGTTTTCTATACAAAATTCTAAATTGAAGTTATTTTTATACACTGGGAAAGGAATGAAGTGAAATAGTCTTCATAGAATGAAGAATATGGTTAATCATATTCAAAGAAATCAGGGAATAAAGTTGAATACAACTTTCTTTCTGGCAAATAACAAATTAATAGGGAAATTTGTAGAATTTTATACCAAAAATTAAAAAAAACATAAATAAACACAAAATTAATTTTTGTGCAGAACATTCACCTCTCACTTGAATAATTATATGGTGCATTCCTTTCAGAATTTCTATAAATTATTCTTCTTTCTGCTGCTATAATTTACATACACTCTCTCATGTACAAATATATCCCTAATTATGGATTTAATCCTATAACCGTTTAACATAACAAAATTTAATTATCACACCCCATATGCTGACAGGCTAACTTTTTCCAAACATTAGTTTTCAAACTTTTTTTTGGTTTTAGGATGGTTTTGAGGAACGACATTTAAAGCACTACTGGTACACATCCTGGCCAGATCAGAAGACACCAGACAATGCTCGACCACTTTTACAACTAGTGCAAGAAGTGGAAGAAGCCAGAATGCAAGCAAAGAAGGACAACAGTGGACCAGTTATAGTCCACTGCAGGTAGAATGAAAATCTTTATACGATTTCAGAGGTGGAACCTCACTGTATTTTTCCAGACCTAATCTTTCCCATGAACTTCGTTCTTAGAATTCCAACACCTTCACCTGGGAGATTTAAACATTAACATGCGAAGTCATTTAATTTTGGCTTCTTGATTTACTTATTCTTCCTTTTTTCGTGGTAATCTAAGATTTGGTTGATATGGTTCTTCACCGTACTTCTCTGTCATTAAAGCAAGCTCTAGAATGATTACCTTAGTGAGATGCCTATAAAAACAGATGCTCTTAACAAATTCTTCATTTTGCTTCACATACTTGTTGTCTTAGCAGTGCAAAATCTAGAGTGCCATCAATTGATATGGAATAAGCTCTATATTTGGTTTACTTGTTTTGTTTTTCAGTGCGGGCATAGGGAGAACAGGTTGTTTCATTGCCACCAGCATCTGTTACCGAGAGCTCAAGTATGCTGGCATGGTTGATGTACTGAGGACAACTTGTCAGCTCAGGATAGACAGGTAATTGTGAAAGATAATTGTAGGCATTAAAAGTTTTGGAGGATAAAACAGAATATGAAAAAAGATTTGCAATAATGGTGCATACAGAATAAAACAAATGTATAAATACCTCTCATTGTATTCACCAAAGCACTGCAAAAATTTTGTTGAACATAAGCAAAGACTGCAAGTACAAAATACCATTGATTAATGAATTTATTTTGTAGAAATTCTTATCATGCCTCAACATAATTCATCTAATGGCTTTGGCACTATGCCTGTTCAAACAGTTTGAAAATAAGACGGAGAATAACTACTACTACAACTATTGGATTAAATGATGGCTAAACTAAGAGTCAATTATCCACATCTCACTACTTCTTTTTCATTCTTATCCAATTTCCCTTTGAGACCTATGAACAAATCACCCTCCAACAACCTCTCTGCAGTCCTTTTCAAATGCTAACCATTTGCGCTGTATTGTTTTGATAAAGTATTTCCATATGTTGCCTTTAGTTCTTTATATCTACATTTCCACTTTAAACCTGTGTTCTTTAGAAACAGTTTCTCTTTGTCCTCTGGAATTATTTTTTTATTTCGAACACTTCACATCCTAACTTTCTTTGCTCTAAAGAATTGGGTCAAATTTTGGCCAGTAAGCATTTTATGAAATCTTCTATATAGGCATCCGTTAGTCTCGTGAGACCATGGATTTGCACCTTGGAAGGTTTCCAGGGCGCAGGCCTGGGCAGGGTTGTATGGAAGACTGGCAGTTGCTCATGCCACAAGTCTCCCCTCTCCTCGCCACCAATTCCAAGGGAAGGGCACTAGGGCCGATACAGCTTGGCACTGGTGTCGTCGCAGAGCAATGTGTGGTTGTTCTTTGCTCAAGGACACAACATGCTGCCTCAGCTGAAGCTCGAACTAGCGACATTCAGATCACTAGACCAACGCCTTAACCACTTGTCCTCACGCCAACACTATGAAATCTTATTATTTTGTATTCTACATTAATCAGGTTAGCAACCTGTCCTGCCATCTTCAAGGTAAATGCACTTTTACCCATTGGTGTCTCTGTTCCTGCACTATTATATTTACTTTGCCTTCCTTCACGTCTTCCTACCAAAATATACCACCGCAATTTTCTGTGTTAAATTTCATTTTCCGTACATTCATGTAATGCCAACATTATACTCTTCATTGTTCACAAATTTTCAATGTTTTATGTTGCCTTCACATTTTGAAACTTATTTCTATGCAACCAAGTTTACGTTATTAATACATATCATGAAAAATAGTCCTCCCAGCAATGCTTTCTTGAGAACAGCAGTGACTTTAATTTGAAAAACAACAACCCTAGTAATGCTCCCCAAATCGTCCTCCGCTACATTGATGACTCCGTTGGTGCTGCTTCGTGCACCCAGGCAGAGCTCGTAAATTACATCAATTTTTCCTCTGCCTTCTACCCTGCCCTTAAACTCACTTGGTCCATTTCTGATATCTCCTTCTCCTTCCTCGATCTGTCTGCCTCCATCTCTGGAGACAAACTGTTGACCAACATCTTGTATATACCTGATTCCCATAGTTTAAAAACGCAAACACGAGGAAATCTGCGATGCTGGAATTTCAAGCAACACACATAAAAATTGCTGGTGAACGCAGCAGACCAAGCTGCATCTATAGGAAGAGGTACAGTCGACATTTCGGGCCGAGACCCTTCGTCAGGACTAACTGAAAGAAGAAATAGTAAGAGATTTGAAAGTGGGAGGGGAAGGGGGAGATCCAAAATGATAGGAGAAGACAGGAGGGGGAAGGGATGGAACTAAGAGCTGGTAAGTTGATTGGCAAAAGGGATATGAGAGGATCATGGGACGGACGGGAGGCCTAGGGAGAAAGAATGGGGGAGGGCCTTGGCAATACCCCATCCCACCCTGTCTCCTGTAAAAATGTTATTCCCTTTTCTTACTTCCAGAAGGGAGATTTTTCCCTTTTTCCTTCATCTCCACCACATCTGTTCCCAGGATGCAGTTTACATTTCCAGGACATCAAAGATATCCCCCTCTTCTTCAATGAACACGTTTTTCCTTCCTCCAGCATTGATGTTGCCCTCACACTCACCTTCTCCATTTCCAGAACCCCCCGCTTTCCACAGTGTTTGCGCCCTCCATGATTCCCTTGTCCTTTTGTCCCTCCCCATTAATCTCCCTCCTGACCCTTATCCCTGCAAGCAGACAAAGTGGTACTACACTTGCCAATTCATCTCCATTCAGGGCCCCAAACAGTCCTTCCAGGTGAGGCAATGCTTCACCTGTAAATCTGCAGGGGTTGTCTATTGTGTCTG
The DNA here is from genome assembly GCF_030028105.1 of Mobula birostris. Taxonomy (NCBI): domain Eukaryota; kingdom Metazoa; phylum Chordata; class Chondrichthyes; order Myliobatiformes; family Myliobatidae; genus Mobula; species Mobula birostris. Next base: position 59,625,692 of record NC_092380.1, on the reverse strand, counting down.
GTATGACCGATGCGGCCTTCCCTACACTGGTGAGACCTGTCGCTAATTGGGGAACTGCTTCATTGAGCACCTCTGCTCCATCCACCAAAAGCAGAACTTCCTGGTGGCCAAACATTTTAATTCCAATTTCTATTCCTGTTCCGACATGTCAGTCCATAGACTCCTCTTGTGCCACAATGAGGTCACCCTCAGTGTGGAGGAGAAACACCTTATATTCTGTCTGAGTAGCCTCCAACCTGATGGCATGAATATCGATTTTCTTTCCGTCTGCATAAAAATATTCCCTCCCTCTCCCCTCTTCTTCTATTCCCCACTCTGGCCTCTTATCTCTTCTCACCTGGCAATCACCTCCCCTTGGGTCCCCTCCCCCTGCCCTTTCTTCTATGGTCCACCTCTTCTCCTATCAGATTCCTTCTTCTCCAGCCCTTTATCTTTCCTACCCACCTGGCTTCACCTATCACCTTCTAGCTAACCTCCTCCCCTTCCCCCACCTTTTTATTCTATTGCTTCCCTCCTTCCTCTACAGTTCTAAAGAAGGGTCTTGGCCTGAAATGTCAACTGTTTATTCATTTCCATAGAGACCGCCTGACATGCTGAGCTCCTCCAGCGTCTTGTGTGTGCCGCTTTAGATTTCCAGCATCTGCAGGCTTTCTCATGTTTGTGATTAACTGTTCACCTTGACTCTGTTTTCTGTCCCCAGGCCAATTTCTTATCTACATTGCTTCTTTTAGTCCATGGCCTTCAACCCTGCTGGGAACCTACCATATTACACTTTATCAAAAGTCCATATACACTTTAACCGCACTGACCTTGTTAACAGTATCAACTCCAGCAAATTAGTTAAACACAATTTGCTTTTTGACAAAGAAATGATAAGAAGAGCAGTGTGATTTGTTCATTGAGAATACAATAGTAATTATTCTGTACAATGCTTTTAGTCTGATTGAGAACTTGTATTATAACTGCTTGGAATAAGAATATTTCTGAATGTGTTCACAAATAATTTGAAAATGATCTTAAAGGGATATAAAAATCCTTTGCCAGCTAAACTTTGTATTTTTAGGGAGGAGGGTAATCCAGAAGCCAACAAGATCACCATAAATATATGATTACTTTCCTTGGTCATAAATGAATACAGCAGGGGTCGTGCATGCACATATTCTGAGCGCAAATGTATTATGAGAAAAAACCAAAAGATGTGGATCCTGGTAAATCTCCTCTGTACCCTTTCCAATGCTTCCACATCCTTCCTATAGTGAGGTGACCAGAACTGGACACAATACTCCAAGTGTTGTAGTCATTAATCAGATTTGTTTGCAGGAGGGCAGGACTGACAGCTCAATCTTCCATTGTTTTAGACATTACAGAGCGGGAGGGATTAAAGGAGGAGGGGTGGCATTACTGGCCAGGGAAAATGTCACGGCAGTGCTCAGTCAGATCAGACTGGAGAACTCAACTAGTGAGGTACTATGGGTGGAACTGAGAAATGAGAAAAGTATGACTACGTCAATGGGGCTATATTACAGACCATCCAATAGCCCTAGGGTTTAGAGGAACAAATTTGTAAACAGATCAACAGATTGCAGATTGTTGTAGGAAATGACAAGGTTGCTGTAGTAGGCGATTTTAACTTTCCACATATTGACTGAGAATCCCATAATTTAAATGGACTAAATGGGAAAGAATTTGTCAAATGTGTTCAGGAAAGTCTCCTTAATCAGTACGTAGAAATTCCAATGAGAGAGCATGCAATACTGAATCTGTTATTAGGGATTGAGACAGTGCTGGTGACAGAAGTTTGTGTAGGGGAACACTTTGCATCCAGTGATCACAATGCCATTAATTTCAAAGTAATTATGCAAAAAAGTAGGTCTGGTCCATGGGTTGAGATTCTAAATTGGATTGGGACATGCTGTTTTCTGGCAAAGGTCTACTTGATAAGTGGGAGGAATTCAAAAATGAAATTTTACAAGTTCATTGCCAGGACTGGAGGACCTAAGCTATAAGGAAAGATTGAATAGGTTCAGACTGTATTCTTTAGAATGTAGAAGATTGAAAGGTGATTTGATAGAGTATACATAATTATGTGGGGTATAGAAAGGGTAAATGCAAACAGGCTTTTTTCCACTGAGGTTGGGTGGGACTACAACCTGAGGATATCAGTTAAGAGTGAAAGGTAAGAAATTTAAGGAGGACATGAGGAGAAACTTCTTCACTCAGAGGGTCATGAGAGTGTGGAATGAGACACCAGTACAAGTGGTGCATGTGAGCTCAATTTCAATGTTTAACATAAGTTTGGGTAGGTACATGGATAGTCGCGATGTGCAGGTCGATGGGAGTAGGCAGTCTAACTGGTTTCAGCATGGACTAGGTGGACTGAAGGGCCAGTTTCTGTGCTGTACCTCTATGATTTTATGATTGTAAAGGGAAATTATACTATAACTTCCCAACCTTCAAAAGCTTTTTAACTTCCCTGTTTATTCTTCATGGTGAGTTAGGCTGATAGCAACCATTATTTGATCGGTGGATGCCCCCCTCCCTAGCTAACAAAGTAGTTTAAAACACAGTACATCTATTTTCAGTGATACATGTTTAAATCCAAAGAATATTCTTAAAACACATTTAAATTTCACAGAGGAATTTTATCTTAAACATTTCCAAATTACAAACCATTTCCAAAACACAAAGGATTTCCAAAACACAGGTAGCATTCCTATGAACTCAAAAGACACATCAATGATACAGACAAACAAAATATCTGTTGCAGAAATTGAAGCCAGAGGAATGGACTCCAGTCCACCCCATGCTTCCTTCATTTTTCTTGATGTTATTTATCCCATACCTCATAAGCCTGAACTGCTCTTTACATTTATTCAGTTTCTTTGCCACGTGGGTGACTTCATACATATTTGATATTTCCTCAGATACCCTTTTTATGCAAAAGGTCTAAAAGACTCTTGGAGACACAGTTCCTAGCTATCCACAATTAAATCTGTTAAGCTAATTTCTCTCAGTACATAAACCTCCATCTATAAGCTACAAGTTATTGATGTACTAAATCATACTATCCATCTGTCTGCAAGCTTCCTTGAACTAAGCAAATTAGTCAATTTGTTTGTTTGAAACAAGCTAAATCAAATAACCCATTATCCTACACTGCACCTCTTGAGCAATAAGACAGATGTTGCGAGCTGGCAGTCTGCACCACAGATATTGCTTCATTTGCAAAGTTGTGTTTTTAACTTCAAGCTAATTACTGCTTGCCATTTACATTTTAAGAACTGAAGAGTGACTCCTATTTACAACCAGAAGCTAAACAAAGCATATAGTTGAAAGTTTAACTGATCTTACAAGGGGCAGCTTCTGTGTTTAGAAAGCCGAGCTTGGCAAACAAAACCAAGAGGCCCACTGGCCCAGGAAGTGAATATCCATCACACTTCCACCCTTTCCTCGTCATTTATTTACTTCCTCTCCAACCTCAGTTTGTCATAGTCATTCATTTGCTTCTCCAGGTTCCAACTTATGAGTTTAACAATTGATTTTGGCAATCATCATCCATCATTCAAGCTCCATCTAGTGCTATTCTGAAATGTAACTAGATCTGTGACTTAAATTGGATATTATGCCATAGATAGGATAAATAGGATATTTAAGTCATAGCAGTCTAGATTGAAGGGCCTCGAGCTGAAAAGTTGACAATCAATTTCCCTTCATAGATGCTGTCTGACTTAGAAACATAGAAAATAGGGGCAGGAGTAGGCCATTTGGCTCTTCGAGCCTGTACTGCCATTCAGTATGATCACGGCTGATCATCCAACTCAGAACTCTGTACCTGCCTTCCCTTCATACGCGCTGATCCCTTTAGCCACAAGGGCCATATCTAACTCCCTCTTAAATATAGCCAATGAACTGGCCTCAACTGTTTCCTGTGGCAGAGAATTCCACAGATTCACCACTCTCTGTGTGAAGAAGTTTTTCCTAAAAGGCTTCCCCTTTATCCTCAAACTGTGACCTCCCGTTCTGGACTTCCCCAACATCGGGAACAATCTTCCTGCATCTAGCCTGTCCAATCCCTTTAGGATTTTATACGTTTCAATAAGATCCCCCCTCAACCTTCTAAATACCAATGTATAGTATAAACCTAGTCAATCCAGTCTTTAATCAATCTGGTGAACCTTCTTTGTACTCCTTCTATGGCAAGAATGTCTTTCCTCAGATTAGGGGACACAATACTCCAGGTGTGCTCTCACCAAGGCCTTGTACAACTGCAGTAGTACCTCCCTGCTCCTGTACTTGAAACCTCTTGCTATGAATGCCAGAATACCATTCGCCTTTTTCACCAGCTGCTGTACCTGCATGCCCAGTTCCTCGAGCACATTTTGTGTTGATCCTGTTTTCATCAGCTGATGTTTCTTATATCTCCATATTAATTTCAATTTTTGGAATTTTAGTGGTAAATTCCCTTCAAATAGATTTGCCCATTTTGCTGAAGTAATGGGATAATATGCCACGACATCAAATATTTACAACTTCATATTTTCATGCACCAAATCGGAAGAAGAGTGTCAGATGTGTTGACGGAGAATGGTTGTGCAATTTAATCAATTCCTTGGCAAATGTAAGAGTGAATTGCAAAACAGTTGAGTTCAGAGAGTGCATTTGAAAGTTTCCAGTAGAAAACTGTGATATTCAATAATCCTTGAATCTCCTAGTATTAATTTTCATGATTCTTGCACCAAACATTATTAGCTACCATAGAATTTCCAGATTTCTTTGATGTTTGAAATAAATTTAAATATTTTGCGGTTTTACAGGAACTGCAGTCGATATTGACGATGTATTCTTTTGTAGGGGAGGTATGATCCAGACATGTGAACAGTATCAGTTTGTGCACCATGCCCTGAGCTTGTGTGAAAGACAGTTATCCCAACAAGCAGAAGAATGAGTGACAGGGATCCAGCCGTGGACCAAAGTGACAGAAACAGTCTTGTTGACTATTTTATAATCATAGTTTTACGTTATTCATCAGACAAATGATGCTGATGTGTACATGTGTGTGTGAGTATGGTTCTCAACCATAATGTTTCTGTGTTGGCGATCTTGACTTGCAATACCCTAGCCTTCATACGTTTAGTGAACAGTTTTACAGTTTATCAATTGTGCAGGAGTTAAGAGATCAGATACACTGGTACCTCACTTAGCTCTCAGAATGTGTTGCGAGGAATAGGAATAAGAGGACAAATAGAATTTCTACTAAAATGGACCATTATGGACTGTTCATTTCTAATTCAAAATGTCGCTGTGCCAGAAAACTGGAGCAACCTCCACACTCCCTGCATCCAGGTGCTGCTGTGCTTGGAAACTGACTGCTAGGAACTTGGAGTGAATCCAGCAATTAACCAATATGTGGAGGCTGCCTTTGGAGGAAGGAGATGGTGGGGCGTGGGGGGGGTGTGTGATGTTGAGTGGGCTATAGTGAGCGTGGTGGCCACTGAGCATTGAGATGTTGGATTCAGGACTGTGGCTCACTTGGGGCAGTGAGGGTAGACCATTGTTAGACTGTCCAGATCCTACCATCTCTCTCACCAACACCATGTTTTGGATATGAGGGAAACTGATGACCTTTGCCTCTGATTATTCAGCAGCACAGTCTCTCTCCAGGCCAGAGGTTTCTTTATGGTAACAAGCTCAGCAGTGGTTTTTGGCCTTTGAGCTTGCCCAGCCAATTTAATTGGTGGGCTCAAGCTTCTATCATATCAAAGAGGAGATGATGAGACAGTAAGATGTAAATACTCTGTCAGAACTTAGAGTAACGCTGCCTTTCCTCAGAACCAGCCTGTGCTCACTGTGCTGCCCAGGAAGCAGCCTTGAGCCCCACACCTCAGAGGCAAGTGGCTGCAACACTCACTTTGGTTTCCCCACAACATCCAGGCCTCACCAGTACCCTCTCCACACTATGCCACAGGTGTAACAGTGAGGAAAAAATGCCTGTGGAAGTAGGAATATGCCCAGATTTCCGGCATGAAGAAGAGGGTTGAACACGCCTGTGTATGTTCAGACTGGAGTACAAAAGCGTTCAAATATTTCAACACTCTGCAGGGCAGCACTAAGCAAGATACCAGTGTACTGTTGAGTGCATAAAGATTTTGTGTCTAACTAGATATTTTCACATCATATGAGATGCAGGTGTTTCATTTCAGTTTCTAAGGTGATGTTGCCAGGATCAATGATGTTATCCCATCAAATGAGCCATTCAGCTATTAAATTCCCATCAAACTGCTTTAAAATTCTCCTGTTCAATGTTCCTTCCATAAAAATTCTTACCAAAAATAATTCTGAAAGTTGTTTGGAAGACATTGCCATACATTTTTATGATACTCCTGTGGAAAAACAAATGGTGCTCGGTATATATTATTTTCTTTCCTTCAGCACCAATTGTGTTCACAATCAGTAAGTACAGATCTATTCATATCAAAACAGGAAACAATTATTACTTTTCCAAGAATATAATTAAGAAAATTATTTAATATATTTACATTGTGCTGTATTGTAAGGACTGATGAAATGTGTTTTATACATGTATATTTTAAATATTTATTTATTTATTTTGTTATGAAAGTAACTTTTTTATTTATTTTTGAGCCCAATGACAACTTTGGCCTGGAGGTTCAGCAGACCATCTCTAGGGTCTCTAAAAATGTTATTTGGGAATTGGCAGTAACAGGATGCAATTATTGTTCATTTTTATTTATTGAAACATGAATGATTGCACAATGTGGAATACATGTCTTTTACAAACTCTTATGTTCAGAATCTGCACCAAAATAATATAGAATTTAAGATTACTGCCAGCTAACATTTTTTGAAACTATATATAGTACCCCACTTCCCCTCCTACTCTCATAGTTGAAATAAATGTAGCCTAGTATGTAGGAACAAGCACAAACTGAAGAAATTATCTACTCATTCCAGAACAGTTGAAATTTCCCAAACCACGTTTTAATTATAAAGGAAGCCATTTGTTGTGATACACAGCTATAAACTATCTTTGCTGACTGCAACTTTCTTAGTTGTTGCACGACAATGTTAGCTCCCCGTAGCACTTGATGTTATGGCAATTCAATGAAACGATTAAAATGCACAGAATAGAGCAGAATGCAATTTATCTAATATAAAATATCGCAAAGACCTAAGTATGATGAACTCTAATCTGACATATCAGTGTAGACCTATCATGGTGGAGGTGAAAGAATTTCATTCCTGGGGATCTGTATACCATTTAGCAGGAAATTTGGTGTTCTTGCTCTTAACAGGTGTCCACACCTAATTATCAGTTGTGTGGAGTCTGTTGGTAGATTAAACCTTGCCCTCTCTTCCTCAAGAGTAGGGCTTTTATATAGCAGACAATTTAAGACATCCCTGTTAATTTTAATTGTGATTGAAAATTGAAGTAATTATAGTATTTCTAAAGCTTCGTGAGTGGATAGGAACCCATTTTTGTTTCAAGGGAAGAATAAGCTATTTGATCCCAAATTTGGAGTGACTTGAATGTCTCAGAACAAACACAGGAATCAATATGTGTAGTGTCAAGGAATGAAAAGTTGTACTGAAATTTACAACAAAAATGTGATCACTTTGAAATTCCAGGTAATGATTTGCAGACAATTACCCTTGGTAATAATATCATAAAAGATTTACAACATATCAAGAACAGAGCATACTACAATGCAGACAAAAAGTAGAATGCAGTCTTTGTTAGATTAAGTTTTCACATATAATGACCATATTTTATGTATAATTCAGTTTCAAACTCAAGATTAAGTAAAGGGAACAAAAGCTTTTTTTTAAGGTTTTTCTCAAAGCACAATACAATTCAGAATTTTCAGTCTAATGCCGAAGAGACATATTGTAACAGCATAAAATGTTCTAAATTAGATTAATTAGACATTTAAGTGTTTGGCTTACCAGTAGGGGGCAATCTTCTCATGTTAGAGTAGGGTGCAACTGAATATCAATTTGGGAAGATATAATCTGCTTTTACACATGGTGTATCTGGGCTGGGGAAAGCTGAGGTCAGTGTTTTGAAGAAAAGTTTGACATTATTTCATTTTTCAGCAGTAATGGAGCTCATCTTGAGCTTTAGCATGAAAAAGATGTGTCACTAACAGAACAGATTAACATCCTTAGTTGTTGCTAAATATAGGGGAGTCTGCTAAATATTTTTTTAATTCTTACAGAGAAAGTCAATATGAAGAAATGCTACCTAATGCCAGTACTTAAGTAACAGAATGTTTTCCAGTAAATTAAGAAAACCATTACAAACTCTTTTTAAAAGAATGCATGGTCATCAAGAGGAAGGTATTGGAACATAACAAATGCTGTGGCATTCTTGAGGTAAAATGGACCCTTTCAGCTTTATGGATGGTACATATTATATTGGATAATCAAAAAGAAAACAATGCTTTGCCAAAAATATTTGTAGTTCTTACAAGGAATCTAGCTGAAGTAAGTGAATGTAACAGATTTTAGTATGAATAAACAATAGTTAAATGAAACAGATCTTCTGAGCTGCAACTGCAGGCTGTAAAATGTAAATTAATTGAAGTTTGATCCTTTGCAGCCATTTTCATTAAATAGCATACTTGATTTAGTTTGCATCTGTTCTGTTTTGTAACTCCAGAAACTAATTGAAAGGAAAACACAAGAGTTGGGATATTTGTCTACTTAGTTTTTCTTTCTAGTGAGGTGCTCACATATGACATGGTGGCAAAATGACGTATGCCATTCACATACTTTTACATATAATCAATAATGAATTATGTAAACAAACAAAGCAAGCTTAATCAAACAATATATTTACAATATTAGTAAAATATTACTGTAATATTAAGTACACAACACTCCTCCTTGCTTAACTATAAACACTAACTCAATATAGAATGCATCTCAACTCCATTATGTAACGTATTGCTCTCTAGTTATCTTATATACACAGTACACGATGTATACTGCTACAATATACACATCCACAGCAGAGTTAATTTTAAATTGTCCCATTCAGGCCTAGAGATTTAATCGCTGTGGAGGATTTCTTTCTCTGTTAGGACAATGGCTTTCCTGACGAGGGAGTCATGCTGCTTTTCGGGTGAGACTTGTGGCTGTGAAACAATCTCAGGTTCTGGGGTGGTTGTTGAAGTTGACTCTGGGACCGCAGGAAGTAGTTCTAATAGCTCTGGAATGCCTTTCTTCTCTAATAATTACCTCTGTAGTCCCTCGCCTGGATAGCAGTTCCAGGAGTGAAACATCGAACCTCCTTGTTTGAGGAGCCCTCAACTTGTCTCAGCTGTGTGTCCTGCATACAACTGAAACTGGGTTTGAGGAGTGGCAAGCATGAGCACAAAGAAAGATCCAGGAACAGCATAGCTGGAGAGTTGTTGCTTGTGGGGTGTGCTACATTGCGACATGCAAAGAGGAAATTGGTGAGCTCCTGATTCAGTGTCAGTGTAGTGTGTGCTGCTGACTTTGCTTACAGTGTGTTTCTTAGACTCTGGACAAATCTTTCCACCTAGCTCCTTGTAGCCGGATGGTACAGTGCAGACATAATCTGTCTTATTCCATTCATATTCGGGAATGACTGAAACTATTCCACAACAAACTGTGATCCATTGTCAATAGGTGCCCTGGAACACCAGTCTGCTCAACACGTCAGTAGTTTGCGAGGCTAGAGTTGAGGCTATTTTGAACTCCTGGCTACTTTGTAGCTGCATCCATTACTGGCAAGAATTTTGTGCCTATGGCAAAATTCACATGAGTCCTCTGCCAGGACAATGCAAGCCATTCTCAGGGATGGAAAGGTGTTGTTCTCGGCATCCTCTGGATATGTTGGCATCCCAAACAGTGCATAGCAAACTGCTCAATCTGCTCCCGGGAGGGAGGAGAAGATGGCAGCGCGACGGCAGCACGTGTGGCCACTTCGGTGGTGATGTCTGTTATCTGTCAAGTAGGGGACCGTGCACAATTCTGATTTGAGGGAGACAGACATGAGAGCACGGAGGAACATCTGGAAAACTGAAATGCCTGCTTCTCTGCCACTGCTACTGTGTGGTAACCGGAATCTCCGGAGCTGAAGGCCCTGAGGTCCTCAGCTTTGCGTGTTTCAGCAGCCAGGGAGAGGTCGAAGGCGCTCGACAGAGGATGGCGCTTGGGAAGCTGGTCAGAAGCTCGAAGTTTTCGGATAGATGGACTCAGTGTCGGCTGTGGTCGGCTGCTTCCAGGGCATCGGCAAGTTGGGAACTCGGGAGTCGATCGACACGGGACTTTGAGACATATTTTTACTGTGCCCATGGTCTGTTCTTCATCAAATTATGGTATTGCTTTGCACTGCTGTAACTATGTGTTACAATTATGTGGTTCTGTCAGTGTTAGTCCTTGGTTTGTCCTGTTTTCTGTGCTATCACTCCAGAGAAACATTGTATCATTTCTTAATGCATGTATGCATTTCTAAATGACAATAAAAAGAGGACTGAGTGTTCTCATAATCTAATCTAATCTAATATCCAGGCCACCGGACAAAGCTTCAAGCCGATGGTTTCATTTTGACCATGCCTAGGTGACCAGCATGTCGCTCGTCCAACACTTCAGTTCTCAGCTTGGGTGGTACAACAACTCTCAATCCCCACATAGGGCAACCCCCGTCAAGGGCAAGTTCATTCCAGCACTGGTAAAATTGGGAGAACTGGTACTTCTGCTGCACTTTCCAGCCACCTGGGTTGCCATGTAGACCTGAGGTAGACTGGGTCTTTTTCTTGTTTCCCTTGGGATCATCTTTGCAAAATAGTGAGAATCTGATTTGCATTAGAGGGGGAATATGTAAAATGGCGTGCCCTCCTTTGTAAATTTTTCAGGTATTTCTTTTTCCAAGTGTAAAAGGGACAATTTATCAGCATTTCCATGGGTAGTTATCCTCTTGAATACAACCTTGCAATTGTGTTCTCCAAGAAACAAAGGACATCCGTGCATTTCTGCTGCTGCTGTTAGTGAAACACCCTTCTGTGGATTGAAAGCAGACTCCAGTGGTTGATGATCAGCAAACAGGGTAAACTTTCTCCCACACAAGTGTTGGTTGAAACGTTTTACCAAACCAGACTCAAGGCCTCTCTGTCAATCTGTGCATAATTTCTCTCTGCAGTGGTAAGGGAGCGTAACACAAAGGCTATGGGGCATTGACTTCTGTGACTCATGACATGAGGCATAACACGGGGCGAAGTATCACAGGCAAACTTCTCTGGACGATGTGGATCATAATGTGTGAATAGTGTATGATGTCACCATTTCCTTTACCTCCCAGAAAGGCACTTCACATTGCTTTGTCCATTGCCATTTCTTCCCGATCTGTAGTAATGAGGTCAAAGGGTAGAACACAGTAGCCAGGTTTGGCAGGAACCTGTTATAGTAATTGACAAATCCTAAAAAGGACCAAAACCATGACACATTCTTTGGCCTTGGACCATCCACCACTACTTGAAGTTTCTCTGCATGCTTGTGTAATCTTTGTGTGTCAATGGTGTAACCACAGTAAGTTTCAAAGGTACATTTAATATCAGAGAAATTTATACAATATACATCCTGAAATTCTTTTTCTTCGCAACATCCACGAAAACAGAGGAGTGCCCCAAAGAATGAATGACAGTTAAATATTAGAACCCTAAAGTCCACTTCCACATCTCCCCCTCCCACACATAAGCAGCAGCAAAGCAATGATCCCCTCTCCCCCACCAGCAAAAAAGCATCGGCGACCCCCACCGAGCACTCAAGCATAGAGCAAAGCATCAATAAAGACTTGCAGTACCCCAAAGACTACTCGTTCACCCAATAATTCAACATACCACAGGCTCTCTCTCTTCCTAATAAGGGAAAAAGGGGTGTCCCCGTTTCACAGTGAGAGGGGAGACATAATGAACCAACTCGCTGATTTACGATGTTAAAAGTCTGTTGCGTTGCTTTTTCTGAGCTCTGTGCTCAATGATCTCCAGTCTCTGGGCACACAGCCAGCAGCCAGCTTGCTGCTTTCGATCTTCCGTCTCCCAGGGCACACTGATTTCCTGCGAGGCACCGACCTCGAGTTTGCCCACCTCCAGAGCAACGAAATCCAGGAACCCTGAAGGCGTGCTGGTCTTCTAGGCCGTGTCCTTCGTATATTGAATGATGGCCAGTCGTGAGACCCCGAGAGCAGTCCCATTCCCGCAAAGAACGGAAGTAAGCGTGTAACTCCAAGTCAGGGTCTTCAAAAGAACCCTGAAAGGGAAAAATAGAGATATTAAAGATAGAATTAGAGCTACTTCTGAAGATGGAAGCAAAGGAGTCCCATTAGGCGCCATCATCCTCCTAAGCTCCATCTACTAAGTGATGCTTAGTTTAAAGAGTTCACCCTTGTTGCGTTGTGCTCTGAGCCCATAATTTTCTAATCTTTTTAACACAGTCTTGAGATTTTGGAGATGTTCTACATTCTCCTCACCAGTAACACTGAGTGCTGGGTAGCCTTGAAGCACCTGGTCCATAGCTTTCTGCCAGAGTGCAGGTGCAGGTGCTGCTCTGAAAAGAAGCCTTTGTGAGTATTTATGGTGAGAAGCACTCTGGACTCTTCTTCCATCTCCATCTGTAAGTAGGCCTCAGTCAAATCCACTTTGATTAAGTGTTTCCCTTCAGAAAGGTTTGCAAAGATATTCTCTGTCCTGGGCAGAGGGTATTGATTTTCCTGCAATACAGGGTTGATGGTGCCATTAAAACCACCAGAGATCCTGACAGACCCATTCTTCTTGGTTACTGGGTCCACTGACATGGCCCATGGGCTCCACTCAACCTTAGGAAGAATTCCTTCAGCCTCCATGCAAACTAGCTCACTGGCTTCTTTATTACGGATGGTATAAGGAATCAGATGGTCTTTTTGAAACTTGGGTGTGGCATTTTTGTTTAACACTATTTTACCTTTGATACGTTTGAGCTTTCTAATGCCATCATTGAACACTGCTGTGGCATCATCCAGTACCTTTCTTAATTTGCTTTCAGTTGACTCTTCTACAGGTATGTGGCATGCAAATGGAGGATGGACCTCCAATCAAGTTATAATTGTCTCAGCCAGTCACAGCCCCATAATGCTAGCCCTCCTGTTATTACCACAGACAAGCTCAAAGTGGCTTGTTATTTTTGTATTTTCCTGTTGCAAATGTCATTCCCACAGGAGTTATCTTTTCTCCAGCATAAGTGCTTATTTGGATATCTGCAGGCTTCAGTTGGGTATCTTTTGAAATGTCATTCAAACTAATTTTGTGGAATGACTGAAAAAGCTCTGGCAGTGTCCAATTCCATTTTAATTCATTTGTCATTCAATTCTGGTGTAAGCTATATTGTTTAGACCATAAGACAAAGGAGCAGAATTAGGCCATTCAGCCCATCGAGGCTGCTCCGTCATTCAATCCTGGCTGATCCCAGATCCCACTCAACCCCATACACCTGCCTTCTTGCCATATTCTTTGATGCCCTGACTGATAAGGAAACTATCAACTTCCAACTTAAATATACCCACGGACTTGGCCTCCACTGCAGGCTGCAGCAGAGCATTCCACAGATTCAGTACTCTCCTTCTAAAACAATTCCTCCTTACCTCTGTCCTAAAAGGTCACCCCTCATTTTTGAGGCTGTGTCCTCTAGTTCTAGATGGCCCTACATCCTCTCCACATCCACCCTTTCTAGTCCTTTTAACATTCGGTAGGTTTCAATGAGATGCCCCTGCATGCTTTTAAATTCCAGTGAGTACAGGCCCAAAGTTGCCAAATACTCCTCACATGTTAACTCCTTCATTCCTGGAATCATTCTTGTGAACCTCTTCTAGACTCTCTCTAATGACAACATGTTCTTTCTGAAATGCAGGGCCTAAAACTGTTGACAACACTCCAAGTGTGGCCTGACTAGTGTCTTATAAAGCCTCAGTATTATCTCCTTGCTTTTATATTTTATTCCCCTTGAAATAAATGCCAACATTGCATTTACCTTCTTTACCACAGACTCAACCTGTAAATTAACCTTCTGGGAGTCTTGCACCAGGACTCCCAAGTCCCTCTGCACCTCAGATGTTTGGACCTTCTCCCCATTTCAATAATAGTGTGCACTATTATTCCTTCTATCAAAATACATTATCATACATTTCCCAACATTGTATTCCATCTGACACTTTTTTGTCCACTCTTCCGTTTTGCCTAAGTCCTGCTACAATCACTTTGCTTCCTCAGCACTACCTCCCCCTCCCCTAACTTCGTATCATACAAAGCTATCAATTCCATTATCCAAATCATTGTCAAATAATGTGAATTATCAAAATCATGGACAAACAGACAATGCTTGTCTTTTATTAGTTTTCAAATTGTAAATCTAAAGGCTACGTAGTCCTGTGTCAGTTTCATCATTACCAGATTTTTCATCAATAGCATGCGGATTAGTACTCTTTTTGAAATGATTTGACTTTTTGTCTTTTTCTTGTCCACGTATAGCTCTTTTGTTTCCCCTCCTGCTCATGCTCTTTATACAAGTCCTATTCTACTGCACTTTCTGCAATTTTTGCCTTTAAACCCACATGGATTTGGTGTATGTGAGCCCCTGCAACAAGAGTAACACAATTTGTTCAGCCAGCCAGGTTTCCACTTGGATATTGCAGTTTTGTTTATATTCACTTTCATTCCTGACTGCAACTCAATCGTGTCTCTGGATGCTGTTTCACTTAATACAGTGATTTCAACTACTCTTTAAACTGTGAGTTGTGCTTCAGTTAGGAGCTGTTTTTGAATGCTTTCTTGGAAGATTCCACAAACTAAACAATATCAAATTGAGCTCATCACAGAAATGACAATGTTCAAACATTTTCTTCAAATCAGGTACACGAGCTAAAATGGACCCCTCTTCCTTTTGATTCTACTTATGAAACAAAGCATTCAGCAATCAACAATGGTTTTGGATCTAATTGTTCCTCATTTTATTATAATATCAGTAAAGCTCATTTTGGCTGGTTTGGGTGGAACAGTTAAACTTCTAAGCAAGCTGTATACTTTTCCACCTATTGCACTCAGCAGCACTGGCACTCATTTTTTATCAGCTATTTCATTTGCTTCAAAATACTGTTCAATTCATTTGGTATACATCATACAGTTATCTGTTGTGCAATTGAACACATCTATCTTTCCAATACAGCCAGCCATTTCTGCTTTTTAAAATATTTTATCATCAACGTCCACTACTCAGTGTTTATGAACATACATGTTGCTTATTAATTTTGTTCTTTTCTGTCTTTTTTTAACTTGAACATCTCTCTCTCTCTCTCTCTCTATACATTTCCAAAGAAAAACATACTGTGCTTTTTTAAAAAAAACTCGAATGTCTCTCTCCCCTTCTGAAGAAAACATGCTGCACTTCAACATGTAGATAGTTGTCCAGGGTTCATCTTAAACTGATCTTATTGCCACTGTTACTTTTTTTAACTCCAGAAACTAATCAAAAGAAAAATACAAGAGTCAGGATATTTGTCTACTTAGTTTTTCATTTTAGTGAGATGTTGACATATGATGTGGTGGATTAACGATGTATGCCATTCATGTACTTCTTGCATATGACCCATAAGAAATTATGTAAACAAGTATGCTTAATTAAACAATATATTTACTATATTACTCAAATATTACTAAAATATTAAATACACTACAGCATCATTAACTACAATTGAAAAGACTAAATTCTGCCAAAAGTTCATTTTAAGAAGAATATTCAAGAAGAGCATGACCAGAGTTTTAAGTGAATTTTAAATGTATCAATAGCATGAGATCTATCTTTAAGAACATTTCTGCAAACAATATATTTTACTGTGTCAACAACAAATATTTTAAAAATGCAAGAACATGTTGTTTGGCTCTTCAAGCTTTCTCTGATATCCAATAAGATCATTCTGATCCTTTCCCTCCTCAACTCAACTTTCCTGCTTATGTTCTATATTTTGATTCCCTTTCTATCTAAATCTACAAGTCCGAGCTTTTAATATACTGAATGACAGAATTTTCAAAGGCAGAGTTCCAACTCCTTGATCAAAGATATTTCTCAGTCCAAGATGGTCCATCCCCTATTTGGAGACTTTGCCTCCAAATTTCAGATTCATTAGTTTGAGGAACCTAAGGTCTCAATCTCTCTCTCAAAATCTTGTATGTTTCAACTGAGATTACTTCATTCTTCAGAGGGTATAAAAAGAGGATTGGAGTAGCATTGTCAGGGCAGAGAAGGTAAGTTAATAAGAGAAGAAAGGGTTGGAGTGGGAGGTGAAGATGGAGAACCTGGCCAAGTATAATTGTAAGAAGAGAGTCCAACTCTCACATTATATTTGGAGATTTTTTTAAAGCTGAGATCACTCTATGTATTCTACAGATACAAAAGATCCCAAATGCTAATTGTCTTCAAGTCCTGACTAAAATTATTTTTGTCAGGCAAAACCAGATGAACTGGTCATTCCTTACATTTATTGTGCGTCACCTTGCCATGAACAACTAATGTGTCTGTCTATATTGAATAAGTGTACACTTCAAGAATCAAAATTAATTTGTTATCAGTATTGCTGGACTCCCAAGGATGTGACAAAGTGATAAGCAAATGCAAATTATCTCACACTTAGAAGTATATATTATTATCAGCCTTTGTCAAAAAAAAGTTAGAGGATATAATTGAAATACAGCAAGACACAGATCTTATTTATATCCATCTACTTGTCTCTAAGCCTCCCACCACTGGATACTCTGTTCAATTTATGTTTGGAATCAGCCCCCCTAGCCCCCCCCCCCGATATCTTCATGGATCTTAAGGGTTTGAGTGGTCTTGAACTCTTAATCCTAAATCTGTTGAAACTGCATAGTACAATTTTCACAAAAGCAAACACAAAAAGACTATTTTAAACAGTAACAAATTATTTTTGTACTTAGTGTAGTTTACCCAGATGCATTCTTACAACTGGTCACATATTGGGCATTCTAGTATTTGCCTCATCTTGCTTGTTTATATATGATCTGTTTGTAATTACATGTGAGTGGAAAAATCATTCTGAGCAAATTAATTTCTGTTTTTTCAGTCACTAGTCTACTAGGTAGACAAAGCTGCATGTTGGGAATCTCAGCTTCTTTCTGTCCTTCCTTCAAAGGGTCGTTCAAATCAAATTAGAAAAATGATCGCCTCGAGAAAGTAGCTACAGTGGAGGTGTTCCTCTAGTTTAGACAGCAAATATTAGCTGAACTCTGGCCGGCAGCTAATCAGCGTTAATATAGAGTGTTATTTACTAAGACTTTGAGTTCAGAGCCTGATAATAAAGTATAAAATTAACTAACCTATTGTTAATATACAAGGAGATTTGTTAATATATAAGAGGAGATTAGAATATCATTAGAAAATTGCAGATGAAGCACTTCTTGCTGTGCCAATAAGCAGTTTCAAAGAGATCTACACAAAATTGTGAATAATTTAAGAGGAGGCTTTATGAATAAAAAGCTCAGGATCAGACTACATAGAAGTATTGTATATAAGTATATTTCATAGTAAAACTTGGTACATAATTCTTGCAATTCCATTAAACTGTAGCACTCTAAGGTGGGGTTTCCACCACCAGTGCGTTGTACCTGTGTCTGAATTCAAACCTCAAACATCAGTCTCAGCAGGGCAATTCAAACCTTGATCATCAGTCTCAGCAGAGAAAGACACTGTCTCCCACTTTGCAACCTAACTTTCTATAACTGATGATAGGGAGATAAGACTGACAATCTGGTTGATCTAACCTCAAGGTCTGGCAAGAGACAAATGATGGTAATCCTGAAGCATTAGCAGAACGTCAATGATGCGTCTGTTTGGAACAAGAGAGTCCAATAGTGGGAATTTTCCCTCTCCACATCTCTGCATCTCGACTTCTTGTATCTCTTTTTACGTAAAAGTAAAAAATTAATTTTCAACTTTTTAATACCTCCTCTCCACAGCCGTTGAGCCGCAGAGGCAGACTTCCTTTGACTCAAAGAAGCTGACTTGTTCCCAAATATATCTATGAAATCAAAAATTGCTCTGAATACACTTATAATGTAAAAATAAATAAATATAAAAAATAATGGCCACATAAGAACATCGTAGATGTATTTCTTCGCTCATATTTTAGGAAATAAAATGATTAAATCCTAATTGTGCTAAAAGCGCAACATTTAGTTTGTAAAGAGCCTATCTCCATACAAACTGACATTAAAAAAATTTATGTAAACTTAAAGTTATCTAATTTGATTTGATTTGAATCTGAACTGAGAAACATGAAACTAATTTACTGAGATGTTTGTATGGCATGTTAAGTGTTTAATAGGAATAAATAAGACCTTGGTCTCGTTTTTTCAAACTTAGTTTACAAATGACTGAGATAATGTTACAGCGTTTAAGATAATTTGTTCAATATTATACACTGTTAAATGGTTTGATGTATTTTTTTGATTAAAATGTGATGAAGGTGTTTATGAATTTTAATAAAATTAAAGAATGTGTTGGCTTACCTGAATTTCCATCACCTTATTAACATCTGTAGCCAAGAAAATAATTGTTTGATTCTATCTTTTTTTTTATAACATAGGACATAGAAAAGTACAGCTGAGTTACAGGCCCTTCAGCCCACAAAGTTGTGCTGAACCAACTAATAATAAAATGGCCAGCTAAGCTAATCCTTTCGGCCTACATAATGTCCATATCCGTCCATTTTCTTCACATTCACATGCTCTTAAAAGTCTCTTAAAAGCCCCTAGTATATCTGCCCCAGACACCATATTCCAGGTACCCACCACTCACTTTGTTAAACAACTTGCCCCTCACATCTCTGTTAAAATGACCTCATTTGACCTTAAATGCATGTCCCCTGGTATTAGATATTTCAATCCAGGGAAACAGACACTATCTGTCTACTCTACAGTGGTGCTAGAAAGTTTGTGAATCCTTTAGAATTTTCTCTAATTAGACTATGCTTTTCAAAATGCTCATAATTCCTATCCCTAAGACTTCCCTCCAGTAACTTCCCTACACTGTCCATAGTTTCCAAGATTATCCCTGGTTCCCTTTTTGACTAATGGAACAATCTTAGCTACTCACTAGTCTTCTGGGACACTTATGTGTCTAGGGAGGACTCAAAGATATCAATCAGGACCCTAGCAATCTCTTCACTTGCCTCTATCAATAACATGAGGTATATCCCATCAGGCCTTGGTGACTTATCTGCCTTAATGCTTTTTAAGAGACCCAACACTCCCTCCTCCTTTACTTCAAAATGTCCTAGCACATTAATATTCTCAGCACTGATCTCCCTGTCCTCCACGTCCTTCTCCTTGGCAAATACTGATGTAAAGTATTCATTAAGGACCTCACCCATATCCTTCACATACAAGCAAATGTCCCTTTATCTTGAGTGGTCCCACCCTCTCCCTGGTTATCCTTTTGCTCCTGATGTATAGAATGCATTGGGATTCTTTTTAATCCTAGTTGCCAAGGAGTTTTCATGGCCCCTCCTGGCTTTCCTAATTCCCTTTTCCCGCTTTTCTGGTTTCTTTATAATCCTCGGGGGATTATAGCTTCCTAAGCTTTACATACTTTTCCTTTTTCTTAACTAAATTCATTACCTCCCTTGACATCCAAAGCTCTCTTACCTTGCCATCCTTGTTCTTCCTCTGACTAGAACAAACCTGTCCTGTTCTACCTTTTCTTGTAAAGTTTAATGGTGGTTGGTAGGCCAACGCAAGGTGCATTAACACCATCTACTGAGTTGAAGCGTGGAGCAAAGAGACAGGAAGTATACTCACTAGATTTCCTCACTCCCAAAAGAAAACTCAAATAATATCAAGAAGCCAGATGTTTTTCAGAAACGTAAATATACACTTATGTACAATACAATGGTAGTGATTTCCTAACAAATTTTCCATCTTAAACTGTGTCCCAAAGATCTCAATTTAGCAATCAGATATTTCCTTTGCATTCAAACAATTTTTGTTGTACTGCTTCCTGGCAAGTTTACTTCCTACAAGTGTCCACATCATGCATATTAATTCTGAACAAGGAATAATTCAATAGTATGTCCAATAAGTAAACATGTAAGTATAACTTATTCCCTCCTTTTATAAACATCTCCCAGTTGAGTGTCCACCATCCTCTTAATTTTATGTAAATGTCGTCCTTTCCTTTCAGTCATAGAGAAGTACAGCACAGAAACAGGGCCTTCAGCCCATCTAGTCCATGCTGACATAATTTAAGCTGCCTACTCTGATAAACATGCACGAAGACCATAGCCCTCCACACCCCAACTATCCATGTACCTATCCAAACTTCCCTTACATGTTGAAATTGAGCTCACATGCACCACCTGGGCTGGCGGCTCATTCCATGCTCTCACTACCCTATGATAGAAGAAATTTCCCCTCATGTTCCCTTTAATCTTTTCACCCTTAACTCATGACCTGATTGTCGTCCCACCCAACCTCAGTGGAAAAAGCCTGCTTGCATTTACCCTCACAATTTTATATACCTCTATCAAACCTCCTCTCAATCTTCTAGGTTCTAAGGAATGAGATCCAAAACCTATTCAATCTTTCCTTATAACTCTGGTCTTCCAGATCCGGCAACATACTTGTAAATTTTCTCTACTCTCTTTCAACTTTATTTACATTTTTCCTTTAGGGAGATGACAAAAACTGCACATAATACTCCAGATTAGGCCTCTCCAATGTCTTATGCAGCTTCAAGATAACATGCCATTCCTGTACCAATAGACCGAGGTATGAAGGCCAATGTGCCAAAAGCTTTTTGTATGACCCTATCTACCTGTGATGTCACTTTCAATGAATTATGAACCTGTATTCTTGGATCTATTTGTGCTACCACACTCCTCAGTGCTGCGTAAGACCTACACTGCTTAGTCCTACCGAAGTGCAAAACCTCGCACTTGTCTACATTAAGTTCCTTCTGCCATTTGTAAGCCCATTTTTCCAGCTGATGCAGATCCTTATGTAACCCATGATAGCCTTCCTCACTGTCAACTACACCCCAATCATGGTGTCATCTGCAAATTGCTGATCTAGTAAACCACGTTATCATCCAGATCATTATCCTAATCTTGTCTTCACAGTGATTGAATAGACTTTTTAAATTATGGTTTTCATCTCCCCTTTGTGCCAGGGCACCACTATATTTATATCCTTAATTTTAAGTGACTGCTTGGCAAGAAGTCTGCCACCTTATTTCCTTCAAGCCCAACATAGGCAAGAACCCAAATGAAATGCATACACAAGCCTCGACCCTGCAGCCTCAACAGATGTTGTCCAATCTCAAGAAGAACTTCAGAAATTTGAAATACCTATTATAATAAATGCGAAGACCGAGAACAATTCAGAGCAGAAAGGCACATAATCTTCAACCATTCCAAGGCTAATATGATAGGAACTATCTCAGATGTGAAACTGATACTTTGTTTGATAATCTTTTCTCAATTGTCACCTGAAACTTCAGAACCTGCACACCTGCCCTGGCTTACTTTTATAACATAAACTTCATAAGATAAGCACCATTAGGCTTATTTTAAAAAAATAATGTTGGTTTGTTGAGGAACCAAAGGACATTTTTAATAACACGAGAGGTGCTATATAAAGACAGGTCCTTCTTGTCTGTAAACTAGCTGGTCAATAGAACAGAACGAGTAATTTGGAGACAACACTTCAGAATTGTAGACGCATGGAATTGCTTACACTCATCAGACAAAGATCATTCCTGTTGGTGGCATAGTGGTTAAGTTACTGCACTAACAATCCAGAAGCTAGACTGACAATCCAGACACCTAAATACAAGTTACAATATGGCTGCTGTGGGTGCAAATTCATTTAATAATCTGGAATTTGAGGGAGAAAAACAACTAGTTTTAACAATAATGACCATCTGGGGAAGAAATCTGCTTTCCTTATCTGTCCTGACACTTAAATCAGCCAGCAGGCTACTGCGTTGCAGGTAAATCACTATGATCTTCTGAAGGAGCAATCTGAAATGTTACCCTTGACAATGTTATCTAGTCAAAAAAAAAGAAAAAAAATTACTTTCTTCTTCAAAGCCTTTCTCTGCAAAGGGATTAATTTTAAGATGGAGGGAAGTATTTGTGGTATGGTACTAAACTGCATTTATGGGAATACTGAGCCTCGCAGCAAAGGAAAGTGCAAGGCACTTATTATGGGCATGAAGTTTGGTATTTCTAGAGGATGGCATTACGATGGTATCACGATGTGAAAACAAGAAAATGTGCCTGGTCATTTAGGAGCACTGAGGGTTTGGCAGAGCTCTAGATGAAGTTCACTAACTTGAGATGGCTGGACAAACATCTCAGGATCAAGGGTGGGTACGTATCCCAAACTTATTCAGTGTTAACAACATAAAATATTCCAGGTGTTTGAAAGAAGTACTATCAAATGAAACTCAGATAAAAATTTGTAATTATACGACAAAATATTTGGACAGATGTTTAAAGGTCTGATTATGGATGTAGATTTTAAGAATCTTAAAAGGGAAGAAGTAGGGTGAAAAATATTTAAATGAAATAATTTTACAGGCCAGGGATTAAGTACCAGAAAGTTAGCATGACTTCCATCAAACTCTAGACAATATTTTGATATATAACTCTTGCTTTCATATCAGAACCTTTTAAACTTCATGCGATATTCTCCTTCCAAACCAATGTGAGAGAGTTGTGATATAGATCCTAGACTTTTAGCTTGGAATGGATGAATTTGAATTTCTTTAAACTAAATAAGAAAAAAACCCAGAAAGTTTGGAAGCAATTAAAGAAGTGCAAATCCTAGAAATAAACTTGATCATTAGGCCTTACAAATCAAACCAGAGGTAAAGATTTTATGCACTATTATTGACTTTAAACAGAATTTCAAATCACATATTAATCATACTGTTAAGACTGTGTTCTTTCACTTAAGGAACATTGCAAGAGTTTGATTTCTTACAACATCAGAAGGTGCAGAAAAATTTATCTACAGTCTTGTTTTTAGCCAATTAGACTACTGTAATGCACTCTTTTCAGAATTGCCCAAGAAAGATGTAAATTGGCTGCAGTTTGTTCAAAATGCAGCAGCAAGAATCTTAACCAAAAAAAAGATTATCTGAGCACATTTCACCAATTTCAGTATTAATACACTGGGAGTATAAAACATTGTTATTCAAAATTTTTAATAAGATTTCAATATAAGAAACGACTGCTGGTTTGATAGCAAAGCTATTGGCGAAACACTTTACAGCATCAGCAAGCAAAGCTGAAATTTGTAAGGAAATTCTCTGTTCTCCCTTTGACTGCATGAGTTTCCTTTGAGTGCTCCAATTTTCTACCACATTCCAAAGACATACGGGTTAGTAAATTGTAGGCATGCTATGTTGACATTGGATGCATGGAGACACTTACAACCCGCACCCCCCCCCCCCAGCACATATTCAGGACTGTGATGGAAACAATGCATTTCACTGGATATTTCGACAAATAGAGTTCATCTTTAATCTTTTATTTTTTAAAAATCTCACCATAGGTAGAAACATTGGCCTGAAACAATGTTGTCTATGCACTGCGTCCATAGCAAACATCTGGCCAGCTGTCTTACATTCTGTGACTCTAGATCTCCTTAAGCTCTGTACTGCTAAACTCTTCACCATGGTATATCTTAACAAGTAACAGAAAACAAGGCCCATCCAATTTCTCCTGAATATCTTTTGACAAATTGTACCCAGCTTCTAGACTGCAGTGTAGATAATCTCATGCGCTCACCATTTGAATGAAAAATTTGTACTCATCTTAGCATCCTCAGTATAAACTGGTTACTAAGTATCAGGAAGTTGTGATCTCTAGTTATGGACCTCAGCTATCACAAACATCTTTCCTGTATTTAGCCTCTCTACCCGTTGGAATTTTATAGGTCTCCATGAGATCTCCTCTCAGTCCTCTATACTTAAGTGTATATATGCTGAATCCACCAAATCTCTCCTCATCTCATCCAATAATCAGTCTAATAAACCTTCATTGTGCTCTCTCCACGGCAAGAACAAGTAAGACTGCATATTAATTTTAAGATGGGGTGTCTCACAAGCTGCCACAAGATGCCCTCCATCCTGTACTCAAATCAAGTTACAATGAAGGCCATTTGTTTTCCTTTTCCTGTCTACTTCCTGTACAGTTGCTTTCAGTGAAAGCTGTGCAAAGACTATGAATTCTCTACCATAGAAGGCAATGGCAGCCTAGTTGTTCATTTTTTTCATGGAGGGAGATACATTTCTGAATGTTGATTGGGATATTGGGAGAAGGTGGGAACAAAATATTGAAGAAAGATGAGCAGTGTCAAATGGCCTGCTCTTGATCCTATTATGGGATCAATGCAGTAAGCCCATTATTTCACACAAGGTGTTAACAGCAACCCTCACAGAGGAGCTGGTATACCCATGGTCGAGACTGCCCAGTGACGGAAAGAAACAATGAGACAACCTCTCCGCTGGCGAAGATCGGCAGAGCCGCCACCGTCGAGAGATGCCACCAAGCTTTTGGACAAGTTGACAGACATCCCAACTCTCCTGGAAGTTCTGGGAGTCTTGCGCATATTGGTAGTGTCTCCCTGACACCCCCAAATTATATACAATATCCCGGAAATCGATTTTTTGAGAGCGAGTGAGCGAGAGGGACAGTGGGAGTGGGACTGGGAGAGGGAGAGGGAGAAGGAGAGAGAATGAGAGAGGGAGAGAATCCTGGTTAGTCTCTCCTTTTGCTAAGTAGATCTATCAGTTTCCTCTGTGGGTGGGCTTTACAGTTGACCTCTCTTTCTCTTTCATTGTCTATCAGTTCAGTTTAGTGTCCTGCAGTGCCATGGCAGAGTGTTCCAAAAAAAAGAAAATATAAAATGCGCTTCACCCCAGACTACATTAAAGTGTACCCCTGCCTAATCATCATTATCATCATCATCAGGTGCCATGCCCAGTTTGAGCTTTGACTGCCATGGCCCACACACTCCTGTTTCGGGTCAAGTGGATCAATCCATTGGTATTCATTTCCAATTCTCTGGTTGCTGTCTCCAACATCATTTGTCTTTGTCTTCCTCTTGCTTTCTTCCCTTCAATCTTTCCCATAATTACTGTGCATTCTAACTCCTCTTTCCTAATCACATGTCCAACAAAGTTACGTTGCCTTTTCATGATCTTTCATTTCTCTTTTTGTGTTTGCTCTGTTCATGACATCCTCGTTAGCTATTTGTTTCATCCATGATATTCTTTACATCCTCCTCAAAAACCACATTTCTGCTACTACAATTCGTTTCCTGATGTTACTAGATATTGTCCAACATTCTGAGCCACATAACATAACTGGATAAACATAACATTTCAGTACTCTGAGGTGGGTTGTCATGCCTAGTTTAGTATTGGTCAGTATACTCTTCATTCTCATAAAGGTGTCTTTTGCCATCCCTATTCTTCTTTTGATGTCCAATAGCGGTCAAAAATAATGACAGTGTTGCTCGCTGCACTGTTTGCAACAGTGATTTTTTTCTTGCCCATTGTGGGTTAAATGACTGTAAAAGACATGTTGAGGTCAGCTAATGTTATTTAAACTAGCTGGCTCAGTACCACATAAGACGATATGATAAGGATACACCTTATGCTTTTATTTATTTTAGGGACCACAACATATTAGGGAGGCTAAGTGCAGGGAAGGCTGCTCAGGTATTTCACAGTTCTTTTCAGCAGAAAACCAAAGTCTGACAGAGAAGGTCACAAGAGCTGAGGTGTACTTTACATCTTTCATCGTTGAGCATAACCTGCTATTCCAGGTGTGTAAGCACACAGGCAAGCGATTCAGGAAAATGTTTCCCGATTCAGAAATAGCAAAAAAACTATGCCTGCTCATCAACCAAGACAGCAGCTATTGTCACATCACAGTACAAGGAAAGTTTGCAAAATAAATAGAAAAACTATTTGCATTAGCATTGAGACTGCCAACAAAATAATATGTGTGTAAATAGTTTCAATATGTGATCAAATAAATTGTTGTGTTCTTTCAGAATTAAATATCCTGTATTCATACACTCTTGGAGGTCGACCGGTGGGAGGGATATGGGGTTGCGGGGGTGGTGGTGCTACCTCCCTGAAATGAGTTTTTGCAGGGTGGGATGTCTGAGTTGATACCCAACGAATTTTTCCCCACCGATTGTCCGATCAGATTATTGAGGTTTGATGAGAGCCGGTAACTCTCGATTTGACCGAACTTCAAAGCACCGCAGCACCTGGTTCTGCCACCAACCGTCGGGCGGTTCCAGAGCGAGGGAGGCGGGCTCCCGGCCGGGCCTGGGCCTGGGCCTCGGCCTCCAGCTCCACCCCTGCAGGACCCGAGCTCCACCTCCTCACTTCGTCGCTGCTTAAATCTGCCTTCCCTCTGCAGTGCATTGCTCTGTCAGTGTGTTTGATTTCAAGCAGCGGCCCGGGATCTCTCTGCCAAGCTGAGCGATGCACGTAAGCATCCGGGGGAAGATGGGTTAAATGGAGCGGCCGCCCTCCTGACCGGGAGAGTGGGGCCTTCCAGCCGGTACTGATTGCAGGGCACGGCCGCCGTGGCGAACGCCGCCTGACGATTGTGGTAACATTAGAGAGGACCTTTGAAGGGAACCACCTGCAATACATGGGCTTTGAAAACCTATATTAAAGTGACAAGTTAGAGAGTACATTTTAGAAACCACATCCGTCTGTTGTGTTGCCCGTTGCTAAAAGCACTTTCCATTTTGAAGTCTTTCAATACGTCAACTTTGACTTTGCTTGTGGTTTAAGGGAGCTCTTTTGCAACCATCACTATCTTAACGATTACAAGGGGGTCTCCATGCTGACTAACTTAGGAAGAGTAATCACCAGGTTCCCCTGGTCTGCTATATCCTAGAGGCCAAAGAACTGTTCCTCAAAGGGGCAGTGTGGTTCCCAGTCCACCTGCCATTTCCTGAGGTGATTCCCCTCTTGACTTAAACAGTTTAGAGTAAATTGGACAGTTATTCCATTGCAGCGTGTGTAGCTTCTGAAAAACAACTTACGGCGTTGCAAAATTCCATAGCCTGCTGCAGAGAGTTATATCATTGATAATGGCATCATGATTTTCATGTTTAAGTCATGGGTGTACAGTATGTGAAAATTTTAGTAACAGTGACATGGAGCAAAACAGTGAATATTTTAATGTCGGTCTTACAGATTAATTTTTTGAGCCAACAGGTGTTCAGGCTTCAGGCCTCAGGCATCAGGTAGCCTACATGAACATTTCACTGCAATGCTGAGAGAGTGCTGTACTTTCTGACTAAATTCCAAAGTGAATCCTCGATCAATCTATTCAGATGTACATTAGATATATTTTGGTGCTATTTGATGAAATGTAGCCAGTTCTGCTGTTACTGTCAACATTCATTTAACTATAACCCCTTTACAGGTGGTTGCTTTAGGATGTACCCTGTGACTAACATGATTACCAACTCTCTCTTTGTAAAAATGGTATCTTTCAGAAGCTATTGTTGGCCATGGATTTCTCTGAGTGTCCTTTTGGATTTGAGTAGTATTACATAAAAGCTTTTTTTTCTATTGTGAAGTAACTATTTTCTACTAAAAATCTATTTTGCAATTATATTATTGCATTTGTAAAATGATAGGCAAATGAACAAACAGAAAATAGGCCACTCAATTCTTCAAGTCTGTTCCTTCATTCAAGAAGATCAAGGCAGATCTATTAGTAACCTAAACTCTACATTTCCATCTTCCTCCATTGCCTCCTTGTAGAATCTATCTGCATCTAAGCTGTTCACATAAATTGTGAAAAAAAAATCGAGGCCCTGTGGTATACTCTTTACCATTACCAACTAGAAAAAAACTAATTTATGATCACTATCTGCTTCCTGTTAGCCAGCTGATTTCAGACAATGCTGTCACCTGCACCTCTAAAGGGAATGCAAAATTCACTAAATCTGGAAGTTGGTTGTAGCTGCAGTGGACATCAGACCTGATTGGGCCTTGCACGTTTGAATCCTGTGAAAGAATTTCATCTGCAATCTCTGTATTTGCAACTTACTTACTGTCCCTTACGCCATTGGTGTTCAGGGCAGCAATGAAGGTACTCCATCTCTGTCTGTCTATATCATTGCACACAGATATAGAAGGTTTCTTTGTTGTTACTGTAACAATTTTTTTTAACCAGTCAGGGTTGTTAGCCCTGTGCTGAACCCCCAAACCTGGAGGACTGGTGGACCACTCTTTAACTGGCCTCTATCTTTTGACCTGTGTAGCATAGGTGACCCTACCAGAAACCAAAGTACAAGGTCCTGACTCTAGCCGACATAGCTCTCCAGGTCATTGAGGCGTGCAAGTCTCCAAACCCAATGACAAGGTTGTGGTCTTCTCGGACGTATATTTGCAAATCTGCAGAGGAAAATAGGTTGCTCCCAGGGGTGAAATTAGGAGTCATCTGGGGTGGTGTTGGATGCTGGATGATTGAAAATAAATTCCCCAGATTTTCATTCTTGTGTTGAGAGTAGTGAAACTAAAATGAGTTTTGTTGGATAGGAGATTACACACCACAACATGCAAATTGAATGGCTTAGAAAGCTGATATTCAATCTTTTGAGTGAGAAATTAATTTATCATCTTGCTTTAGCATTCAAAGAAGCTGACAAACTCTGTGGAACATTGTGTGGATGATGCTTTGGAAGGACTTGTGGCCTGGAATATAGGAATGCAGCTGGTGCAGGGACATCGTATCGTTATCAGGTCGGACTTAAAGAACATTAAAGGCAAAGTGGCATTGCTGTCTGGAGGCGGTTCTGGACACGAACCAGCTCATGCAGGTATCAATTTTAAAATGTTGATCTTAGTAAATCTCCATAAGATCTTAAACCTTTTACTAATAATGGATCATGCAGGTACAATCAGTTCAGTTGCTTCAGTTGATAATGGTTTCACTTTTGAGTTAGGTAGTTTTGAACTCAATATACAATCCCACATTTCAAATACTTGAAAACTGCTGCTTTGTTAAAGTGACATCTTCTACACGAGATATTAACTTAAACTCTTGGTTGCCTTTTGAGGTGTGTTGAAACAATCTGGTGATTTTGGTGAGCCAATAGATAAGTAATTAACAAAATGTCCAAAAGAGCAGTGGTGCTGGGACTTGTTTCCTTCAAGATCCTTCACTCTTTGGGGGTGGGGGGGGGTGAACAACCATCTTAACTCTTTGCCATTTGTATTTTATGTGTTGTCCCACAAATGCATTGTCCTCCTTTACTATGCAGACCTTGTTTGCTAATCAAGCTTTTTATTCAGGACTTTATAAACTATCTGTAAATAGCTATACATTTAAATTTAAGTGTGATCATCAAGAATGTGTATTTTGAACATACATACAAGGATGTAACGTTGAGACTTTATAAAGCACTGGTGAGACCTCACTTGGAGTTTGTGAGCATTTTTTGGCCGCTTATCTTAGAAAAGATGTGGTGAAACTGGAGGGGATTCGAGGTTCACAAAAATAATCCCAGCATTGAATGGATCATCCTAAAGGCTTGTATTCACTAGAATTCAGAAGAATGAGGTGACCTAATTGAAACCTATCGAATGGTGAAAGGCCTTGATATAGTGGATGTGGAGAGGATGTTTCCTCTGATGGGAGAGTCTAAGGCGAGAGGACACAGCTTCAGAATAGAGGGGCGTTGTTTTAGAATGGAGATGAGGAATTTTTTTTTTTTAGCCAGAGTGTGGTGAATCTGTAGAATTCTTTGCCACAGTTAGCTGTGGAGGTCAAGTCTTTATGTATAGTTAAGGAAGTGGTTGATAGATCCTTGATCAGTCAGAACATGGAGGGATACGGGGAGAAGGCAGGAAATTGGGGCTGAGAGGAAAATTGGATCAGCCATGATGAAATAGTGGAGCAGACTCGATGGGTCAGATGGCCTAATTCTGCTCCTATGTCTTATGGTCTTATATTTTATGAGTAATTGGACAAGATTACAGAGGTGGATAAAGGCATAATATGGATTTGGAAGCCGGATGAAAATCTTAAATTTATTGTGCTGTCAGTATAGCTCAGCGAATCAGCTGTGAATATAGGCCTTTACAGGCTGCGGAGCAGGTGACTTCCCCATCCTGTCATCAGCCAAATTAATGGGTGAGAGCACTAAGGAAGCCAGCCAGGAGAGCACTTAAACAGTTCAAGGCTAGAAGGAATAAAACCACAGATCAGGAGGTAAGAAGGGCTAAGATGTGGATCATAGGATAATGTTACAGAGATGATAATTGGGCAATATTGATGTAGTTAAAATGTGGTTCAAAGTTCTTTCAGAAATGGAATATCACACCAAAGTGGTGACAGGTTCTGCTGTTCAGTTGAAGATAAGTATGTAATACATATCCTCTGTTGGTAGACCCATTAATGCTGAAGATCATCCTAAAGGATCAAATGTTAGGTCATTGATTGTACATCAGCCATGCTTCATTCAGTGGGTTAGCATTGGACAGAAGCAGCAGTACAGGTGTAGTTTAGACAGACACCAAGTCAATGCCTTGTGTATAGTCGATGTTTGTATGGTATTTGACAGGATTTGATTTGGGTTGGGTTGTTGATTTTTGTTTAATTTTACTTTGGCATTCTGGCCAAGTATGATGATCAGCAACATATGAAAGACAAAATGTGGACTGTTTGAATGAGGAATTGGAGGTTTGTTTACTGCTAGTCCTATCTGATGAATTAGTTCAGAAAATGTAGGCATTGTTCCCACCTTTTCTCCAGTTATTGCCTTGGTCTGAGCCTTCAAAACTTGAAAATTGAATTAAATATGACAGAGCACTACAAACTCGCAGGACCTGTGTTGCTGAACACTGCAGGACTCTTTCACAGGTGACAATTTTTTAATCCGTAGATTATGTAAATGTACTCATTTGAATGAAAATTAAGCAAATATTGTATATACATTAGAAATATTTTTCTAAAATGGATTCCTTCAGAGCAATTCCATTGGTGGAATTGTTTAACACACTGGGGCTGCAGATGTATATACTCAGTGGCCACTTTAATAGGAATAGGATTGGAACCTGATGCGGTCTTCTGCTGCTGTAGCCCATTTACTTCAAGTTTTGATGTGTTGTGCGTTCAGAGATGCTCCTCTGCACAGCACTATTGTAATGCTTGGTTATTTGAGTTACTGTTGTCTTCTTGCCTGCTTGAACCAGTTTGGCCATTCTCCTCTGACCTCCCTCATTAACAAGGTGTGTTTGCCCATAGAACTGCCACTCTGGTTTTTGTTTTGTTTTTCCACACCATTCTCTGCAAACTCTAGGGAATATTACGTGTGAAAATCCAAGGAGATCAACAGGTTCTGATGTACCCTGCCTGGCACCGGCAATCGTTCCACGATCAAAGTCACTTAGATCACATTGTTTGGTTTGAGCAATAACTGAATCTCTTAACCACATCTGTATGCTTTTATGCATTGAGCTGCTACCACACAATTGGCTGATTACCTACAGATCTACTTCATAAAGTGGCCACTGGATATGAAAATGCACCTTAACTGTTAAAATCCAAGCAGAGCAAGTTATAAAGAAGAAATAAAATTGAGAGTTCTGGCTCTTATATTCGAGGCTGTCATTGGATTTTGGAAATTTTTTTTTTCAGGCTATGTTGGAGCAGGAATGTTGACTGCTGCTATTGCTGGAGATGTTTTCACTTCTCCTCCAACTGGAAGTATTTTAGCAGCGATTCAAACTGTGGTCAGAGCAGGAGCAGGTATGTACACAATGAAATAGTGAAGTCAACAAGATGCCCTTTTGAGGGCTACTATATAGAAAGAACTGATTGCAGTTATGCAAAACAAAATTCTGTAAGTCAGTCTATCTCATCAACAAGTTGGAGATGTTTATTACTAAATTTGGTATCATAATTAGATTTATATGTATTATATTATAAAAGTTATTCATTAATATAGTAACATGCTACAGCTCCAGAAAAAAAAACAAATACCTGGAATATTTATGGGATAGCCACTAATGAAGTTGTTATTTTGATTACCTACCTTTATCTTTTAATGTCGTGAGACTTATCCATTTTCAAAGATGATAACTCCTTAATACATCCCATCTTACGTAAATATTTCACTTGATATTTTACAAACATTGACTTAACTATGGTATCAGCATTATCTCCGTCTTTGGTTAACACGTGCAAAATACTCTGCAAATGTCTTGCCTACATTTTGTGTGTGTACAGGTTACCTTTTCAGTTCTCATGTAAAAGCAAGGATGTAATACTGACGCTTTATATGGCATTGGTCGGTCAACACTTAGTATTGAGAGCAGTTTCGAGCTCTTATCAAAGAACGGATATATTAGCATTGGAGAGCATCCGGAGAAGGTTCATAAGAATGAAAAGATTAACGTACAATGAGTGTTTGATGGCTGTGAGCCTATACTTGCTGGAGTTTAGAAGAATAGGGTGGGGGTGTGTGGAATCTCACTGAACCCTATTGAATATTAAAAGGCCTAGATAGAGTGGACGTGGAGAGCATGTTTCCTATATTAGGGTAGTCTAGGACCAGCGCGAAATCCTCAGAGTACAAAGATGTCCCTTTAGAACAGAAGTGAGGAGGAATTTCTTCAGCAAGAAGATGGTGAATTTGTGGAATTCATAGACAGCCATAGACAGCTGTGGAGACCAAGACATTGGGTATATGTAAAATGGAGGTTGATAAGGTTCTTGATTAGTAAGGATGACAAAAGTTACAGGGAGAACTGGGGATAATGGGATTAAGAGGGATAACAAAGCAACCATGATGTAATGACGGAGCAGACTCTGGGTCAAGAGGCCCTATTCTGCACCTATGTCATATAGTCTTAAGTGCCTCACTGTTTCTCTAGTTATCTTAAGACCATAAGATACAGGAGCAGAATTAGGCCATTTGGCCCATCGAGTCTGCTCTGCCATTTCATCATGGCTGATCCAATTTTTCTCTCAGTCACATGCCTTCTTCTAGTATTCCTTTATTGTCTGACCAGTCAAGAATATATCAACCTCTGCCTTAAATTAATGTAAATATGTGGCCTCCACAGCTGCATGTGGCAAAGAATTCTACAGATTCACCACCCTCTGGCTAAAGAACTTCTTCCTCATCTCTTTTCTTAAAGGACATCCCTTACCCTGAGGCTGTGTTCTCTAGTCTTAGAAGCATCCTCTTTACATCCACTCTATTAAGGCCTTTCACCATTTGATAGTTTTCAATGAGGTCACCCCTCATTCTTCTGAATTCTAGTGAATACAGGCCCAAAGCCATCAAACACTCTTCATATGACAAGCCATTCATTCCTGGAATCATTTTCGTGAAGCTCCTTTGAACTCTCTCCGGTTTCAGTAGTTTTTTCCTCTTACAAAACAGCTTTGGATTTTTTTTAAATTTTACTTGACAGTATATTTTCATACCATATCTATTCCTTTCTAATTGTTTGTTTTGTTTTACCCTGGGATTAACCAGAATCCTCTAGGGTTTCTTCTGTATTGAGCTCTGTGTATCTGATGTAAGCTGTGCTTTGATGCTCTGTTATCCCTTTTAGCACCGGACACTGATATTTTTAACTATATTTTAAGGCAAATGTTTACTTCTTGCTGCTTCCTCATAGTTTCTTTGGTACTACACTCACTGCTTCTCTGTTCTCCTTTGCTTAAAATCTGCTGCTAAGACCCCCTCTGCCTTGCCACCTCTTCCAGGAGAAGGGAGTTTGTGGCACAGTACTTATGCATAAAGTAAATTTATGTACTATACCCCTCTTCAAACCATTAGTAAAACAGACTGTTGAATACTTTCAAGACAAAGGTAGACAGACACTTGATAATGTGATGGAAGATTACTGTGGGTGGGTGGGAACAGAGTTGAAGGTGTGTTAAAGTTGGAAATGATAGAGGTTGATTTTCAAAAGGCCATAATTAGATTTTTTGGTTAAAATTAAAACAACCAGGGAGATCGTCATCTATTATGGTAGCTGAGGTCTGTGGAAACATATTTTGTAGAAACAGAAGAATTTTCTTCATGATCAGCTGAGAACAGCTACCTTCTGCAAGGAAATTTGTAGCCAGCTCCAAACATGATTATGGTCTTTTATAAGGTTTTTATATATCCATTTCCTTCTGATATAACATCAACTGCTCCCTACTGGCATTTTCTAATACAGTGGTTAATTGGGATATATTGGGATCAGTACATCTTGGCTTAGTTAAGCAGTACCCCAATTAGCCGGTTTCATGGAAATAGTTATAAAGGTATAGAAAAAATACACATGACATAGAAAATTATGTATTCAAATAAAATAAAGAACAAATTAGAACACTACCAAATCTAGTACAGTACTATTAAGCTGTGTGATAGTTTCTAATGCTTACCGACAGAGAAATTCATCTGCGTCGCATTCTTTTGATTATAAACGAACAAAATCAGTGCATTCACAGAGTGCAGATGATGAACTGCTGTCAACTATTGCATCCTCCAAATCTTCATTTTCATTGTAACACTCAAGATGATTATTGATACTTCCAAATTCTCCGTAGTTTCTAATTTGTTGAAGTAGTGAAATGGTTCCATTTTCACTTCTGATAATTTCTGACACCTCCAAACCTGAATACTTGAAACCATGGTGATAAGAACAGATTGGAATTGTCTTACTGCTTAATTCTCATCAACTATCAGTGACAAAAATTGCTGCTCCAACATCCCCACAACTTCCATCATTACAGCTGCACCACAAAGCCATTGCTTAGCCCCCTGCTCCACTTGCTTCATATTTATGACTCTGTGGCTAAGGACAGCTCATATGCCATATTTAAGTTTGCTGATGATACCACTGTTATCCGAAACAAAGGTGGTGACGAATTAGCATATACATCAGAGAGAGATTGTAAACCTGGCTGAGTTGTGCCATATCTCTCAATGTCAGCAAGACCAAGGAGCTGATTATTGACTCCAGGAGAAGGAAACCAGAGTCCTCATCGGGGGATCAGAGGCGGAGAGGGTCAACAAATTCATCGGTGTCATTATTTCCAAGGATCTGTCTTGGGCCCAGCACTTAAGTGCGATTCTGAAGAAAAAGTACTGCAGTGCCTCTACTTAGAAGTTTGTGAAGATTCAGCATGACATCTAAAACTTTGACAAACTTGTATAAATGTGTAGTGGAGAGTATATTGACAGGTTGTACCTCAGCTTAGTATGGAACAGAAAATCCCACAAAAAGTAATGGATGCGGCCCAGTCCTTTTCAGCTGAAGTCCTTCCCACCATTGAGCACATCTACAGAGAGCGCTGTTGCAGGAGAGCAGTTTCTATTATGAGGGATCTCCACCACCCAGGGCATGCTTTCTTCTCACAGCTGCCAGCAGGAAGAAGGTACAGGAGCCTCAGGACTCCATTCACCAGGTTCAGGAACAGTTATTACTGCTCAACCATCGGGCTCTTGAAACAGTGAGGATTTGCCCCATCACTGCACTGTTCCCACAACCTATGGACTAACTTTCAAGGACTCTTCATTTCATGTTCTTAATATTTATTGCTTATTTATTTGTTGTTATTATTTCTTTTTGCTTTTGTATTTGCACAGTATGGTGTCTTTTGCACATTGGTTATTTGTCTGCCCTATTGGGTGTGGTCTTTCATTGATTCTATTATTGATTGTTTTTGGATTTACTGTGTAAACAAATCTCAAGGATGTATATGGTAACATATATGTACTTTGATCATAAATTTACTTTGAACCTTGTTTTCTAAAGGTCAGCTCATGCAATTGGTGCTATTTAAA
Organism: Mobula birostris; assembly: GCF_030028105.1. NCBI lineage: Eukaryota > Metazoa > Chordata > Chondrichthyes > Myliobatiformes > Myliobatidae > Mobula > Mobula birostris. The sequence continues at coordinate 59,589,753 of NC_092380.1, read as the reverse complement.
AGCTTACCTTGATGCATGGTGTGGTATCTAAACAGCCTTGTAAGTCCACACGAGTTAGAAACGGTTTGGCTACAGTTTCCTGTCCCTATTAAGCAGTATAGTGTCCCAAAGAAATGAAGGGAATCCCTGCTATTTTCTCCATTTGTTTTTGTTCTTAAGAGTTTTCTAACATAAGCAGCTGCCCTGGTTGACTGATGGCCCAATTAACCAGAACCAACTATCTCTAAACAGTGTAATCTCTATTTTTTGATAATGCTTCTGTGAAATGCTTTGGGATATTACTTGTTATTTGCATAACAGGTTCTGTATTCATTAATAACTACAAGAATTATAAGAAGGGAGTTGACTTAGTTGGTTGGCTGTGGAGTTATGATGATTAAGAAGACAATTATGACGCATTTTAGCGACCTTTTTATCTGTATTTTCTATCCAGCTGGTGTACTGCTGATTGTCAAGAACTACACAGGGGATCGGCTAAATTTCGGTTTAGCTCTAGAAGAGACAAAAATGAAGGGAATTCCTGTGGAGATGGTTATTGTGGCTGATGATTGTGCCTTTACCAAGCAGAAGAAAACTGGGAGGAGGGGTTTGTGTGGCACAGTACTTATCCATAAAGTAAGTCTATTTGCCAAAACCTTCAAAGTATTATTAAAGCAGAGCCTTTGAATACTTTGAAGGTAGAGGCAGATAAACATTTGAACATGTGGTGGAATGTTTTAAGTCTGAAGCCTTGTTGATATATCAAGAGATCAATGGCACATAATGGGACTGGAAATTTTTACAAAATGATGTATTGTACCCAGTCCAATACATCACCAGGAACTTTCTGACTTTCTTTGGAAACCAGAATTGTGGCAAAGGACTAAAACTGATGAATATTGTACTTCTGTTAAGAATGGGTTGAGATGGGTTATAATTAACTGGTCTTTGATTTAGCTCTGGTAAATATCTTGGCCTAATGGCTATTGAATTTCTAAGAAAAATGTTATTCATGAAAATTGGAGACATCATAGAAACATAGAAACATAGAAAATAGGTGCAGGAGTAGGCCATTCGGCCCTTTGAGCCTCCACCGCCATTTATTATGATCATGGCTGATCATCCAACTCAGAACCCCGCCCCAGCCTTCCCTCCATACCCCCTGACCCCCGTAGCCACAAGGGCCATATCTAACTCCCTCTTAAATATAGCCAATGAACTGGCCTCAAGTGTTTCCTGTGGCAGAGAATTCCACAGATTCACCACTCTCTGTGTGAAGAAGTTTTTCCTAATCTCGGTCCTAAAAGGCTTCCCCTCTATCCTCAAACCGTGGCCCCTCGTTCTGGACTTCCCCAACATCGGGAACAATCTTCCTGCATCTAGCCTGTCCAATCCCTTTAGGATCTTATACGTTTCAATCAGATCCCCCCTCAATCTTCTAAATTCCAACGAGTACAAGCCCAGTTCATCCAGTCTTTCTTCATATGAAAGTCCTGCCATCCCAGGAATCAATCTGGTGAACCTTCTTTGTACTCCCTCTATGGCAAGGATGTCTTTCCTCAGATTAGGGGACCAAAACTGCACACAATACTCCAGGTGTGGTCTCACCAAGGCCTTGTACAACTGCAGTAGTATCTCGCTGCTCCTGTACTCGAATCCTCTCGCTATAAATGCCAGCATACCATTCGCCTTTTTCACCGCCTGCTGTACCTGCATGCCCACTTTCAATGACTGGTGTATGATGACACCCAGGTCTCGTTGCACCTCCCCTTTTCCTAATCGGCCACCATTCAGATAATAATCTGTTTTCCTATTTTTGCCACCAAAGTGGATAACTTCACATTTATCCACATTAAATTGCATCTGCCATGAATTTGCCCACTCACCCAACCTATCCAAGTCACCCTGCATCCTCTTAGCATCCTCCTCACAGCTAACACTGCCACCCAGCTTTGTGTCATCCGCAAACTTGGAGATGCTGCATTTAATTCCCTCATCCAAGTCATTAATATATATTGTAAACAACTGGGGTCCCAGCACTGAGCCTTGCGGTACCCCACTAGTCACTGCCTGCCATTCTGAAAAGGTCCCGTTTATTCCCACTCTTTGCTTCCTGTCTGCTAACCAATTCTCCACCCACACCAATACCTTACCCCCAATACCGTGTGCTTTAAGTTTGCACACTAATCTCCTGTGTGGGACCTTGTCAAAAGCCTTTTGAAAATCCAAATATATCACATCCACTGGTTCTCCCCTATCCACTCTACTAGTTACATCCTCAAAAAATTCTATGAGATTCGTCAGACATGATTTTCCTTTCACAAATCCATGCTGACTTTGTCCGATCATTTCACCGCTTTCCAAATGTGCTGTTATCACATCCTTGATAACTGACTCCAGCAGTTTCCCCACCACCGATGTTAGGCTAACCGGTCTATAATTCCCCGGTTTCTCTCTCCCTCCTTTTTTAAAAAGTGGAGTTACATTAGCCACCCTCCAATTCTCAGGAACTAGTCCAGAATCTAACAAGTTTTGAAAAATTATCACTAATGCATCCACTATTTCTTGGGCTACTTCCTTAAGCACTCTAGGATGCAGACCATCTGGCCCTGGGGATTTATCTGCCTTCAATCCCTTCAATTTACCTAACACCACTTCCCTACTAACATGTATTTCGCTCAGTTCCTCCATCTCACTGGACCCTCTGTCCCCTACTATTTCTGGAAGATTATTTATGTCCTCCTTAGTGAAGACAGAACCAAAGTAATTATTCAATTGGTCTGCCATGTCCTTGCTCCCCATAATCAATTCACCTGTTTCTGTCTGCAGGGGACCTACATTTGTCTTTACCAGTCTTTTCCTTTTTACATATCTATAAAAGCTTTTACAGTCCGTTTTTATGTTCCCTGCCAGTTTTCTCTCATAATCTTTTTTCCCCTTCCTAATTAAGCCCTTTGTCCTCCTCTGCTGAACTCTGAATTTCTCCCAGTCCTCAGGTGAGCCACTTTCTCTGGCTAATTTGTATGCTTCTTCTTTGGAATTGATACTATCCCTAATTTCTCTTGTCAGCCACGGGTGCACTACCTTCCTTGATTTATTTTTTTGCCAAACTGGGATGAACAATTGTTGTAGTTCATCCATGCAACCTTTAAATGCTTGCCATTGCATATCTACCGTCAATCCTTTAAGTGTCATTTGCCAGTCTATCTTAGCTAATTCGCGTCTCATACCTTCAAAGTTACCCCTCTTTAAGTTCAGAACCTTTGTTTCTGAATTAACTATGTCACTCTCCATCTTAATGAAGAATTCCACCATATTATTGTCACTCTTACCCAAGGGGCCTCTCACGACAAGATTGCTAATTAACTCTTCCTCATTGCTCAAAACCCAGTCCAGAATAGCCTGCTGTCTAGTTGGTTCCTCGACATGTTGGTTCAAAAAACCATCCAGCATACATTCCAAGAAATCCTCTTCCTCAGCACCTTTACCAATTTGGTTCACCCAATCTACATGTAGATTGAAGTCACCCATTATAACTGCTGTTCCTTTATTGCACACATTTCTAATTTCCTGTTTAATACCATCTCCGACCTCACTACTACTGTTAGGTGGCCTGTACACAACTCCCACCAGCGTCTTCTGCCCCTTAGTGTTACGCAGCTCTACCCATATCGATTCCACATCTTCCCGGCTTATGTCCTTCCTTTCTATTGCGTTAATCTCTTCTTTAACCAGCAACGCCACCCCACCTCCCCTTCCTTCATGTCTATCCCTCCTGAATATTGAATATCCCTGAACGTTGAGCTCCCATTCCTGGTCACCCTGGAGCCATGTCTCTGTGATCCCAACTATATCATAATTCAAAAGGCTTTTGACAAGGTCCCACACAGGAGATTAGTGTGCAAACTTAAAGCACACGGTATTGGGGGTAAGATATTGGTGTGGGTGGAGAATTGGTTAGCAGACAGGAAGCAAAGAGTGGGCATAAACGGGACCTTTTCAGAATGGCATGTGGGTATCTAGGTATTCCATTTACCTGAAGCTGTGACCCATGGAAGGTTCCAGACATATGAAATAACTTCATTGGAATCCAGTTCAATTTCCATGATTTTTATTTATAAATGCATTGCATGAAGTTAAAATAGAAGCCTTTTGTTTCAGGTCTGTTTTCTCTCTCAACTCCTGTCTCAGAACAACCTTCATATCCGGCTTTGGTTGTATCCTTTACATAGTTGCTACAAGTAGTAACTATTACAAAATAGGTGTACATGAATGGCAATCAGTGGCAGTTACATTGGAAATGATGGTAAAATGGAAGGTGTTGTATTTGATGATGACAGGTGAAAATGAGCCGATGGTATATAATGGATACCAGTAAAAGTTATGAAATGGAAATGATAATAATGCAGTGAGTGGGAATTTTGTGCTTTGAAAATGAGTTTAAAGCATTTCCTTTGCGATTTTAAAAAGTTGCATGTTGGGATTTGTTGTACTGAAAAAGGACTGAAACTAGAGATTGAAATTTGAAAATGTGGCAATAGCTATTCAAATCAGACAATGATGTTCTCCTCGGGCATCATACCACAAGTCACAAGTTGCACAGCTATTCTTCCTTGTCTTGTGACTCTTTAACTTAAACAAAACGCTGCCATGTACCTTCATAATTGGATACTTCATTGTGAAAGAATGCAATAGTAATTGGTTGGTGAATAGCAGGCCAACTGCTGTTGTCTTTTGAGATTGCCTCTGATCATAAAGTAATGACTTGAGAGAAGTATTGATAAAACCTTTGAAAGTTTTTCTCTATCAGGGAAACAAATATTTTCAGAAAATAATTAAAATGTTTAGGTATTTAAGTTTAAGTCCACGTTGGCTCTTTTTAATTGACCAATCTTTGCTGTTGACAGATAGCTGGGGCCATGTCTGAAATGGGAAAGTCACTCAATGAAATTTTAGAGAAACTGAATACCACTTTAAGTAAATTAGGTAAGTGGAAACCAAACAGTTTGTAGAAACAGTTAACTTTTCGGGTTCATGACCCTTTATCAAAATGATCCACCTCTGCAGATGCAGCCTAATTTTTGAGTATTTCCAGCATTTTGTACTTTTTCTTCAGACTTCCTGATTCTGTAATTGTTTTTTACTTCACTGCTACCTCTAATGATGCTTACATGGTGCACAGTGTGGAAAACATTTCTGTGCGATTGTTGAAGTTTACGTTACACTTTAAAAAAACAGTTGGTTTGAATAATCTGCCACGCAGATTGGTGAGATATGCATATTTGCCAAGCAGAACTATAGAGCAGATTCAGTGTGGATAATATTGTTGAGTCTAAAGTGGGTGGTGGTAACTGCTTCAAAAGAAGGGCATTTAAGGAACGAACATGGAATTAATTTATCTATCACATATGTATTCTTAGAGAAATTGAAAGGTTGCTATTTATCCCTTATTTCAACATTGTTGGTGTTCTGACTTTGCATCCAGATACCATTCACGGATGGTGGGTGTGGAAGGATGCAGGCCCCAGATGAATATCTGCCAAGGGTGATATTCGTCTGTGACAATATAGAGGGCAGTTATAAACTATATTTTCTGCTTGTGTACTGTCATCCTAATGATGCACTGCTCAGTTATCTCTTGGACCTTGCTTGTAGAGCATATTGAAGGCAGATTAGTCCAACAAATCAAGAGCTAGAATATATGCCATTAAGATTCTTAAATCTGTTCCATCATACAATATGATTGTGACTGATCCAGTCTTTGGTCTGAAGTCTATTTTCATGCAATTTCCTATAATCCTCAATTCCTATAAATCTTCGCACTCTAATGTGTTTCTGGGTTGAACAGCTGCTATTGCTTAACTTCAACTTGAATATATGTTACTGTGTTATGCATCCATTGGCAGCAGAGTCATGTGCATATTCTGTTGATTACATTTTTTGTTTTTGCCCTTAGGTACAATGGGAATTTGTTTGTCACCTTGTAGTGTCCCTGGATCCAGGCCAACCTTCCATTTGGATACAGATGAACTGGAACTTGGACTGGGTAAGAGATTGTTCATAGAACAAAGTTTTGTATTGTTAATTCATCACATACTGTAGTACAGTAAATTTGGTCGCAAAAGGATATCTTTGTAGGATACTAGTTGTGGAGCTGGACCTAGGAAATCAATGATAAAATAGACACATAACTAGGTTATTACTTGACATTGCTCCACTGTTCTGTTAGATCATCAATGAACCTTTCAACTCAGCACCACTTTCATGCACTTATCTCCATATCTTTTGATTCCTTTCATACCTAAAAAGGTATTGATCCCTTTTCTGAATATACCTTAAGACTGAATCTCTGTAGACTTGTTGGGTAGGGAATTCCAAAGATTCAGTCTGCTCTGAGTGAAGAAATTGCTTCTCCCTCTTCTGAATGACCAATTCCCTTTTTTCATTTTCAATCTTTTTATTGGTTTCATAATAGTAAACATAACATAATATTGATACAAAGTTATTGGGATTACATTGTTATAATGAACATATTTAATCATAAACCCAGTTGACACATGGGTATTAAACCTCCCAATCATACAGGATACAAATATAAACCAATTCCTTATTTGAGATTGTGACTTATGTTTCAGCCAGGGAAACATCAAAATCACATTTTTCTTCTGAAGCTCATCAAGAAATATGCACCTTTCAGTAAGATCACCTCTCATTCTTCTAGAGATATAAAGGTAGTCTCCTTAATCTTTCTTCAAATGACAAACTATTCATTCCTGGAATTATCACAAGTGTATCCTTCTATGGATAAAAACCAGACCAGTGCCAAGATCCTGTCCCACAATTGCTCCAAATTATTAGAGATGGAAGCCACTGCCATTGTATTCAGATTCTGCTGTAAAATGTGTAAACATACTGTTTAATTTCATAATTGCTTGCTGTACCTGCATGTTAACTTTCCTAAGGAAAACCAAATTCCTTTGTGTACCAGTATCATCTGTTTCCTATTTATTCAGCAAAAGCTCACAGTTCCAACAAATCATTCGTTCTCCATGCCCTTGTTCATTCACTTAGCCTATTTATATCCTCCTGTAGCCTCTTTGTATCTTCTCACAGCTCATAAGGCCACTGAGCTTTGGATCATCAGCTTACTTGGAAATATGATCTTCAATCCCTTTCTCCAAATCTGTGAACTGCTGGGCACCAGCATCATTCCCTGTCAAAGCTTTCCAATGTAAAACTGTTTACTTTCCTTTTAGTCTTGGGTTTCTGTCCATTAATCTATCTCTGATTTATGTTAATACATTACCTACATTACCATGTGGTCTAGTTTCAGGTGGTACTTTATCAAAGAACTTCTGAAAGACCATAATAATTGTTTGCCCTCTATCTACCCTGCTAATTATAAATGAAAAAATCAAATAGATTTATTAAATATAATTTGTCTTACAATAATCTAAATTTACTAAGTACTAAGCTAAAAGCATTTATCAGTAGAGAAAAAGCTGGCATAATTGCTTTTAATCCCATTCTTGTATGGAACTAAATACTAATAGGAAATTTTTAAGTTAAATGATACTGGAGTAAAATAATTGGGCATTGTGTAATGGAAAACCAATTCACTTATTTGTACTCTGATATGTATTGTTTCGGTGATTTGGTTATTGTAAGAATGATTCAGGTTGTCTGTTTGAGTACTTTCCCTATCAGACTTTGGCTGAGTGGGTCAATGTAGAACATTTTTTTTCCTGCGTTTTATGTGTCAAGTTACTAGATTTCCATCTTGTGTGAGACCAGAGCATCTATGGATTCTTCTTCTCTCTAATATTAGGCTCAGTATTAGAAAGACAACTATCAACTGTGATCTAATTTTAATTTTCATTGGGAAGTGAGTTGCTGCAGACAGTGAATGGAACAAGGTGGATTGGGCTGGGCTTAGATTCTGCCCTTCTGATTAAATTGAGCACTCATTACTCGGGCATGTAAAGATTGAGGTATTCGAAGGTGAATGAACGTTGTGCAATTCTGTGTAACAAAACTCAACATTTTACTGAGAAAATAGAAATGCTCAAATAAATACAGCAATTATTCTGAGGCCATGTTAATTCTTTATTTAGGTATCCATGGAGAAGCTGGTGTTGAGCGGATAAAGGTAAGAGAGCTTTAAATAGTGAACTACAGTTGGGGAAGGAAGCCTCATTTCTGAGGTTTGATGTAAAGTACAAGAAACAAAATGTGAAAAGATCTCTGTAAAATACCTTTGCTCACCTAAGGGTGGCCTCATCTTGGCACAAGAGGATGCCATGGGAATGGGAACTAAATGTTTAGTCAGTGGTGCAGAGATGCTTGAGGAAGTGGTTCCCCAATTTAGGATGGGTCTCACTAATGCAGACGACACCCCATCAGGAGTACCTGATACAATAGACGACCCCAGCAGCTTCACAGGTGAAGTGTTGCCTTACCTGGAAGGACTGCCCGGGGCCCTGAATAGAGGTGAGGGAGGAGGTGTATGGGTGGGTATAGCACTTTTAACCAAGAACTTTAAACCAGTAAAATCAATTAATGTTATTGCGTGTTATTTGAGGGATTTGCTATAAGCAAACTGGTTTGTTTTTCTTCTCTGTTATTGTTACTTTTCACCTAACTCTTTCAAAGTACAGCCATTTGTTTCTGTATTGTTAATGACTTCTCACTCAATTCCCTAGATTGTTCAAATATTCACTTGTTATCTGTTATCTCTTCCTGCAGATGGTATCAGCTGATGAAGTTATACAAAAAGTTATTGATCACATGCTAAGTCCCTGTAATGAATCTCATTTGAGTTTGAAAGCAGGTAAGTACTCCTCCAATCCTATGTGAAGGAGTGAATCTGTGCTAGTCCTTAATGTATTGTACATCGTTCTAGATACAATTTTACTCACCTTCATCACTACTGAAAAATATGGAAGTCACCAAGAAGCAACACCTGAACCCAGAAAAAAATAGTAACTTCTAAGAACTTTCTGGGAAATAGCTCACAGCCTTCTCATGCTGTTTTGCAAGTTTACAAATCCAATTTTACAGATTCTGAGTAATGGTTCTGAATTGATGCATTGCAAATTCAGCCAAATTCCATAGAAAATATTTGCTTCCATGAATTAACCACACTTTAATTCAAAATATAAAATGTAATAGTAAAGAAGGTGTTTATTTGCTGGTTACAGATATAAGTCTGAGGAAAAGGAAACTCTGGTCAGTGTCCAGGTGTCCCTCTGGGGGGAAAACTGGGGAACTATTATGCACAATATATGAATATTTCCTTGGAGGATAAATGGGGAGAGACTAAAGTAATTTCATTTTCCAGATTTCATGTTCACATTCTAAAAAGTATGAGTTTTAATATTTAGAGACAATGTTTACTTGAAAGATGATGGAGGCAATTTTGTGTTGTTAAATCTTGAATGCATGTTGAATATCTGTAGCTTGACCGGAACAAATTGTCTCTTTACTGAAGCATTCATACCAGTCATTGAGATGCTGTGTGGAAATAGTTAAAAGAATATAAACAAATTTTTACCATTTTATTTTCAGAGTTATACGAAGTACCGAATTAGTTCCTAAATTCTAAAGTTTGGTGTTACAGGCTTTGCCCTGAGCTGTTTAGTGCTTTAAAGTTGATGTTCCTACCTGGATTATGAGAGGTTTTAGTAGTCTTTATTTGCTTCACAAGTTTCAGCTGAACTTAGAAACTATAGAAACCATAGAAAAACTACAGCACCGAAACAGGCCTTTTGGCCCTTCTTGGCTGTGCCAAACCATTTTCTGCCTAGTCCCACTGACCATATCCCTCCATACACCTCCCATCCATGTATCTGTCCAATTTATTCTTAAATGTTCAAAAAGAACCTGCATTTACCACCTCGTCTGGCAGCTCATTCCACACTCCCACCACTCTCTGTGTGAAGAAACTCCCCCAATGTTCCCTTTAAACTTTTCCCCCTTCCCCTTTCACCCTTAACCCATGTCCTCTGGTTTTTTTCCTCCCCTTGCCTCAGTGGAAAAAGCCTGCTTGCATTCACTCTATCTATACCCATCATAACTTGTTGGTATGCTTTCCTTATACGGCATTTCATTTTCCTCTGTGCCTCTAGGAGATCATATTGTACTGATTGTGAACAATCTTGGAGGACTGTCCTGCTTGGAGCTGAATATTGTGGCCAATTCTGCAATTAAGTATCTGGGTAAGTTTACTAAGGATTTTCATCTGAGACTCTTGTCTGAGGTTAAAGCAGAAGTGCACAAAGAACAAACAAAAGAATGATGATTAGCACTCTGGACAACAGTGAGAAAGCAGTGATTATGTTATAAGAGTAGTTATTCAAACTGGTGCGCGGTGGCATGTACTATTCGATCTAATAATCTAATACTGGGACCACTGTTGATTGCTATTTACATTAATTACTTGGAAGCGGTGTTCAAGTAGGGTTAAACTCACCTCAACATGTCTTTTACAGTTAGGGTTGCCAACTTTCACACTCCCAAATAAGGGACAAAAGTAGCAGTCAAATCCCGGGAAACTTGTATTTACCCCAGGAAAGACTACCATGACCGTAAAGCCTTGCGCGGGCACCTGTGTGCACATGCATGACGTGGGCATGCGCGTACGTGCCGATTTTTTTTTTTCTCTCTCTCTCTCTCTCTCCACAAGTTGGTTTTGGCTTAATCTTCCCGACTATACTATACAGACATTATTTCTATTTGTGTATTTATCATATCATTCCTGCTTTTACTATATGTTAGTGTTATTTTTGGTTTTATGTGTTATTTGGCATGATTTGGTAGGTTATTTTTTGGGTCTGGGAACGCTCAAAAAAATTTTTCCCATATAAATGAATGGTAATTGCTTCTTCGCTTTACGCTATTTTGGCATGAAAGGTTTCATAGGAATGCTCTACCTTAGCGGGGGAAATACGGGACAAGGGCGGTCCCATGTGGGGCAAACCAATTTAGCCCAATATACGAGATGTCCCAGCAAATACGGGACAGTTGGCAACCCTATGTTCAAGTTCAACAGTACGTGACAGGGAATGAGGAAAAGTGCAGCTGACTCATATCATTTCCTCGTGGCCCAGTAGCACATGCTTTGCGGCCCGGTGGTTGGCAACCGCTGCCCTAACCGATCAAGGAACTATCAACTTCTGCCTTAAATATACGTATAGACTTGGCCTCCACCACAGTCTGTGGCAGAGCATTCCACAAATTTACTACTCTCTGGCTAAAAAAAATTCCTCCTTACCTCTGTTCTAAAGGGTCATCTCTCAATTTTGAGGCTGTGCCCTCTAGTTCTGAATACTTCCACCACAGGAAACATCCTCTCCACATCCACCGTATCTAGTCCTTTCAACATTCGGTAGGTTTCAGTGAGATTCCTCCTCCACCCCATATTCTTCTAAATTCCAGTGAGTACAGGCCCAAAACTGCCAAACACATACATTAACCCCTTCATTCCCGGAATCATCCTCGTGAGCTTCCTCTGGACTCTCTCCAATGACAATACCTCCACAAACTTTGCCACAAAGCCATCAATTCCATTATTTAAATCATTGACAAACAATGTGAAAAGCAATGGTCCCAGTAATGACCCTGGAGAAACACCACTAGTCACTGGCAGCCAACCAGAAGAGGCCCCTTTTATTCCCTGTCTGTAAGCTGTTCCTCTATCCATGCCAGTATCTTTCAAGTAATGCCATAGGATTTTATCTTGTTAAGCAGCCTTATGTGTGTCACCTTATCAAAAGCCTTCTGAAAATCCAAGTAAATGACATCCACCGCCTCTCCTTTGTCCGTCCTACTTGTTACTTCCTCAGAGAACTCTAACAGATTTGTCAGGTAAGATTTCCCTTATACAAAACCATGCTGACTTTGACTTATTTTATCATTCGTCTCCAAGTACCTCAAAACCTCATCCTTAATAGACTCCAGCATTTTTCCAACCACTGAGGTTAGGCTAACTGGTCTATAATTTAGTTTCTTTTGCCTTCCTCACTTCTTAAAGAGTGGGGTGATATTTGCAATCTTCCAGTCCTCTGGGACCATATCAGAATCAAGTGATTGTTTCATTTGGTTTCAATCGGTACATTTAATGTCAGAGAAATGTATACAATATAGATCCTGAAATTCTTTTTCTTTGCAAACTTCCATGAAAACAGAGGAGTGCCCCAAAGAATGAATGACAGTTAAATGTTAGAACCCCAAAGTCCATCTGTCCAGCTCCTCCTCCCATGCACAAGCAGCAGCAAAGCAATGACCCCCCCCCACAAGCAAAAAAGCATCAGCACCCTCCACGGAGCACTCCAGCATTGCAGCAATCAAGAAAGACGCAGACTTGCAGTACCCCAGAGACAACTTGTTCACCCACTAGTTTGACATACCATAGGCTCTCTCTTTTTTAAGAGAAAAAGAGATGTCCCCATTTCACAGCGAGAGGGGAGACTTAACAAAACAACTTGCTGATTTATGGTGTTAAAAGTCTGCTGCGTCGCTTCTTCCGAGCCCTGTCTCTGGGCACACAACCAGCAGCAAGCTTACTGCTTCTGATCTTCCATGTACTCCCACAATGCATCAATCGATGGCACCAGCTCGACTCCAGAGCCACAAAAATCCAGTTCCCTGAATGCACACCAGTCTTCCAGGCCACATCCTTGGCATATCAAAAAGCGGTCCCGTTTCCGCAAAGAACCGAAGTCAGCATGTAACTCCAGGCCAGGGTCTTCAAAAGAACCTTGAAAGGGGAAAAAAAAGGGATATCAAAGGTAGAAGTAGAGCTGCTTCCGAAGGTGCAAGCAAAGGAGTCGCCGTTAGGTGCCGTCATCCGAAGCTCCGCCCTTTCGATTGTTGAAAGATTGTGGCCAATGCATCCATTATCTCTTCAGCAATCTCTCTAGGACTCTGGGATGTAATTTCTCTGGCCCAGGTGACTTATCCATCTTAAGACGTTTGAGTTTGCCTCACACTTCCTCCTTTGTAGTAGCAATGGCACTCACTCCTGCTCCCTAACAGTCACAGACCTCTGGCACACTGCTAATCTCTTCCACAGTTGTGAGAACTGCATCCAGCTGCAGCTTCTAACAATCCACATTAGAGTTGGAGCTGGAGCTGGATGATTTCTGGTTCATTCGGGAGGCTGAAGGGGTGATAGATAGGACATATAAAACGGTAGTTACACCCACGGTGCAGGACACAGGAAATTGGGTGACACCGAGGAAGGGGAAAGGGAATAAGGAGCCAGTGCAGAGTACCCCTGTGGCCATCCCCCTGAACAATAGGCATATTTACTTTAGGTACTATTTGGGGGTGTTGACCTAACAGGAGAGTTGAGAGTGGTCAGGTCTCTGGCACCGAGTTGGCCTCTGTGACTCAGAAAGAAAAGGGGAGAAGAGGCATGCTGAGGTGATAGGGGATTTATTAGTTAGAGGAATGGACAGGAAGTTCCGTGGGTGAGAACACGATTTTTGGATGGTATGTTGTCTCCCGGGTGCCAGTATCTGAGATACTTCAATTGAATTTTCAGCATTCTTAAGTGGTAGAGTGAACAGCCTGGCCATGCTCCATGCAGGTACCAATGACATGGGTACGATGAGTGATGAGGTTCTGCATAGAGAGCTCAGGGAGTTAGGTGCTAAGTTAAAGAATAGAACCTCCAGGGCTGTGATCTCATGATTGCTACCCGTGCCACTGCTAGTGAGGCCAGAACTAGGAAGATTGTACAATTTAATACATGACTAAGGAGTTGGTGTAATAGGGAGGGCATAATGCTTCATTGGGCTCTCTTCCAGGCAAGGTGGGACCTATACAGAAGGGACGGTTTGCACCTGAACTGGAGGGGGCCTAGTATCCTAGCAGGAAGACTTGTTAATGCTGCATGGTAGGGTTTAAACTAGAGTTGCAGGGGGATGTGAACCAGAGTGTCAGAACAGTTAGTGGAGAGGATGTGGAGGATGATGTTGGTAAGTCCTCAGACAAAGTTAGGAATCGAGAGGTTGAGCACGGTGTGACTAGTGTCCTGAGCTTTGTATATTTCAGTGCACGAAGTATCATTGCTAAGGAACTGCAAGGGTGAAAAGACCCTGATGGAAGCTGTATATGGACCTCCAAACAGTAGTAAGGATTTTGTTTACAAATTACAATGGGAGATAGAAAATGCATGTCAAAAGGGCAATATTAAAATAGTCATGGGAGATTTCAATATGCAGGTAGATTGGGAGTAATTTCTAGAGTCCCTGTGAGGTGGCTTTTTAGGGTATCTCAAGGTTGAACCCACTGGGGGATCAGCTATTCTGGATAATGTGTTGTGTAAAGAACTGGAATTGATTGGAGACCAAAAGGTAAAAGAACCCTTAGGGGCAAGTGATCATAATATGATTGAATTCATCCTGAAATTTGAGAAGGAGAAGCTAAAATCAGTTGTATCATTTTACAGTGGAGTAAAGGGAATTACAGAGGGATGAGAGAGGAGTTGGTCAGAATTGATCGGACAAGAACATTGGCAGGGATGACGGCAGAGCAGCAATGGCTGGAATTTCTGGAAGCAATTCAGAAAGCACAGGATACAGGTTTCCCCTGCCACCCAAAGGTAGAGCGTTCCTATGAAACGGTTCGTAAGCCGAAATGTTGTAAAGCGAAGAACCAATTACCATTTATTTATATGGGAAAATTTTGTGAGCATTCGCAGACCCAAAAATAACCTACCAAATCATGCCAATTAACACATAAAACCTAAAATAACAGTAACATATAGTAAAAGCAGGAATGATATGATAAATACACAGCCTATATAAAGTAGAAATACTTTTCCACAATCATTACTGAACTGTTCTCCGTAGCGAAAATCTCACGCTAGCGCTGTTGGCAGGAACACTCTCTCCAGTAACCTTTAAGCTATGAAGCTGCCAAATCATTCCAAATAACACATAAAAATACACAGCCTATATAAAGTAGAAATAATGTATGTACAGTGTAGTATCACTTACGGGAATCGGGAAGTTAGCTTGCCGAGCACACTGATGATGGTGTGTTAGACTGAGTCGTCGCAGGTTGGGATGGTGCAGTGGCCCCCACCCTCCAGGCCACTGAGTGATACATTGCCGCGAAGCATGCAGGAATGCAGTGCTGGGAGGTGCACAGCGCATCTTTAAGAAAAAAGCCGAAATAAACAAGCTAATTAATTAGGTGCCACCCGACACATAATTGTCAGCCCAGATCAGTGCTGATTTCGAATTGCATCACCTCTGATCTGGGCCGACAATTACGTGTCGGCAGCACCTAATTAATTAGCATGTTTATTTCGGCTTTTTTCTTAAAGATGTGCTGTGTGCCTCCCGGCTACTGTTACATTCTCCGCGAATCGATACAGTATCTGTCCATGGCCTGGGGGTTGGGGTGGTGGGACACTGGGGTGTCATCTCGTCATCGTCTGTTTCCATTAGAGCAGGCAGCTCATCTTCTATCTCTGCCCGTCTCGATGTCGAAAGTCGAGGTTTGTCACCTGCTGTGGCTGATGTGGAAGGCTTGCTTGACTGCTGAGCCTCGCGCATTTTTCTATCACACAGTTCTTTGTAAGGACTCAAACCATACTGCAAATATCTCCTAAACCGACGTACCCTTTCAATATTGAAGTCAAAATTATCATTACTCATTCGGTTTCGATTGTTATCCTTTTCTCTTCCAATTGCATCAGCCCTTCATCTATCAGTTCTTGGTCACGGGATGCCAAAACCTGTTCAACATCATGTTCGTCAGCTTCCACAAGCCAAACTCACATTGTCCTTACTTCATTCACCACGATCAAAGCACTTAATTATGTCTAGTTTTACGCTAAGTGTAACACCCTTACGAGCTCTTTCAGGCTTTTCCAATACCTTAGAACTCATCTTGCAAACGACTGCTCACAGGCACGTGTTACAGCAATGCCAGTGAGAATGCCGTTCCGAATCCGGGAGAGAGCGGCTGCTCGGGGCGCACACTGCCTTTTATCGCATGCTGATTTTTTATTGCGCGCTGCTTTTTTTTTGTAACAGTGAAAACACCTTCTGAAAGCGAAAACAGGGAATTAATGTAGGTCTTTCGTAACAGTGAGGTTTTGTAAGGCGAACGTTCGAAAAGCAGGGGAACACCTGTATATACATCCCGAAGAGGAAGAGGTATTCTAAAGGAAAGATGACACAACCATTGTTAAGAAGGGAAGTCAAAGCCAACATAAAAGCCAAAGAGAAGGCATATAATAGAGCAAGAACTTAGTGGGAAGTTATAGGATTGGGAAGCTTTTAAAAACCAACAGAAGGCAACTAAAAAAGTCATTAAGTAAAGATGGAATACAAAAGTAAGCTTGCCAATATTGTTAGGGAGGATACTAGAAGTTTCTTCAGATACTTTAAAGTGTAAAAGAGAGGCGAGAGTAGTTAGTCCTGACGAAGGGTCTCGGCCTGAAACGTCGACTGCACCTCTTCCTACAGATGCTGCTTGGCCTGCTGCGTTCACCAGCAACTTTGATGTATGTTGCTTGAATTTCCAGCATCTGCAGAATTCCTGTTGTTGGCGAGAGTAGATATCGGACCGCTGGAAAACTGTGCTGGAGCGGGTAGTTATGGGGACAAGGATATGGCAGATGAACTGAAAAAGTATTTTGCATCAGTCTTCGTTGTGGAAGACACTACCAGTATGGCAGAAGTTCTAGGTGTTGGGGTCATGAAGTATGTGAAGTTACCATTACTAGAGAGAAGGTTCTAGGGAAACTGAAAGGTCTGAAGGTAGATAAATCGCCTGGACCAGATGGTGTACAACTCAGGCATCTGAAAGAGGTGGCTGAAGGGATTATGGAGACATTAGTAATCACTCTTCAACAATCACTAGATTTGGGAGTGGTTCCGGAAGGCTGGAAAATTGCAATTGTCACTCCACTCTTCAAGAAGGGAGAGGGGCAGAAGAAAGGAAACTATAGGCTGGGTAGTCTGCCTCAGTGGGTTGGAATATGTTGGAGTTGATTATCAAGATGGTGGCTCGGGGTACTTGGATGCACATGATAAAATAGGCCATAGTCAGCATGGTTTCTTCAAGGGAACTTCTTGCCTGACAAATCTGTTGGAATTGTTTGAAAATATAACAAACAGGATGGACAAAGGAGAACCGGATGATAATGTGTACTTGGATTTTCAGAAGGTTTTTGACAAGGTGCCACACATGATGCTGCTTAACAAGCTACGAGCCCATGGTATTACAGGAAAGATTCTAGCATGGAGAAAGCAGTGGTTGGTTGGCAGGAGACAGTGGGAATAAAAGGAGCCTTTTCTGGTTGGCTGCCAGTGACTAGTGGCGTTCCTCAGGGGTCTGTGTTGGGATCGATTCTTTTTATGTTATATATCAATGATTTGGATGATGGGATTGATGTTTTTGTTGCAAAGTTTGCTGATAATATGAAAATAAGGGATGGGCAGGTAGTTTTGAGGAAATAGAGAGACTACAAAAGGACTTAGACAGATTAGGGGAATGGGCAAAGAAATGGCAGGTGGATCACAGTGTCAGGAAATATATGGTTATGAACTTTGGTAGAAAATTCAAAAAAACTGAGGGGCGAAGGGACTTGGGAGTCTTTCTGCACGTTTCCCTAAAGGTTAAATTGCAGCTTGAGTCCGTGGTGAGGAAGGAAAATGCGATGCTAGCATTAATTTCATTAGGACTGGAATATAAAAGCAAGGATGTAATGTTGAGACTTTATAAAGCACTGATGAGGCCTCACTGGGATTTTTGTGTACTGAAACTGGCGAGGGTTCAAAAGAGGTTCACAGAAATGATTCCAGGATTGAAAAGCTTGTCATATGAAGAGTGCTTGATGGCTCTGGGTCTGTATTCACTGGAATTCAGAAGAATGAGGGGTGACCTCATTGAAACCTATTGAATTGTGAAAGGCCTTGATAGAGTGGATGTGGAGAGGTTGTTTCCTATGATGGGAGAGTCTAAGACAAGAGGACATAGTGTCAGAAACGGGAGGCATCGTTTTAGAACAGAGTTGAGGAGGAATTTCTTTAGCCAGAGAGTGGTGAATCTGTGGATGACTTTGCCACAAGCAGCAATGGGAGGCAACTCTTTATGTATTTTTAAGGCAGAGGGTGATAGATTGGTCAGGGCGTTAAGGAATATTGGGAGAAGGCAGGAGATTAGGGCCGAGAGGAAAATTGGATCAGCCATGATGAAATAGAGCAGATTCGATGGGCCAAATGGCCTAATTCTGCTCTATTTCGTATGGTCTTATGGTCATAACATTAAACGTCTTAAAAATTAATGAAGACATTCACTGCACATGCTTCTCTATTATTAAAAAAAACAATCATCTCAGTCAAACATGTTATTTTCAACAAATCTATGCTAGCCAGCTGTCCTGTATTAGCTGAAACTTTTCCAAGTTCCTCTTAATTGCTTCCCCAAGCTCCCTACAAACACACTTACACTAATTTATCCTAATTCTTGAACTCAGTTAGGAACTAAATTGAGACTTTCCAGCTTTAATTCACATTGAACTGTTATAGGGGGAAAAATGTTTACTCCCATCAGCCTTGTTGGCTTCAAATATGAGCACCAAAAGAGATCAAATCAGAACTCCAAATCTCAAAAAACATCTTGCCCGATCTTACCCTCAACAACTAATTTTTTTTTAATTTTTAAAAATAGCTTGATAAGCATAACTTTCAAGTTGAGCACACTATGATTTGAGTTGAAATTTTTAAAAATCACTCAATGTTCTTTTTCATTATTTTCCCATGTATAAAGTATTTTCTGAATTTCTTGATAGCTCTGAAGCAGCTGGATAACACTTTATCTTTGAGAAAGAAGACGGTGGTGACAATGGAACAATATATTAGGTTCTTTCAGAGAGCAGTTATGTGTCAACCATATAGCTATGAGTTTAGAATACTATGTTGGTCAGACTGCATATGAACAGACAAGTTATTGTAGTAACCACAGAGAAACAATTTCCTCAGTAAGGGATTTCAGAAAAAACGTGTCTTATCTTAATATAAGAGAGAGACCAATTAAAAATCAAGAAGCATTGCTATACATTAAAGTTAGAAATCTCCAACAATTTTCTCCTCAATGTCTTTGGACCAAATTTGCTTGATTTTTATTGGACTTCAGTTCCTCAGGATGAAGTAAGGTTGAAGTACAAATCAGATATGAATTGAACAACAGTGGTTTACCAGCGTTCCTGTTTTTGTTAACCTACTTTCCCGAATAAACTGCAGTTCAGGATTGACCAATAGCATATTCAAATCATTTTTATCCAAATGAATGGTCTTAACCTGAAACGTTGACTGTTTATTTTCCATAAATGCTGCCTAATCTGCTGGGTTCCTCCTGTGTTTATTGAACAGATTCAGCACATATAGTCTCTTTTGTTTTCTTTTATGTAGCTTTGATTTCTGTCACATATTTGATTAAATCCAGCCCTAAGAAATAAAAGGACATGTATGGCAATATCAAATTCCATAAAAATGAAGCAATAAGTAACAAGTTCATAAAGGTACATCCCTATCACCAATTTACTTTTGTTCCCTGCTTTCTTTATTTTGTGGTATTATTGTATGCTTTGTAATCTCAAACAAATTTGCCAAATGCAGTACTAGATGGAGGTATTGTATCAAAGGGATTCTTTAAGCATTTATCTTTGCAGAATTATATTGTAACATCGTTGTTTTGGATATTTCTTTCAGAGAGTAAGGAGGTCATTATTGAAAGAGCTTATGTTGGATCCTTTATGACAGCCTTGGAAATGGGAGGAACTTCCCTAACAATGATGCATGTTGATTCTGAACAACTGCAGTTCCTGGGTGAGTGCTTTTGGGTGACATTTTCTCTATAACGTATGCATTTCTGACCCTCTTGCTAGGTTGTTTCAGGTGCATTAATTATTCCAGACTGTTCTCTCACAGAGAGAAGTTTATATGTTCATTAGCTGAAATTCTAGGGGTGCTGTTCTACAGTCAGTTTTGGAACCAGTCCTCTGATCCTCAAGAGGAGAAAAACTTTGCTTGTATCTTGGGGAGGGTTTATTTGCATTTAATGGTCTAAGACCTGAGGAGGTGCAGCAAAGATTCCAGCTCAAAATACCTACCTATGTCTTGGAGTCCAGCCTAGCTTATTTGCATCACTTGTTTTCTCCAACACAATTTAGAACTTTGCTGCATCAGAATCTTTGCATCTGTTTTCAAAACAGCATCTTCTTTCTCATATCTCTTGTTACTATTCTACATCTGTTACATTGAGGCATTTCCTTTCTTCAGTTGCTTTTCTGAATCTTTACTTCCAGATTGTGTACTCTGTGCAACAGCATTGACAACTGCATTAATTGTGGGCACTGTCATTCATACTGTCTGTATTTTGGGATTATGAAATGAAAGTATATGTCCTGTGTAGTAGCCTCTGTCCATCATTGCTACTTGTTAGTGAAAAATTGATCAGTTGATTTGACTACCTGTACAAGATAGAGTGGAAAGCCACTAAATTGAGTTTCTGTTGATCAGGGATGTCATTGCTGTGTTTTAGAAGACAATGTTAATAGATGATCATTCTCACAAACGCCCGGAGCTTTCAAAGGCCTCTGATCATGAATATTGTACCTTTTTAAACACTTATCACATCCCTCTCCATTTATTTTTATTTTTATTTAGAGAACAGAATGGTAACAGACCCTTGTAGCCCAATGAGTTCATGTGACCAATTAATCTACTAACCCGTGTGTCTTGGAATGTGGGAGGAAACTTGAGCACCCTGAGGAATTCCATTCTGGGGAGAATGAACAAACTCCTATAGACAGCAGTAGAATTGAACGTAGGTCACTGATGCTGTAATAACATTACGTTACGTTAACAATATGCTACCAAGCCACCTCAAATCATCACATCTTAATTAGTCCAGGTGCTACTGTAGGGTGCAGCTGAACCAAGATCTATAATTCATTGTGATTAAATATTACTTGTCATTTATAGTCTTTATTCTCCTGAAGTAATTTCTCCTTTTGCTCTTCTTTTCATTAAGGCACATGGTTAGCTGAACAGTCTGGAACAGCATTCACAAGGGTATTTTTCATTTTGAACCTAAAGTGTCTAAGGGAACTGTAGGGTAGGAACATGGCACCGTTAGCAGCCTGACTCTTCAATATCACCAAGAATCTCCATTTGCTTACTTTGAAAAGCAAAAGGCACCAGGTCAGGCAGTTTTTTGTGGCAACTCCATTACACTCTTGAAAACAATTAGCCAAAGCAGAGACATTAAATCCTTTTGGTCTGTGTGGTTTATCCCTGTGCAACAGAATTTTTGAAGATTGCGGTCCATTTTTTTTAACAGACTCGCTTTGTGATATCTGATTGTCATGCACCTTTGGAGTTTATTGAATCATGAATTCTATTGCATGTTTGTAATTCTGTTTTGATGTAGCAGGATTCTGCACTATTCTGTTTCAACAGACTCACCTACTTCAGCTTCTGGTTGGCCTAATGTATCAACGAGCACCTTGGCAAAAAGATGCAGGACCCGAAATATTCCTCATCTGGAACCTGAGAATACAGATATACTTCCTGGATCAGGTAGATGCGGTTCATATTGTTTATATAGCATGTGAGGTGTTCCTGGAGAGACAAAGCAATATTCAATAGAATCCAAAATAACTTAAAAATAGATAACAAAGGGTAATAACACAGTGACTGAGAGAAAGAAAGAGTAAAGTTAGTGAGATCTGGAGTAATTGGAAAGAGGAAGAATGCTTACACAGTAGGAGATCAAAAGTAAACAAAGAAATACTATAAATACTTTGCATCATTCAAATTAAGTAACACAGGGTTAGTGCAGAAAGTAACCTTTTCAAGATATCATTGATGTGTATCTAGGCTTTGATGGCAGTCTTTAGTACATGTTAAGTCTGTTTCCTCTGTAATAACATAAATATTTGTCACCATTGGACACCTATGTAATTTGCTTCATTTTGAGGGAATTAGTGGTACATTAGTGGTGCAACTGCAACAAAAACCTATTTCCCCCGGGATCAATAAAGTATGACTATGACTATGGCATCTTAGTTGTGAATGGAATTTTACTTTGGAAGTATCAGATAAGTTTAATACCAGGTAAATAGATTACGACATATGCAGTGAAAAGTTAATTGACAATACACAACCAAAAATAAAACCGAGAAAGCAACAAATATTAAAATTAACAATCCATGAAAAAAAATTAAAATGTTAAATGTGTCTAATAAGGCAGCCCATGCTTGTTCAAGCAATAAAAGCCTAACTCAGTCCACCAAGCAATGCTGTCACCTTTAAATTCTGGAGAAACCACAATCCTCTTGCACTGATAATAAAACCTAGGAATTCAGCGGTACCAACTGCTATATTCTATCCTTTGAGTCGGATACACAACTCAAAGGTTAGAGTATAAAAGTTGCCACAATTGTTTTAAGCATATAATAAAGGCAATTATGAGGCCGTTCTAGTGTTGGAGAATGTACATTTATGTTAAATGCTAAATTAGACATAATGTGTGCATTCAGTCAATGTAAAGGATGTGGAGAAAAATGAGGAGTTCTCCTGGGGTCTTGGTTCACAATTCTCCCTTGACTAATACCAACGCTATCACAGATTATTCACCAATTTATCATACTCTGTTTAAGGGAACTTTTTTTCAAAAGGATAGTGACTGCACTTTAAATATTAGTCAAAAGGTCGTCCACCTCTCCTGTGAAGCATGTTGAGCGAATTAAGATTCAGAATTGTTTCATGTAGTGCATGTTTGCTAAACGACCCTAGTTACATTCAAAATTCCATTGATCCTTCCAAAATTGCTTGGTTTCTGGAACATTGAAAAGTAGCAAGCTTAATAGCATTGTTTTAAGAAATGAAGACTAGGAAAAATGAGGAGCTAAAAGGAACGGTTAGCCTAATGTCTGTTGCTGACAAACTGCTGGAGTTCATCATTAAAGACATAGTACAAGGGCATTTAAAAAAAAAGTAAAGTGTGATTTGGCAAAGACAAATGTTTTTATGAAGGGAAAATCATATATATTTTTTAACATTTTAAAAGGCTTTTCTGGGCATGTAACTGAAAGGGTGGGTAAGGAAGAACCACTAGATTGTCAAGAGGTTGATACATAAAATAAATGCTCAGTGGGGTCAGGATAATTTGTCACTTGGCAAGAAGACTGGGTAAAGGATAGAAACACAAAGGAGAGTATTTATGGAAGTATTTTCAGATTAGCAGTCTGTTGTTTATAATTCCTTAAAATGCTGGGTTGGAAGTGATGTGAGGCTTCTTTCTGATATTTAACTTGTATTCCATCATGAAGAGAAACTATCATCTTGAGTTTTGAGTTTCATAGTTGCAGCTTTCAAATCTACATTGAAATTGCATGAGCACCATGGATATCATTTTCTCCCAAAAGATTTCCTGTGGGTGCTACCAAACTCAGTTTCATGCTTTCAGGCTTTTAGAAATGGTAGTATGTGGTTCAACTGCAAAAGAATCTCTATAGCAGCAGCTTAATACCCCAATTTAGGAAGGAAATAGAAATGGAAACTCAAGTACATGGCTTTATGAATTTAACGGCCGTATTTAAAATGAGGCCTTTGATTTTTCCCAGATACTATACTAGTTTAATACTGAAAGTAATACCAAGCTTGACCTCAATTAAGATTGCGGCTCAGTTTTAGTTGTTTTGTAGTGATTTTTTTTTGGGTTTGTGGGGATGGTTTTGGGGACAGTGAAGGGAGTTGGGGGTCAGTTGGGGCTTCGGACAGGGATGTGAGGGAATTAGATGGATTAGTCTGCTGGACATAAACAATAATATGACTTTTTATTTGGACTCTTACCTATGCGTGATGCCGAAGGTAGGGAGATATTCAAACTGACAGTGATCTTTGGATATTAGAGGAGACAGCACTGTGGAGTTCAAATGCTTATCAGAGCAAGTTCTTCCATTTACCTTACATCACTGTTTAGTGGCCTATAGGCCTCCAGGAGCCTTCAAGGAGCATTTTAGCACATATGAAGTATAGTCATTAAAGTACGCCTTATTCTGGATCTCTAGCCTTTGTCCCCATTTGCAACAACCCCCTCTCCCACCAGCCTCTCCCTGTTAGTCTGGAGGTTCAGCATCAGTTGCTCACAGTTGATAAAGACCTCTAGCCAAAGCCTTCCCTCCATTTTTTTTATAATTCACAAAGCTACATTGTACACACAGTGATGAAGATGATGTGCTATACCGAAGCAAAATACTGAGGTAGTTGGAAATCTGAATTTATAAACTGAGAATGTGAGAAATCCAGATTTTTGAGCTCAAATGTACAAACCCCATTTCCAGAAAAGTTGGGATTTTTTCCAAAATGCAATAAAAACAAAAATCTGTGATATGCTAATTCACATGAACCTTTATTTAACTGACAAAAGTACAAAGAAAAATTTTCAATAGTTTTACTGACCAACTTAATTGTATTTTGAAAACATACACAAATTTAGAATTTGATGGCTGTAACACACTCAACAAAAGTTGGGACAGAGGCATGTTAACCATTCACCTTTCCTTTTAATAACACTTTTTAATCGTTTTGGAACTGAGGATGCTAATTGTAGTAGATTTGCAATTGGAAATTTTGTCCATTCTTGCTTGATATAAGACTTCAGCTGCTCAACAGTCCATGGTCTCCGTTGTCTGATTCTCCTCTTCATGATGCGCCATACATTTTCATTAGGAGATAGATCTGGACTGGCAGCAGGCCAGTCAAGCACATGCACTCTGTGCCTACAAAGCCACGCTGTTGTAGCCCGTGCAGAATGTGGTCCGGCATTGTCCTGCTGAAATAAGCATGGACGTCCCGGGAAGAGACGTCGCCTTGATGGCAACATATGTCTCTCTAAAATCCTAATATATGCCTCAGAGTCAATGGTACCTTCACATACATGCAACTCACCCATGCTGTGGGGACTGATGCACCCCCATACCATCACAGATGCTGGCTTTTGCACCTTTCGCTGATAACAATCTGGATGGTCGTTTCCATCTTTGGCACGGAGAACTCGACGCCCGTTTTTTCCGAAAACCAGCTGAAATGTGGACTCATCTGACCACAGCACACGGTTCCACAGTCTTTCGGTCCATCTGAGATGAGCTTGGGCCCAGAGAACCTGCTGGCGTTTCTGCATGGAGTTGATGTATGGCTTCCTCCTTGCGTAATACTGTTTCAAGTTGCATTTCTGGGTGCAGCGACGGACTGTGTTGAGTGACAATGGTTTTCGGAAGTACTCCCGCTCTTGCATTGAGAAACGTTCCTTTTGAACTGACTAACAATTCTGTCATGAATTTTGGCACAAAGGGGTGAGCCACGACTCATCCTTGCTTGCAAAGACTGAGCCTTTGATGGATGCTACTTTTATACCCAGTCATGATACCTCACCTGCTACCAATTAGCCTGCTTAATGTGGAGTCTTCCAAATCAGTGTTACTTGAATATTCTGTGCACTTTTCAATCTTATTTTAACTCTGTCCTAACTTTTGTTGAGTGTGTTGCAGCCATCAAATTCTAAATTTGTGTATATTTACAAAATACAATTAAGTTGGTCAGTAAAACTATTGAAAATCTTTTCTTTGCACTTTTGTCAGTTAAATAAAGGATCTCGTGAATTAACATATCACAGATTTTTGTTTTTATTGCATTTTGGAAAATATCCCAACTTTTCTGGAAATGGAGTTTGTAGATAATTTGAGATAAGTAATTACATTTTTCATTGTGTTGGTAGCTGAAGCATGGTGCTGTCTGTTAATGAAGCATTTAATTTCAACTGCTCTACAGGTCCTTTTGTTGATAAGGTACATTCAGTCCTGAATACAGTTTCCACCACTTTGCTTCAAATGGAAGGAGAGCTGAATGAACTGGATCGGGAAGCAGGAGATGGTGACTGTGGCACTACGCATGCAAGGGCAGCTCGCGGTCAGTTTCTGAAAATCTGTAACTTGGGAATTTGAAGATAAACGTTGTACTAGTTGGATGGCTAGTGATTGAATGACTAAAGCTTCAATAGTTTGTACCGTCAACTCAATTTAAGCCAGACAATTTAGTAAGATATTTCTTAATAGTTTGATGGCCTGATTGACTCATTTAGAAAGATACTTGTACATAATTTGGTTCAGACCCTCCTTCAGAATTACAGGAAGGGTCCTTGTGTTGTTTCCGTCGTCTAACTGAATTGATGTCACATGCATATTAGAAGTCTTGCTTAAGAAGGAAATGTCTGAAATAGTGATTGAGATAATCACATTAGTAGTAGGAAAAGTTGTTCAGCATCCTTGAAAAATGGGTGAATTATGAAGAAACAAAGGATGAGATTATGGAGATTCCAAGTATAACTTTTAAGTCCTCAGTCTGCCTAAATTGTTTCTGGCGATTGTAAGACTATTAATGTAGCATTGTTTAGAAAGAGAGATTATCAAAGCATTTGCAGATAGTGGACAAGTTAAAGGAATTGCTTTTTAGTGACAGTAGAACCCTTCATTTGAAAGATTACTCAGTATGGATTTGTTAAGGGGAGGTTCTCGTACTATGACAAAAGTGAATTCTTTTAAGAAGGTACAAAGTGGGATTAAAGAGGCTATTGCATTGGATGTAGCTGCATAGATTTTAGCAATGTTTTTGACAATGTCCTACAGGGCAGGCTTATTTTTTAAGAAAATTAAATCCTTGTGGGATCCAAAGAAGGATTTCCAATTGGATTTGAAATTGATTCAATGGCAGGATGCAATTAATGACTGTTTTGCAGATACCACCGTTGGCCAAAAGGATAGAGTAATCCCATGTATGTTTGATTGTGCATGATTTAGTCTTAAATGCTGAGCACATGAGAAAGAGCAAAGATAGGCTATGTTGCTGACAGTAAAGAGGGAAGCTTTAGACCTGAGGAAGAGATTCCAAAGATCAGCCTCAGCTCCAGTAGAACAGGTTCAATCCTGACTTCTGTGTGACAGTGGCACATTCTCCTTTTGATTAGATGTGTTTCCTCTGGGACAATGGAAAGGACAATTATGTTTTGTTGATAAAGAGAGATTAAATGGATTGAGGGGTAAATATCAATGAAGATAAGCTATGTCAGGTCATAACGAGGTGAAGATATGGAAAATATTTATCTTACAATAAGTGATACAACATACTGTAAATCTACTTGTGTTGAAAATATGAAAGCTTGTTAATTAACATCAGTGATCCAGAAATGATTCTGCTTCTCAAACAGCATGTCCAGTGAGCAGTGCTGGAGCGGAAGTAGTGGGCAAAACAACATTAACCAATATTCTGCTAAGTTTGAGGCTCCCATTGTGATGAGCAATGGACTGGGCTTTGTCCATCAATGGGCATGAAAAAACTATCTTGTAATTGGGAATGAAGTGTGAGTAACAAGATTTGTGGATCTACAAGAGAAAGATTTGTATATTTGACTACATGGTGTGAACAAAATCAGACTGAAAGCTATTCATTTGTGTACTTGTTCACCTACCTTCGAAATGCTAATGTTGTGTGAGTGGTCTGTGTGAACAATGGAATGTTGCACAACTGACCTCAAAATCTGTATTGGATGCTGCTTGACATCTGAACGTTTCTGGGTACCTCAGTGTCTCAGCTTATCATAAATATGAGTATCGTGAGTTATTTTTTAGTGCACAAAACACTGTGCTAAAAAGAATTTCTCAGTCAGTAACTGAGACACTTTATTACTTTCAGCCATTAAGGACTTGCTTACATCAGGTGCAGTTCCTGGCAATGGTCATCAGCTTCTTCTGTGCTTAGGCAGAGTGATTAGAGACCAAATGGGTGGATCTTCAGGAGCGGTAAGAATAAATGGTAATTCTATTTCTAACCAGCTAATGAAGGAAAAAAATGCAGTAGCAAAAAAATGACCTGAGGTTAAGATAAAAGCACAGAGATTGATTAATTTTGTCTACCGCCATTAAGTCAGGCAACACACCCAAACATTTGCCATAATTATGAAAGTATATACAGTTCATCTGTTCACTTTAAATTATGAACGTGTTACCACAGTCCTTTTCTTCCTGCAGCCTTGCGTATCTTGAAATCTAGACATTACATCATCATTATCATAGTTTCTACTGCTGCAATGTATTCTTTCTGCAGACAAAATTTGACTATTGTGATCTCCCTTCTACACAATTAAAGCTTTCAGTTAACTTGCTAATGACATTCACTTCATGTTATTTCCAGAGAATTCCAGCAGAATTTCCAGAGTTTTCCTTTAGTTTACAGCATAAACGTACATAAATATATCAGAGTTTATTTGATATATTTTTGATCGCTGGACATTTGAAAATATGATATGATTATGAAGACACGCAGTCCTCTTTTATTGTCATTTAGTAATGCATGCATTAAGAAATGATACAATATTTCCTCTGGTGTGATATCACAAAACACAGGACAGACCAAGACTGAAGGAACTAACAAAACCACATAATTATAACATATAGTTACAACAGTGCAACAATACCATAACTTGATGAACAACAGTCCATGAGCACGGTAAAAAGTTCAAAGTCTCTCAAATGTTCCACATCTCACGCAGACGGGAGAAGGAAGAAAAACTCTCCCTGCCATGCCTGACCACAGTCAGACTCTGAGTCGTCTGAAAACTTCGAGCCTCCGATCAGCTCTCCGACACTGAGTACCGAGCACCATCTCTATCAGAGCGATTCGACCTCAATCTCTGTCGCCAACAGCAGGCTAAGCCGGGGTTTTGAGGCCTTCCCTCCAGAAGATTCACGATTGCACAGTAACAACAGCAGCGAACGGGCGTTTCAGAAATTTCTACAGATGTTCCTCTGTGCTTTCACGTCTGTCTCCATCAAATCAGAATTGTCCACGGCCCCTATTTAACGGATACGGTATCATTTTTCATCAGAGGGCTGCGCACGCGCGGCACGCTGCACTCTCCTCCCGCCATTATGTTGACATTGCCATTAGTTTGCTGCCATGTGCATTGCAAGGTGGAAAACTTGTATTTGATCTGTTTATTCTCATGGTTTGGTTTCAGTCTGATAATCATTTCTTAATCCCTGTCGCTCTATAACCATATAACAATTATAGCACGGAAGCAGGCCATCTCGGCCCTTCTAGTCCGTGCCGAACTCTTACTCCCACCTAGTCCCACCAACCTGCACTCAGCCCATAACCCTCCATTCCTTTCCTGTTCATATATCTATCCAATTTAACTTTAAACGACAACATCGTACCTGCCTCAGCCACCTCTGCTGGAAGCTCAATTCCACACAGCTACCACTCTCTGAGTAAAGAAGTTCCCCCTCATGTTACCCCTAAATTTTTGTCCTTTAACTCTCAACTCATGTCCTCTTGTTTGAATCTTCCCCACTCTCAATGGAAAAAGCCTATCCACGTCAACTCTATCAATCCCCCTCATAATTTTAAACACCTCTATCAAGTCCCCCCTCAACATTCTGTGCTCCAAAGAATAAAGAACTAACTTGTTCAACCTTTCTCTGTAACTTAGGAGATGAAACCCAGGCAACATTTTAGTAAACTTCCTCTGTACTCTCTCAATTTTATTGACATCTTTCCTATAATTCGGTGACCAGAACTGTACACAATACTCTAAATTTGGCCTTACCAATGCTGTATACAATTTCAACATTACATCCCAACTCCTATACTCAATGCTCTGATTAATAAAGGCCAGCATATCAAAAGCTTTTTTCACCACTCTATCCACATGAGATTCCACCTTCAGGGAACTATGCACCATTATTCCTAGATCCCTCTGTTCTACAACATTCTTCAATGCCCTACCATTTACCATGTATGTCCTATTTTGATTAGTCCAACCAAAATGTAGCACCTCACACTTTTCAGCATTAAACTCCATCTGCCATCTTTCAGCCCACTCTTAAATCTCTCTGCAAGCTTTGAAAACCTACCTCATCATCCACAGCACCACCTTAGTATCATCTGCATACTTACTAATCCAATTTACCACCCCATCATCCAGATCATTAATATATATGACAAACAACATTGGGCCCAGTACAGATCCCTGAGGCACACCGCTACACACCGTCCTCCAATCTGATACACAGTTATCCACCATTACTCTCTGGCGTCTCCCATCCAGCCACTGCTGAATCTATTTTACTACTTCTATATTAATGCCTAACGATTGAACCTTCCTAACTAACCTTCCGTGTGGAACCTTGTCAAAGGCCTTACTGAAGTCCATATAGACAACATCCACCGCTTTACCCTCGTCAACTTTCTTAGTAACCTCATCAAAAAATTCAATAAGATTTGTCAAACATGACCTTCCACGCACAAATCCATGTTGACTGTTCCTAATCAGGCCCTGTCTATTCAGATAATATATATATATACCATCTCTAAGAATACTTTCCATCAATTTACCCACCACTGATGTCAAACTCACAGGCCGATAATTGCCAGGTTTACTCTTAGAACCCTTTTTAAACAATGGAACGACATGAGCAATACCCCAATCCTCCGGCACCATCCCCGTTTCTAATGACATTTGACATATGTCTGTCAGAGCCCCTGCTATTTCTACACTAACTTCCCTCAAGGTCCTAGGGAATATCTTGTCCGGACCCGGAGACTTATCCACTTTTATATTCTTTAAAAGCGCCAGTACTTCCTCTTCTTTAATTGTCATACTTTCCATAACTACCCTTCTCGTTTCCTTTACCTTACACAATTAAATATCCTTCTCCTTAGTGAATACCGAAGAAAAGAAATAGTTCAAAATCTCCCCCATCTCTTTTGGCTCCTCACATAGCTGTCCACTCTGATTCTCCAAGGGACCAATTTTATCCCTCACTATCCTTTTGCCGCTAGCATAACTGTAGAAACCCTTTGGATTTATTTTCACCTTATTTGCCAAAGCAGCCTCGTATTTTCTTTTAGCTTTTTGCATTTCTTTCTTAAGATTCTTTTTACATTCTTTATATTCCTTGAGTACCTCATTAACTCCAAGCTGCCTATATTTATTGAAGATCCCTCTCTTTTTCCGAACCAAGTTTCCAATATCTCTTGAAAACCACGGCTCTCTCAAACTTTTAACCTTTCCTTTCAACCTAACAGGAACATAAAGATTCTGACCCCTCAAAATTTCACCTTTAAATGACCTCCATTTCTCTGTTACATCCTTCCCATAAAACAAATTGTCCCAATCCACTCCTTCTAAATCCTTTTGCATCTCCTCAAAGTTAGCCTTTCTCCAATCAAAAATCTCAATCCTAGGTCCAGTCCTATCCTTCTCCATAATTACACTGAAACTAATGGTATTGTGATCACTGGACCCGAAGTGCTCCCCAACACATACCTCCGTCACCTGCTCTGTCTCATTCCCTAACAGGAGATCCAACACTGCCCCTTCTCTAGTTGGTACCTCTATGTATTGCTGCAAAAAACTATCTTGCACACATTTGACAAACTCCAAACCATCCAGCCCTTTTATAGAATGGGCTTTCCATTCTATGTTTGGAAAATTAAAATCTCCCACAATCACAACCTTGTGCTTACTACAAATATCTGCTGTCTCCTTACAAATTTGCTCCTCCAGTTCTCGGTCCCCATTAGGTGGTCTATAATACACCCCTATAAGCGTCACAACCCCTTTCCTATTCCTCAATTCCACCCAAATAGCCTCCTCAGACGAGTCTGCTAATCTATCCTGCCAGAGC
This sequence comes from Mobula birostris, assembly GCF_030028105.1. Taxonomy (NCBI): domain Eukaryota; kingdom Metazoa; phylum Chordata; class Chondrichthyes; order Myliobatiformes; family Myliobatidae; genus Mobula; species Mobula birostris. Next base: position 59,557,997 of record NC_092380.1, on the reverse strand, counting down.
ACCGCTGTTATATATTCTCTGACAAGCAATGCAACACCTCCCCCCTTGCCCCTCCTATTCTATCACACCTGAAGCAATGAAATCCTGAAATATTTAGTTGCCAATCACACCCCTCCTGCAACCACGTTTCACTAATAGCTACATCATCATATTTCCAGGTATCAATCCATGCTCTAAGCTCATCCACCTCTCTACAGTTCTCATTTCTGTCCTCTTTGACCAATTGTTGACCAATTGACCATTTGCAATCTTCTGAAAATGCAAATGTACCATATTTTCTATATTTTCTAAATTTCCTCCGTATCTATTAGAAGTAACTTCCTCAAACAATTCTAGATTAATCCAACGTGGTTTTTCTTTAATAAATCCAGTAGGTCAGTAGTTCCGTGACTAACAGTTCCAGAATCTGTAGAAATTTAGAAGATGATAGTCAGGGTATTCAGTGTCTTCTTTCAAAATTCTGAACTTGTAGATCAATATGTAGGGGTCTCGTCCCGAGACGTTGACTGTACCATTTCCTGTAGACGCTGCCTGGCTTGCTGCATTCACCAGCATTTTTATGTGTGTTCTTGGGACTTGTTGGTTTTCAAATTCACTGATTTTTCTGAAACAATTTTGTGATGAATACTTTGTTCCATTCAGTTTTCATTCTCTTTAGACTGTTTATTCTCCATTATGTCCAGTAGTTTTCTTCTATGAATACAGATGCAAAATACTGATTTAATTCCAATAATATTTCTTTATTCCACATTTTACAATTCCAGTGTCTTATTGTAAGAATGCACACTTGTATTTATAAACAATCTTAGTCGGTTTTTGTTTCTTGCCAATCTGTTCATATATTGTATCCTGCATTTTTTTAAAAAAATCAAATTTGTGGTCCCTTTGTATTGACTTCTAAATGCTCTTAATCCTCAGACCTAATGCTATTTGTGGTAACTCTATAAGCTGCCTCCTTGGTTTTCGCATTATCTTTAATTTCCTTTGTTGGCTACTGATGAATCACTTTCCTTGTTTTCTTTAATTCAAGGGTGTATATTTTTCTCTGCAGCTTGCATTTTTTCGTTAAATGCTAACCATGACTTGTCTGCCATTATATCTATTAGTACCTTTTCCCAATCTAGCACAGGCAACTTTCTCCTCATGCCTTAATATATTTAACTAATCTTCTGGGATTAGGGCCAGCCCTTTGTCCAGCAGAAAAGAAACTTCTTGTTGAATAATTTAGATCGTTTAGACTTTTTGACACTTGATCCTGAGAATGGAAAGATAACAATCGGTAAACACCCCAAAGTTGGCAGGTCTTCTACCACACAAAGTGATGAATGAACAATAAAGGACAAATGTTGGAAACATTTGAGAACTGAAATCTGCCTTTAGAGTTGGGTTCCAGATATTGAGAATCTGCACATCCTTTTACACTGTTTCTGCAAATTAACATTATTTGTTGAATTGACCATTAATTTCACCCCATGTAAAAGGTCACTCGGTTCCACTTTCTAAGAATGAGATGATATTTTCAGCACTCTGATATTGAACCATTGAGCACAATTATACAAAACGCTGTCGTAGGACCCACACCACTGAGGACATACTCTCTTCTCACTGCTGCCATAAGGATGAAGGTAGAGGAGCCTCAAGGCTCACACCACCAGGTGCAGGAACAATTATTACCCTCATCCATCAGGCTCTTAAACCAAGGGGGATAACTTCACTCAACTTCACTTGCACCATCATTGAAAAGTTCCCAGAACCAATGGACACATTTTCAAGATCTCTTTATCTCATTTTCTTAATATTTATTGTTTATTTATTCATTATTGGTGTTTCTTCTTTTTGTATTTGCACAGTTTTGTATTTTCTGCACTCTGGTTAAACACCCTAGTTAGATGGTCTTTCATTAATTCTGTCATGGTTATTCTATATTTTATTGAGTATGCCCACAAGAAAATGAATCTCAGGAATGTATATTGTATATTATGTACTTTGATAATAAATTTACTTTGAATTTTGAACTTTGATTTGGAAGTACATCTATAATGTGATACCCTTTCTGTTGTAGCTGTACAGTATTTCCTTAATTGCTGCAGCACAAAATCTCAAAGATAACAACAATCCTTCTAATTGGTCTGCGGCACTGGATTCTGGCATTAGAGCACTGAAGAGGTTAGTTTGTGTTGAGACTTACTTGGGCTTAAAAACAAATTGGGGAATATTTGTGAAGTGTTGATAATTATTATGAGGGAATAAATGCACACTGGCAAATAGCAAAGCAGCTGAAGAATTTATATACATCTGGAATTTATAAAAACCTCAGCTTTAAATTTATCCAATGACTTGGCCACCACAGCCATCTATGGCAATGAATTCCACAGATTCACCACTCTGACTAAAGAAATTACTCCTAATTTCTGTTCTAAAGGGATGTCCTTCTATTCCGAATCTGTGCCCTCTGATCCTAGACTCCCCCACTATAGTACACATCCTCTCCATATCTATCCACATCTATCTAGACCTTCAACATTCAATAAGTTTCAATGAGGTTCCCCCCTCATTCTTTTAAACTCTAGCAAGTACAGACCCAGATCTATCAAGCAGTCCTCATATGTGAACCCTTTCATTCCCAGCATCATTCTCACGAACCTCTTCTCGACCCTCTCTGATGCCAACACATCCTATTGTGCATAGGGGGCCCAAAACTGTTCACAAAGCTCCACTTACAAAGCCTCAACATTACATCCTTGCTTTTATATTCTAGTCCTCTCAAAATGAATGCTAACATTGCATTTACTTTCCTTAGCACCATTTCAACCTGCAAGTTAACCTTTAGGAAATCCCGCACATAGACTTGCTAGTTCCATTGTATCCAATTATGAACGGAGTAAAATGATTAGTTTTGAAGTTCAAGTTTATTATTGTCATAGGCATACTTATACAGGATATAAATGCCTTGAAAATTAGCTTTTTGCTGCAGCAGCATAGTACAAAATGAGGACAAACATAAGTGTATATTTGTATGTATCACTTACATGTGTGCAAAATAAACAGCATAAACAATGACGTTAGTGCATAGTTAAGAGAGGGAACAAAGTAGTCCAAGGTGGTGGTCAGATTTTTAATTTTATTTCTGGAACCTGATGGCAGCAGGGATGAAGCTGTTAATGAACCTTAAGGTGTGGATCTTTAGGCTCTTGGCTGGTGGCAGCATCAAGAAGAAGGCATGGCCTGGATGTTGGGGGACCCTGATGATAGGTGATGCCGTCCAGAGACATTGCCTCTCGTCGAAGGGACTCTCTGCAACCCCTTGTGTTCCTCTGCATTGGCATTTTCATGCTTAGGCCATGATGCAATCAGTTATGCCTTCTGTGTAAAAAACATAGAAAAGTACAGCACAGTACAGGCCCTTCGGCCCACAATGTTGTGCTGACCCTCAAATCCTGCTTCCCATATAAGCCTCCACCTTAAATTCCTCCATATACCTGTCTAGTAGTCTCTTAAACTTCACTAGTGTATCTGCCTCCACCACTGACTCAGGCAGTGCATTCCACGCACCAACCACTCTCTGAGTAAAATACCTTCCTCTAATATCCCCCTTGAACTTCCCACCCCTTACCTTAAAGCCATGTCCTCTTGTATTGAGCAGTGGTGCCCTGGGGAAGAGGCGCTGGCTATCCACTCTGTCTATTCCTCTTATTATCTTGTACACCTCTATCATGTCTCCTCTCATCCTCCTTCTCTCCAAGGAGTAAAGCCCTAGCTCCCTTAATCTCTGATCATAATGCATACTCTCTAAACCAGGCAGCATCCTGGTAAATCTCCTCTGTACCCTTTCCAATGCTTCCACGTCCTTCCTATAGTGAGGCAACCAGAACTGGACACAGTACTCCAAGTGTGGCCTAACCAGAGTTTTATGGAGCTGCATCATTACATTGCGACTCTTAAATTCTATCCCTCGACTTATGAAAGCTAACATCCCATAAGCTTTCTTAACTACCCTATCCACCTGTGAGGCAACTTTCAGGGATCTGTGGACATGTACCCCCAGATCCCTCTGCTCGTCCACACTACCAAGTATCCTGCCATTTACTTTGTACTCTGCCTTGGAGTTTGTCCTTCCAAAGTGTACCATCTCACACTTCTCCGGGTTGAACTCCATCTGCCACTTCTCAGCCCATTTCTGCATCCTATCAGTGTCTCTCTGCAATCTTTGAGAATCCTCTGCACTATCTACAACACCACCAACCTTTGTGTCATCTGCAAACTTGCCAACCCACCCTTCTACCCCCACATCCAGGTCGTTAATAAAAATCTACATTTCTTTTGCCAAGTCTGTTGATAATACTAAATTTGGGAAGTAAACAGTGAAGTAGGTTACAATGAATTGTAAACAAATCCTGAGCATCAGGGAGATGGGCTAAGGAATGACAACTGGATTTCACTAGATGGATCCATCTCCACTAGATGGATTAGACTGCTGATTCGGAGAAGGCAGACGGTGGGGGTTTGTACTTCATGATAAACTCCCTGTTGTGCTCGGACATAACAGCCTTGTCGCACTCTTGTTCCCCCATCCTGGATCATCTGATGCTTAAGTTCTTGAGCATTCTACTTATCAAGAGAGTTCTTCTCCGTGATCCTCACCACAGTTTACATATCGCCAAAGCAAGTGTTAAACAAGCACCAAATGTATTGAATGCCGTGATAAGCAAACAAGAAACTGCCCACCCCGATACCTTTCAAATCATAGAGTCAAGCTTGTTTGAAGAAGTCTCTGCCCAACTATCAACATAATCCTCCGCAGCAGCAGAAGTCCCAACATACTCAACCATTGTCACACTATGTTAGGAATGACTACTGTTCCATGTCTGGACTGCATTTTGAGAAATCTGATCACCCAGCTGTCCTCTTCCTACCTGCGTACAAATAGAGGCTGAAAAGCAAACTCCAGAGATAATGACAACAAGGAGGTGGTTGCAGGAGCTGAGGCGCAACTACAGAATTGCTTTGAGTTGGTAGACTGGGCTGTGTTCGATGACTCTTCAGAGGATCTGATTGAATGATGGTTCAATGATATCATGGTTGTCATGCACTCCATAAAAAAAAACAGTCATAGGTGAGTATGTCTCCAGAAAATTATTCAGAAGCCCTGGATGAACGATGAGATCTGCAGTCTGCTGAGGGCTAAATCAGTGGCATTCAGGTTTGGTGACCAATTTAAGTACAAGAGGTCTAGGTAGAAAACCATCTCCTGAACAGAATGGCAATTCTGGACCATACTTGAATCACCAAAGGATGCTTGACAGCTTTGGCAGGGCTTGAATGCTATATTGACTGGTTGCATTATAGACTGGTATGGAAACATCAGTGGCCTTGTACAGAAAAGACTACAAAAAGGAGTTGATACGGCCCAGTCCATCATGGGTAAAGCACTCCCCACACTTGAGCCTATGTATACGGAATGTTATCACTAAAAAGCAGCAACCATCATCAAGGACACCCGCCATCCAGACCGTGCTCTCTTCTTGTTGCTGCCATCAGGAAGAAGGTGGGGGACCCTCAGGACTCACAGCGCCAAATTCAGAAGCAGTTATTACCCCTCAACTACCAGGCTGTTGAACCAGAGGGGATAACTTTCACTGAACTGTTCTTAGAACCCATGGACTCACTTTCAAGGACTCTTTATTTCATGTTATCAATATTTATTGCTTATTTATTTATGTATTATTATAGTTTTAGTCAGAGTCCCACAAGTTACGACTGATCAATTATTACAGATAAGATAATTCATAATAACTATCCAGATATAATAATGCAGGATAAATAAGCAGGAATAACTTACTTAATAGATAGAGCCGTGCCAAACACACATAACATACGGAAATCAATAAATGAAAAACATCCAGAAATATGCTGAATTGAAAGGGGAAATTGAAAGACTTTGGAACGTGAACAGGGTATATATACATTGTTCCGATAGTAATATGCACAAATGGTATAATCCCAAAGGCACTACACGATGGCATTAAATAATTAGGGCTACACAGTAGTATCTATGTAAATCTTCAGAAAGCCACAATACTAGAATAGCCCAAAAGTTCTTAGCAATTGAGAAACGAATGTCCTTTGCTATGCCTGTACCTCAGGTTTTAACAGCTTGAGCTGATAAAAAAATATTAATATTAATATTTTCTTTTTTTTTGTACTTGCACAGTTTGGTTTTGTTTTTGCATGTTGGGTGTGGTCTTTTATTGATTCTCTTGTGTTTCTTCTATTTACTATGATTACCCACAAGAAAATGAATCTTAGGGTTGTATATGGTGGCGTACCTGTAATTTGATGATAATTTCAAATTTTGCAACAGTGAATATTGCTTTTGTAGCTGAGGATGAAGTTAAGAGATTTAGGATTCCAAACTTAATGTCTCCTCCAGGCTGGAGGAACTTTTAACGGTCAACAAAACCAAGAAAATATTGAACCATTAAGCACCAGAGGCAAAAACCTATTTAGGCAATTTTAGGCTGATCTTCACAATGTATAGATACTTCATGGGAGGGCTTGTGGATAGAGTATTAGCGTCAGAAACTCTGCTGTCATTTCAATAGGAATGGAATATTAGTAGCTGAATGAATGTCTTTAATTGCATTTATCTGATGGCGTAGCAATGACTGATATATCCTTGTAGGAATTAATGCATATGTCCATGTCTCCTTCCTTGAGGTCCTAGGTCCACCTTGGTTCACCCAGCCATCGCCATTACAGCATCTCCAGTCGTTCAACACTGCTCGTTTCGACTGAATGCATATTGCAATAGATTCGGGGGCATATTTGCACCACACTTTGTAGATTGTGGAAGGTGTTTGAACATTCTGCAGTCAGGTCTCCTGATGCCACTGGGTGTCCTTAGAAATACTAAGGAAAGCAAAACAAGATTTTATTCTACTGAGGCTATTCTATGGCTGTCATAAAACTCCACACTGGATTGTGAATGGAAGTGCAGGATACAGTGTCACCTGACATGAACTCAGCTCACAATGACTATGATCATAAATTACAACTGAATCACATAGTATTGGAAAAACGGGCACAACACAATCCGTTATAGTACTGTTCAAAAGTCTAGAGTATATACATTAAAGTACAAATAGCTAGGGTGTCCAAGACTTTTGCACAATGCTATAATATTTTTATGTACTGTACTGCTACCATAAAACAAAAACACATTTCATGACATATGTGAGTACTGATAGCCCTGATTCTGATATGGGTTTCTATTGTGGCCTGAGAGTGGGAAGTAGGCAGGAAGAGGGGAATCATGGTTGGAAAAAGGGGAATGGGGTGGGGGGGGGGGGAATGGAAAAACATACTGTAATGATCAATTATACAATTGTTTGGAAACAAATAACCTTGCCTGGGTGTCTCAGGGCTGGATGTCTCTGCATAAATGGCATTCCCCCCCTTTCCCTCCCATTCCTGGCACCCCTTCTCTGCTACCTGTCTCACACCCCTCCCGTGGTGCTACACTCTCACAATTCACAACATCCTTTGCTCCCGCCAGATTTACAAAGCGCTCTCTCTGCTCCACATTGACAAATACAGTACTGTGCAAAAGTTTTAGGCACCCTAGCTATATACTATGCGTATATATGCCTATGACTTTTGCTCAGTACTGTATTTCTTAGGTAAAATACTTAATTTTAGGATACCCAGTGCTAACTGTTTTTGCATTAATTAACACTTTCCTTAAAGTACATAAATATATTAGAGATTTTTTTTTACAAATGTTATTTACATTTTAAAATAATGTTTAGCCTCCTAAAGCAGAAATGCTGATACAGAATCTTTAAAATCTTCTGTCAAAATAAAATAAAGTAACATTCATGAAGTCTTGGGGACTAAATATGGAAAAACAAAATTTCCTCTGCAAGAATTTTAATATGTGTATACCAATATAACACCTTTTCAATTTTAGTATTCAGCAAACAGTCCTGGTCTGAAGATTCTAGATCTTCTTGTAGTGCTGAATTATTTTCGGATTTTGCTTGGGATTAAATGTTTTCTGGCTTGACTTCTCTTTCTGGATTGCTGATGTGACTGTAATACTTGTCCAAAATGCCTAATATTTTTATTTCTGGGCAGGTATGGAGGTGCAGAGCTAGGAGACAGGACCATGGTGAGTTCTGTAATTTATACATGAAGACATCCAATTAAAGGGAAATACTGAGAATAACAGATATTACAGCAGACAGTAAGGATATTTAATCTAGACCATTGGTTTTACGTTGACCTTAGAGGGATATTCTGCCTCTTAGTCCTAGTGGCTTTGTTGTCAGATAAATCAATGACTGTAAGTACAGGCAACTGCCATGGAGGGAGCGCGTTCCTAGAAAGTGGTTTGTATCATGATTTTACATAAAGTGAAGCTTCATCATTTGTGCATGCATCAAGAAATGTAAATTGGGAAAAAATTGTTGATTAATGTACTATGCTTCATACAGATTCTAAGAGGCTGAATGTTATTTCATGCCTCATATTTCTGAGTTGTGATTTGTGAATTCTATAAGACTAAATTTCTGTTACTTGAATGGCAGTAATGTGAGGGTTGCCTACGCTGAGTTGTACACTACTTTAATTTCATTTCCCATTCCCATTCCGACATGTCAGTCCATGGCCGCCTCCACTGGCATGATGAGGCTACACTCAGGTTTGAGGAGCCACACCTTATATTCCATCTGGTAGCCTCCAACCAGATGGCATGAACATCGATTTCTCAAACTTCCAGTAACGCACCCCCCACTTCACCATTCCCCATTCCCTTTTCCCTCTCTCACCTTATCTGCCCATCACCTCCCTCCTTTTCTCCACCCCCTTTTCTTTCTTGCATGGCCTTCTGTCCTCTCCTTCTAGATTCCCCCTTCTCTAGTCCTTTATCTCCTTCACCATTCAACTTCCCAGCTCTTTATTTCACCCGTCCCTCTCCCCACCTCCTGGTTTCACCTATTACCTTGTGTCTCTTCCTCCCCTTCCCCCACCTTCTAACTCTGACTTCTCATCCTTTTTTCTCCAGTCCTGTTGGAGGATCTCGTTCGAAACGTTGACTATGCTCTTTTCCATAGATGCTGCCTGGCCTGCTGAGTTCCTCCAGCATTTTGTGTGTGTTGCTTTGATTTTCAGCATCTGCAGATTTTTTCTTGTTTCTGAGTCGTGCAGACCTGGAAGCCACCAGGTTTAATAATCCTTTATGGTATTGATTTTGGGGTTCACTCAGTCTGGTGTCATAGAATGCATGATGATAGAGGTTCCTTTCCTGTTAACACTTCATGTACAACACCTGGTATGTGGAGAAACTTCCCCCAAACATTGATTCTCCATCCCTGTTGTGCAAAAACCCAGACAAAATAAATATGAGGTGATATCACTGGACAGCAATTTTTTTCGAAGTGTTGCTTCTTCAGAATTTTTTGTGGTTGTGGTAGACCACTTGAAGCTGAACACAAATATAATTTCAGGCTACTTTTATCACATGAATTTGGAGAAACAAGAAATTAACTTTTATTGCATAATGGTGCTAATGCTAGAAATGTCTTATTGATGATTTTCATGTGTACTCGGTGTCTGACGCTTCTCACTTAAGTGTCCAACAGTAATCATCCAGCATTGATGGATTCCAGTTGCCCTGAGACCACTTCTCCGTGAGTACAAGTCCTGGTGAAACCTTTCACCATGCTCATCACTGACAGTGCCAAGATTTGCAGGGAAGAAGTCTGATCGAAAATGCAGAAAATGAATCTTTAGTGATATGTTGCACTTTGTGGATTTGTATTCTTGAAGCATGTAGTCAACCAGCTGCGTGTAGTTTGGTGCTCTGTAGCTGTCAAGAAATCTTTCAGCAACATCCTTGAATGGCTTCATGTGATTTTCTCTAGTCCCTCTTGATGTTCTTCGAATTCCTGTGATTGATGTCCTGTTTGATTTGTAGACCGACAAAAATGCCTCCTTTAATCTTGGAATCTAGGAAACATCAGTCTCATATACTGAAATCCTTCACGGAAATCTTTGTGCCTGGTTACAGCAAATTCCATCCTTGCGGCCTCGAACCCAGTAATTATGCTTTTTCCTTTGGCAAACTCGTTTAACTCACTTAACTCAAATTGAATTACCAGATGAGGCTCATACGTTATAGAGGGTTCAAAATCTGTGTCAGCGTCAGTGTAATTTTCTGTTTTGGTTCATGCATTATGGCATCTTTGTCTGTCTCCTCTAGACACCATGTCTCTGATGGCTTTGGTACTGGAAGACTATTATCATGCGGCACAGGTCTCATGGTTGAAGGAAGATTGGGGTATTCAATTGATTTCTTGTTTTTAGAAGAGAAACCAGATACACTGGTCAGACAGAAGGAGCTGTCACATGATCCTTCTGCTCTCACCATATCATCAGGACTGCAAATGGCAATGACTTCCGAGTACCTCTGATTCAAACTCTAAGATTGACAGTGCATGTTGTGCAACAAATGTGAGGAGCCTAGGCATTGTCTTGGTCACCAATTTTACACCCAAAATAGAGCCTATAGGCTTTCTTAATAAAAGAAGTCATGCTCCGTCTTTGAGATTTTAGTGTATACTTGCCACAAACATAACAAAGTATAATGCCTGTTTCAACACTGGTGAGACATTTTGCTATCACAGATACTCCTGAAAAAACAATTACTTTATTATAATGAGTATACACACTATGCTATGCACCGTGGAGCATGTGCACCAGCATGACCAGAAACCAATATACATGTAAGTACAATGCATTGAATGCTGTGTGTGATGTTTTTGTAGCTTTTTCTAAAACCTGTCCTGCCCAGGCATGCCTGCCCAAGATAAAAACTTACCAGCTTACATTGTGGGCAACATTTTAATTGACTTGAATTATGAAATGAAATAATAAATATAGGCAATTTTTAAAATGGTGCATGATAGGGAAATCTCGTGATTTTCATGATCAGCAGTCAAAATCTGTAAGATACACTCAAAAGTATTCAGGAAGCAAAATCTTTGTCCAGTGTATTTAATGCAACTAAAGTTGCCAAGAGGATTTAATTTATTACGAAGATTTTTTTTAAGTATTCTTTTTATTTCATGGAGAGAAGGATCCAGAAGTTTATAAAGCATAACGATTTTGTTTTTAAAATTATTTTTGTGATCAAATGCCTCCATAACTTCGTCTTTCAAAAATGCAACCTCCTCCAGCCCTTTCTCCATTTATTTTTCTACTTGCTTACTTCCATTTCAGGCCTTGTTTTGCCGCCCTTGGCTCTTCATGCTAATATCCTCTCTAAAACCTACCTTTTTCAGTAACTTGCCTTTCTTAATTTCATTCTTTAATTTTTGTCCTTTTGGCTGTGGCTGAGGAGGAAGGATTGGGGAACTGACGAACCCCATTGGAAGCTGTACCAGGGCTAAGGAGTTAAACATCAATGAGCAGTGGTCCCAGCTGACCTAAGGGCACTGTCGGAGGTGTGGCAGGCAGCAATGCCAAGCAGGAAACAACATCTTCCTGTAAATCTCATTGTCAATGACCTATACTAAAGTAAATATTTGCAAACAGTGATTATAGGTTCTTCCAAAATAAAAACATGTCCCTGAAATTAAAGTTGAATTATTGAGAAGAGCTGATTTTAGATTTCATGATTGATTTACATTGTTAATTTTCTGGACATTTCTTCAAGGCTAAGGTGACGGCTACCAACATACTGGCAAATTATGGTTCTTGACACAAAGTCACCAAGCTTTGGTGTGAGAGAAAAACCTAAGTCAAAAATGGCTGTTTTCCCCACAGTGAATACCACATCCAGTTGTAATAAGCACAGCCTTCTTTCAGGTTTGTCTGCAAAACCTGTATACTGTCATGATTTGTAGCATTCACTGCACCAGCTTAAGTTCTGCTGATTAAATCTAGATGCTTATCAGAGAGTTGATTCTAATCATCAAGGGGGAATGTTAGGCTTCTACAGCCTTTGTTTTACATTGTCAGTCAAAAAAGGCTTTGAGATTTCAGAACCAAATTTAATCCTTCATTTGCTTCTAGAGCAAACCCTCGAGTGTACAGTTTTAAGGTATTGTTCAACATCCCCCAATCAAAGTCATCATACCAGCACGAAAGATTTTCTGGAGCATATATTCGGTTGCTGGTAACATGCTGGTCCCAAGTTAGATCAAAGATGCAGTATATCGAAGACAATGAAGATGAAAGCTGTTCAGTCAGCGTTCCTGCTGTGAATATATTTCACTGTCATAAAGTGCAACTGATACCTTAGTTCTCTCAGTGAGTGGTTTAATGCTCCAGATAGGTGGAGCATATTTGCTGAAGGTGAAAACTTACTACTAATATGTGCACTCAATTCTCTTTCAAGGTTTTTGCAGTTGATTATGTCTGAACCAAAATAGCAAGAATTGTCTGAACCAAAATACCAAGAATGTTCCACTTAAACCACTACTACATTGGTGGTTAAAGAATGGAAAGGGTCACACCAAACCTTCGAGAGTTTGCTGCACACGGGCTTAATTTTTGCTTGTATTCCAAATGATGTTTCATTTTCCCCTCTGTGTTAGCTTGACCCAATGTGTGCTGCTGCAGACATACTACACAATATGACAGATGAAGGTGACAATGTACTGCAAGTTTTAGCTGAGGCTGTGCAGGTAAGAGACAACCTGTTCTCATACTTGTTAAGGAAGCAAATAGCAGTTGCGGCTCCAGTTATGACCAATATCAGGTTCACTTGCTAGAGAATATCTACATGTGTATCAGGTAAGGACTTGTTTGGATTTCGTTGAGTCATGCAGCATGGAAATAAGCCCTCAGGTCCAATTTTTACATGCTAACTAAAATGTTTATCTGAGCTAGTGCCTTTTATTTCAATGTGACCCATATTCTTATAGGTCCCTTTTATCCATTTGATTGTCCAAATGTCTTTTAAATGTTGTTATTATACCTTCCTCAATCACTTCCTCTGGCAATTTGTTCCACCCACTAACAACCCTCTATATGAATAAGTATTTGTTTAGAGAGCTCAAGGTAAAAGAACCCTTTGGTCAGATGTTTCAATATTACAGTGGAGGAAATGGAGTTACAGAGAGAGGAGAGAAGAGCTGACCAAAGTTGATTGGAAGGGATTGTTAGCAGGGATGACAGCAGAACAGCAATGGCTGGAGTTTCTGGGAGCAATTCAGAAGGTACATGATAGATACCATCCAAAGGTAAAGAAGTATTTTGAAGGAGGATGATGCTACAGGTTAAAGCAGTAGTAAGGGAGGCAAATGCAATGCTAGAATTAACTGGGATATAAAAGCAAGGGTGTAATTGAAGCACCTTCAATAACTCCAAAAGACTGCAGTTTGGTAAAATACTGAAAGGCTTTTCTTCGCTGTACAATACGACCTCCACAGTGAGTGTCTGACCCCGGACTGAGGGGAAGGGGCAAGGCGAAAACCTTTATACAGGACTCTGTGGGAGGAGCCACAGGGGCAGTCAACAGAGGGGCGTGTCCAGACAGTTAACCCAGTTACAACATATATACATGGTTTACCACAGTAATACTGAGGCTTTATAAGGCATTGGTCAGATCACACTTGGAGTATTGTGAGCAGTTTTGGGCCCTTTGTCTAAGAAAGGACCTGCTGGCATTGCAGAGGGTCTAGACGAGGTTCACAAGAATGATCCTGGAAATGAAGGGGTTAATGTATGAGGAGTGTCTGATGGCTCTAGGCCTGTACTTGCTGGAATCTAAAAGAATGAGAGGGGGAATCTCATTGAAACCTACCAAATATTGAAAGATCTGGATAGAGTGGGCATGCAGAGAATGTTTCTAATATTCTAGGACTAGAGGCCATTGCATCAGAATACTTGGACATCCCTTTGGAACAGAGATGAGGAGAATTTTTTTAGCCAGTGGGTGGTGAATCTGTGCAATTGATTGTCATAGATGGCCATGTAGGTCAAATCATTGGGTTTTGAAGCATTGAAAGCGAGGGTTAATAGGCACCTAGTTAGAAAGGTTGTCAAAGGTTATGGGGAGAAGGCAGGAGGATGGGGTTGAGAACGAAAATAAATCAGCCATGATTGAATGGTGAAGCAGACTCAATGAGCCAAATGTCCTAATTCTGTTCAGTGTTTTGTAGTCTAATTTCCCCTCATGTTCCTTCAGACTTTTTTCTCCTGTTGCCTTCTGTGCTCTATAGTTTCCTGTGCTCCCCTACACTCGGGGGAAAAAGACTGTGACCATCCACCATAAGTGTGCACCTCATTATATATACCTCTGTAGGTTGCCTCTTAACCTCCCATTCTCCAGGGGAAAAATGTCCCAGTCTCACCTTATAACTTGAGTCCTCCATTCCCAGTAACATCCTCATGAATCTTTTTTGCACTGTTTGCAGCTTAATGACATCCTTCTTATAAACAAGCATTGCTCATAATACTCTGACTTGTACAGTTGTAACGTGATGTCCCAACTTCTGTATTCTGCCTTGACTAGTGAAATCAAGTGTGCCAGACAATTTCTACACCATCTTGTCTAACAGCACCACTATCAGGGAGCTGTGTTCCCTGATTCCCTAAGCCTAGTTCTTTCTGTTCTACTGTCCAGGTCTTACCATTTATTCCATAAGTCTTGCCCTTGTTTAATTGACCAAAATGCAGTATCTAACATTTACCTGAGTTAAATTCCATCTGCTACTCATTGGTTTGCTTGCTCTGTTCACCTAGATCTTGTTCTAATCTTAGATAACCTTCTTCTCTGTCCACTACCAGTTTCCATCTGCAAATGTACTGACCATGTTAACAACATTGTCATTCAAATCATTGATGTAAATGACATATGACAGAGGGCCGAGCACTGATCTTTGTGGCACACCACTGCTCACAGGCGTCTAATCTGAATAACAACTCTGAGTCCTTCCACTAAGCCTATTTTGTACTGGTTGGCTAAATCCCATGTGATCTAGCCTTCCAGATCAGCCAATCATGCAAGGCCCTGCTTTTGTCAGCATTGATAGTATCTACCATCATGCTCTCGTCAATTCTCTTAGTCACCTCTTCAGAAAAAAGCCTATTCATGTTCATGAGACAGAAATTCCCATGCACGCAGCTATGCTGACTATTCCTGATCAGTCCTTTCCCTTCCAGAGTTTTGATAGATCTGATTGCTTAGAACCACATTCTAGTAGCGTTTCTATCTCTGATGTTGGGCTCACTGGCCTGAGGTCCCTGGCTTTCCTTGCGACCTTTCTTAAATAAAGGCATTGAATTAGCCACCCACCGATTTTTCAGTATCTCACTTATGGTTAAGGATAATGCAAATGTCTCTGCTACTTCTTCCCTGGCTTCCCTCGATGTCCTGGGATGCAGTTGATTAGGCTCCGTGCATTTATCCACCTTAAGAGCACCAGCACTCTTGAAATGTGGAAAAGTTCCAGTACTTTATTATTTGTTTCCCTTAATTTCTGAGCCTCCATGGTCTTCTTCACAGTAAATAGAGAAGAGAAATTTTCATTTAACACTCACCCATCCACATTACTTTTTAATGGTAGTTGCCTGGTAACACTTATGCTCTTAATAACTTATAGAATCTCTGAACATACTTCTTTGCCTTAACTGCTAAAGCTCTCTCATGTCCATTTTTTGCCCTCCTTATTCCCCTCTTGTGTGTTCTCCTACATCTCTTGTACTCATAGGATTCAATTGATCTCAGCTGTCTATAGTTTACACTTCCTTTTATCAGACCAGAGTCTCAATATTCTTGTAAATCAGGGTTCTATAATACAGCCAGATTTGCCTTTCACTCTAGTGGGAGCACACTGTCTGAGCTCTTTGTATTACTCTTATAAAAACCTCCCACTTGACAGACATCCCTTTACCTGCAAACAGCCTATCCCAATAACCTGTGCAAGTTTCTATCTAATACCTTCATAATTTGTCTTGCCCCAATTTAGAACCTGTTAACATTCACTACATTTGACTGGTCTTCCACCACTCAGAGCAAAATGAGAAAGGTGGTTATTTGGGCTAAATTTTCACCATCAGAAGTTAAATAATGCAGGTTTTCTTTTTCTCCCCCCCCCCTCTTTCTTTCTTCCTTTTTCTTTCTCCCTCTCCTCTAATACATTAATACCTTTTAGTCATTAGCATTGTATTAATATTTATGTACATCTAAGATGTGCTCTGAAAGGATATAATAATAGTTTTCAACTGTAACTTCATTTTCCCCTTTGAATCTCATTGTTTTTGCTCCATAGTGAAATAATATAATCCTGATGTTCACATTTCTAACATAAAACATGTATTTTCCATCTTTGGGTAAAGAGCAGGTTCTATTTTTTTACAGACATTCTTAATTTGTGTGAGAGAGAGGGAGCCTGTCTGAGATGTCGAAGTGTTGGGATGGACAGTAGTTCTGATGGAGTCTAGATCACGGTCTCTGGGGGCTTTGCTATTGGTGGACGGTGGGGGTTGATGCTTTTGCTGGAGCAGGTGGGGGGAGGAGGACGGGTAGGGTTGATCATTGTGCATGGGAGGGGAGCAGGGCATTTTGAAGTTCTAACATTTTCTGCCATTCATTTGGGTTTCTTTGTTTTGCGGACATCTGCAAAGAGTAAGGATTTTAGGCTGTATACTGGTATGCATTCTCTGATATTAAATTGAATCATTGATTAAAATTACTTGATATGGTCACCATATTTCCACAGTATTGTAATAACTGACATCAACAGCACATAAGACTGATCAGAATGCTATAATTAGAGAGAGAGAGAGAGAGAGAGAAATCAACAGCACATAAGACTGATCAGAATGCTATAATTGGAGAGAGAGAGAGAGAGAGAGAGAAAGGGAACTATGCCTGCTGTTCATATACACGTATGTCAGGCTATTGAATTGAGTACTATGGGATCCATTCATATATACGATTGTCTATAAACTATGTGTTTATAACCCAAGGATGGCTTGTAATTATTTGAATGTAAGTGGACAGACCAGTGGTCAACACAGTACATGATGTATGGAAGGCAACATTTTCTGAGTGTGATTTGATGCAGCCAGTTACACTGATCCCAAGACTAGGTTGAGCAATGTACGTAGAGACTACATTGTAGATTGCGGATTGTTGTCTTTTCATTTCTTCTTTCTGTTTCCAGAAAGCTGAAGCAGCTGCAGAATCTACGAAAAATATGAAGGCAAAGGCAGGACGGGCCAGTTATATTTCTTCAGCCCAGCTCACCCGACCTGACCCAGGTGCTGTGGCCTTCGCTGCCATTTTGAAAGCCATCTTAACAGCACTGAAACAGCCCACTCCTAAAGCACAAGAATGAGGAGCCATTTTTTAGGAATGTAAAATGAATGTAAATTCATTACCATTCACATACTTTGTATACTCTGCACACACAATTACCCAATCTTGTTGGTCAGTGGGCACTGTCATTATTGCTGATTTGCATTTGACATCTACCTGTATGCACATTTTCCCTACATCAGTTAATACTAAAGATGATGACCATCCTTGAAAAGACCAACAGTATTTGTAATATAATTTGGCAAATGGATAGTGGTTGTTGTGGGGTTCCACCTTTTACATTTGCTGAGTGTTTGATTTCATAAAGAGTCTGATTGGGTGATATTCACATTGAGCACTGGACTAACTTCATTCAGCTGTTGTTTCCATTTCAGAAACTTTAAAAGACTGAAACCAAATGGTAATTATAAAAAGACTCGTATAAAACCTAACACCATGGGTTTGGGGGGTAGTGCAAAATCAAGCGCAAGAACTTTGGTGATCTTATAAATACTAATCTACGGTTTATTATCAGCAATGCAATATTCTCAATAATTAATAAAGTGATTAGTACTACAACAACATTCTGAGTCCTCCAGTCCACCAAGTGCATGACAACCATCAAATATGCTTTTACACTAATCTTGCATTAATCACAGTATATTCTACCTACACTACCAGCATCTGCAGAATCTCTAATGTTTAAATTAGCCTGATGTTGATTAAGTTCCCTTCCACATCTACAGTTATGTGTCGGTGGAAAGGTAAAATTGACTAATGTATGCTTTTTTGTTGGAATAGGAATGGAGGTTTCAGAATGATAATTCTCACTTTGTCTTTACAGTTCTGTTACTGCTTCCACCTGAATTCAATGGTCTATGAATTCAGTGGGTGAACTCTAACACAGTGTGAGGGCAAATGAACTTAGCATGGAACCATTAGCAACTCAAATGGAACATTACAGATTTTCACTTTAAAACAGTTTTCTGATGCCCTCTTTTATAAGGCCCAGGATAAACCTTGTTTCTCAATTCAGCTTTTTAAAATTATCATCTTAATCATGATTGTCACTTGTATTCTGGGCATTGAAACACTTGAAACAAATCTTCAGGTATTTAATTTGAGGTAATATTTCTGTATATACAGTATCTTAAATTTGAATTTCACAGTGGGAAATTCTAATCTGGGTTTGAGAAGCATGATTATTCATGTTGACACTTTTTTACTAAGCCAGTTCCATACGTAATGTTAATGAGGCACTATTATTTATAAATTTATATGATGTCAGAAAAGCTGGTCTGGTTATTGTCGAATGATAACCCTTAAATCCCATTGAGGATTCAGATAAATTCCTTCTTGATGATGTAGCCAGTGATGATGAATGTTTTAATGCATGTTGCAGATTTAATCTTGTGAGTGAGGAACCATTGAGTATGTGTGTCTTTAACTCTACCTTGCATGTGTTACAGGACATAAATAATTGCAGCCCTTGCCCTTGTAAGTGATGGAGCTTGAGACTTTGTCATGTGTGATTGATGAAGTTCTGATGAGTACCTAGACTCTCTTAGTGGATGTCACACATTGCAGGTTGAGGTCTTAAAGCTGAAGCTAGATTTAGATTCATTTATCACATGTACATCAAAACACACAATGAAATGTGTCATTTGTGTTAACAGCCAACATGCCTAAACGTGCTGGGGGTAGCCTGCAAGTGTTGCCACACATACTCATGCCAAAATACCATGCTCCATAGAACACAGAACACAAAAATACAGAACATACCTAGAGACAAAGCAGTAACAGCAAAACAACCCCTGTGTCGTTCTCCCAGTGCACGTACATAGTCCTCTAACCACAGGAC
Source organism: Mobula birostris (assembly GCF_030028105.1). Classification (NCBI taxonomy): domain Eukaryota; kingdom Metazoa; phylum Chordata; class Chondrichthyes; order Myliobatiformes; family Myliobatidae; genus Mobula; species Mobula birostris. The sequence goes on along the minus strand of NC_092380.1, from coordinate 59,538,825 downwards.
AGACTGTCTTCAGCCTCCAGCAGACTTGGGGTTCTGGACATCGGGCCTTTGGGCTTTAAGCTGTACGTCTGGACAAGCTACAGGCTTCAATCTTTGGTATCCACCCAGGACCCGGACTCCAGGCCTCTAATCATGTACACATTAATAGCATTATTCAATCCATTTGGTGTACAGTCTCTCTTGAAATCTTGACTCAATTTGTAGAGATGTGCAAAGGTTTTGCATGTTATGGACTTAAGAAACTTGCTATAGAAGGTGGAGTCCAGGATGTGCTCTTACAAAAATGCTGATTAACTTGTTCAACTTAATAATGGACAATTGTCTCTTCAAACCTTCCAGCTCCAAAGAACGAAATACAGTATTTCTGCTCCATGTAAAATGTGCGAGTAAAGACAATTCCTTTAAAACAATTCAATGCCAAATTTCTTATGTGTTAAACACTTTAATTGGATATAAGGGCCTTAATAGACATATCAAATTTGCATTACGTAGAGATCGAGGGCAAGAGTAAAGCTGCAGTGTTCAATTATAAAAACTGCACAAGGCACCATTTAATATTCTGATTCAGGTATACAGTTGAAGTTGGTCACAAATGGTGTTTTAAACTGTATTATTGTAATCTGCAGTTGTGTTCTTGAACTTGACCATAGGACCATAAGACATAGGAGCAGAATGAGGCCATCGAGATTGCTCTGACTTCCATCATGGTTGATTTATTATCCCTCTCAGCCCTATTCTCCTGCCTTCACCCTGTAATCTTTGATGTCCTTACTAATAAAAAACCTATCAACCTCTGCTTTGAATATTACCAATGACTTAGCCTCTACAGCCGTCTGTGACAATGAGTTCCACAGATTCACCAGCCTCTGGCTGAAGAAATTCAAGTATAATTGTCACTCAACTGTACATGATTACCCGCAAATACAGCCAAATGATTCAGCGTTACCTCGGGGCCAAAGTGCAAAACACAGTACCAACAGTCATACACAGCTCACGGCACATAGAAGATAGCAAAAAAATACAGTCACAAAGAAAAAGATAGTCCAAGTCTCTGAGTCCATGTGCGTTGTAGCAGTCTGCGGTGGAGCACAATACAGATTGTCTTCTGCCAAGTGAACACGGGATGGCAGCACCAACTTCAATTCCTCTCCTCTGGCTGGCCACAAACACGCAACACCCCAGCCCGAGGCCTAGTCCTTCCTACAACTGAAACCACAGGGCACGTACAAAATAGCAGTAAAACACAGTCTGAGATGGCTTGCGAGCTCCAGTGGACAGCATCAGATGCAGTACTTTTGCCGAGAGCTGGTGAGGGTATTGGTCTAGTCTCATCCAGACAGGCTGCACCTGAATCTACAGCTGGAGACCTAGTTCTCTCTGCGACCGAGGCCCTGTGGCTCGAGACCTAGTCCTCTCTGTGACCAAGGCTCTGTGGCTCGAGACCTAGTCCTCTCTGCGATCAAGGCCTCGCGGCTTGGGACAGCCGGAAGACCCGGAGTCCACGGACCAGACCATAAACCGGGACGCAGACTTCACGGACCGGACCATGACAGGATGAGGAAGTGGCGGGATGGGTTAGTAAGTTTGCTGATGACACAAAGGTTGGAAGTATTGTGGATGGTGTGGAAGGCTGTCAGAGGTAATAGTGGGACATTCATAGGATGCAAAACTGGGCTGAGAAGTGACAGATGGATTTAAACCCAGATAAGTGTGGAGGTTCATTTGATAGGTCAAATATGATGACAGAATATAGTATTAATGGTAAGACTCTTGGCAGTGTGGAGGATCAGAGGGATCTTGGGGCATGAGTCCATAGGACGCTCAAAGCAGCTGCGCAGGTTGTCGCTGTGGTTAAGAAGGCATACGGTATTGGCCTTCATCAATCATGGAATTGAATTTAGGAGCCAGGAGGTAATGTTGTAGCTATATAGGATGCTGGTCAGACACAGCACTTGGAGTACTGTGCTCGGTTCTAGTCGCCTCACTACAGGAAGGATGTGGAAATTATAGAAAGGGTTTAGAGGAGATCTGCAAGGATGTTGCCTGGATAGGGGAGTGTGCCTTATGAAAACAGGTTGAGTGAACTCAGCCTTTTCTTCCTGGGGCGATGGAGGATGAGACGTGACCTGATAGAAGTGTATAAGATGATGAGAGGCACTGATCATGTGGATCATCAGAGGCTTTTTCCGAGGGTCGATATGGCTAACACAAGAGGGCACAGTTTTAAGGTGGTACAGAGGAGATGTCAGGGGTAAGTTTTTTTTTTACTCAGAGAGTGGAGAGTGCGTGGAATGAGCTGCCAGCGATGGTGATGGAGGCGGATACGGTAGGGTCTTTTAAGAGACTCCTGGATAGGTACATGGAGCTCAGAAAAATAGAGGACTCTGGATAACCCTAGTAATTTCTAAGGTAGGGACATGTTCGGCACAACTTTGTGGGCCGAAGGGCCTGTATTGTGCTGTAGGTTTTCTATATTTCTATGTTTCTATATCCACACTATCTAGGCCAACTATATCCACACTATCTAGGCTTTCTCAACCTTTTTGCCCTGAAGGGACCCTTGGAATAATTTTCAGGTCTCATGGAACCACTCATAAAAATAATTATATCTAGAGCTCACAGTACTTTAGCATGATCAGTGTGGAGATATAATAATCCAAAAATAATTGTCAATGCTCTTTGAGTGGAGAATAATTTTTTAGCCAACTTATCTTCCAAAAAAAAGGACAGTTAAACTTAGCTTACCTTTCTTGAAATTACTCTTTCTTTCTCATTCATAAGTTTTAAAAATCAATTGTTTTTTTTCAATTTTGGGTCAAACTTGAGATAAACACACACAGATTTCTATCCTTGCTCTTGATGCTTGTTAAACAAGAAAAAAGCTTGCTCACACATGTAAGAAGTTGAAAACTGCAGGAAAATGTTCATTTCTTTCCTATGAATGGCAGGATGCTCTTCTTTCACAGAAATCCAGAAGTTGTCCAGGGGTGGATTAGTACATCTCATCTTGAGTGCATGATCAGAGTGTAGCTCATAATTCTTCCTCTTCTCTCAAACTCAAGTTCTCAGGCTCAGCAGAAGATTCAGAGAAAGGGTTCCTCACCCAGTCATACAGATGTTTTGAAAAGGAGGAAAATACTGTCAATTTTGTCCTGCAGTTCTTCCAGGTGATTTTCAATAAGACTCGAGACTTTCTGATCTCCTTCCTCACATTTAAGCCCTAGCAGCAGGTGAAACATTTCAAGATTTCCTTTTGCAGCATGATTTTTCCAGAGATTTGTTTTTCTTTTATATCCAAGAATCTTGTCACTTGAAGTCAAAACATTTTCTCCAGGGCCTCGCAGAGACTTGTTCAACTGGTTCACATGATGAAAAATGTCCGTTCAGTAGGCTAGTTTCTGCAGCCATTCCTCATCTTCAAAGCACTTAGCAAAATCTGGCCTACTATTTTCTTGAAAGTACTCCTGCAATTTACCTTTCAGCCCAAACACCATCTGGAGAACTCTTCCTCTGCTAAAGCACCAGATTTCTGTATGTAGCAGGAGGAGATTGGTGTGCTCTTTGTCCAGGTTTTTACAGTTTTTTAAAACATTTTCAAGTGAACTGATCTTAAAGCTACTAAATAACTTGCTTCCTGAGTCCTTCTGCTGACTGTGACGTTGTTTTCAAAAGCTTTAATGTTTGTTTTGAGATTCCAATAGTCATTTAAAATTATCAGTACATTTACATGTCATATGGCTGTGATTTGTGTAGTGTCATTGGCTAGAGCCATTGCTACATTTGTAAGTTGTTTACAACAGACTAGACACAAGTATAACTTGGATCACCAGTCCATTGTAAAACCCACTGTTAAGTAGCTTCCGTTGTAAAGATATGGAAGCTACTTATGGTAGCTGAGTACTTTAGTCCCATCCACTGCTTTTTATCTCCAGGACCCAGAAGAGGCCGATGGACTACTTCTGGGGCAACAGGAGGTATTGGGTCTCTATTATGGTCTTGGGTCTTCCGATCGGGAGGTTCTTTTTTGTGTGTGCACCCAGCTGGTGGCTTTCCACGTCAGGAACCTGTACAGTTGACCATCCTCCGAAATGGCTTGCGAGCTCCAGCGGACAGCATCAGACGCAGCACAGCACTTTTGCTGAGAGCTGGTGAGGGTATGGTTCTAGTCTCATCCAAACAGGCTGCACCTGCACCAGTGGAGCCAGTGCTCTGACTGCAAGAGGGGCTGGTCCCCATCCTATCACGGTGGGTGCTGAGGGGGCTCGGGAAAGTGGGGGAGTTCAGGCTGCACCACCACCTGATGGGCTGGATGTGCTCGTTGGACACCGGCTTCAGGAGATAGGCTCACACATAACATGAGTGTCCCACAGAGATGTCCACTGTACCGCTCCAAAGCGTTTCTTCTACGAGCTACTCTTGCACTTTGTCTGCCTTGCAGACTGGCCTTGGGGGCCAGTTTTACCATCTAGCAGCGGAGGAGGTCCCCAGTGGAAATCTGTTTATGCAAGAGTCATTCCCCTGTACATTGAGAACCTGGAGTGGAAGGCGTTGCCTCGGGCAGTACCGTGTAACACGTTCACTGACACCTCATCCACCTGTCCATCCTGTGACTGGGAGGAGTCACTGTACCACACTCATATGGAGTGTGAGAGGATGCAGCCCCTGTATGAGTATCTGAAGGGGCTGCTGCTCAGGTTCTGGTTGCAGTTCAGCCCTGAGCTCCTTGTATACGGGCACCCAGTATGGAGGGGGCAGGTCGCAAGGAGAATCTGCTCCTAGGCTGGCTAAGGCCATTCACTGTTCTAGGTGGAAATTTGAGGGCTTTGACCGGGCCGACAGCCTACTCCTCTTCCATGCCTGGATGTCCTTGGAGCGGGAGAATGCAGTCACAACGTGGATGGTACCCCCCGCCCCCAGGGAATTGACTGTTTTATAGGCAGTCATAATCATTTTAATATGAATTTATTCACTATCTTATATCACTCTTAATGTTTATACTTTGTGTACCAGTATTTGTTGTGTAAATAAACTTAGCTTTGTAAAAAAAAAAGACTTTTTTATGTCCGTTGTTGCAATAGTGTAATGAAAGGGCACAGAAGGTTGTAATTCTTTGTCATTAACCTTATCAGAATTGTCCATAGGCCTAGGCCTAGAATCCTCCTCTTGCATCTCCTCTTCAGAGATCACCACACTGGACTGTCTCTAGAATGAAAATTTCCCTCCAATTTTCTACTCCACCGGTAGTTTGTTTGCTCCCATAAGTCAGTTGGCAGCACACGAGGGGAAGCTGGGGGGTTGGGGGTGGGGGAGGAGGCTGACATCACCACCAATTCAATGCTTGGAAAACGCAGTTCACGCCAATTATCAGTCTACCCCCCTCAATGTGCAACACAGCACTCACCAATTAGCAGCTTATGGTCCTCCCCTCCGTGCATTACATCACTCACCAATTATCAACCTATTGTCCTCCCCTATCTCGCATCAAAAACTGAGAATGGTCTCAAGCAAATAAACATGATCCTACTGGGTTGAGAAACGTCTAACGAGGTTGCTAACGGGACTACTCGGTCACTGCCCACCACTGCAAGCGCTAGCATCACACAAAGTTCAAAAAACAATTTTTTTAAAAATCACAATCTCTCGCGGAAGCCCGGTTGAGAAACCCTGATCTAGGCCTTTCAATATTCGATAGGTTTCAATGAGATTCCCTGTTATCCTAAACTCCAATGAGTACAGGTCTAGCGCATCAAATGCTCCTCATATGTTAATCCTTCCACTCTTGGGATCATTCTCCTGAACATCCTCTGGGCCTTCTCAAATGCTAGCACATCGTTTTTTTTTATCAGGGGCGCAAAACTGCTCACAGTACTCCAAGTGCAGTCTGATCAATGCCCTATAAAGCATTAGATCCTTGCTTTTGTATTCCTGCTGACTTTGGCCCATTTTATCAGATGTCTGTAAGTGCCCCGAAATCTCATACTGAATAATAGATTCCAACATCCTTCCAATGACTGATGTCAGGCTAACTGGTCTTCGTTCTTCTTCCTCACTCCCTTCTTGAAGAGTGGAATGACCTTTGCAATTTTCCAGTCCTCCGGAACCATTCCAGAATCTAGTGATTCTTGAAAGATCAGTACTAATGCCTCCACGATCTCTTCAGCTCCCTCTTTCAGAACCCTGGGGTGTAGTTCATCTGGTCCAAGTGACTTGTCTACCTTCAGACCTTTCAGCTTCCCAAGTACCTTCTCCTTAGTAATAGCAATGACTCTCATTTCTGCACCCTGATACTCTTGCATTTCTGTCATTCTGCTAGTGAATACTGATGCAAAATACTTATTAAGTACATCTGCCATTTTTTGTCCCCCTTTGCTACCTCTCCAGAGTCAATTTCCAGAGGTCCAATATCCACTCACGTCTCTTACTCTTTATATATTTGAAAAAACTTTTTGTATCCTCTTTTATATTATTGACTAGCTTAAATTTGTATTGCATTTTTTTCTTTCTTTATTGCTTTTAAGTTGCCTTTTGTTGGTTTTAAAGCTTCCTGATCCTCCAATTTCCCATTAATTTTTGCAATATTATATGCCCCCCCCCCTTTTGCTTTTATACTGTTTTCAACTTCTCTTGGCAGCCACGGTTGCCTAATCCTCCCTTAGAATAGTTCTTTTTCTCCAAGAAGAATCTATCCTGCGCCTTTCGAATTGCTCTCAGAAACTCCAGCCATTGTTTTTCAGTTGTCATCCCTGCAAGTGCCCCCTTCCAATCAACTTTGGCCAGCTCCTCTCTCATGTCTCTGTAATTCCCTTTACTCCATTGTAATCATGATACATCTGATTTTAGGTTCTGCTTCTCAAACTGTAGGGTGAATGTTGTCATATTATGATCATTGTCTCCTAAGAGTTCTTTTAACTTAAGCTCCCTAACCAAATGTGGTTTGTCGCACAACCCCCAATTTGGAACAAACGGCATACGTTAAGAAATGGTCCTCATTGATTTTGTATAGGAGACCCCATGAGGAGGAAGAGAAAAAGCCATAGAGGGATGCAATGTTTGTGGGTGATCATTTTCAAAGTCGTGGTGGACAATGTCAGGTGTCACACTCTGAGCATCTGGACGGAAGCCCACACTCTAAGGATCTGGATAGAGGTCTCATGACAAGTCTTATTTTGGATCAGTGAGTGCTTTTTCATATACCATATCCTGCCATTGCGCTAGTAGCCTTAGGGATTGCTCATTAACATACCACTAACTGTATCTAGCTAAAAAAACTTAGACTGAGTGGCTAGAGATAGAGGGTGGTATTGACAATAGTCAAATAGGCATGATGGTGTTCCCCAAGGATTAGTGTTGAGGTTGTAACTACTCATAATATTTATAAATGACTTAGAAGAAGCCATATAAAGTCATCCCTCTCAGTTTATCTATGATGCAAAGTTAGAGGTTCTGCTCACAATGTCAATGAAAGTATTAAATTACAAAGAAGTATTAATAGTAGTGGCAAATGAATTTCAGTGGAGCCAATTGTGAAGATATTTACTTTAGATTAATAAAATTGTCAGAGTACTTTCTAAAGAAAATCATGAAGTATCAGTGGTGAAAAGCAACTTGGGGATCCTTATCTAAACAAGGGGAAAAGTACAGTAAGTAATCAAAAAGGCTAATAGAACCCTGTATTTTCATCTGTGCGAATGGAGTCCTCGGGATAGAAGTTATGCTGTGATTACACAAAGTACATATGAGGGCTAAGGTAGTTCTGGTCATGACACCTTAGGGAAAATATTTTGGCCTTGGAAGGAGAGGACTGTAAATTTACCCTTCAAAGAAGCATTATTTACAAGGAAAACATAACACCCCTCCCCCCACAACCTGCTCTTACATTCTGTAAGTATTGTATTTGTGTTTCTGATTTCTTTTTGTCCTTGTTTTGAATTCTTAAAGGATCCATAGATATATAATCCAAAACTCCTGTTTCCCTCCCATTGCCCTCGAATTTGATATAATTTAAAATAACTTCCCTTGTCTATTTGTACTTCATATTCCTTTGGATTAAATTCCATTACCATATTTCTACTAAACTGACCAGATAATGATCTGAAATAAAAGCTTCCCTCCTTCCTCTCAACCGTAATGTTAATCTGTGTCCTGTTGGCAAACGTTATTACCACGTTCCCTATACTTAAGTCTAAATCATTAATAAATACGAGAAGGAATAAAAGCTTGAGTCTTGCACCATGATAATAATTCTCTAGTCATGAAAACATCTGTTAATTATTGCCTGTGTTTTGTGCTGCCTGGCCAGTTTTGGATTAATTTGGCTACTCACCTTTGGAACCCATTTATGTTTACTTTTTAACCAGCTTGTCATATGACACCTTTTCAGAAGCCTTGCTGAAATTTATGTCTTCTGCCCTCATTGACACTCTTATGATATATCCTGAAAAAATTTAGTTGAGTTATTCAGTCATTACCTTGGCTCAACAAATCCATGTTGATTGTTCCTGGTTCTTGACTTTCTAAATGAAAGTTTATTACTGACCTTCAGAATTAATTACTAAAATGTAAAAAAAAAATTCTTCAAGCTTGTTTGCATCATACACCAGGGTGCTCTCTACAGTTACCCGATGAGATAACCGTAACCTTTGGCCAGGAGCAGATGATGTCAGGAATTGCCCAACCTTCATGGAGTGTTTCGACCCTTAACCCCTACACTCTCCAGTTGGCGGGTCAGCAGTGGTGTCCAAGCCACTGCCCATCTGTTCTTGACTTCCAGCTGAAGTCCTCTTGCCTGCTCCATATCCAGCAAGAGTCTTTTTCTGCTTCCTCCCCCGTCCTGTGAGCTGCTTGGTTCTTGCTCTTTTCATTGAGACCCTGCACATACAGCAGCCTCTTTTCTGACCCTGCCAGGAACCCTCTGCAGCCAATCTCCACAGGGAATAGTCATGTCTACCATCCTTTGTCCCTGCACTCCCGGACTAAGGTTGGTACTTCAGTGCCTTCCTGTCAAAAGCCTCCTCGCATCCTTCCTCCCATGATACTGTGAGCTCCACCAGGATGGTTTTGTTATCTTTGTTGGATCACAATTTGGTCAAAGTGTGGTTTGCACCACCTCCAGGAAATGCAGCTTCCTCCCTTCATCAAACCTCATCTCCCATGGTTTGGCAGTTTGCAGCAGATTGGATTTAGGCCTCTTTGATATGACTAGTGTGGCCCTCTCCTTGATGAAAATGACTGCCCTGTTTGCTTTTCTATCAGCTGGTCTCTTTTCACACTTCTCCCACTCCTGTGTGTCAGCAAGGAACAGCAGGACCTTGATGTGGCACCACCTATACCATCCTTGTATTAAAGCTGTTTTGCATCCTGACAGTGCGTGCCAGTGAACCCCACTGACCACAAAGATTGCAGTTAGGATGCTCTCTTAGCCCCCATGTGTGCAGCTGTGATGATGTAGGGAGAGTGTCATACATGGACCATAGGAGGAAAAAATGCAGAAGGGCTCCATTCTTCAAAGCTTTGCCCAAGTGACCTTGCACTTGGGAAAATCCCATTTCATCCAGGTGTCCTGTGACCATCCCCCCCCCAAACCCACTGCCATTGATACCTGCCTTTTGTCCTCACGGTTTCATACCTCTGCCTGGTCCATGATCCTTGCACTTGCACTCTGCCATTGTTGGAAGTGTGCAGAGCAAAGACCTTGACGTCCCAGGCATGGGTTGCCAATGATGTCTCTCAATTGCAGGGAGCTCACTGCCTGGTCTATGGCCAAGTTGGTGGCCCATTTTCCTCCTGATCTTGTTGTGACTTCTACTTGATTTATTAGCTGGTCATTGAACGTTCTCAGTGTTAACACAACTACACTTTACCACCTTGAACTCTTCCTCTACTGATGACAACGGGAGCTGTAGCTGGCCTAATCTTATGTAGACCCCCACTGAAGAATAAACAGGGGGAGAATCCCCAGCCAGCTTTGTGGGTGCTTGTTGATTTTACTCTTGATGCCTTCTGCATTGGTCATGAGGAAATTGTACACCGTGAAAAGCTAGAGCAGCCTTTGTAGGAGGCCAGGTTGGTACAACCATGTCTTAAATTTACCAGGGAGTCCAGTTTTGTCGATCTTCTTCAGCTACTCTTCAGTCTGCTTGACAGTGTCAGTGATGTTAGCACTGTCTAATATTGCTGCATTAAACCACTTTCCAAGACACTTTATTGGGTTGTCCTCTATGGATGAAGTGATTTCTCCCTGTACTTAAAGACCTACTTGCTAGTAACCTTGCCCTTTTTGATGACCATGCATCTGGACTTTCTGACCTTGAAGGCTATATAGTCCAGATAGCTACATTGTCCAGGGTTTCCAATGCCCATCTTGCTTAGACATGGGTTACAGTGGTTACTGTGATGTCATCCATGAACCCCGTATTGCAGGTTGCCAGATGCTGGGCTCCAACATTTGGCCTCGAGTTACATCTGCTGTTGCTGTTATGAAGAATTTCATATCCATGACAAACAAGATGGGGGAGATGGTACAGCCAGTTTGATTCCATTTTTGGTGGTCTTGTCACCTGATTGTAAAGTGGGCTGAAGTGAAGCATAGCTTGAATCATCCTAGGTTCCTGGTGATCATGTCTTGCATTTCTGGCAGGATATTGTTGTGGTCCAGGCCAACCTGGATGAGGACGTGTGCAATTGATCCATAGGCATTTGCAAGGTCTAACCAGATGACAGTTGGGTCACCTTTCTTCAGTCTGGCCTCGCGGAACAACAGGCTGATTATTGAGGTGTGTTGAAGGCACCCAGAAAAACCTAGGATGCCACCTTTCTGGGTGGATGTGTTTATGTAGTGGTTCTCCATTAAGTAAGAGATCAGTCAGTCTTCTCACAAGCATCGAGAAGGCTATCTTGCACTCTATGCTAAAGAGGGGGATTGTGGAGGAATCTTCTTCCTTGGGAACAAAGCACCCTTCAGCCATTTTCAAGCTTGGTGCGATAAAGCCTTTGGTCCAATTCTTCCTCATTATCTTCCATAACTTCCGGAGGAGTTTTGGGCATTCCTTATATACCTTGTAAGGTATGCCACGATCTTGGGCAACAGATGACTGCTATCTTGATGATATCCTGGACCTCCTGTCATGTGGGCCTTACCACGTTCAGCTCAGTTGCTGGGATTCTTGGTTGGGGACTTTTGGATTGAATTCTAGTCACTGCTTCCTAAAGGAAATGCTGTGGGTTTTCCGCATAAATTTTTCCGCTTCCTGCTTTAAGCTGGTTAGGGTGCCAGGTTTTCACTGGCTGAGAAGAGCCCTGGTGAACCCAAATGGGTTTTTAACAAACTGCAATCTCCTTCTTTGTTTCTCCCTTCTTTGCTTTCGTGGATGCTCCACCCTGCTGAGCTTGCACAGGTTCCTGTGGTTTGCTGGTTAGATCTTTGACACCTGCTTTTTCGTCAGGTGAACTGTGTTTGAATTGTTTGTTCAGGGTCTTTATCTCACTTCTCAGATGGCAAATCTCCCTCTCCCTCCTGCTTGGTTGCCAGGACAATTTCTTTCCATTGGGCTAAATCACTCTTTAGCAAAGTTGAACACAATGGCTTTGAGGGAGTTGATTTTCCTGTATACAGGTCCTGCCAACGTAGCTTCCAAGATGCAATGCAGGTCATCATCGAACTGCTTCCAAGATACAGTGTCTGTCGATCTAGGCCATCTGATACTTTCCTTCTGACCTCTAGATTAAGATGTCAGAGGGGACAGTCACTTTGGCTCAGGTGTGGAGAGATCTTTCGCTCTGTCGGGTACTCCCTGGTTGGGGTTCTCCATCGTCTCATCAGAAGATAACCATCTGCACTGGGTTACAGCATTATGAATTTTCAATTTCAGGCTTAAATGTGGAAGATCAAGATTAGTACAGATGCTAGTTGGGTTATGAATGACTAACATATAGACCATCTTTGCACAATTTCTCCCATATATTTTAAAGCAATTTTCAAGATTGAAAAAACAATAATAATGTTAAATCAGAAACAACAAAATAAGCTATACTTTAACACACCTTCTATACATGGATGGTTTGAAATTATATGCTCCTTCATCTGTAAAGCTAAATCAATTAACTCAAATAGTAGAACTATTTTCAAATGATAGAAACATGAATTTTGGGCTGGATAACTGCAGAACATTGAACAAAAAAGGTGTAACAGAGCTAATAGAATACAGAACAAAGAAACAGGATACAGCACAGCTGATGAATGAGTATCTAACATATAAGTATCAGGGATATCAACAAGCAAAGGAAATAGATCACAGTGTGATATGTGAGGGGATCCAGGAGTGCCCCTATTAACTGTTTGGAGAGAGACATTTATCATTGATGGTTTGTTTGGAAAGGAGAGAGAGACAGAGTTATTTACCACCGATGTGTTGCTTTTGAAAAGAGAGAGAGAGAGAGATGAAGATTAACGGTTGGACTGTCACTTTAAAGGCATTGGAAGTAACTTTGGATTTTTACTGAGTTTGGAGTTGGAGACAGCACCGAGCAGCTCATAAGTTGCTATGTTGACCGAAGGCAGTGTTATTTAATGGACACTCGATGTTATGATTTTCAGCAGGTTGTTGATATTTCTTCAAGGACTTGTTGCCTGCTTGCATTTCTTTGCAGACGAAGGAAGGAGGGACTCTTTGAATGACAGGTGATGCTCAGCCTGGTGGGATAAATGGGAGGTCAGATGATACAGACCTCAGGGCACATGATCTGGACACTGAATGAGCATTGTTGTGCCCGCAGAGAAAGTGGGTTTTGGAGGATCGATCAGGTGGATCGATCCAAGTTGCTATTCCAGTTTGAGGAGAAGGGGTTGACTGGTGGGGAGCTGTCTATGTGCCCACCCTCGCCTGGGTGATAGCTCCACCACAGAAGACCGGTCCCCCTGGTTAAAGTCACAGTCGGTGACTTGTAAAGGATTTCGGAGGATGACGAGAAGATCGTTGGCATCAGCTCACCTGAAGACTCAACTCACTCTCTCTCTCTCTCTTTCTCTCTCTCTCTCCATCACTACCCAACTAAATACCACGAACTGAACTGAACTGAACTTCACTCAACATCGTAAGACTGTATCTTTTTACCCCTAGACTTAAAGAAGCTTGGTTTTCATACATATATTTCCACACTTACTGATTTACGTACTCATATATATATATATTCATTGCTAACCTGTGTGATTTACTTACATTGATATTACTGTATTGCATAGTTACTAATAAATATTAGTAGTTTATAGCAATACTGGACTCCAAAGTGGTTTCTATTTCTGCTGTTTTCTTTATCCCCATCATGGGGTACGTGACAGATAAAAGAAAAACCTTTGACAGAATTTACTTCAAGAAAATCTATCAAACAGAGTTTAACAGCAAAAATATAACAAAAGCAATAAACACTTTTGCTATACCTATATTAATGCAATTTTTGGCATAATATCTTTGTCCAAAACCAATCTGGTAATTTTACAATGAAAAATAAGAACTGAAATGACTAATTTTAGAAAACATTATGTACACTTGAATGTGCTTAGATTAACACTACAAGAGCAGAAGGGGGAAAAATAACAGATGTTAAAAATCTACACAACAGTCAGATAAAGCTTCTGAAGATATATTTTCATCAACGAAAACAGGATTCAGCACTCTATGCGAGCGTATGCAATTCTGATAAGAAGCAAACACCACTAAACTTAAATGAAAGCACAACTCAGAAAAAATGAAGAAATTATCACTATTGAAGAAAACGTTAACCAATGGAGGAGCATGACGTTCCGTGGAAGTCATCCCCATGATCTGAGCAGACTAGATGTCATCAGGGAAGCATCAAACACCTGGGTCAGAGTCAGAGACCTCTTCTTAGAATAAGAAGGGTTCTTTGTGGCAATACTGAACCAGGTGGTTAACACAAAAAACTATCAAAAAATACATAATAAAAGACCAACAAATTGAAGATGATTAATGTAAAAAAAAAATAAGGAGAACCAGAAACAATCCAACATATTACAGGATCCTGTAGCAGTTTAACTCAATCTGATTACTTACACAGGCACAATCAAGTGGCAAACATCACTCACCAAAATCTTGCTTTAAAATACAAACTCATAAAATAAGTCATACCTTACTATAAATACAAGCCTGATCCAGTTGTAGAGTCAGAATATAACAAATTATATTATGCCTGATCCATTATTACAGATAGGACAATCCATAATAACTGTCCAGATATAATAATACAGGTTAAACAAGCAAGGACTGCATACTTAATAGATACAGCCATTCCAAGCACACACAAATCAATAAGTGAACAACTCCAGAAATATGCAGAATTAAAAGAGGAAATTGAAAGACTATGGAACATGAACAGGGTATACGTTATCCCAATTGTTATATCTGCAACTGGTATCATTCTAAAGTCACTAGACAATGTCATTAAACAATTAAGGCTACACAGTAATATCTATGTAAATCTTCAGAAAGCCACAATAATAAACACCACTAGAATAGTCTGAAAGTTCTTAGCAATTGAGAAATGAGTGTGCTTGGCTATGACCGTACTTTAGGTTTTACCAGTTTGAGCTGAGAAAAAAATGAATAAAAGCATAATCATCATTAAAATAACATATAAGTATTTGGGATATTAGTAAACAAAGAAAAAAGATCATTGCAATAAAGGGAAAATGTTAACAAAATTTACTTCAAGGCTTAATCTGCCAAACAGAGGTCAATTGTAAAAATATAACAAAAACAATAAACACTTTTGTTAAAACCATATTAACATATTCTTTTGGCATAATATCTTGGTCCAAAATTGATCTGCAAAATTTACTGTGAAAATTAGAACTGAAATAACAAATTTTAGAAAACACTGTGTACACCCAAACACATTCAGATTAACACTAGTTAGGACAGAAGGGGAAAGAGGAATAACAGGTATTAAAAAAAAAATTACACGACAGTCATATAAAACTTCTAAGGATACACTTTCATCAGCAAAGACAGAATTCAGAACTCCATGCAAACATATGCAATTCTGACAGGAAGTACACTCCACTAAACTTAAATGAAAGCACAACCCAGAAAAATGAAGAAATTATCGCTGCAGAAAAAAAAGTTAACCAATGGAGCATGGCCTCTATGGAATACACCCCCATGGTCTGAGCACACTATATGTCGACAAGGAAGAATTTGGAGACCTCTTTATAGAAACAGAGAGGTTCCTTGAGGTAATACTGGACCTGGTGATTAACACATATAATTATGAAAAATACATAATAAAAGACAAATAAATTCAAAATTATAAATGCATAAAATTACAAGAAAAACCGGAAGCAATCCAACACATTACAGGTTCCTACAGCAGTTTAACTCAATCCGATTAC
Organism: Mobula birostris; assembly: GCF_030028105.1. Classification (NCBI taxonomy): domain Eukaryota; kingdom Metazoa; phylum Chordata; class Chondrichthyes; order Myliobatiformes; family Myliobatidae; genus Mobula; species Mobula birostris. The sequence continues at coordinate 59,523,422 of NC_092380.1, read as the reverse complement.
TTAAACAGGCACAATCAAGTGGCAAACATTAATCACCAAAATCTTGCTTTAAAATAAAAACTCATAAAAGATACCATACCTTCTAGAAATACGTGATCCAATTTTAGAGTCAGTCCTACATATCATGTTACAACCAATCCATTATTACAGATAGGACAATCCATAATAACCATTTGGATATAATATTACAGGATAAACAAGCAAGAATAACTTACTTAATTGATAGAGCCACTCCAAACACACATACAGTGACATACAGAAATGAAGAAGTGAGAAACAGTAGCAGGAAATTGAAAGACTATGGAACATGAACAAGGTATACATAGCCCCAATTGTAATATCTGCAACTGATATCATCCCAAATTCACTACACTATGGCATTAAACGATTAGGCCTACACAGCAATATTTATTTATCCAGAAAGCCATAATACTGAACACAAAGTCCATAGCAATTAACAAATTAGTGTGCTTGGCAATGCATGTACATTGGATTTACCAAGCTTCAGTTGAAAATAAAATAAAAATACAATAATAATAATAATAATAATGTTTTGTGTTGTTCCTTAATAACTGGATAAAAATTATGGGTAGCATTAGGGCAGGGGTTCCCAACCTAGCATCCATGGACCTGTTGAATAATGGTAGCGATCGATGGAATGAAAAAGGTTGGGAACCCCTGTGTAAAGGTGAATATTTGATTAAATGAAAGAATTCGAGCAACTGTATACAGTGTAATACAAATTAGGTAGCTATCGAAAAAGGATATTTTTGACTAATGAAGAAATTGTTTTACAAACAGTTCTTAGGGATGGAATCCTTCTGTAATTTGGAGTCAGTCTATAATTACCTTTTTTATGGTCTTAGTAAACAAGATAAACTAGTATATGTTGAATTTACAGGAAATGAAGATTGATATCCATACTTTACATTTGAATTCAGCTACATTTTAGGTCCTTTCATGGAAAAGGTATGGTCAGTCCTGGATGTTGCCTGTACCACTCTGCTTCAAACGTAAGAGGAATTTAATGAACTGGGTCAGGAAGTAAGAGATTGTGGAAGTATACATGCAAGGACAGCTCATTGTCTGTTTCTGATAGAATTTCACTCTGGGAATTTGAGAGTAAATGTTACTGAAAATTGTCAGGATGATTTAGACTGAGTGGCTGAAACTGCAAATAGTTATGAATTTAAATTGCTTAAAGTCACTGAAGAAGGCCAATGTACAGCAGCTGATGGCCCTCAGTATTTCACTCAGAAAGATCTCTGTGTCTCAATGTGCTTTAATTATTCCATCAAGTCAAGATAAGGTAACCTTGCATCTTCTGTCTTTTTTTGGTTGGGTAAGTAAACTCAGTTCATATGAAAACTGTAAATTGCCAAGAGATTAAAAAATTACAATTGAATCAACACCATTGATAAGGAAGACAAAGCCCATTTTTCATTTGCAAGTCTTCTTCTCCCACCCCTTCCCTTTTCCTTATTCCCAGCTGCTCAGGACCATAATTATTTCACACTTTTTTTCCATTAAATGCTAATCATAAACATTTATCCAACTCTTTTCTTTTGGAAATATTGCCCCACACATCTCCTTAAACTTTCTCCCTGTCAGTTTAAATGCATGTTCTCAAGTACTCAGATTTCTATGTTGGCAAAAAGACTCTGATTGTCTATCCTTTCTCTGCCTTAACGTAGTTTTCTGAACTTCTTTCAAGTCACCCTTCATCATCTGCTCCAGAGAAGACAACTCAAGTTTGTACAACGTCTCCTTGTAGCTTATACTCTTGAATCTGGGCAACATCCTGGTAAATCTCTTCAGCACCCTTTCCAAAGCCTCTACATTCTTCCTGTCATGGGGTAACTGCAACTGCACACAATGCCTCAGAGTAGTCTAACCAAAATTTTATACAAGTGCAAAATGGCATCTTGACTATTAAAACAATGCCCAACCAATGAAGGCAAGCATGCCACATGCCCTCTTTGCTAACCTATTTAATTGTGTGGCCACTTTCAGAGAGCTACGGTTTTAGACCCTGAGATCTCTCTTCACATCAATGCCATTAATTGTATACTTTTAACATTACATTAGACCTCCCAAAGCACAACAACTCACACTTTCATGGATTAACTCGATCTATCATTCCTCTACCAATTTCTGTAATAGATTTTTATTTTGTAGTATCCTTTTTACAGCCACAACTCCAACAATCGTTGTGTCATCTGTAACTTTACTAATCCACCCATCTATTTTCATCGAGTCATTTGTATATATCAGAAACAATAGAACACCACTAATCATGAATTTACTGTCAGAATAACACCCTTCTACCACTACTGTCTTCAATGGGCAAGCCATTTTCCAGCAGAATCGTTGCTCTGTGATCAGAACATAAACCTTAATAACTGTAAGACTGCAGGCCAGTTGCAATGCTTTCACTGAGTTTACCTTACCTACCACAAGGCAGATTTGGAGGTAACAAGTTCCTTGATTGGGTGGTTTAGTAGATTAAGCAGTGAGTCGCATTTTGTGAGAGGAGAGTGAGTGCAAAATCTAAGAAGCGATGGAGGACTTTCGGAGCTCTTTAACGAGCAAGGTATTGCAATTTATTGGGCACTTGACAAAGATTTATAAAAAGAAGCAAGTTCTAAGTGAAGCAGCCAATGTGTGAATGGACAGAGTTAGAATGGAGGGTTTGAGGCATAATAATGTTTTGTGTTGTTCCTTAATAACTGGATAAAAATTATGTGTAGCATTAGGGCAGGGGTTCCCAACCTGGTGTCCATGGACCTATTGAATAATGGTAGCGATCAATGGAATGAAAAAGGTTGGGAACTCCCGTGTTAAGGTGAATATTTGATTAAATGAAAGAATTCGAGCAACTGTTTATAGTGTAATACAAATTAGGTAGCTATAGAAAAGGGATATTTTTGACTAATGGAGAAATTGTTTTACAAACAGTTCTTAGGGATGGAATCATTATGTAATTTGGAGTCAGTCTATCATGACCTTTTTTATGGTCTTGGTAAACAAGATAAACTAGTATATGCTGAATTTACAGGAAATAAAGATTGATATCCATACTTTACATTTGAATTCAACTACATTTTAGGTCCTTTCATGGAAAAGGTATGTTCAGTCCTGGATGTTGCCTGTACCACTCTGCTTCAAACGTAAGAGGAATTTAATGAACTGGATCAGGAAGCAAGAGATTGTGGAAGTACACATGCAAGGACAGCTCATGGTCTGTTTCTGATGGAATTTAACTCTGGGAATTTGAGAGTAAATGTGACTGAAAATTGTCAGGATGATTTAGACTGAGCGGCTGAATCTGCAAATAGTTATGAATTTAAATTGCTTAAAGTCATTGAAGAAGGCCAATGTACAGCAGCTGATGGCCCTCAGTATTTCACTCAGAAAGATCTCTGTGTGTCAATGTGTTTTAATTATTCCATCAAGTCCAAGATAAGGTAACCTTGCATCTTCTGTCTTTTTTTGGTGGGTAAGTAAACTCAGTTCATATGAAATCTGTAAATTGCCAAGAGATTAAAAAATTACCATTGAATCAACACCATTAATAAGGGAGAGAAAGCCCATTTTCATTTGCATGTCTTCTTCTCCCACCCCTTCCCTTTTCCTTATCCCCAGCAGTTCAGGACCATAATTATTTCACACTTTTTTCCATTAAATGTTGTTGATAAACATTTATCCAACCCTTCTCTTTTGGAAATATTGCCCCACACATCTCCTTAAACTTTCTCCCCCTCAGCTTAAATGCATGTCCTCTAGTATAGTACTCAGATTTCTATGTTGGCAAAAAGACTTTGATTGTCTACCCTTTCTCTGCCTCAACATAGTTTTCTGAACTTCTTTCAGGTCTCCCCTCATCATCTACTCCAGAGAAGACAACTCAAGTTTGTACAATGTCTCCTTGTAGCTTATACTCTCGAATCTGGGCAACATCCTGGTAAATCTCTTCAGCACCCTTTCCAAAGCCTCTACATTCTTCCTGTCATGGGGTAACTGCAACCGCACACAATGCCCCAGAGTAGTCTAACCAAAATTTTATACAAGTGCAAAATGGCATCTTGACTATTAAAACAATGCCCAACCAATGAAGGCAAGCATGCCACATGCCTTCTTTGCCAACCTATTTAATTGTGTGGCCACTTTCAGAGAGCTATGGTTTTAGACCCTGAGATCTCTCTACACATCAATGCTGTTAAAAGCCCTGCCATTAATTGTATACTTTTAACATTACATTAGACCTCCCAAAGCACAACAACTCACACTTGCGTGGATTAACTCGATCTGACATTCCTCTGCCAATTTCTGTAATAGATTTTTATTTTGTAGTATCCTTCTTACAGCCACAACTCCAACAATCTTTGTGTCATCTGTAACTTTACTAATCCACCCACCTATTTTCATCAAGTCATTTGTATATATCAGAAACAATAGAGCCCCACCTTTGGTTCTTGTAGAACACCACTAATCATGAATTTACTGTCGGAATAACACACTTCTACCACTATTGTCCTCAATGGGCAAGCCATTTTCCAGCAGAATCGTTGCTCTGTGATCAGAACATAAACCTTAATAACTGTAAGACTGCAGGCCAGTTGCAATGCTTTCACTGAGTTTACCTTACCTACCACAAGGCAGATTTGGAGGTTGCAAGTTCATTGATTGGGTGGTTCAGTAGATTAAGCAGTGAGTCGCATTTTGGGAGAGGAGAGTGAGTGCAAAATCTAAGAAGCGATGGAGGACTTTCCGAGCTCTTTAGCGGGAAAGATTGCAATTATTGGGCACTTGGCAAAGACTTATAGAAAAGATTTATAAAAAGAAGCAAGTTTTAATTGGAGCAGCCAATGTGTGAGTGGACAGAGTTAGAATGGAGGGCTTGAGGCTTTGGAGAAAAGAGGTGGAGGTTAAAGTAGTTTTATGGTATGTTTGTTTCTTTCTCCATCTATTATTGCATAGCTGGTGTAATGAGAATGGGTCCAGGGTGAGTGGTGTGTTCTTCATGTTGAGTGTAGGAACTCTGGGAGACCACCCCCCTGCCACCCCCGTCTCCCTGACAACCACATCTGTGTGAAGTGCATCCAGCAGAGCTTCTTACAGACTGTTAGGGAAACAGAGCTGGAGCTGGCTGACCCACAGAGGTGGAGAGTTTGGGAATTATGATGCTATTAGGCAGGAACCTGGGTGTGTAAACTGGAAATGGATGTACTCAGAGAAATGCAGAATGGAAATGTGGAGGTTGTTTAGGGTTGCATGGGATTCTGGATAAGTTTGTCTCGATGAGGCAGGGAAAGAATGGTGGTGTGAAGGAGCCATAGAGGCAAGAGATTTGGAGTGGAAGTCAAGGGGAAGAAAGGAGATTACTTAAAGTTTATGACAACCCAGACGGGTTTAGAGAGTTCTAATATAACCAGAAACAAGCTGAAGAATGGAATAGGAGAGCTAGAAGGAGGCACAAGGAGGCATTGGCAAGTACAATTAAGGAAAATCCCAAGACATTCTACACATATAGTACATGAAGGATAGCTAAAGTGAGGATAGGACCAATCAGGGGTAGAAGAGGAGTAACACAAACATGAGAAAATCTGTAGATACTGGAAATCAAAGGAACACACACAAAATGCTGGAGAAACTCAGCAGGCCATGCAGCAAATATGGGAAGGAGTAAACTGCTGATATTTCAGGCCCTTCAGCAGGTCTGGAAAAAAGGAAAGATGTCAGAGCAAGAAGGTGGGGTAATGGGAAGAAGAAAAAGGTGGCAGGTGATAGATGAAACTGGGAGGGGATAGAGGCAAAGTAAAGAGCTGGGAAGTTCATTGGTGAAAGAGATGAAGGGCTGGAGAAGGGGGAATCTGATAGGACAGGACAGACAAGCATGAAAGAAAGGGAAGGGGGAGGTGATGGGCAGGTAAGAAGATAAGGTGAGAGAGGGAAATGGAAATGGGGAATGGTGAAGGGGGGGTGGTTGGCGGCATTATCGGAAGTTAGAGTGATCAATGTTCATGCCATCAGGTTGGAGGCTACCCAGACAAAATATAAGGTGTTTCTCCTGCAACCTGAGTGTGGCCTCATTGCGCAGTAGAGGAGGCCATGGACTGACATGTTGGAATGGGAATGGGAAGTATTGAAATGAGTGTTTACCAGGAGATCCCACTTTTTCTGGTGGATGAAGTGTAGGTACTCATCGAAGCGGTCTCCCAATCTACATTGACTCTCACTGATGTACAGGAGGCCACACCGGGAGCACCAGATACAGTGGATGACCCCAACAAACTCACAGGTGAAGTGTGGCCTTACCTGGAAGGACTGTTTGGGGCCCTGAATGGTCATGAGAGAGGAGGTGTAGGGCAGGTTTGGCACTTGTTCTGCTTACTAGGAGAGGGATCAATGGTGGTGGCTGGGGCAGGGGGGAACAAATGGATAAGGGAGTCATGTAGGGAGCAATCCCTGCAGAAAGTGGAAAGTGGGGATGAGCAAAAGGTGTGCATGGTAGTGGGATCCCATTGGAGTTGGCAGAAGTTGCAGAGAATTATGTGCTAGACGTGGAGTCTAGTGGAGTGGTAGGTGAGGACAAGAGAAAACCTATCCCTGGTAGGGTGATGGGAGGATGGCATGAGGGCAGATGTGTGTGAAATGGAAGAGATGTGAGGGCACCATTGATGGTGGAGGAGAGAAATCCTCTTTATTTGAAGGAGGAGGACATCTTATTGGGTCTAGAATGTAAAGCCTCATCCTGAGAGTAGATGCTGTGGAGGCAGAGGGACTGAGAGAAGGGAATGGCATCTTTACAAGGGACAGGATGGGCAGAGGTAGAGTCCAGGAAACTGTGGGAGTCAGTGGGTTTATATAAAAAAAATCAGTAGATAAATTGTCTCCAGAGACAGAAAGATTGGAAAAGGGGAGGGACGTTTCGGACATGGACCAGATAAATTTGAGGGCAGGGTGGCATGAGCTCTACTTTTAAATTCTATTGTTATATTTATGATTTGGAAGTCCATCAAGGATGTAATCTGATTGGTCACCAAGATCTCAATTGGAGCACTATTTTCCAATTATGTCAGTGCATTTCCAAATGAAGGATGATAGATAACAAAGAGAAATGATAAATATCTGCAGCAGTGAAGATGTTACATGTTAGAGAGTGGGGATATGTAATATCATGTAAAGAAAAGAATGTAGCTTAAATCTGTTTTACACTCACTAATGAGTTGAAAATGTGTTTGTAAAACACAATATCTGAGAAACTTCCATTACCCAAGCCAGCAAGAACTTGCTGAAATCTGATGCATTTCTTGGCCACGGTAATCAGTTCTTATGATGTCTAGAGAGAGTGATTCAAGATCATATGGGTGAGACTTCAGGCATACTAAGTCTAATTTATTGTGACAAAACAGAGAACAACTTAATGGTTTCCAGTAATCAGGTAACATAGAAACATAGAAAACAGGTTCAGGAGTAGGCCGTTCGGCCCTTCGAGCCTGCACCGCCATTTACTATGATCATGTCTGATCATCCAACTCAGAACCCTGCCCCAGCCTTCCCTCCATACCTCCTGATCCCCGTAGCCACAAGGGCCATATCTAATTCCCTCTTAAATATAGCCAATAAACCGGCCTCAACTGTTTCCTGTGGCAGAGAATTCCACAGATTCACCACTCTCTGTGTGAAGAAGTTTTTCCTAATCTCAGTCCTAAAAGGCTTCCCCCTTATCCTCAAACTGTGACCCCTCGTTCTGGATGAAACAGATCTTTTAATTATTTAAAATGTGGTGGTCACGGTCTCTCTCTATGCTGCATTTAACTTTGATGATGACCTTCTAAAGGACATACCTTACTTGCCCATCCTCCTACCTATCACTCTAGTTTCCATCTTCCTGCTAAATTAATTTAACCCTCCCTCCCCACAACAGTTCTAGCAAACCTGCTCACTTGCCTACAAGGATATTGGTCCCACCATATGCCAGCACCAGGAACTTTACCATGCCATCCCATACCTGGTATTTTGGCAAGTCCGATTACTTGGCTGACCTTCTATCTTTGGTATACAAGCAAAGACTGAAGACCACATCATCAGCGGCGAGGATCACAAGGGTATGGTCAGAGAGACAAAGGAGTGCTTACAGAATGGCTATGAATTAGTAGACTGGAACATATTTAAGGATTTATCTTTGGGTTTGAGTGAAAGTATCACAGTCATTACCAACTTTATCAGGATCTGCATGGATGAATGTCTGGTGCCTTCAAGAGCATAATGGGCACACCCAAACTAGAAGCTCTGGATGAACCAGGAGATTCAAAAAGCAAAAAGTACTAAGGAGAAAAGTAAAAGTGGCAGGCCGACAAATCCAGGGCAAGCATTAAAAAGGGCCACTTTTCAGCATAATTGTATAAGGGCTAAGAGAGTTGTAAAAGAGTGCCTGAAGGCTTTGTGTGTCAATGCAAGGAGCATTCGTAATAAGGTGGATGAATTGAAAGTGCAGATTGTTATTAATGATTATGATATAGTTGGGATCACAGAGACATGGCTCCAGGGTGACCAGGGATGGGAGCTCAACATTCAGGGATATTCAATATTCAGGAGGGATAGACATGAAGGAAGGGGAGGTGGGGTGGCGTTGCTGGTTAAGGAAGAGATTAACGCAATAGAAAGGAAGGACATAAGCCGGGAGGATGTGGAATCGATATGGGTAGAGCTGCGTAACACTAAGGGGCAGAAGACGCTGGTGGGAGTTGTGTACAGGCCACCTAAGTCGGAGATGGTATTAAACAAGAAATTAGAAATGTATGCAATAAAGGAACAGCAGTTATAATGGGTGACTTCAATCTACATGTAGATTGGGTGAACCAAATTGGTAAAGGTGCTGAGGAAGAGGATTTCTTGGAATGTATGTGGGATGGTTTTTTGAACCAACATGTTGAGGAACCAACTAGAGAGCAGGCTATTCTGGACTGGGTTTTGAGCAATGAGGAAGGGTTAATTAGCAATCTTGTCGTGAGAGGTCCCTTGGGTAAGAGTGACCCTAATATGGTGGAATTCTTCATTAAGATGGAGAGTGACATAGTTAATTCAGAAACAAAGGTTCTGAACTTAAAGAGGGGTAACTTTGAAGGTATGAGACGTGAATTAGCTAAGATAGACTGGCAAATGACACTTAAAGGATTGACGGTGGATATGCAATCACAAGCATTTAAAGATTGCATGGATGAACTACAACAATTGTTCATCCCAGTTTGGCAAAAGAATAAATCAAGGAAGGTAGTGCACCCGTGGCTGACAAGAGAAATTAGGGATAGTATCAATTCCAAAGAAGAAGCATACAAATTAGCCAGAGAAAGTGGCTCACCTGAGGACTGGGAGAAATTCAGAGTTCAGCAAAGGAGGACAAAGGGCTTAATTAGGAAGGGGAAAAAAGATTATGAGAGAAAACTGGCAGGGAACATAAAAACAGACTGTAAAAGCTTTTATAGATATGTAAAAAGGAAAAGACTGGTAAAGACAAATGTAGGTCCCCTGCAGACAGATACAGGTGAATTGACTATGGGGAGCAAGGACATGGCAGACCAATTGAATAATTACTTTTGTTCTGTCTTCACTAAGGAGGACATAAATAATCTTCCAGAAATAGTAGGGGACAGAGGGTCCAGTGAGATGGAGGAACTGAGCGAAATACATGTTAGTAGGGAAATGGTGTTAGGTAAATTGAAGGAATTGAAGGCAGATAAATCCCCAGGGCCAGATGGTCTGCATCCTAGAGTGCTTAAGGAAGTAGCCCAAGAAATAGTGGATGCATTAGTGATAATTTTTCAAAACTCGTTAGATTCTGGACTAGTTCCTGAGGGTTGGAGGGTGGCTAATGTAACTCCACTTTTTAAAAAAGGAGGGAGAGAGAAACCGGGGAATTATAGACCGGTTAGCCTAACGTCGGTGGTGGGGAAACTGCTGGAGTCAGTTATCAAGGATGTGATAACAGCACATTTGGAAAGCGGTGAAATGATCGGACAAAGTCAGCATGGATTTGTGAAAGGAAAATCATGTCTGACGAATCTCATAGAATTTTTTGAGGATGTAACTAGTAGAGTGGATAGGGGAGAACCAGTGGATGTGGTATATTTGGATTTTCAAAAGGCTTTTGACAAGGTCCCACACAGGAGATTAGTGTGCAAACTTAAAGCACACGGTATTGGGGGTAAGGCATTGGTGTGGGTGGAGAATTGGTTAGCAGACAGGAAGCAAAGAGTGGGAATAAACGGGACCTTTTCAGAATGGCAGGCAGTGACTAGTGGGGTACCGCAAGGCTCAGTGCTGGGACCCCAGTTGTTTACAATATATATTAATGACTTGGATGAGGGAATTAAATGCAGCATCTCCAAGTTTGCGGATGACACGAAGCTGGGTGGCAGTGTTAGCTGTGAGGAGGATGCTAAGAGGATGCAGGGTGACATGGATAGGTTGGGTGAGTGGGCAAATTCATGGCAGATGCAATTTAATGTGGATAAATGTGAAGTTATCCACTTTGGTGGCAAAAATAGGAAAACAGATTATTATCTGAATGGTGGCCGATTAGGAAAAGGGGAGGTGCAACGAAACCTGGGTGTCATTATACACCAGTCATTGAAAGTGGGCATGCAGGTACAGCAGGCGGTGAAAAAGGCGAATGGTATGCTGGCATTTATAGCGAGAGGATTCGAGTACAGGAGCAGGGAGGTACTACTGCAGTTGTACAAGGCCTTGGTGAGACCACACCTGGAGTATTGTGTGCAGTTTTGGTCCCCTAATCTGAGGAAAGACATCCTTGCCATAGAGGGAGTACAAAGAAGGTTCACCAGATTGATTCTTGGGATGGCAGGACTTTCATATGAAGAAAGACTGGATGAACTGGGCTTGTACTCGTTGGAATTTAGAAGATTGAGGGAGGATCTGATTGAAACGTATAAGATCCTAAAGGGATTGGACAGGCTAGATGCAGGAAGAATGTTCCCGATGTTGGGGAAGTCCAGAACGAGGGGCCACAGTTTGAGGATAGAGGGGAAGCCTTTTAGGACCGAGATTAGGAAAAACTTCTTCACACAGAGAGTGGTGAATCTGTGGAATTCTCTGCCACAGGGAACAGTTGAGGCCAGTTCATTGGCTATATTTAAGAGGGAGTTAGATATGGCCCTTGTGGCTACGGGGGTCAGGGGGTATGGAGGGAAGGCTGGGGCGGGGTTCTGAGTTGGATGATCAGCCATGATCATAATAAATGGCGGTGCAGGCTCGAAGGGCCGAATGGCCTTCTCCTGCACCTATTTTCTATGTTTCTATGTTTCTATTCTTGTCTGCTGAAGACCAAGTCTGCGGCATCCAAAACTGACAATGCAGAACCCTACAGGAAGTAAGGCTTGTCCTTCAGAAGGTCATCATCAAAGCAAAAGGGCAAGTTAGAGACACAATCGGGTGCATGACAGTAGTGGTAGAGTTTGCATGCTATTATTTCCTATTCCTATAGGGTGAAACTTGACAGCAGATATGGTTGCGATGTTTGAAGCTCAATGCTTGTGCGCACTTTGGAAAGGAAAATACAACTACAACTGTGCAAATCCCCACCACATCCAGTGAACCTGTGGTCTCTAATTCGGACTTCAGAAGATCCTTGAAGAATGTGAAATCTAACAAGGCATCAGACCTAATGATGTACCTGCCTGGGTACTGAAAACCTGCGCCGACCAACCGGCTGGAGTGTCCAAGGACATCTTTAGTCTCTCACTGCATCAGTCAGAGATTCCCACCTCTTCAAAAGGGCATCAATCATACTGGTGCTCAAGAAGAGTAAGATGAGTATCTCAATGACTGACACCCAGTAGCACTCATATCAACTGTGATGAAGTGCTGTGAGAGGTTTGTCATGATTACACTTTACTTCTGCCTCAGTGAGGACTTGGACCCACTGCAATTCGCCTAGTTCCATAACAAAGGACCTGGACCTGCAGAAGTTTGTCTACTCCCATAACAGGTCCACCGCAGATGCAATTTCACTGTCTCTCCACTTGGCTTTGGAACATCTGAGCAACAACAACAATACATACATCAAGCTGCTATTCATCGATTATAGCTTGATGTTCAACACCATCATACATTCAGTACTAATCAACAAGCTTCAAAACCCGGGCCTCTGTATCTCCATCTATAAATGGAACCTTGACTTCCTCACTGGGAGATCACAGTCAGTGTCGATGGACTATAACGTCCCCATCTTGCTGACAATCAACACAGGTACACCTCAAGGATGTGTACTTTGCCCTCTGCTCTACTTTCCCTACCCTCATGACTGTGTGGCTCTGCAGAGCACAAGTGGCATCTATAAATTTGCCAATTCATTGTTGTTGTTGGCAGAATCTCAGATGATGTGCACAAGAATGAGATCGATTGGGTTTGTTTGAGTGGTGAGTTGGTTATGGATTTTTGGAAGGGGAAGATGAGAGAATGTGCATCAGTCCTCATTGGAAGGTCAACGGTGAAAAGGATGAGCAGCTTCAAGTTCCTGGGCATTAACATCTCAGAGTCATGAAAAAGGTATGCCAATAGCTCTACTTCATTAGGAGTTTGAGAAGACTTGGTATGTCACTGAAGACTCTAGCAAATTTCTATAGATGTACAGTGGAGAGCATTCTGAATGGTTGCATCACAGTCAGGAACGGAGCCTCCAATGTACAAGATCAAAAGAGGTGCGGACTGTGCGGACTCAACCAGTGTCATCATGGGCCCAAACTTACCTGCCCAAACTATCTTCAAGAGCTAGTACCTCAAGAAGGCAGCATCCATCATTATAGAACCTCACCATCCTCTTCACAATACTACCATGGGTGAGGAGGTACAGGAGTTTGGAGACTGACTGTCAGTGTTTTAGGAACAGGTTTTCCCCTCCACCATCACAGTTTTGAATGGTCCATGAACCTTACCTCACTTTTCCTCTTTTAGTAATGTTTAGTTACAATTTGTTTGTTTGTAATTTGTAGTAACTTTTGTATCTTATGCTGAACTAATGACAGAAAACAATAAATTTCACAACATATGTCAGTGGTAATAAGCCTGATTCTGATTCTGATTCTATTTAGCTTAGGAAGACTTGACTAATTTGCTTGACCTTAACATTGTACATGGTTGTGAACTGAGGATTTACTGCAGATATTAATGACAGACAGTATTTTTAAATGATCACATCAGTTCTCAACATTGTACCTTAGCTTGACCCACTCTTTGCTATGCAAGGTGTGGGACAGAGATGGTCGTCAACTGAAGGTACTTGCTGAAGCTGTGCAGCTAAGGAACATCTCATACTGACTGGGAAGCAAGCAGAGCTCCTAGACCCAATCACTATCCAATACTTTCGTTGGGTGTTCATACGGTGAGGATAGGATTGGATTCGGCCTTCAGTTTTCATTAGCTTATTGAAAGCCACCAGCTGAGATAACATGAAGAATAATTACTTAATAGGGAAAATATTCTGAAAACCTGACATTAGACACCAATGATCACCAACTTTAGTAGATGTATAGTATGTGTCATGGTCCAGTCTGTGAAATCCGCATTCCAGTTCATGGTCCGGTCCATCAATTCCTTATTCCAGATTTTCCTGTTTTCCCTTGTTCTGTGGGGTGCCTTAATTGAGGCACCTGATTCTCGTTTTGAGCTGGCACATAAGTACCTCTCAAACCAAGGATTCCCCGCTGGACTGTTCCCTTCCTCTCCCCATCTGAATCCTTGGCAGTTTATCTCAGCAGTTACTTTGGCATTAAACTTCGCCTGTAATCTTTGTCTGTTACCCTCACCTGCTACCTTGCTTGCAACCCCACCTGCGTCCTCGGCTGTATCGTTGTCTAGTTCAACTGCCGGAGTGAGACTGAAGCCTTGCCACACCAAGATAAGAAACTACCTATTGTTGAGTTTGGAACTGTCTCTTTGTGTCCCTGTGTCAAAGAAGAGCCTGGCCCTAGGTCCTGTTCCCAAGGAGATGTCCTGACTCTGTGTAGAGCCACGGCCCTAAGTCCTGTTCCCAAGGAGGGGTCCTGGTTCTGTGCTCCGTATACAAGTCCCAGCCCTATGTCTTGTCCCCAAGGAGGGGTCCCGGCTCTGTGTTCTGTGTTCCAGTGCTCAAGTCCAAGGCTCTGTGTTCCTGTGTCCCAAGACCAAGTCCAGGAGCTGTGTTCCAGCCCTGTCCAAATCTGAGCTTTGTGTTCTCGTCCAGTCAAGAGTCCCTCGGCAGTTTACCTCGGTAAGTGTCCGAGAAAGGGCCCCGGCCCTGCATCCCAAGGAGGAGTCCTGGCTCCATACCCAAGAGCCTAACCAAACCGAGTCCAAGAGCCAAGCAAAACCTAGTCCAAGAGCCACATCCTGTCCTGGAGTACTTGTCCAAGGCTACGTCTACACTACGCTGGATAATTTTGAAAATGAAGCTTTTTCCCTTCGTTTTGACCCTCTGTCCACACTAAAGCGGCGCTTTCATCCCCCGAAAACGGAGATTTTCAGAAACGGTCTCCAGAGTGAATAAATCTGAAAATGCCTAATATCTGTTGTAGTGTGTACGGGGTAAACGGAGAGATTTAAAAACGCTGTCATGACAACACCACAACAACAATGCTTTTTCTGCTTCTGCTTGGTACTGCGCAAGCACTGCCATATGGTTGTTATAACGCGCAGTCGGTGTGAAGGGTGTGAGAGTTAAATTGTAAAGTGAGCTTTTTTGACTGTTTAAAAACGCTGTCATGACGTGCCGGAACAGATGGCCACAGCGCGGCATTTCATTGTTTTCTTGAATGCAACCCCTTACATAGCCTAACAATTTCAGAACAGACGGCAATGAGACTGAAGCCAGAAGAGTTACAAATGTACTCACCAAATACTTTGACCCATAGCTTACTGAATAAATAAGTATACTCACTTTGCCCTGTTTTCTGTCCTTGCTTGTATGAAGGTGATTTACCTATTTATGCAAGTACTTCTCTGACAATAGATGTGTAACAGCCTAATGTAACATTGTATGGAAATACAAGATAACACTGGTGCAGACATGTTTTTATACATTTAACAAGGTACTTTTTTAATGCAACAGAATTAGTCAGTTTTTCAATGTTCGTCACCAGCCAGGTCATACTGTCCGTGAGCTCCCTGTTGGTTGCCTCCATACGCTACAGTATTTGTTTTTTCTTAGTTTGAAGTCCTTCTGTGCGAGAGCCAAGACCAATTCCTTTTCATTTTTTCTACTCCATAACTGGACAAACGCGCACCAAATATATCATTTTCTCTTAACTTGTTTTCTGTGTGTCCCGTGCATGCCCAGTAGGAGGAGATTCGCCCAAATATCCGTCTAATGTGGACAGAGATATTTTGAAAAATGCTTAGTGTGGACGCCTGTCGTTTTTACTCGAAACCGGTTTTTTCAAAATTATCCGGCATAGTGTGGACATAGCCCAAGGCTCTGAGCATCCAGTTCAAGTCCAAGGCTCTGTGTTCCAAGACCAAGTCCAGGTGCCGTGTTCCAGCCCTGTCCAAATCTGAGCTTTGTGACCTCATCTAGTTCCGGTTCCTCGCCCAGCTCAGGAGTTCCTCGCCCAGCCCGGTGCTGGAGTTTCCTCGTCATATGCTGGAGTACCTCGTCCTGTCCTTGCCAAGATCCTAGTCCCGAGTCCTAGCCTGGTCCCGGGTTCTGGTTTGGAGTCCCAACCAAGACCTAGGTTCTGGGTCCTTGTCCAGGCTCTGGTTCCGGAGTTCTGTGTTCCTAGTCCAGGGTCCTCGTTCCTAGATTCCTGTCCGGGTCCTGTGTTTCTAGTCCAAGTCCTTGCCCAGGCCCTGAATCCTAGTCTCGTCCAGGGCCTGTGTCCCTGTCCGGCGTCATTTCTTCCTTACTCAACTTGCTATCTCGATAAATCTAGTCCTATTCATAGTACTTCAGTGTCTGTGTCTTGCATTTGGGTCCGCTCCCAACGCCCCCTTGTAAAAGTATGTTTTTTTCTTTCTCCAAATAATGCTGATCACAGTCAATGATAATACCCAATTCATGCTTTGAAATAACATAATAGTAACTTGCCTTAATGTTCAGAAATATTTGCTTTTATTTCAGGCCAAAAAGGCAACCAGTGTCTTTGAAAATTAGTGATTCCAAATCATAGTTCAATACTTAAATGCAAGCGTGTGACACATAAATAACCATAACATGAACTGTATGAGATCCTAGATTTTCTGAATGCTTTGATGGAAGTTAAGAAAGCTTTGATCTCCAGACTAGGGTGAACACTGCTTTGTGGCATGAAGACTGCTGTCTTTTCATTCCCCTGTTCTGCTTCCAGAAATCCAAAGCAGGTGCAGAAGCTACCAAGGATGTGTCTGTAAAGGCAGGATGGGCAAGTTATCTCTTCAACTCAGCTTACTCAACCTGATCCTGGTGCTGTTGCCTGTGCTGCCATTTTGAAGGCTATCTTAACCACTCTTGAAGGACCTATTTCAGTAGACCATTTCTGATGATCTTTTTGGGGCAGTGCTTTATCTTTAGAGAGTTTTCTACCAGAGCTGCCTAGTTCCAGTGTTTACCTGATATAGGCAAAAGGTTTGAAGTAAACCCTTGTGCATCCTATCGATACCCGTGCTCAAATTGGACCTCAGTTGCAACCTCTCTCCACTGAGCTGCAGAGCTACTAGCACTCACCCACTCACTGACCATCATTGATTCTCATTGTGTCTCAATGATCAGTACTTTGTATACCTTACGCTACATATATGGCATGTATATATTGTATATCTCATATCTATTGATACCCTATTTAGACCCTGCTATCAGTCATAGATCACTAATTTACATCTTGCACCCTTGTATGCCTGCATTTAGCTTGTGTCATCACATTCTATTCACCCACTCTGAAGGTGATTACCCATCCTGAAGAAGTGTATTTTTAAGAATCTGATTAGGTTTATCATCAATGAAAAGAAGTGAAATTTGTTCTTTTGCAGCAACACTACAGTGCAATACACAAAAAAAACTCCAAGTTACAAACAAATAAATAAATAGTGTACGAAGAGAGCGAAATAGTGAGGTAGGATTCACGGCATCATGAACCATTCAGAAATCTGATGGCGGTGGGGTGGGTGGTATTGGGAAAGAATATGTTTCTAGGATGCTGAGTGTGCGTCTTCAGGCTCCCGTACCTCCTCCATAATGGTAGTAATTAAAAGCAGGCATGTCCTGGGTGGTGGAGATCCTTAATGATGGATGCTTCAATTCTAAGACACTGCCATTCAAAGATGTCCTTCATGATCGAGAGGTTAGTGTTCATAATAGAGCTGCCTGAGTTTACAATCCTCCGTAGTTTTTTACGATTCTATGCAATGACCACTCCATGCTATCTGGTAATGTGACCAGTTAGAATGTTCTCCATGGTATAGCTATTGAAAATTGCTGGAGTCTTTGGTGACATACCAAATCTTCTCAAGATCCAAATGAAATATAGCTGCGGGCGTGCCTTCTTTTTCAATGCATCAGTATGTTGGGGCGTGGATGGATCTTCAGAGACTGTGATATTCAGGAGCTTCAAACTGCTCACCCTTTCCACTGCTGATGCACAGATGAGGACTGGTGTGTGCTTTCCTGACTCGCCCTTCCTGAAGCCCACATTCATTTCCTTGGTCTTAGTGACATTCAATGCAAGGTTGTTGTTGTGACACTACTCAACCAGTTAACATATTTCACTCCTAAAACCGTCTTGTGAGATTCTGTGGATAACAGTTGCATCATTGGTGAATTTATAGATGGTGTTTGTGCTGTGCCCAGCCGCACAGCCATGAATGTAGAGACTATTGGGCAGAGCCTGCAGGTGGAAACCTCCAGTTGCAGTCCTGAGAGATTGAAGATGTCCTTGACTGTTCCAGCCAGTTGGTTGGTGTAAGTTTTCAGTGCCCTAATATTATACTATCAGGGCCTGACGGTTAGCAAGGATTCACCCACTTGAAAGATGTTCTGGCATTGGCCTCTGAGAAAAATATTACGGGGATGCCAGATGCTGCCAGGATCCGTACGGCTAAGTGTGCATAAAAGGCATTCAGCTCATCAGGGAGTGAAGCATTGTAGCCATTTATGTTAAGTTTTGCCCTGTAGGAAGTAATGGTCTGCAAACCCTGTCAAAGTTGGTGTGCACACATTTCTGCCTTTAACTTCACTCAGAATTGCTTCCTTGCTCTTAAGGTGGCCTTCCACGGGTCATATCTGGGCTTATTGTAGAGTTCTGGATTACCATTGAATCCGCAGATCTAGCCCTCTGCAGGCTGTGAATCTCACGGTTCATCCACAGCTTCTGGTTTGGATATGTTCAGTATGTTCTCAAGGGCACACACTCATCCACAAAGGTCTTGATGAAATCAGTGACAACTATGGTATAATTCATTCATATCCAAAGACGAATCCATGAATATGGTCCATTTCAGTGACTCAAAGCATCCCACCACTGGTGTTGTGCCTCTCAGTCTCTGCCAATGTGCTGGGAATCGAGCTACAGCCAGGTGATCTGAATTGCCAATGTGCAGGCATGGGAAGGTGGTGTAAAGTGATAAAGTGTGTTGGCTTCTATAGTTCCACAAGTGATATATTGGTGGTAATTGTTCAAAGACTTCCACAAGCTGGCCTGATTGAATTCCCCTGCAATGACTAGGAAGGCATCAGGATGTGGTGTGGTGTTTCATGACTCTTAATCATGGTGCTCAGCTTCTCCAGTGCTTGTCTGATATTGGCCAGGAGTGGAATGTAATCTGTCTCCAGGATGATGGTGGAAAACTCCATCGACAGATAACATGGATGACATCTGACCCCAAATGTTTAAGGTCTGAGGAGCACGACTGAGACAAACACTACGTCTGTGCACCAAAGTGAGTTAATCATAAAGCAAACATTGCTGCCTCTGCTTTTTCCTGAAGCTATTGTCCCATCCATGCAGTACAACTGGGACCCCTTGGGCTGAAACGCTGTATCAGATGTATTGGGGGGTAAGCCATGTCTCCATGAAGCAAAGTACACAGCAGTTCCAGATGTCCCCCTAATACTGTAATTTTGCTCTGAGGTCTTCAATTTTATTTTACAGAGATGGTATATTAGCCAGGGAGTGGTGGTCTTAGGTTTTATTTGCAGTTCAATGTGTCAGACATGTTTTCTTAAGGTGAATCTGCATCTGCTACCTAGGTGATCTGCAGTCTAAAGTTTGTTGATTTTGAGGATTGATAGATTTTTTTTAAACATCTTAGATTAATGTTGCCTACTGAAGAACCTATGGCTGTGACTATAGATTTCAGCTGTATTAGGGACTTCTTTTTATTCAGCATTTAGATATTTGATGTAAAATTTTGATTCTGGATTAATCAGATGGTCTTCATTCACTGGACAGTGACTTTACAGACAAACAGCTAAAGAGATGAAAACTGAGTGATCATTGTATTAAAGTTTTAGTAGGAAACCAAAGTAAATATTAGGGTATGGGAGAATTTTGAAATGTACATCAGAACACAGGATTACAGAAATTTTGTAACCGAGTTACAGCTGAAGTCATTATCAACATGCAACTCATATTCAATGAAGATCTAAATATTCGGTATTACTTTTGTAAAATATTCCACCACAGTCTTATTTCTGAAAGAGACTCATGAGAAGTGCTTCCTTACCTTTGGCTCTTGATTAATTATTTAATCCTGTGCAGTCTGTCTATCAGAAGAGTTTAGCTCTTATCTGAGATAAAATAGTACCTGAAGGGAATGTGCAAGGGGAGGACAAGTTTGAATTCAAAGAGGAAGAACAGCAGCTTAAGCATTGGACATAACCAATGCAGTAACATCTAACATGTGACTTGCCATTTCATTAGCAGCCTTAGTAACTAGAAAGTTCACCTAGTGAGCCCACCTAACCTGTTAACCATCACTCCTTTCAAAAGAACCTTCATACCATCATGTTTCATTTTCCGTTCTAATGTTATCAACTTCCATGTAACAAAAGCAAAACAGAAAGTAGAAGAGGGCATGCAATCTTAGATGCAGCTCAAGGAATTTGACTTTGTGCTATGGATCATGTGACTGTTAATAGTAACCCAGTCAAGTATTCAGCTTTTTGAAGCACATAGCCTTTTCAAGTACTGATTATGTATTTTGCAGCCATGATTACACATTGCAGAGAGTATCTGTGTAAAATAGTTTGATGAAACAAGTTATATAACAAAACTAATGAATAATGCATAATTCCTTAAAGCACTGGTGAGGTCTCATTTGGAGTATTGTGAGCAGGTTTGGGCCGTTATCTTAGAAAGGAAAGTGCTGAAACTGGAGAAGGTTCAGAGGATGATCATGAAAATGATTCCAGGATTGAATCGCTTGTCATCTGAAGAGTGTCTGAAGGCTCTGGACAAATATTCACTAGAATTCAGAAGAATGATGCGTGACCACATTGAAACCTATCGAAAGGTGAAAGGCCTTGATAGTGTAGATGTGGAGAGGATGTTTCCTATAATGAGAGAGCCTAAGGCTAGAGGACATGGCCTCAGAATAGAGTGGCATCCTTTTAGAAGAGAAATGAGGAGGAATTTCTTTAGTAAGAGTGGTGAATCTGTGGAATTCTTTGCCACAGGCGGCTGTGTAGGTCAAGACTTTATGTATATTTAAGGCGGAGGCTGATAGATTCTTGACTGGTCAGAGCATGAAAGGATATGGGGAGAAGGCAGGAAATTGAGACTGAGAGGAAAGTTGGATCAGCCATGATGAAATGACAGACACAATGGCCCAAATGGCCTAATTCTGCTCCTATATTTTATGGCATTATAGCTAGATGGAGTCATAACAAGAGCTTCTGGCACATTGGCCTTCATAAATCAAAATAATGACTACAGGAATTGGGATGTTATGTTGAAATTGTATAAGAAGTTGGTGGTGCCAAATTTGGAGCATTTTGTGGAGTTCTGTTCACTAACTTACAGGGCAGATACAAGTAAGCTTGAAATAGTGCAGAGAAGATTTACAAGGTTGTTATTGGGATTTGAAGACCTGAGTTATTGGGAAAGGTTGAATAGGTTAGATTATTCACTGGACTGCTGGAGATCTTGTACAGGTATACAAAATTATGAGGGGTATAGATAGGATGAATGCATGCATGCTTTTTCCACTCAGGTTGGGTGAGACTAGAACTCAGGTTTAGGTTGAAAGGTGAAATATGTAAAGGGAATATGAGGGAGAAGTTTCTCACTCGCACAAGGTGCGAGAGTGAAATGAACTCCCAGTAGAACTGGTAGGTGCAGGTTCAATTGTAACATTTAAGAGAAGTTTGGATAAGTACGTGGATCAAGGGATTATAGAGGACTATAGACTGCATACAGTAGATGGGACTAGACAGGATACCAGATTGGCATGGACTAGATTGGACAAAGGGCCTGTTTCAGTGCTGTAATGCTCTATGTCCCTAGTCTCACAGCATTTGTAATCAATAGGCAATTTAATGGACGGAGACACATTGTCTCACTGGAAAACTTCTACAAAGGTTCCTCATACCTGCCCAGTCAGCTATGCAAACACCTTTCCAGCAATCTGATTTAAAAGAAGGTATGAGATCTTTTAAAGTAATTGTACCGATTATCACTAGGTGGCAGCATAAGGGGTACTTACTGATCTAGTTGAAAAAGCTATTGCCAGCAATGTCTCTGTCTTTCACATCAATCAAATGGCTATTCAGGCCAAACAATGATTCCTGGAATGTGTGTTTCCTGTGACCTGATGTTTTCAGATTGAAGGACAACTCTGAATCTCTGTATTGTGACAGTACACCATCTGGGGCAAGACAGGAAAGGTAGGGTAATAATCTTATGTTTATTTATTGCATGTTGGCTCTCCAAAAAGCATTTAGTTGATGTACAGTTCTTGCAGTATTTTGATGAAAACTTTGTAATTTGAGTAAACTATCTGTTGGAATAAGGCAGCATTATGCTCCAAGCATCAGCTTCAAACAAAAATAAAACAAAAACTGCGGATGCTGGAGGTCTGAAATTAAAGCAGAACATGTCAGAAACACAATTATTAGGCAGCATCAATTGAAAGAATCAGTATTTCAGATTATTAACCTGATGTCAGAATCATCTCTCACCATGGATATTAGCTGATATTCTGAGCATTGTCAGTTTTTGTGCGTGTTCTTAAATTTTGAGAATCAAAAATAATGCAGAATGTTGAAAATCTAGAATAAAAACAGAAAGATGCTAGTAATGTTCAGTAAGTCTGTCTTCTGGAGGAAGAGAAATGGAGTCAATGCTTCATGTGAGAGAATCTTCATTGGTTCTGACAAACTATCTCCGATCTGAGACATTTGCTCTGTTTCTGTTCCTGCAAATGTGGCCCAATTTGAGTAATTCCAGTATAAAATAAATATTATTTATTATAAATTTTGCTTCTGTTGTGCTTACATTTATAATCTATGTAGCAATTTATTCTATACTGGATACTACAGCACAATACTATAGTGCTACCATTTTTCAAGGCAACTTGATTCAAAATTGAGTAAAAAGGAGTAAATAATATAAATGATCATTTTCAAATGAAATAAGACCTGTCCCAAGATTGCTCGAGGCACTTTTATTTAGGTCATTTTGGGATATCTGTCAGTGTTACCCACATCCTAAAGAGATCACTTGAAGTAAAGCGTGACATAAACTTGAACTTTCAGGTCAACACAATTGCCATCATTTAACAATCACGGGGAGACATTACCATTCTTCAAAGATGCCGTTGAAGTTGTCATTAGGCTGACACTGGTGAACTTCATAAAGCAGCTCCAGAACTCTCATGTGGATTCGGCTGACACCAGAACACTTCACAAGACAGCTTCAGAACACAGATTTTGTTCAAATTAACAACTCCTTTTTGGACAGCAATGTAATGAAAAGGAAAATAATGCTTAGCTTGTAGATCATCCCATGGATAGCGTAATCGTGGGACGGGGAAGGAGGCTGATACTGGAGATGTACATAACTTTATTATTGAAGTCCATATATTGTGTGATATAATTTACCAAATGTTGCGTGGTGCATATTTCTAGTGTCCAATTGCCATAAGGATTGTCCCTTCCTTTGCCTGACTATCTTTTCCTGGTGCTGCATAAGAAAGTGGGGTTAATCATATTACCAAACCAATAGAAACCTATTTCTGTCATAAGGTGGTGGCTGGGAACGGACCCAAGTGCAAGACACAGACACTGAAGTACTAGGGACAGGACTAGGATACAGGGTGAGGGATAGGACATGGACACGAAAACCAGGAACCCGGAACAGGAATGGACAAGAGAGCTAGGAGCCCGGGCTTGGACTCCGAGCCAGAGACTGGACAAGGACCCAGAACCTGGGTCTTGCCTCTGGCTCGGACCCCAGAACTAGGCAAGGATGAGGCCTGGCTGGCAGGCAGGGTGAGGCTGGAGTCTTCAGACTTGAGTCGAGGCTGGGGACGAGAGACTTGAGGCGAGGCTGGGGACGAGAGACTTGGGGTCTTGAAGCTCCTCCTGGGCAGGGCGAGGTACTCCTGGGCAGGGCACGGATCTCCACCCGAAAGGAGGCAAGGGACAAGAAGGGACAGCACCAACCATAGGGTAATGGCAAGACGGCCTGGCTTACCCGATGGAGGCAAGGGACAGGAAGGGACAGCACCAACCGTAGGTGCTGTCTTACGGCCTGGCTTACCAGATGGAGGCAAGGGACAGGAAGGGACAGAACCAACTGTAGGTAACGGCGAGACGGCCTGGCTTACCCGACTGAAGCAAGGGACAGGAAGAGACAGAATCAACTGCAGGGTAACGGCAAGACAGCCTGACTTACCCGGCGGAGGCAAGGGACAGGAAGGGAGCTAGGTACAGGGTGGCTCCAAGACAAGACTACAGGCGAAGTGAGGTGAGAGTTACCAGCAAAGCAAGGCAGGGCTTCAGGCGAGGAAACAGAAGGCAGGGGAAGGGATACAAGGAGTAAGGACAAGAACAATCCAGCAGCCACACCCTGGTCTCTGGAGGTATTTATGCAGCCAGCCCCAACGAGAATCAGCTGCCTCAATTAGTGCTCAACAGGAACAGAAACAGGGTAGACAGGAAAACCTGGAGGTTGGGTTGATGTACCGGACCATGAACCGGAATGCGGACTTCACAGACTGGACCATGACAATCTCGGTAATGAATGATGTGGTTTTTAAGGGTGAAACAGTTGCTAATACTGCTGTAGCTTGTTTTTAGTTGCACAAGCATTTTGAAGAGGACTGTGCCATTTGGTTTTACCCCTCCATGTAATCATGCTTAGTACACCAAAAGCAGTACAATCCATTTATAGAAATTTGTGCTCTGAGTGAGTGGTTCTTTATGATCATCAAACATTAATTCTTTTTTTGCAACACAAATTTTACCTCACTTTCAATACCAAGTTCTTTAGCAAAGATAATTTATTGGAGAACTGTGAAGATCCATGATAGTTCTGTATCAAAAACAGTACTGCAGAGTGATTGAAAAGTAGAAAAAAATTGTAAGGGTCTTTAAGGCATGATATATTGTAATTGCTGGTCGGTGGTGTAGTGGCATCTGCATTGGACTTCAAGGTGAATGGTGCTGGGCTTGAATCCAGCCGGCTCCTTGCATACTTTCCACTGGTGCTGGGTTGAGCTTCGAGCTAACAACTCAGCCTCATAATAAACACACAAATGCTAAAGAAACAGCAAGGTTTTCGCCCAATTCACCACAAGGTGCAAAGAGGAACAAAATTAATGTAATGATGGCCAAATGCACTAGCTGCACAACGTTATGGTTATGAGGAATAATTTCTGCACATTCTTTCTGATGTACAACAGTAGCTGTTTTTTGATATTCTTCCAGTATCGTCTATATATTCTACACAAAGTGATCACCAGTTTTTGGAAGGAAGCTTCTGAATGTATCTGTCATGATAGCCAATTTCATGTCAACTTTCCTATTAAGTAGCAGGGTGGAGTATCAATGGTACTGAGGTGGAGATGGTTGTGAGGTTCCAAGTTCTCTCTTGATCTCTGAATATGCCTCAGCATGGTCATTGATTTTATTTTTCTACCTGTACTGAACTTCCCCTGCACCTGTAACACTGTATTTGGTATTCACTCTTTTTCCCTTTTGAAATATGTTGATGTACTTGTGATCTGTCTAGATGGCAGATCACTGTATCTCCTACATGTATAATAAAAAACCAATTACCAATGAAATGCATACATTACCTCAACAAGCCATGGGCGGCATCTATTCCATAGTAATCTGCTTATGAATCAGAATCTGATTTATTATCATTGATATATGACATGAAATGTGTTGCAAAATACAGTAAAAAGACAAAAGTAAATGAATAATACATTAAAGAATGAATAATGAATGAGCTGTTCAAAAGGTGGAACGAAAGAAGCTGTTCCTTAATTGTTGAATGTGGAAATTTAGGCTCCAGTACCTCCTTCCTGATCGTATTAATGAGAAGAGGGCATGTCCCAGATGGTGAGGATATGAATGATGGATGCCATCTTCTTGAGGCACTGCATCTTGAAGATGTCCTTGATGGAGAGGAGGGTTGTGCCCGTGAAGAAGTTTGGCTAGGTCTGTAATCCTCTGCAGACGCTTAAGATCCTCTGCACTGGGGGCTCCATAACAGGCTGTGATGCTATTAGTCTGAATGTTCTCCACCATACACCAGTAGAATTTTCTAAGAGGCTTTGGTGAGTTCTTAATGAAGTCAAACCACTTGTATGTCTTCTTCATGATAGTGTCAATGTGTGGGGCTCAGGAGAGACCATTTGAGGTGCTGAAGCCCATGAACTTGATGCTCACCCTTTCCACCACTGACTACTCAATAAGAACAGGGGGTTAAGCATACAGCCCTATGAGATGCCTGTATTGATAATGAACTAGGAGAAGATGTTGCTATCAATCCATACTGACTTTGGGCAGAGCTTAGGGTGATGGCACCTAAAGGCGACTGCTTTGCTTGCATATTTCAAAGCAGCTCTATTTCTATCTTTAATATCTCTTTTTTTTTTACCTTTTCAGGGTTCTTTTGAAGACCCTGACCCAGAGTTACATGCTGTCTTTGGTTCTTTGAGGAAATGGGACCCTTTCTCAAGGCCTTACGACCGGCTGCTTTTTGATATGCCAAGGATGCGGCTTGGAAGACTAGTACACCTTCAAGGTGCCAGATTTTCATGGCTCTGGAGTTGGGTGGATTTGAGGCTGGTGACACCGCCTGATGTGTCATGGGAGTACACAGAAGATAGAAAGCAGTGAGCTGGCTGCTGGCTGTGTGCCCAGAGACAGTTCTTTGGGCACAGAGCTCAGAAAAAGCAACACAACAGACTCTTAACACCATAAATCAGCGGGTTGGTTTGTTATGTCTCTCATCTCGCTGTGAAACAGGGACACCTCTTTTTCCCTTATTAGGGAGAGAGAGAGCCTGTGGTATGTTGAATTACCACATGAATGAGTAGTTTTTGGGGTACTGCAGGGTCGTGTCTTTATTGATGCTTTGCTGCATGCTTGAGTGCTCAGTGGAGGATGCTGATGCCTTTTTGCTGGGGGGTGCTGTTGTTGCTTTGCTGCTGCTTGTGCGTGGGAGGGAGGAGCTGGGGGGGCACTTTGGGGTTCTAACATTTAACTGCCATTCATTCTTTGGGGCACTCCTCTGTTTTCATGGATGTTTGTGAAGAAAAAGAATTTCAGGATATATACTGTATACATTTCTCTGACATTAAATGTACCTATTAAGACCTATTGATAAGAAAATCAAGGATACAGTTGTCATGGGAGGTGCAGAGGCCAGGTATTGAAGTCAGTAGTAAACTTTCAGGAATCATAGATTCTTGCATGGTTTCAAAGGATTGGAAAATTGTAAATATCATTCTATGCTACATTGAATGCATTGGTGCAGCTTCCTGCATGCATGCGGAGCTCACTGACTTCATCAGCTTTGCCTTCAACTTCCAAGCTGCCCTCAAATTTACTTGGTCAATTTCCAACACCACCCTCCCCTTTCTCGATCCCTCTGTCTCTATCTCTGGAAACAGTCTTTCTACTGATATCTTTTATAAACCCACTGATTCCTGCAGCTTCCTGGACTATATTTCCTCCCACCTTGTCACTTGTAAAAATGCCATCCCTTCTCTCTGTTCCTCCGTCTACACTTCATCTGCTCTCAGGATGAGGCTTTTCATTCCAGAACTAATGAGATGTTCTCCTTCCTCAAAGAAAGGGGCTTTCCTTCCTCTATCATCAACACTGCCCTTACTTGCATCTCTTCCATTCTGCGCAAATCTGTTCGCACCCCATCTTCCTGCCACCACACCAGCAATAGGGTTCCTCATCCTCAGGATCCTTTTCACAGGGATCGCTCCCTAAGCGACTCCCTTGTCCACTTGTCCCTCCATACTGACCTCCCTGCTGGGACACCCTTGCAAGCAAAGCAAGTGCCACATCTGCCCCTACACCTCCCTCCTCGTTACCATTCAGGGCCCCAAACAGTCTTTCCAGGTGAGGCAACACTTCACCTGTGAGTCTGTTGGGGTCATCTGTTGTATCTGGTGCTCTCGGCGAGGCCTGCTGTATATCGGTGAGATCCGATGTGAATTGGGAGACCAGTTCCTTGAGAGCCTATGAACTGTCTGCCAGAAAAAGTGGGATCTCCTTGTAGTCAACGGGACGGACAGGGAGGAATGGAAGCATGTACAGAGGGAACTAAAGGTGAAGATCAAAGTGGCTAAAGAGGAATACAGGAGAAAGCTGGAGAACAAGGTTGCACAAAGTAGCACACGGGAGGTGTGGTGAGGCATTAAGAACATCAGTGGCTTCAATCAGCCCAGCTGTAGAGCCTCGGAGTGCAGCCGGGAATGGGCTAATGAGTCAAACCAATTCTTCAGTAGATTTGACAATTCCCCTCCTGTTCACACCCCTCAGCACATCAGTCCAGGTGCTGAGGCACCCAATGCTCCCTCAACACCAATATCTCCCCTCCTCCTTCCTTCCCCCTCCAGTTCAACATATGGATTAACAACACAGTCTACCGCTGTCTACATCCCCTTCTTGACCTGCACCTACCATCCACACATCCACATACCAACTGCTATCATCCTGATCTTCATCTCCCTCAGCCCCCACCTTCCACCAACTCCCCTGTCATCTTGGACTCACCTTCACTACTGAGCAGGTGAGAAGGGCTCTGGGGAAATTCAGACACGGCAAAGTATTGGGACAGGATAGTGCGAACTCCAAGGCCCTGAAGGAGTGTGCTGAACAGTTATGTGGAGTTCTCCAGCGCATTTTCGGTCTGAGTCTCAGCCTAGAAAAGGTCCCAACTGTGTGGAAAAAAATTATGTGTGGTCCCAGTACCCAAGAAGGGCCAACCGAAAGTCTTGAATGACTCCCATCTAGTGGCCCTGACCTCATGCATCATGAAGACCCTAGAGAGGCTGGTCCTGGCTCACCTCCGACCCCTGGTCAGATCATCCCATGATCCCCTGCAGTTTTCCTACCAGGAGTGCATTGGAGTTGATGATGCTGTCATCTACCTACTGAACAGAGCCTACTTCCATTTGGATAAGCAGGGCAGTACTGTGAGGATTTCTCAAGTGCCATCAATACCATACAGCCCTCATTGTTGGGGAAAAGCTCCATTCACTGCAGGCTGGCCCTTCCATTGTATCCTGGATAGTGGACTACCTGACTGGAAAACCACAGTTTGTGTGTGTCGGGCATGGCTATAAGCAGCACTGGTGGCCCCACAAAGGGCTGTATTGGCTCCCTTGCTGTTTACCTTGTATACTTCAGACTTTAGATACAACACTGAGTCCTGTCATCTTCAGAAATTCTCTGATGACTCGGCAATAGTCGGGTGTGTAACGAGAGGATGGGAGGAAGAATACAGAGCCCTGGTGGAGGACGTTGTCAAATGATGTAAGCTGAATCATCTGCAGCTTAACATCAGTAAAATAAAGGAGATTGTGATGGACTTTAGGAAGACTAAGCCTGCACTGCTCCCTGTTACTATTGAAGGTGAAGATGTGGATTTGGTGAGGACATACAAGTACCTAGGGGTACACCTGGATGACAGACTTGAGTGAAGCACCAACACAGAGAGTGTGTACAAGAAGGGCCAGAGTCACCTCTACTTCCTGAGGAGACTGAGGTCCTTTGGAGTATGAAGGCCTCTCTTTCGCATGTTCTACCCGTTTGTTGTCTCCAGTACAATCTTCCAGGCAGTAGTGTACTGGGGCAATGACATCAACATGGGGGATTCCAACAGGCTCAATAAACTGATTAGAAATGCTGGCTCTGTTCTAGGAGTCAAACTGGACACATTGGAGGCTGTGGGAGAACAAAGGCCCCTATGGAAAATCCTGGCAATTCTGGACAATGTTTCTCACCCTCTGCATGCCACCTTGGCTGAACAGAGGAGTGCTTTTAGTGACAGACTAAGACAACTGTGCAGCTCCAAAGAACGCTATATGAGGTTATTCTTACCTTCAGCCATTATTGAGTTGAATTGACTTTATTTCTTACATCCTTCACATACATGAGGAGTAAAAATCTTTACGGTATGCCTCCTTCTAAATGTGCAATATGTAATCATTGTAATTTGTAATAATTTATAATAAATAGAACAGTCAATGTAATATAGAAGTACACTCAGATCAGTGTGAGTTAATCAGTCTGATAGCCTGGTGGAAGAAGCTGTCCCGGAGCCTGTTAGTCCTGGCTTTTATGCTGCGGTACTGTTTCCCGGATGGTAGCGCCTGGAATAGATTGTGGTTAGGTTGACTCAGGTCCCCAGTGATCCTTTGGGCCCTTTTTACACACCTGTCTCTGTAAATGTCTTGAATCGTGGGAAGTTCACAACTACAGATGCGCTGGGCTGTCCGCACCACTCTCTGCAGAATCCTGCGATTAAGGGAGTTATAGTTCCCATACCAGGCAGTGGTACAACCAGTCAGGATGGTCTCATTTGTACCCCTGTAGAAAGATCTTAGGATTTGGGGCCCATACCAAACTTCCTCAACCGTTTGAGGTGAAAGAGGCGCCGTTGTGCTTTATTCACCACACAGCTGGTGCGTACTGACCATGTGAGGTCCTCGGTGATGTGGATGCCGAGGAACTTAAAGCTGTTTACCCTCTCAACCCCAGATCCATTGATGTCAATAGGGGTTAGCCTGTCGCCATTCCTCCTGTAGTCCACAACCAGCTCCTTTGTTTTTGTGACATTGAGGGAGAGGCTGTTTTCTTGACACCACTGTGTCAGAGAGATGACTTCTTCCCTGTAGGCCACCTCGTTATTGTTTGAGATTAGGCCAATCAATGTAGTGCTGTCAGCAAATTTAATTAACAGATCAGAGCTGTGGGTGGCGACACAGTCATGGATATACAGGGAGTAAAGGAGGGGACTCAGTACGCAGCCCTGAGGGGCTCCTGTGTTGAGAGTCAGAGGGGTGGAGGTGAGGGAGTCCACTCTTACCAGCTACCAGCGGTCTGACAGGAAGTCCAGGATCCAGCTGCACATCGCAGGGTCAAGGCTTATTTTTTTAAATTCTTTCTTACTTCTCTTCTAATATTTGTATATCTGTGCACTTATAATGCTGCTGTGATACTGTAATTTCCTTTGGGATCAATAAAGTATCTATCCACCTAACCACTCATTTCAATTCCACTTCCCATTCCCATTCCTACATGTCAGTCCATGGCCTCCTCTACATGTCAGTCCATGGCTTCCTCTACTGCAACAATGAGACAAGGCTCAGGTTGGAGGAGCAATACCTTGTATTCCATCTGGATAGCCTCCAACCTGATGGATTAAACATCGATTTCTTGAACTTCCGGTAATTGCCCCCACCCCCTTCACCATTCCCTATTCCTGTTTCCCTCTCTCTCCTATCTCCTTTCCTGCCCATCACCTTCCTATAGTGCTCCTCCTCTTTCCCATTCTTCCATGGTCTTCTACCCGCTCCTATCAGGTCGTCTCATCCTCCAGCCCTTTCTCTTTCACCAATCAACTTCCCAGCTCTTTACTTCCCTCCCTCGCTCCCTCCCACATATCACTTGCCAGCTTGTGCTTCTTCCTTCCCTCCCCCACCTTCTTGCTCTGACTTCTCATCTTTTTTTCCCAGTCCTGATGAAGGGCCTTGGCCTGAAACATTGACTATTTATTCATTTCTGTAGATGCTGCCTGGCCTGCTGAGTTCCTTCAGCATTTTCTGTGTTTCAGTCCGCTCTTTATGAAGGGAGTGAGGCAATAGACAGGAAATCATAGACCAGTTAGCCTGACTTCAGTAAGATGTTGGAATCCCTTACTAAGGATGAGGTTTTGGGGTACTTGGAGGCATATGAAAAAATAAACCAAAGTTAACATGGTTTCCTGAAGGGGAAATCTTCCCTGACAGATCTGTTGGAATTCTTTGAGGAATGAACAGGCAGAATAGACAAAGGAGTGACAATGGATATTGTTTACTTGGATTTTCAGAAGGCCTTTGACTAGGTGCCACACATGAGGCTGCTCAGCAAGATAGGAACCCATACTGGAAATATATTAGCATGGATAGATGATTGACTGACTGACAAGAGGAAAACAGTGGGAATAAGGGTGGTCTTTTCTGGTTGGATGCCATGAGTAGTGGTGTTTTGGATTGTGTTGGGTCTGCTTTTCTTCTTGTTATATGCCAATAATTTGGATGATAGAATTGATGGCTTTGTGGCTGAGTTTGTGGACAATGCAAAGATTGGAAGAATGGGCAAAGAAGTGGCAGATGAAATGTAGTGTATGGTCGATTATGCAGTTTGGTAGAAGGAATAACGGAATAGACCATTTTCTAAATGGGAAGAAAGTTCAGAAATCAGAGGTGCAAAGGAGCCCCCGGGCAGGGTTCCTCCAAAGGTTAACCTGCAGCTGAGTCGGTGGTAAGGAAAGAAAATTCAATATTAGCATTCATTTTAGGAGGACTAGAACATAAGAGCAATGTAATGCTGAAGCTTTATAAGGCATTGGTCAGGCCTCACTGGAGTATTGCGAACAGTTTTGGGCCCCTTATCTAAGAAGAGATATGCTGGCATTGGAGAAAGTCTAAAGGAAGTTCACGTGTATTATCCCAGGAATGAGAGGGTGAATGTATGAAGAGCATTTGATGTCACTGGGCCTGTAACCACTGGAGTTTAGATAAGTGAGGAGGGATCTCATTGAAACCTACTGAGCAGCCGAAATAGAGTGGATGTGGAGAGGAAGTTTCCTACAGTGGGGGAGTCCAGGACCGGAAGGCACAGCCTCAGAATAGAAAGATGTCCCTTTAAAACAGAAATGAGGAACTTCTTTAGCCAGAGGGTAGTGAATCTGTGGAATTCATTGCCACAAACAACTGTGATCAAGATGTATTTAAAGTGGAGGTTGACAGTTTCTGTTTTAGTAAGGGTGTCAAAGTTTATGGGGAGAAGACAGGAGAATGACATAATAAATCTGGAGAGGCATAATAAATCAGTCACGATGGAATGGCAGAGCATACTCGATGGGCCCTTTAGCCTAATATTTTTCCTATGTCTTGTTGTCTGATTGTCTAAGTTTGGTTATTATTATTGAGGGAATGCTGGTGTTGAAGCTCCAATTAATTAACAGTGGGCCTGGCGTATGTTTTTCATTTGTCTAGGTGCTCTAAATCAGAGTGGAAAACTAATGAGATTGTGTCCACGGAGACCTGTTGTGATATTTGAGGCTCATCTTTCCATCTTTGTATAACAGCACGTAGGCCCTGGGAGCATTGTTCTAACTGGATTAACGTCAGTTTATATCAAAGCACCAGAGTTTTGTATCTTCAACAGGATCCTGCCCCCAAACACATCTTTACTTCAGCCCCACTCTCTTCTTTTCACAGGGATCGCTCCCTCCGAGACTCCCTTGCCCATTTGTCCCTCCCCACCAATCTCCATCTTGGCACACACCCCTGCAAGCAACCAAAATGCTACACCTGCCAATTCACCTCCTCCCTCACCTCATTTAGGGCCCCAAACAGTCCTTCCAGGTGAGGCAAAACTTTACCTGCAAATCATTCTATTGTATCTGGTGCTTCTAATGTGGCCTCCTCTACACTGGTGAAACCAGACGTAATTTGGAGGATTGCTTTCTCAAGCATCTCCGCTCCATTCCCTAGAAGCGGAATTTCCCAGTGGCCAACCATATTGGGGACTAATATCAAGATTCTTGAGCAGAGGTTTCTTTGTCCAAAGTTGTCAGGTTTTTCTGGAAGTCAGAGCAGTCTTCCAGTTTGTCATTCCTTGATGTGCCATTCATTGCCTTACCACAGTTCAGGTATGACCTTCATTCCTGCTACAGAAGAGAACAGGACCTCTCTAACTGAATATGCTGCTGTGGTACGCCCATTACCTTGTGATTCAGATGAAGTTCCAACACGATTGTGAATGAGGCCTCTGATGAGAAAGCAAACTGCCTACATGCAGGATGGCTTACCAGCATCAGAGTTTTGATGATAAGTGGCTCGTTAATATCGTGCCACACAAGTAACTGTGGCACCATCTGCAACCAGAAGTTTAACAGTTTCATTTTGGAGGTGAAGGCAGAAGCATGATGAGAAACAGAGGAAATGTGGAATACTATAATATATACTATTAAGGTTAAAACAAAGAGGAAATATTTCAACTGAAATTCCAACAGATAACAGTTAACCAATTAAGTTGCAAGATTCAAGTAATGAGACTTGAAACCAAGAAGTTTCCAGAAAAAAAGAGGCAACTGTAAACAACAAAAAGCTCGCTGAACAATTAACATGTATGTAGGTGTTAAGTAAAAATACAAGCAAGCATAAGAAAGTTAAACTACAAGGAAAATAATTTTATTGCCAATCCCACATGAAGTATCAAGATTCCCCTCACCCATTTCCTCAGTTCTCTCTTCATCAGTTACTTAAAGGACTTGCTCCATTTATCATTTGATAGCTGCAGGGGCAGCACACACAGAAAATACTGGAAGAATTCAGTAGGTCAGGCAACATCTATGGAGGGGAAATGTGACAGACCCAACACTGACCGCTGTGGAATACCACTAGTCACTGGCAACCCACCAGAAAACGTTCCCTTTATTCCCGCACTTCACCTCTTGCCAATCAGCCAATCTTCCATTAGTGCCAGTATCTTTCCTGTGATACAATGGACTCTGAACTTGTTTAGCAGCCTCAGGAGCAGCAGCTTGTCAAAGGCCTTTGGAAAATCCTAATAATCAACATCCACTGACTCTCCTTCGGCTTAACAGCCTGTTATTTCCTCAAAGAATTCCAACAAATTTGTCAGGCAACATTTTCCCTTAAGGAATCTATGATGACTTCAACTTATTTTATTAATTGCCGCCAAGTACCTGTAGTATTATCCTTAATAATGGATTCTAACATTTTTTCAACCACTGAGACCCAGCTAACTGGCCTATAATTTCCTGTTTTTTGCCTCCCTCCTTTCTTAAGCAATGGAGTGACATTTGCGATATTCCAAGCACTTCCTCCTGAGTAATAGCAACAACATTCATTTCGGCCCCTGACACTCCGATATTTCCGGCATGCTGCTGGTGTTTTTCCACAGTGAAGACTGATGCAAAATATTTATTCAGCTTGTCTGCCATCTCATTGTTCCTCATTTTTACCTCTCCAGCATCATTTTCCAGTGGTCCAATGTTCACTCTTGCCTCTCTTTTACACTTCATGTATTTGTAAATGATTCTGCCAAACTTTTATACATTATTGGCTAGTTTACCATCATATTTCATCTTTTCTCTCCTTATTGATTTTTAGTTGTCTTCTGTTCATTTTTAAAAGCCTCCCAATTCGCTACTTTCCCACTAAATTTTGCCATAATCTTCCTGTAATTTAATTATGTTTGCATTTTTTTGTTCTTCATTGAATTCATTCACAATTGAATTCTTAAATTTTTGAATATAGCTTACAGAATATTTGAAGCTAAGATACTAAAACTCAAAGGAAGATGGCTCAACTTGATTATGTGCCGTAATGTGATCAGGCTTGTAGATGTTGTAGATTAAGTTATCTCCATTGGGAAAGAAGAGGTTTAGTGTACCAATATATCAGCTTGCCACATCGCTCCCAGAATAAGAAATTAGTACCAGCAACAGGTGTCTTAACATTGAATATTTCTCTTTTAAGGAAATGTGTTCATAGTATTTGTTTCCCTGGGGTGTGGGAGAGGTGGGTTTCTAACTTGAGTTTCTGTTATGTTATCGTTCCAAATAGCCAGTAATAGTAGCAATAGCTCCCTCTGGAACTTCATATTAGGTTTGCAGCTTCACGTACAACTTTTGAAAAATGCAAACAGCTGATCCTGCCTTATGGGATGAGCTAAATGCTATAGGCTTGTTACTGGGAAGCCAAAGCCTTAAATATTCTCAGCAATAGTCAGCTTAAGCTGTTGACGCAATTTGTGTTTGAGGAAAGATTGCTGGTGAAACAAGGGACAAGATCATACCAGTGTAACATTTTGATTTGTTTTGCTGCTGATACTGTTTTATTCCAAACTCAATCTTTTCCCCTGCTCTGCAGTTGTCTCATGTCTCATTAGCTACAGAGATCATCAGTAACCTTTGTGGATGATTGATTTGAAAGAGTGCCTAAAGTTAAGCAGTCTAAGTATATGATATTTATGGAAGTTCAAAGAGTTGATAAAAGCTTTGGAGAGAAACAGTGAAGTAGGGACTTACTGAAATAATAGACTTTTCAGCCATTCTATTTTTTGTTGTAACTCTCCGCAATTGTTTCTCAGGACTTTCTTCTGGATTTTCAACGTAAGTGCAAGACACAAAAACAATTATAAGTTGCAAAGTAAATAGTACAAAAGGTGAATAGCAAGATCATGTTCATGGGTTCATGGATCATTTAGAATTCTGATGGCAGACAGGAAGAAGTTGTTCTTAAAACGTTGCATGAGGCAAGGAAATGGTATCTGCATGAAGATGGACTGAGACAGCAAGTCTCTGATCCAATTCCCTATTGGGTGGGATTTCAGCAAGAAATAACCTCGGGTATTTCAAAACGCGCTCAGAATGTTTTTTTTTGTGCACAATTTAGGCCTAAAAACTAACATATGCTTTTTCAATTATCCAATTCCTAGACTTGCATATTCACTTCCATAGTAACAGATTTGACTAAAATTGATTAAAATAAAAAGTTAAAAGAATAACAAAAGACAATTAAAACACCTTAAACATCAACAAATCATGACATTAAAAAAACTGAAAATAACTGAAGCATTTACCTGCATATGTTTTTTTCTAGAGCTGTTTATCCCACAACAGTGTACTCATGTCCAAGGACAGATGCAAGTGCTTCTTCATCAGAGAGTCACTGCTCCACTATCCCACAATCTGAGCAGAATAGATATCAACAAGAAAGCATCAAATGTCTGGCTCAGAGTTGGAGATCTCATCCCAAAAACAGAGGGGTTCCTTGTGGCAATACAGGACCATGTGGTTAACACAAAAAATATCAAAAATATATAGTATAATACCAACAAATTCAAAATGGTAAATGTAGAAAGTGCCAAGAAAAACCAGAAACAATCAGGTTACAGGTTCTGTAGCAGTTTAACAAGGACAGATCCTATGATATGATAACGCCAAGGAATTTAGCGTTACTTTTTTTATTTCAAGATACAGCATGGACTAGGCAAAGCGACCTACCTATTTAACCCTAAACTAATCACAGGATAATTTACAATTAACCTATTAACTGGCACATCTTTGGACTGCTGGAGAAGACCAGAAAACCTCGAGGAATCCTGGTTTCTTCCTCCTGGAGTCTAATATCAGCCCCTTGGCTTTGCTGACATTGAATGAGAGATAGTTGTAGTACCATTCAAACAGATTATCAATTCCCCTCCTATATGCTGAGCTGCCACCACCTTTGATTTGCACAACAGTAGTGTTGTTGTCAGCAAACTTAAGTAATAATATAAAGTGAGTAGCCAGACAGCTAAGCTCACAGCTTTGTGCTGCACCTGTGCTTATAGTGATTGTGGAGAAGATAGTGTTGCCAATTGATACTGACTGGGGTCAGCAACTGAGAAAATCGAGGATCCAGTTGCACAAGGAGGTATCATAGCCTAGGGTGGAGCTTATTGGTTAGTTTCGAGGGGATGATAGTGTTGTATGCCGAGCTATAGACAATGACGAGCATCTGATGTACGCTCTTTCACAGACCAGATATTCTAGGATTGAGTGAAGAGCCAATGAGGTAGTATCTGCTGTTGTCCTGTTGTGACAGTAGGGACATTGGAGCAGATGCAAGTCACTCCCCAGGCAGGAGATGATATGCTTCATGAACAACCTCTCAAAGAATCCCATCATGGTGGATATAATTTCTACTGGATGATGGTCATTCAGGCAGGTTACCACATTCTTCCTGGGCACCAGTATAACTGAAGCCCTTTTGAAGCAGGTGGGTACCTCAAGTGGCCAAAGCGAAAGGTTAAAGATGTTAGTGAACACTCAAGCCGATTGGTCCTCACAGGTCTTCAGTACTTGGCCAGGTACACTGTCTGGCCATTGTGATTTTCGTGAGTTCACCCTCCTGAAGGATACTCTCAAATAGGGCTCAGAGACAGGTCATCGGGGGTTGTGAGAGTATGTGAAGGTGCCTCCAAGCTTTGTCAGTCAAAAAGCAAGCATAAAAGGCACTGAGCTTATCTGGGAGCGAAACCTTGTTGTCACATGTGTTGCTTTGTTTTGTAGGGGCTGACAGCATTCAAGCCCTACCACAGCTGTCGAGTATCCTTCTGTGTTTCAAGTTTGGTCTGGAGTCACCGCCTTGTATGTGCGATGGCTTTTCAGAGGTCATACCTGACCTCTTGTACTTTTCCTGGGTCACCATACCTGGCGCCACTGATCTGACCCTCAGCAGATTGTGGATCTCTTGTTTCATCCAGGGCTTCTGGTTGGGGAGACTTTGGATAATTTTGTGGGTACACACATCCACAAAGGACTTTATAAGGTCCATGACAATCATCTTGAGTAAGTTGAGCACTGATAACAGCTTCATTTCCCTATTTCTCTCCCAACCTCTTCACACCCAATAGTTGTGCAAACTATCAACATAGTAATTTAGATAATTTTTCAATAAATTGGGAGGAAACTTGAGGAATGAACAAAGATTGGATGTGTTACGCTTAATTGTGAGTCATAGAATCCCAGGAACAATTACTTGAGGGAAGTGTATAATAGATCAAGGGAAAGACATCTGGAAGTGAATGACCTAACCATGAATATGTGGGAGAGGAGCTAGTAAAAATTGTCGGGTCCTAGGATAGAAAGTGATGCATACACTGAAAAAGATCCTTTTCTAATTCTGAATTTCAACAAATATTCAGTTCTCTGGAATGAGAACTGCTACAACTTAATTATCTTTGAAGCATTGCACTCAGTGTCATCCCATTTGAATTCCATGAATCAATCCACTGACTATTGTTGCTTGCTTTCTGTGTAAGAACATTCCTCTCTATACAGAGAACAGCATTATTTAGTACTCAAGATTACTCATCAACACTGTACAATTTCAAAAAGATTTCAGGATGACAAACTTTCAATCTACTTTTGCTTCTTTTCATCACCACAAATATAATTATTCTGAACATAACCTGAAGCAATCTGAAATCCTCCCACAAAACAGTATTGGCCCTGAGTGACAAGACCCCAGGTGAAGTCTGCTGTCAAATGCCTTTGAGTTAGTTAAATATCTCAGAGGCATTGAGAAATAATTTTTAAAGTTAACATTTTATTTTAAACATCTTAGTCCCCAGCTCACTTGAGATCTCCATACTTCAGAGATATCCTTTTTCCATAGCCACCTGTATTGTACTGAAAGCAGGGGGTGGGGGAGAGAGACAGGAGCTTGGGACTAAGAGGAAAATTGGATCAGCCATGGTGAAATGATGGGGCAGACTCAATGGGTTAAATGGCCTAATTCTGCTCCTATACCTTATGGTCTTATGGTCTTATTCTATTATTATAATTACTATCTTGGAAAAAAAATGCTTTGAAAATATTTGTGAGAAAGTTATATTTCAGTAGGACAAGCCAACAGTAATGAGACCCCTCTGTCCTTGAAATTAATTTAAATCAGCATGATAAAGCAAAATAAAGAAAAATAAACCACTTACCCCTCTTTTTAAATTTGGCAATTGAATGGGATCATGCTACGTAGTAGAACAGACCATGTTGTCAAATTTACTGGTACCTAACCTCCAGTTTGTCTCTGACTTTCATGCATCAGTGGAAGTCAATGATAAGCTGACATGAAACAGGCATAGCATGTATAGCTCTATAGGGAATTACTATAGCTGCCACAGCTGAGCACAGTCCAGCCCTGGATCGATGAGGCAAATTGGCATTTGGAAGAGAACTCTGGAGAAATCTTCAAAGCTAAATGAAATTGGGGAAATTCTGAAATCCCTCTAAAGGCAAGGGAAATTTTGAGCACAATTAGAGTGTAAAATGATTTCAAACATTTGTGCTACCCTGAATTGTGGAGAATACAGAGAATGTGGGTGACCTATCAGTGCTGATCTTGACATTTTGCTGCAAGTTACCCATGGCTAAACTAAGCTTCTTCGAAGTAAGTGAATATCCCACTTGAGGATTGTGCATTTATAGATTTTAAGATCATGTGCCAAATTAATCATGTTTCCTGATCTTGAGTGCTTGTCAGGGATGGGAGTTCTCAGTACTCTTGATGGTTTTTCTTTAGAGCAGTGACAGAGCCTGCAACTGCTCTGACTTCAACTCTGCCTCCTTTAGGATCAGCACTCCACAGCAGCAGGTAAGATTGCTTTCCCCAGTGTTGAACGAACATTGAAATATAACTTACAAATGTAAATTTATGTCAAATATTTTATTTAAAACAAATGTTTAAATAAATCTGAATTTATGGAGACTTTTTTAAAAATATACATGTGATAGATGCTCTCCCTCTACAGCTAAAATCAAGAAGCGAAGGAAAAAATTGCAATATTTATGTGTATGATGTACAGAACCTTATTATTCTGTTCAATTTTCAACTTTAGGAGTAAATAAGCATTTTGTTATTTCTCCTGCAATCACTATTATCTCTTCTCCATGCACACTATTTCAATAACTTGGAACATAACAAATTATGATAAGGATATATTTCAATTTGCATAATGTAAATTGTAGAGGGTCTAAAATAATTCAAGAAAAATCATTTAAAATTGTTTACTCGTAACCTTCCAAGTCTGCATCAGATTGAAGACCTCAACTTGTCAGATGCAATCAATGATTTTGTCAGATGTTATTCTCCAGTGGATATAAAATAAACATATATAATTCTAAGAATAAAACCAAGATCTGATCTTAGGCACAATGTGATGTGAGCTTCTGAGCTGTGAGAAAGTTTCAAAGTTCCAAAAAAAAAACAAGCAGGATCATCTGCTCCATAGGAAGCAGCAAGAACAATAAAGTGTCCTATTTGTGAAGAACAGTGTTATATTGACGAATATCAAATAAACCTGATATGGTGAAAGATTTCATAGCGATGTTACTTCCTGGACTGGCTACATTGTTTGGACTATTTTTTTTGAAAGATAAGGTTATTCTGTGATTTTGTTGAAGACCACATAAGGGTTATACATAACAGGCAGATAGGAGCCTAGAGTAAACTCATGGTCCTTAAAATAAAGCTTATACACATTACTCAAAGATTACTTTTGGCCTTTTAGCTTTTGTGGCATAACTTGCAGGAACGTCTGTCACTAGCACCAGAATACTGGTAGTAGGTTCCCTAAATTAAAGATGTACACTAGATGGTCTTTTGAGTATGCTCCACCATTCATCCTTACTGATATTCTACCTCAGCCACTTTACCACCCAAACCCGTTCTTCAATGATTCCTAGATTTGAAGAACTTATTAGTCATTCTTTTGAATATGCTCAAAGACTAGGCATTTATAAACTTCTAATGTCGAACTTCCCAAAGTTTTTCAACATTCCAAGCAAAAAAATCCCTCTTGCCCTCCTTTGCTTTCAAATCTGTTTCTATTTTTTGGATCGATGATATCGATTTCAAAACTTATTTATTCTGGTGATGGTTATTTTTGAAAGGGCGATGCCCTGTAATGGTTAGTGGGGTGAGGCAGTGAGTGGCGATGGGGAGATTAGGTGGTTGCTGGAGAATCACATTGTGATTTCCCCAGAATGTTAGCATTCCCCTTTAGAAAAGGTACCATTTTGCATTTTGTTGCTAAACTGATTTTCTAAAATATTTGTCCTCAAAGCCAAAAAATTATAATTTTTATGATGCTTACAAAAATTAGTTCAACAGTTTTGCATCAAGCTTTATCAGAAAACATCAGTCTGCTCTCATTAGTGTCAGAACTGATTACTTGGTTGTTGTGAAAAGCAATATTTACTGCTTTGGATGCAGAAAGAGCAGCATCAAGCTGCTAGATTTGTTTACAGACAGGGTGGGTGAATGGTCTTATTGCACAGAAAATAACGGAGCTGAGGCAAATGTGTCAAAGGGGCAAAAGGGCATATTATCCTTTGTCCTAAGAATGCTCTGAATTTCATATGTAAAATCTCTGTGTGGAGACCCAATGATTTGTGGTGTGCAATAGTACCTGCTGGCTTTTACCTTTTAATTGCACCTGTTTGGTTAACACTGACTCAAGAAAAATAAGTTCTTTGATCTACCTGGCCAAAATGTAGATGACCAGTAGATCTATTGAATCAAAAGCCAGCGTCAGTTTCTTCATCAAGGTCAGGTTACACACATTAAGTAAATAGTAGTCAAACTCTCTCTTGCATGGTGTGGATACTTAGTAAACTTCAAATTTGACTTTTACTTACCTTGACTAGAAAAGTCTCAAATTTAATTAAATACTTTTCCACTCCATAACTAAATCTCTCCCCCTATAGGTTTATACTCATCTTCCACTATTTGTGTGCTGATCCAACAACAGCTCAGAAATTCACTTGAGTTGCCAATTTTCATCCTGTTGCTACAAAACTGATATCAGAAACTTCCCACAGACCAGAATGGTGATTTTATTCTCTGGAGCTAGTTAAACAGTAGTTCAAACTCAATGTGAACAGAGAATGAACTGGAATTAGTAACTTAAAATAATCAAGACGACCTTGTTTACTGAGTGAACCTTGCAAACATCTCAATAGTCTCCTTATTTGTCTGTCCATCCGTTATTTAGGTCAGACATGGAGAGCTCCCGTGTTTCCAACTATTCCCATTGCACTTGTTATTCTGAGATTAGTAACAGCTAAAATCAGCCTAAGGATACAGACTCCTTAAAGACCTTGAAGGTCATATACTGATGTGAAATGCGTTATTTCAGTCAGGAGGCACGCACCCACCAGCTGCACCGGTAAAACTCCTTACTCCAGAGATTCAATAGCTCTGTTTTTGGAGGACGAATCCAGCAATTTATATTTCACCTAGTCCAATTCAAGTGCTGCATTAGGTTTGCAGTTTAAATCACAATCTATTGAGTTTTCAATTAGCAGTGCCTCCATATAAGAGAAATAGCAAGGATCCCAAATAGTTATCATTGAATTTCACAGAGTTTCTGACACATAACTGCAGGGCAACACATTAAGAACTCAAACCATTGAAGGGTTTTTCTCCAGTGAGCTGCACTACTGTTGCAAATAGTGTGTTAGATAATTAAATACAACCCCAACAGCAGACACAAAGATGGGGCTGGGAAACAGACACTTAGACCAAAATACAGACACAACACCAGGGTTGCCTATGGTCCTTTTATCGAACTAGACATCTGCCTTTAAATGAGAAATTGGCTGTTGCACTGAAGATTAATATGGGATGCCTTGATGAATTTTTATGGCTACAAAGATGGAGTCCTCAGTTCAATAAGAATGTAAACCCAACATAAGTTAGAAGAATCTTCAATGACGAATTATTCACTGTGAGGTACAACCTACACATGACAAAGAGAGACTCTTGGACTCAGAGCCCAATGAGGCTAGAGGAAACAGCCTCCTTTTGGACACTGGGGCGGCTGAGGAGCATGCATCAACTTTTGATGAAGGAGCCTTGTATTCCTGTGGCAAGCATGTATCTTATTTTGCCTGCATCATCACCCCTTCATCCATTATGGAAGTGATTATACCTCTGCTAAACCCATTGGCTTCTCTCACTGAACCTCTTGAGATATCTGCATAAATCCGCTAACACTGCAACCCCTCCACTCACCACTGCAGAGCTACCAAGACAGAGAGAGCAGGCAATACTCAGTTGATGATTTAGAGGATGAAAAGCACATTACTACTTAAACTAATGTCAAAGACCAGCTCAGACATTGAAAGGAAAGAAGAAAACAGGTTAAAGAAAAACTTTTGACAAGGAGCTCAAACATTTGACACTAGAGGGCTGCAGTCAGGCAAGTGAAGCAAAGGCTGGTATGCTGTCTTGCCAAACAGGAGAATCCACACATTTGTACCTTCTGTGGTGATTCATATAATCACAATCGGGAAGGCTGATATAAATACATTCCTCTTTCTCATTCAAACGACCCATGGGACTCATGTAAGATAGGCTCACCAACTTGATAGATTGCATAGAGGAGTTCATTTCAGAAATTTGTGTGAATCTGGAAGTAGAATGTTGCCTGGCATTATTACTTTAAGTTCACAATAGCTGAGTGATCGGGTTTCTGTTTCCATGGAGACAAATGGAAATATCATTCAAAGCATGACAGCTTCTGTGGCATCTCACACTAATTCGTTCAGAATTCTGTTTGCTATCACCTAGGAACAAATTGCTGTCGAGAGGAAATTGTCTGTCACTGTTGCAAGATGATGAAAGCTAAAAATGCAGCCAAATCTAAGCATCTGGACCAGCTGGAAAAATGGGCTGAAAAATGGCAGATGGAATTTACTGCAGGCAATTGTGAGGTCTTGCACT
The DNA here is from genome assembly GCF_030028105.1 of Mobula birostris. Classification (NCBI taxonomy): domain Eukaryota; kingdom Metazoa; phylum Chordata; class Chondrichthyes; order Myliobatiformes; family Myliobatidae; genus Mobula; species Mobula birostris. The sequence goes on along the minus strand of NC_092380.1, from coordinate 59,479,409 downwards.
CTGGGAGGACAAACCAGAGTAGAACTTACTCAGTGAACAGGAGGGCAAAGAGGAGTGTGGTAGAGCAATAAGATCTGGGAATATAGATCCATAATTCCTTGAAAGCAATGTCACAATTAGATAGTTTTGTAAAGAAAGCTTTCAGCACATTGGCCTTCATAAATCAATGTACTCATTACGGGAGTTGGGATGCTATATTGAAGTCGTATAAGATATTAGTGAGGCCTAATTTAGGGTATTGTGTGCAGTTCTGGTCACGTACCTACACGAAAGATGTCAATAAGATTAAAAGGGTGCAGAGAAAATTCACAGCGATGTGGCTGCGACTGAAGGACCTGAGTGATAGGGAAAGGTTGAATAGGTTACAACTAGTATAGAAGAATGAGGAGAGATTTGATAGAGGTAAACAACATTATGAAGGGTAAATACAAGCAGTTAGGCTTTTTGCACTGAGGTTAGGAGGTACTAGAACTAGAAGTCATGGGTTAAGGGTGCAAAGTGAAAAGTGTAAACGAAACATGAGGGGGAATTTCTTCACTCAGATGATGGTGACAGTTGGAACGAGCTGCCAGAGGAAGTGGTGGATGCAAGTTCAATTTCAAAATTTAAGAGAAATTTGGATAACTACATGGATGGGAGGGATACAGAGGGCTATAATACAAGTTCAGGTTAATGGAACTAGGCAAATAAATAGTATGGCTCAGACTAGATGGGTTAAAGTACCTTTTAATATCTAATTATTGTACTATCTAATTGTGACATTGCTTTCAAGGAATTATGGATCTATATTCCCAGATCTTATTGCTCTACCACACTCCTCCTTGCCCTCCTGTTCACTGAGTAAGTTCTACTCTGGTTTGTCCTCCCAGAGTGCAAGACCTCACAATTGCCTGCAGTAAATTCCATCTGCCATTTTTCAGCCCATTTTTCCAGCTGTATTGTTCTATGACTTTATGACTTTTTAACATCCCTTCCCACCATTGGCGGTATCTAAAGGAGGCACTGAGTTAAGAAGGCAACATCTATCATCAAAGATCTCCGCCATCCAGGCCACGTCATCCCTTCGCAGCTACCATCTGGTAGGAGGTACAGAAGCTGCAGTCCCACACCACCACATTTAAGAGCAACTACTCCCCTTCAGCCATTTTCAGTGCTAGGAATGACAAAATCCCAATCTCTAGTTCAGCAATATTATGATCTCCTTGATCACTTTGAACTAATACAGGCTTTTAGCAGATTATGTCCTTTCTTATCAAGATTGTGTATAATTTATGTTTAATTTATGCTTTTCTTGTGAATGCTGCTTATATACTGCCAAGTGTTTGTGGTGATGATGCTGCACATATGTTTGTCATTGCATCTTGCATTTGACAATAAACTTGATTGATTTGAAAGTAGGTAGAGGTAGTATATCTTCCTTGAGTAATAATTATCTTTAGTCCTCAAATGTCATGATCCGGTCCGTGAAGTCCCCATTCCGGTTCATGGTCCGGTCCGTGGACTCTGGACTCCGTCTCTTCCAGCTGACCCTTGTTTGAGTTAATCATAGGCACCTGATTCCCATCTTTGGGCTTGCAATATAAGTAGCCTTGGGGTTGAGTGTGGGCTGCTGGTTTGTCTTGTCAGTCCTCCTTGGAGCAACCTGCTGATGGAAGGCTAGTGAAACCATTTGTGTTCCCTAGGCCTGGTCGGAGGACCACTGCTTCATGGAGCCTTGTTGCCACTTGTTGGAGTAGTCTTTGCAGTATGGATTTGGCTGTTTCCTGGGCCAGCTGAGTGTCTGCCAGCACTCTGAGCTAGGTAGGGATCTGGCTGTTTCTGTAGCCAGCTGAGGTTGCTGGCTGAACTGTGACTTGGAGCTACCCCAAGCTCAGGCCTCAAGAGCAAAGACCCCAGCCACATCCTGTCCTGAAGCCATGTCATGTTGTTGCTTGGTTCTGGGGTCTGAGCCCGAGGCAAGACACAGGTTTTGGGTCCTTGTCCGGTCTCTGTCTCGGAGTCCAAGCCTTGTCTCCTAGTCCATGGTTCCTAGTCCTGGTCCTGCTTTCCCTGGCCCAAATCCGTGCTCTTGTCCCTGCTCCTTGCCAGAATCCTGTCACGTCCTTACTCTAGTCAAGTCCTGTTCCTTGTACTTCAGTGTCTGTGTCTTGCATTTGGGTCTGTTCCCAGCACCCTGTTGTGACATCAAAATGCTGCAGAGGTATCAGCCTGTAAGATTTAACTGAAATCAACTGGTGCAGCTTGTAATTATGCAGAAGTTAGGAATCTGGGGGTGAACCTGAACTCTGCAGGCAGAGATTTACAGGCTTGACTGCATGGTTGGAGGAATAGCAATGAAACTTCGCACACCTCTATCACACATTGAAAATCCTAATCTATAGACAATGTACTCCACTGAGAGAATGAGAAAGAAGAGTTGCTCTCTAGACTCTGGGGGTGGTGGGGCTAGGGTTGGCATTGGACACTAGATTCTGTAGAAGTGAGCCTTTCTTGGCCTACCCCCTCATCGCTTGTCAGCTCCACCTATTCCAACATACACACTGCAACTATAACAAAAGCATTTGTTTTAGGATGGTTTTAAGTGTGTACTTCATTGAAAACCACTGTTATAAATTGGATCAGGCTTCAGAATCAGCAGTTCACCCAAACAGATATACCTCCTGTGCTCCTTGATGCAGGTTGCACGGTGTACCTGGCCTTGCCAATGTACACTGCTGCACATTCATAGGGAATCCTGTAACCATCAGCTGAACTGAGTCCGTCCCTCCATGAGGGGAACTACTATGAACAAACGGATGGAGTGGCTAAGGGATCACCCTTATCGTCAGCTATTGCTAATTTTTGCATGGGGGACTTTGAGGAAAGGGCACTGAGTTCATTGCCCTTACGATCCAAATGCTTCTTCAGGTATGTCGAGGACACCTTGCAGTGTGGCCTCATGGACTCCAGGCACTCCAACAGTTCCACGACCATCTGAACAGCATCCATCCAAAAATTCAATTTACAATGGAGATGGAGAAGAATGCTTGCCTCCCGTTCCTGGAGATCCTAATACGATGGTAGCCTTGGGCATAGTGTCTATCGGAAACCCACTCACATGGACTTATACCTCAACCATAGTCATCATCATGCCTCCCAACGTTCAGCAGCTCTTTCTACTTTAGTTAACCATGAGAAAACTATTTCGGACCCAGAGAGTCTCCATGACAAAATAAGATGGCTATGTACAACGTTCCTACAGAATGGCTACAAGGTGAAGAAAATCAATCGGGCCCTTAAAAGGGCAGGCAGAAAAACTAGGAAACTTAACAACAAGGAGAAACCCGTCGCTACCACCTGTCTTCCCTACGTTTCCACGGTTTCTGGAAGGATCGCCAGGCTCCTGAAGAAATACCAGATTAATACCATCTTCAAACCTACAAGAAAGCTCAAATCCCAGCTGTGTGGGTCAAAGATGATCTGGGACTCGGGTCGGATGCCATTTACAAGACTCCCTGTGAATGAGGAGCAGCGTATATCAGCCAAACAGGGTGCATGGTGGAAACCCACATCAAGGAGCACAGGAGCTGTTTGGATTAACTTGGAGAAATTGACAGTAGCAGAATACTGTGTTCGCAATGTCCATAGGACTGACTTCAATGGCACAAAACTACTGTGCTGTTCTACTGGTTTTTGGGACCGTTTGATGGAAGAAGCCATTGAAATAAAACTAGAGAAACAGAATCTTAAAGATGAAGGTCTCATTCTAAGTAAGAAATAGAATTTGATTGTAGAGGACTACTCAGATAGGAAGAAGGTAGTGCTCAGAGTAGCTGGAACCTTTGATTATGCTGGCTGCTTTACCAAGACAATGAGAAGTAGAATCAGAGTCCATGGATTAGAGACTGTTTTGAGCTGTATCCACGATTCTGCAGATTCTTTCAGTCAAGAGTAAAGCATCTGCCATTCCAAGCCATGGTGCAGCCAGATATGATAGTTTCTGTGGTGCATTGATAAATATTGGTGAAGCTCAAAGGGGAACAAGACAAATTTCTTTTGCCTCCTGATGAAGTAGATGTACTGGTGAGCTTTCTTAGTCATGGCATCAAAGTCGTTGGACCAAGACATGCAATTGGTGATGTTCACTCCTAGGAACTTGAAAATCTCCACCCTCTTGTTGTCAGCATCTCTGATGTAAACTGCCTCCCTCCCTGAAGTCAATGCCCAACTCTTTTGTTTTGCTGACATTAAGGGTAAGGTTCTTGTCATGATCACATTTCACTAGGCGCTCCATCTCCTTCCTGTGACCTGACTCATCGTTATTTGAGGTTCAGCTCACTCACAACTGCGTGGCCAGAATCTGCTTTAACTCCACCGATAAACCTGTAGATGGAGTTAGAGAGCAGAATCTGACCACACAGACTGAGTGCATGGAGAGTAGAGAAAGGAGCCCTGATCGCTGTCTTGTGGGGTGCTAATGTGGAGAATAATTGTAGCAGAGCTGTTGCTGCCCTTTCTTGCTGATTATGGTCTGTTGGTCAGGAAGTCAATAATCCAGTTGCAGAAAAAGGTGTTGATTCCCATGTCTTGGAGTTTGGTGATGTGTTTGCTTGGAATTATAGTATTGAAGGCAGAACTTGGTCAACAAACAATAGTTTAATATAGGTGACCTTACTGTCCAGATGTACCAGAGCTGAGTATAGGGCCAAAGAGGTGACATCTGCCATAAACCTGTTTTTGGAGATAGGCGAATTGCAGTCGGTCAGGTTTGTCTGGGAGGCTGGAGTTAATGTGTGCCCTGACCAGCTTCTCAATGCACTTCATGATGGGGGATGTTACAGCCTCTGGGTGGTAGTCATGTTTCCTTGTTTTTATTAGGCAATGGGATGATAATGGTCTTCTTAAAGCAAGTGGGAACTTCAGATTGAGACTGGGAGAGATTAAAAATGGCTGCAATATCCCTACCATCTGATCAATGCAGGATCTAAGGAGACAGCCAGGGCACCTTTGGGCCAGTTACTTTCTACATGTTCATTCTCTGGTAGACTGATCTTATACCTGCAATGGTAATTGTGGGTTCAGGTGCATGTTTAGGCTCTTGGATTGAGTGGAGACATTCCATTCAAAACATGCATAGAATGCATTAAGCTCATCATGAAGAGATGTACTGTTGTCGGTGACACTGTCTGACTTCGTCTCATCACCCGTGATAGAATATAGACGATATAGGACTATTTATTTATTGAGATACGGCAAAGAATAGGCCTTTCCAGCCCTTCAAGCCACTCCACCCAGTAATCTCCCGATTTAAACATGGGAAAATTTACGATGACTAATTAACCTACCAACCAGTACATCTTTGTGGGAGGAAACTGGAGCACCCAGAGGAAACCCATGTGGTCACGAGGAGAACGTACAAACTCCTTACAGTCAGCGGCAAGAAGTGAATCTGGGTCACCTGTACTGTAAAACATTGTGCTAACCACTACGCTATTTTGGACTGGTGTTGAGCCTTGGCAACATTGATAGCTTTCTGGCAATTGTATCTAATTTCTTGTAAAGGTCGGAGTCATCTGATTTGAATGCCACTGTCCTAGACTTCAGTAGGGAGTGGATCTCTTGGTTTATCTGTAGATTCCATTTTGGGAATACCTGGATTGTCCTCTTTAGCACGCAGTCCTTAATGCATTTGTTGATGAAGTCTGTAACAGTGGTGACATGCTCATGTAGGCTGATTATTGAGTCTGTAAGGTGTTTTTATTGGCTGTACAGCAATGGTCAAGGGTATGTGGGCCCTTGGTGGTACAGGAGCCATGCTGCTAGCACTTCAGCAACACAGTCTTGAAGTTAGCCTGGTTGAAGTCATCGGCAAAGATGAAGAGGGCCTCAGGGGATCCCGTTTCAAGGCCGTTGACTAAGGAGTATAGTTCTTTGAGTGTGGGTGGAATGTAGCAGCTGCTGGGATAGCTGAAGTGAATATCCATGGTAGGTAGTTTGAGCAGAATTTCACTTTTAGATATTACAGATCATATCGAACAGTACAGCACAGTACAGGCCCTTTAGCCCACAATGTTGTGCCGACTCTCAAACCCTGCCTCCCATATAAGCCCTCACTTTAAATTCCTCCATATACCTGTCTAGTAGTCTCTTAAATTTCACTAATGTATCTGCCTCCACCACTGACTCAGGCACTGCATTCCACGCACCAACCACTCTCTGAGTAAAAAACCTTCCTCTAATATCCCCCTTGAACTTCCCACCCCTTACCTTAAAGCCATGTCCTCTTGTATTGAGCAGTGGTGAACTGGGGAACAGGCGCTGGCTATCCACTCTATCTATTCCTCTTATTATCTTATACACCTCTATCCTGTCTCCTCTCATCCTCCTTCTCTCCAAAGAGTAAAGCCCTAGCTCCCTTAATCTCTGATCATAATGCATACTCTCTAAACCAGGCAGCATCCTGGTAAATCTCCTCTGTACCCTTTCCAATGTTTCCACATCCTTCCTATAGTGAGGCAACCAGAACTGGACACAGTACTCCAATGTGGCCTAACCAGAGTTTTATGGAGCTGCATCATTACATCACGACTCTTAAACTCTATCCCTCGACTTATGAAAGCTAACACCCCATAAGCTTTCTTAACTACCCTATCTACCTGTGAGGGAACTTTCAGGATTCTGTGGACATGTACCCCCAGATCCCTCTGCTCCTCCACACTACCAAGTATCCTGCCATTTACTTTGTACTGTGTTTTGGAGTTTGTCCTTCCAAAGTGTACCACCTCACACTTCTCAGGGTTGAACTCCATCTGCCACTTCTCAGCCCACTTCTGCATCCTATCAATGTCCCTCTGCAATCTTTGACAATCCTCTACAGTATCTACAACACCACCAACCTTTGTGTCATCTGCAAACTTGCCAACCCACCCTTCTACCCCCACATCCAGCTCGTTAATAAAAATCACGAAAAGTAGAGGTCCCAGAACAGATCCTTGTGGGACACCACTGGTCACAATCCTCCAATCTGAATGTACTCCCTCCACCACAACCTTTTGCCTTCTGCAGGCAAGCCAATTCTGAATCCACCTGGACAAACTTCCCTGTATCCCATGCCTTCTGACTTTCTGAATAAGCCTATCGTGTGGAACCTTGTCTAAAATCCATATAGATTACATCCACTGCACTACCCTCATCTATATGCCTGGTCACCTCCTCAAAGAACTCTATCAGGCTTGTTAGACATGATCTGCCCTTCACAAAGCCATGCTGACTGATCAGACCATGATTCTCTAAATGCCCAGAGATCCTATCTCTAAGAATCTTTTCTAACAGCTTTCCCACCAGCTTTCCCACCACAGACGTAAGGCTCACTGGTCTATAATTACCCAAACTATCGCTACTACCTTTTCTGAACAAGGGGACAACATTCACCTCCCTCCAATCCTCCAGTACTATTCCCGTGGACAACGAGGACAAAGATCCTGGCCAGAGGCACAGCAATCTCTTCCCTTGCCTCGTGGAGCAGCTTGAGGAATATTCCGTCAGGCCCTGGGGACTTATTCGTCCTAATGTATTTTAACAACTCCAACACCTCCTCTCCTTTAATATCAACATGCTCCAGAACATCAACCTGACTCATATTGTCCTCACCATCATCAAGTTCCCTCTCATTGGTGAATACCAAAGAGAACTATTCATTGAGGACCTCGCTCATTTCCACAGCCTCCAGGCACATCTTCCCACCTTTATCTCGAATCGGTCCTACCTTCACTCCAGTCATCCTTTTTTTCTTCACATAATTGACGAATGCCTTAGGGTTTTCCTTTACCCTACTCGCCAAGGCCTTCTCATGCCCCCTTCTTGCTCTTCTCAGCCCCTTCTTAAGCTCCTTTCTTGCTTCCCTATATTCCTTAATAGACCCATCTGATCCTTGCTTCCTAAACCTCATGTATGCTGCCTTCTTCCACTTGACTAGATTTTCCACCTCACTTGTCGTCCATGGTTCCTTCATCCTACCACTCTTTATCTTCCTCACAGGAACAAAATTATCCCTAATGTCCCGCAAGAGATCTCTAAACATCGACCACATGTCCATAGTACATTTCCCAGCAAAAACATCATCCCAATTCACACCCGCAAGTTCTAGCCTTATAGCCTCATAATTTGCCCTTCCCCAATTAAAAATTTTCCTGTCCTCTCTGATTCTATCCTTTTCTATGATAATGCTAAAGGCCAGGGAGCAGTGGTCACTGTCCCCCAGGTGCTCACCCACTGAGAGATCTGTGACCTGACCCAGTTCATTACCTAGTACTGGATCTAGTATGGCATTCCCCCTAGTCGGCCTGTCCTCATACCGTGACAGGAATCCATCCTGGACACACTTAACAAACTCTGCCCCATCTAAGCCCTTGGAACTAATTAGGTGCCAATCAATATTAGGGAATTTAAAGTCGCCCATGATAATAAACCTGTTATTTTTGCACCTTTCCAAAATCTGCCTCCCAATCTGCTCCTCTGTATCTCTGCTGCTACCAGGGGGCCTATAGAATACCCCCAATAGAGTAACTGCTCCCTTCCTGTTCCTGACTTCCACCCATACTGACTCAAAAGAGGATCCTGCTACATTACCAACCCTTTCTGTGGCTGTAATAGTATCCCTGACCAGTAATGCCACCCTTCCTCCCCTTTTTCCGCCCTCTCTAACCCGTTTAAAGCACTGAAATCCAGGAACATTGAGAATCCATTCCTGCCCTGGTGCCAGCCAAGTCTCTGTAATGGCCACTACATCATAGTTCCATGTATGTATCCAAGCTCTCAGTTCATCACCTTTGTTCCTGGTGCTTCTTGCATTGAGGTACACACATTTCAGTCCTTCTACCTTACTGTCTTTACACCGTTTATTCTGCTTCTCTTTTCTCAAAGCCTTTCTATATATTCCAGGGTGGGTGAACAGGAACTTTCCAGGTCTGAGCACCACGAGGTGTTGATTGGGAAGCAAACTCCTCTGCCTTTAACTATACCTGATGATGCATGTGATCCATCAGGTGAATTGAAAGGCCTTCAGGTTTTATAGCACAGTTAGCTGAAGCAGATATAGGCCAAGTTTCGGAACAATCCATCAAAGATGATTGTTCCTTTTAAGATGAATAGACTTTTGGTAGCACATGAAAGCCATATTAAAAATTTAGCTGGAATACCTTTTAAACATACACTCAGTGGCCACTTTATTAGGTACAACTGCACATCTGCATATTAATGAAAATATGGAATCAACCAATATCCGACAGCAACTCAATGCATAAAAGCAGGCAGGCACTGTCAGGAGGTTCAGTTGTTATTGAAACCAAACATCTTAATGGGAAGATATGTGATCTAAGTGACTTTGACCTTGGAATGATTGCTGATGCCAGACAGGATGTTTGAGTATCTCAGAAGCTGCTGATCTCCAGGGATTTTCACCTACAGCAGTCTCTGGAGAAAGTGTGAAAAACAAAAAAAAACATCCAGTGAGGAACAGTTCTATGGGTGAAAACTCATTGTTATTGGGAGAGGTCAGGAAAGAATGGCCAGACTGGATCAAGCTGACAGGAAGGTGACTGTAACTCTAATAACCATGTGTAACAACAGTGGTGTGCAGAAGGGCATCTCTGAATGCACAACACATCAAACCTTGAAGTGGATGGGCTACAGTAACAGAACACTCTGTACCTAGTAAAGTAGCCACAGTGTGTACTTGTACAAGATATTCAAAAGAATGCTTCTCTTTTTCATTTGTCAGCCGTCAAGGAATAATTTGGCTAGATGGATGTAATATTTTTAAGCTATCCTGCAATTCATTTTCGGCACTTGGAAGGGATAGCGGAGGAGCTTTTTTATTCAGTATCTGATTTGTGCCGTTAAAGTTATAGAATTATTATCTGCAGATAATCCATTCGGTGCAGGAGCTCCTAATGACAAGAGTTTCAAAAGCTTCAAAACATTCGATTCTCCAATAGCAATGTCCATCCTTTTCAGGATTGCAAATTAACACTGAAGGAGGGCAGTCAATTTCACCCAATACTTCACCTAAATTGTAGCCCATTCATTCTTCAATACCACAAATGTTTTATATTAATAGGAGCAAAAGAACTCCAGCTTGAATTTCAATCATGGCAGCAATCAAAACAATGAGGACGACCACAACCAGAACAATCACTAGTGAGCAGTCTACCCAATTAGGAATCTCCACTGTGAAGAAGGTGACCCAAGTGTCAACATTCACTTCACAAGGTAACTACAAAATGTTTCCTAAATATACAAGCAACATCTCAGTCTGAATTCGCAGAGTTGTCTAAACACTGTATACACATTATGTGCATGAATCTGAGAACTACAAACGTTTTCTAAACTGCCATTTGCTGTGCGCGCTAGTGTGTGGACCATGTGACTTATCTTTGCTGCTAAACAATAACACAATGTGCCATATTTCAGAGGGACAGCAAGTTCGGAGGAAGTCCTCAGTCACACAGCAGACACTAAATGTCGTGACACATTCCTTTGAGATTCCTGCAGGAGAGAGCATCCCGGAGTTTGATGAAAAACCAAATTCCTGTGTAGTATCAGAAGGTAAGTCAGCCAGCAGGACTGCTGCTTCATTCACAATATTCTCCTGCAAATTGGAACCTGCTTTGTCATGTGTATGGTTTTGTTCTTTTTAGTTGAAGTTTTAAAAGAAGACACAAACCGCAGATCTATTAAGACTGTTTAATTTTGTTCCATTCTTCTGAACATTTCAATTGTTCAGGATTCCTAATCCAGAGGACTGTACAATAAATGTTCTTTCACCTCAAACATTTAAGCAGAGGTTTAAGGTGATCTCAAATTTAATTCCAAGATTTTGTGAATGATGTAAGCTGTTTTATGCAAAAAGGGATTTATTTGGGACTTACCAAAATTGCACAGGTTTGTGTTTGTTTGAGAGCTTTTCCTTATGCAAAATACGATGCATTGCAAAAAGAGTAGCCCACGTTCACTGTAGATGGAAGGGCTCTTTGAAAGTCACCCAGTGATGCAAACATTCCTTAATATTTACTGTTTTAACTTAACTGGTTGGGGCAACAGTTTGGGCCTCAAACATTATTTACATGTAGAAGTAAGACAAATAATTATTTCTTCTTTTGATTGCTGCCCTGCAACCTGGACTGTTTACTGCAAATATATAAATTCACATCAGGCAAGGGAATGTTTATCTCTAAGACTAACCACCTTGCTGAATTTAATCGCCTCATGTGAAGAGACAAGACACTTTGATCAGAGAGTGACTGGGGAGGAATCTTCATTTACCCAAACTGTTGTTCAGGGAAAAGTCGTAAGAGGAAACAAAGCAATGTCAAAGAAAGCTCAATCTTTCAGTTTCTCTTTTCACATTGTTAATGTTGTAAGGTCCTCATTTTAGTCTGGGATTGTCTATCTCAAAAAGTTACAGTCTTGACTTAGGAGAAGAATTCAAAGAATGAGTACTTTTTCGAAGCATAGCAATAGTCATCTTTAATCTCCAGAATGTGAAAGATGGTTAAGATGGTGCACTCTAAAGCTACCCTGTGTTTATTAACCTGCGTGGGTTTTGACCTCTACCTGAGTGATGCATCAATTATGTCCATTTCCTTTAGCATTACTGAGAGAACTTGTTTTACTGTAGGCAAGGATGCAATTTTTAAAGCCAGAGTGAGCGGGAACCCCAAACCAAAAGTGACATGGAAGAGAGGAAGTGGAATGCCTATCAAAGAAGGAGCAAAGATTTTCTTCGACAGCATCACCAAAGAAGATGTTCTAAAGGTATCTAAAACCAGAAATTTCACTAACGCAGCATTTTAGATAGCAATTCAAAATAATGTTAAAAATTGTAAAAGATAGACACGAGAAACTAAAAAAAGAAGACAAGTTGACATTATGTGTGTGTAGGACAATACAAAATTTGATATAAGACTGATATAGTAATATAACTAGCAGTTTTGCCAATGATGTTCTATAACAATGCCACCATTAGTTTGAAAATCTTTGCTTATTTAGGTATACATATGTTCTGCATAGAAACTAACTGACTAGAATACCTAAGAAAACGAGCACAGCAAGGAAAAATGGAATAGAGAACTGAAATGAAGAGAACAGATTCTTCAGTGGGATATTTTATCAACCAATGAGAATGAAGGATTGGAAAATAAAGAGAGCCTGAATTAAGGGGAGTGAAAATTAGAGCAGGAGAATTAAAATCAAAGTAAAGAAATCTTACAGGATGATAATCAGAGGAGGAAAACAATAATTAATAAAATTTTTAGAAGGAAAAAGAATCTTACCTTGTCATAGAGTTGTAGAGCAAAAAAATACTGATACAGGCCCTTTGGCCTAACAAGTCTATACCAATCATTATGCCCACACAGTTCATCCTAATTCCTGTGTTGGCCCATATTCTTCTGGACCCCACGCCTCCATCTACCTATCCTAGTGCTTCCTAAATAATATTATTGTACCTGCCTGAACCATTTCTTCTGGCAGCTCATCCTACATACCCACCATATTCTGTGTGGACAAGTTGTCTTTCAGGTCCTTTTTCAACCTATCCTCTCCCATCTTAAACCTATGCTTCCTAGGTTTGGACTCCCCAACCCGAGAGAAAAGTCTGCCACTGTCCACCTTATCTACGCCTTTCATAACGTTAAACATTTCCATAAGGATGTCCCTCATTCTCCCATGTTCCAAGGAGTAAAGATCTGGCCTGGTCAACCTCTCCCTCTAACTCTGAGATTCCCTCTAGTCCTGGCTGCATCCTCATGAATATTTCCACACTCTTTCCAGTTTAACTACTTGGTTACTGTAACAGTGTGACCAAAAACTGGGCACAATACTCCAAGTGCAGCCTTACCAATGACTTATAAGACCGCAAAATAAGGTTCCAACTCCTACTGTATACTTGATCCTTTGAAAATCAAGCCTATTTCACCACCCTATCTACTGATAATGCTATTTTCACAAACTATACACTTGTACCCCTAATTCCTTCTGTTCCAGTGCACTCCCTAGCACACTATTATTCATCACTTAAGTCCTACACTGGTTTGATTTCCAAAATGCATTATCACAAACTTACTGTATCTGCATTAAAATCCATTTTCCTCTACTCAGCCTTCTTTCCTAACTGATCATGCTTACTCAGTCAATAAGTGGAAATGTTTTGGAAGGCATTCATATTACCAGGGAGGAAGCATTTGCAGCCACAGCCTCATTCTTGGTATCATCAGCAAATTTGCTAGTCCAGTTTACCACATTATCATTTAGATCACTGATATAGATGCCAAACAAGAATGGACCCAGCACTGATCCCTGGAGCATACCACTAGTCACAGTCTTCCAGTCAGAGAGGCAACCATCCACTACCACTCTCTGGCTTCTCCCATGAAACCAATATCTAATCCAATTTACAATCTTATCTTGAATGCCAAGTGACTGAACCCTCTAGATCAACCTTGTTGCGGGACTTTTTCAAGGGCCATGCTGAAGTCCTTTTAGACCACATCCACTGCCTTGGGTTCATCAATTATCCTGGTAACTTCCTTGAAAAACTCTATAAGACTGGTTACACATGACCTACCATGCACAATGCCAATGTTGACTATCCTTAATCAGTTCCTGTCTATCCAAATACTTCTAAATTTAGTCCCTTAGAATACCTTCCAACAACTTACCCACTACTGAGGTCAGGCTCATTGAACTATGATTTCCCAGCTCATCCTTCGAGCCTTTTTTGAACAACAGAAAAGCATTAACTATACTCCAAAACTCTGGCATCTCACCCATGACTAAGGATATTTTAAATATCTCTGTTAGGACTCCTGCAGTTTCTGCAGCAGCTTCCCACAGGGTCTGAGAGAACACCTTGTCAGACTCTGGGGATTTATCCACCCTAATTTGCCCCAAAACAGCAACACATCTTCCTTCGTAATCTGTAAAGGGTCCATGACCTCACTGTTGCTTTGCCTCACTTCCATAGACACTGTGTCCCAAGTAACTACAGATGCAAAAAGTCCATTTAAGATCTTCCTCCATTTCTTTCAGCTCCATGCATAGATGACCACTCTGATCTTCCAGAGGACCAAGTTTGTCCCTTGCTATCCTTTTGCTCTTAGTATGTACAGTATATCTGTAAAAGCCCTTGAGATTATCTTTCATCTTGTCTGGTAGACCAGCCTCAAGCCTTGTTTTAGCCCTCCTGATTTCCTTCTTAAGATTTCTCCTGCATTTCTTATAGTTCTCATTTGCTCCTTCCTGCCTATAACTGCTGTGCATTTCCCTCTTTATTTTAACCAGTGGCTCATTATCTCTCGAAAACCAAGGTACCCCAAATCTGTTACCCTTGCATTTTATTCTGACATTATGCCATCCAGCTCTTTTACAATATGGGAGTCCCAGTCAATATGTAGAAAATCAAAATCACCTTCTATCACAATCGTTAAGTTTCTTGCAACAATCTGTGATCTTTCTACAAATATACTCCTTTAAATCCCATAAACTTTTGAGTGGTCAATAACTTAATCCCATTAACATGGCCACCCCTTTCTTATTCCTTACTTCCACCCATATAATCTCAGCAGTTACAAAATATAACAGAAGTTATATAACCTGTTATTGAGAGGAACAACCTCTTGCACTGGTTACCTATCCCCTTTTCCTCTCCTGATGGTCACCCAGTTACCTGTGTCCTGCACATTGAGTACAGTTACCTCTCTGCATCATCTGTTGATCAACCCATCAGCCTCCTGAATAATCCAAAATTTATCCAGCTCCAGTTCCTTAAACCAGTCTGTACAAAACTACAGCTGGATGCACTTCTTGCAGGCATAGTTATCAGAGACACTGGAGGTCTCCTTGTCTTCCCACATCCCACAAGAGGAGCATCTCCACTTCTCTAACTGTGCAATAAGAAAGAAAGAAAGAAAAATTAAATGAAAAAAATCTACCTGCAGCTGCCGCCTCTCCTCGCTGAATCTTCTATGTGCAAAAGCCTGAATTCCCCACTCTGACGCTGGCTCACTTATACAATAAGTACTCCCACAATGGCTGCTCCGCTTAAACCCAACTTCTTTTTATTGGCTCTTGTCAGGTGCCTAATTATGTATAATCCAAAATCCCCAGCTCACCTCTTTTGTAGTCTCTCTCTCAGTATGCAACCCCATGTCTGCAGAACTTTTACCCCTGGTCTTTCTCTAAATTATAGAATTTCATAATTGCAGCTGAATCACAGGAATAAATTATAGAATTATATAAGTCTAACTGAATAATGATTATTACCACCAAAATGCTGCCTACCTCCTTTCCACCACAAGAATCATTTCCTATGATTATGCCTCCTTTCTTGGTATATACTGATTAAAATTTATGAAGACTTCAGAATTCTCTAAGCTTTTGACTTTTTAAACTGTTGAAGTTGATACAGGCATTTATTTATTCATTCAGATATGGATATATTTGGAAAGAGCTACAGTCATTGCCCCCTCCTAATTATCCCCAAAGGCTTCTCTGAAGTTAGTTAAGAGTCATCTGAATTGGTGGTCTGGTGTTAAATATCATCCACAGTAAGCAATTCCTGACCTATCAGTCTATCAACTTCAGCAAGAATTTGCCTTCCATGCTGGTAGTGTGTTTGCAGAGGTGCTTGCAGTACTGAAATTGGAAATGGAATTAGGTTATTATTGTCACATGTACTGAGGTACAGTCACAAGCTTGTCTTGCATACTGTTCATACAGATCAAATCTTTACACAGTGCATTGAGGCCGAACAAGGTAAAACGATGACAATGTAGAAGAAAGTAGAACAGATACAGAGAAAGTACAGTACAGGTAAACAATAAAGTGCAGGATCATACTGAATTAGATTGTAAGGTCAGGAGTCCATTTCATCATACTAGGGAACCATTTAACAGTCTTATTACAATGCGACAGAAGCTGTCTTTGAGCCTGGTGCCACATGCTTTTAGGCTTTTGTATCTTCTGTCCAATATAAAAAGGAAGGAGAGAGAATGTCTGTGGTGTGTGGGATCTTTGATTATGCTAGCTGCATTAATAAGACAGTGAGAAGTATAGACAGAGGCCATAACTGGGAGGCTGGTTTCCATGATCTGCTGAGCTGCCTCCAAAACTTTCTGCAATTTCTTGCATTCATGTGCAAAGAAATAGCATATCAAGCAATCACGCATCCAGATAAGATGCTTTCTATGGTGCATCAATAAAAATTGGTTAGGGTTAACGGGAACATGCCAATTTTTTTGTACCCTCCTGACGATGTACGGGCATTGGTGAGCTTTTGTAGCCATGACGTCTACGTGGTTGGATCAGGACAGACCATTGATGATGTACACTCCCAGGAATCTCTTAACCATCTCAACCTCAGCACCTCTAATGTAGCATGTGCACCGTTTCACTTCCAGAAGTCAAAGACAGGCTTTGTTGACATTAAGGAGATGGTTCTTGTCATAACATCATGTTACAAAGCTCTCTATCTCCTTCCTTTACTCTGAATTATTGTTATTTGTGATAAGGCCCACTATGGCAGTATCACCTACAAACTTGCCGATGAAGTTAGAGCAGAATCTGGCCATGGAGTCCTGAGTGTACAGAGTAGAGTAGAGGATGCAACTTTGTGGAGCACCAGTGTTTAGAGTAACTGTGTTGGAGGTCTTTCTGCCTATCATTCCTCACTGCAGTCTGTTGGTCATGAAGTCAGGGATCCAGTCACAGAGGGGCACTGTAAGTACCAAGTGCTGAAATGGTAGATGCAATAATGAATTAGCAATGCTTTTGCATGGGCAGTCTTTAAGGTTTCTTCACTGGAATTATTTATTTAATGCCTTCCATTAAACTTCGATGCTCTGTTGATAAAACTGTGCATGATATATGAATATTCTGATTTTTACAGCTGGATAATGTCACTCCAGATGATGAGGATGCCTATAAATGCATTGCTTCCAACATTCATGCAGACTGCACATACGTTATATCTTTGACAGTGACTGAAAGTATGTATGAACTCAATGAGAGTGCATGATAACATTTATACAGTGTGAATTACTACTTAAATGGCCATTGTGGTGTTTACTACTAGACTTGTTTATTGAAGATAGACATAATCTTGCAATTGTTCAAATTTTAGTAAATTTTGTCTTGATCTTTCAATAAGAAGGCATGGACTCCTTCATTTGTGAAAGACGTGCAAATAGAATTAAATTTTGCACAATCAGCAAATAATAACACCAGGTTCTCTTCCTGAAACATTCTGATATAGACAAATTTAATTACTTCATTATCATTGGGTTAAAATACTGCAACTTCCACAGCACCATCTCACTGACTTTCCACAGCATTTCTCATGCTCAGCCATTTACCTACCAGAAGGCCCCAGATTTCTGCTCAATTGCTGTGAACTGTCAGTTTGGCTCATCACTTGATACAACATGGACCCTTGTGGCAGAAGTCAGTAGTCGAATTCAGTCCTGCTGAGATTCCCAAAATATTTGCGGGGAATTGTCTTTTGGATCCTGCAGCAGGTCATCTATCATAAGATCCAAGAACCCCAAAAGGTTATCCCAGACAAATCTGAAGCTCTACACCTCGGTAGGGCTAATGCAAGGAGGCAGTACACAGTCAAGCGCAAGATCCTTAACAGTGTTGCTAAGCAGAGAGGTCTTAGGATCCAAGTTCATAGCTCCTTGAAAGTGGACACACAGGTCGATAACGTGGTTAAGGAGGCTCATGGAGTGCTTGCTTTTATTACTCAAGGCATTCAGTTTAAAAGTCAGGAGGATATGTTGAAACTTCATGAAACTCTGGTTAGGCCGCATCTGGAGTATTGTGTACAGTTTAGGTCGTGCCAGTATAGGAAGGAGTTTAAGGCTCTGGAGGTGGTGCAGAAGAGGTTTACCAGAATGCTGCCTGGTTTAGAGGGCAGTGCTATCATGAGAGGCTGGATAATCTTAAGTTGTTTTCTCTGGCATGCTGGAGACCAAGGAAAGATCCGATAGCGGTTTACTAGAGCCATAGATAGCCATAGATAGTGTGAACAGAGAGTATCATTTTCCCAGGGATGAAAAGTCAAATACCAGAGGGCATGCATTGAAGGTGAGAGGGGGTAGGTTCAAGGGGGATGTGAAGGGTAAGTTTTTTTTTCTCAAAGAGTGATGGATACCTGGAATGTGCTGCCCAGTCCGGTGTTGGAGGCAAACAAATTAGTGGCTTTTTAAGAGACATTTGGATAGGCACATGGATGTAAGGGAGATGGGGGGATATGGACATGGGGTAGGTAGGAGGGATTAGTGCTTGAGTGTTTTTGATTTGATTCTTGGCTAGATTGACATAACATTGTGGGCCGAATGGCCTGTTACTGTGCTGTACTGTTCTATTGTCCATCACAGGAAAAGCCCTCGCCACCATTAAATACATCTACAGTGAGCACTGCCACAAGAATGCAGCATCCATTATGATGGTCCTCCATCTGTTAGACCTTGCAGTCTTCTTGCTGCTGCCATCAGGAAGGAGGTACGGGAGCCTTAGGACCCACACCACCAGGTTCAGGAACAGTTATGATCCTTCAACCATCAGATTCCTGAACCAGCATGGATAATGTCACTCTGAAGTGACTCCACAACCCATGAACACACTTTCAAGGACTCTACAACTCATGATTGCAATATTATTTATTTACTTACTATTTGTTTCTATTTGTATTTTTATTTCTTTTGCATTATGTCTTCTTTGGCATATTGGTTGTTTGTCGATCTTTGTGTGGTTTTTCATTGATTCTGCTGTATTTCGTTCTATCGATTGTGAATGCCTGCACGGTAACATAAGGTAACATATACATATTTTGGTAGATAGATAGATACTTCACTGTTTGCAAAGGAAATTACAATGTCTTTTTTTTCTTTTTATTGAATAAGTATACAAAAGGTAAGCCATATAGGCACTAATACACTGTTAGAATATAATAAAATTACAGGAGATATTAAAACAGAAAAGAAATGATACAAACAATGTAATTTAAACATAAAATAATAAGGTAACATAACAGTATACTAATTATATATATATATATATATATATATATCAATAGAAAAAGGAAAAAAAAAACCCAAAAAAACAACCCAAAAAAACCCACCGTGCAACTAAACTAAAAGCAAAGCAAAGCAATGGGCTAACTTGGAAACAAGTAGAGGTAAAAGACTTAAAATCACGTCCTCAAACCCGACCTCCATTAAAAACAGTAGAAAAAAACAAGAAGGGAATATAAATATGGAGCAAAAAGGGGAAGAAAAAAAATTACATTAAATGAAAATATTGAATAAAAGATCTCCAGGTCTGTTCAAATTTAAGTGAGGAATCATAAAGATTGCTAGGAAATTACAATGTCACAGTAGCATTACAAGTGCATAGATGTAGAAATGTTAGAAGAGAAGTGAGAAAGGATAAAAAGTAAGTTGCCACAGACAGTCTAACAGGAGGGGAGAGTCATCACTTTCCTGGCTATAGGTTGACTCATTATAGAGCCTAATGGCTGAGGGTAAAAATGACCTCACATAACGCTTTTTGGAGCAGCACAGTTGTCTTAGTCTATTTCTAAAAGTGCTCCTCTGTTCAGCCAAGGTGGCATGCAGAGGGTGAGAAATGTTGTCCAGAATTGCCAGAATTTTCCATAGGGTCCTTTGATAATAAATTGACCTTGAACTTTAAACTTTGAATTGATTTTGACTATATTGTAGGCTAACATTTAGGAGGCAAACACAAGCAGTTGTTTGAAGCATTTGTTACTTGGTGTATATCAGCCCATGCCTAAGTGTTGTCTGGATCTTCCTTAATGTAAACATCCAGCAAAGACAAAGTTACTATTTTTAATATTTTTATTCCTTTTAACTTTAATGGGCAGGCCTTCCAATAACAAGCTACCCAAGCAAATTTTTGCTTCTTTGAGTGTATACTGTTACTTGTGTGCACCTCACCATTGCCTTCCCCCCAAAATCAGTAGGTCAATGATTCAGCTTAACTCTGGTTTGTTTTTGACAGCCAGTGAATTTCTGTCCACAAACTCATTGGCTGTTTCAATTGAATGTCTATGAATGGCTATTTAAGCATTATTAAAGAACATTGGAAACTAAAATTAACAAAATTAACACATTAGAAGCAAACACACATTAAAAACAAGACAAATAAAAATGAAATTTAGAACCACTCACCCATGTTTTGCTCAATCGTTAGCTTCTTCATTTTAATTTATATATTCCTGTTGGGGCAGTGCCAGGCCTAAATCTGTCAGGGACTCAGTGGCAGATCTTTTATTGTAAGTAGTGAGAGATCTGTATTGTCCCATTGTACTCTGTGAGGAGCTCATGTGAACAGCACACATATGTTGGGCTTGGCAGCAAATGTAATACACCAGCCTGTGCATAGAAATTCAGAGTTCCTGCCCATTTAAATGGAAGATTGGGGTTGATGTTTTTAATTGCTTAATACTGTATCTAAATTGATAGGTTGTGAATTTTTAATGTTCACAAAAAATCAACCATCTTAAGATTAAGCACTCTTAAGATTAAAAATTAAACTAAATAATTAAAATTTTTTTATAAAAATGCACACACATTAAAAAGAATTAAATAAAACTAAAATCAAGCAAATAAAAAAAAGTTACAGATTAGACTTGGTTCCAGTCCTGCAGGTGTGTTGAAATAAATGGGGAAAAAACAAACAGTTGGGTGTAAGTTTAAAAATTAGTGGTGCTATCACAGCCAGAAGCTCTGAGGGAAAGCTTTGCAAGTTAGCAGGAAGATCTCAGAAAGGTGAGTCTCCACTGCTACAGTAGGCCTTGAATTCTTGAATGAGCCTCATTGCTCATTTATGGAAGGTACAGTAATGGAGCACCAGTTACTCTGGGAATGTGGAGGACCAATGTGATTGCTCATCTGCACCCAGATTGTCCAAGTATCTGAATATAGAGATGGTGAGGGATTATTCTGGATAGGTCAACTATTTTCTTTTGTGTGTTTTACAATCACGGCAACATTATTAACACTAAGAATTGCACCACTTGAAGGTCAGTTGCCATATGTTCATTGACTATGTTTCTATAGTGGTCATTGTGTTGAACGTATGTAATTGCCTAGTTGTTGTAGTTACAGCACCTTGCAGAAATTGGATTGTTTTGCACAAAGTCAGCTACACCTATTTTCAGGGGATCTGAGTCCAGCCATTGTTAGTGTTTTAAAATGAGCACCTTCTCTGAAATAACTTCGAAGTAGGCAGAGGGTTCTATAAACAGATTTGTTTGCTGGTTAGTTATATAAAGTAACATTTATATATTGAAGAACTTGCTCTTCCATAACAATTCATGTTAATTATGTCTTATGGATGTATCATTCAGTTCTGAAGATCTGAATTCAATTCCAGTACATTTTTGATGCTGATATGGTATCTTGAGGAATGACAACTAATCATGCCAATGAATTGCTCAGAATGAATTAGTTCAAACTCATCTGGCCCCTCATGCAGATTGAATTTTTGATTTTCAGGTCAAGGTAAACAAGTAAACTTCCGAACAATGTTGAAGAAAAGGTAAGAGCTTCAGCATATTTCTTAGAAAGGTTTCAGGAGGATCCATGTCAAGGAACAGTGTGATGTATAGTGAATATACAGCAAGAATGAAGTATACACAGAGAATATGTGTTACTTGGAGTGTTGGAAAGATAAACACTGGGAGTACAATAATGAAAGAATATTTGAGTGTGGGCGACAGAGACGAAACGTGTTAAGTAGTGTGTATATAGACAGAGATGCCCTGAGCAAATAAGGTTAATAGAAGGAATGTCTGATATTTAATTATGACACAGATAACAGAAAAGTAACATGTAATATGTTGAACAGTATTTATATACACCTGGGTAAACGTGGAAACTATGATGAATATCAATACTGAGGGTGTCATGTCTTGAGGGAACCAAGTGAGTAACTACATGCTGTACAGAGGATTTTTAACTTACAGAGGATGTACAAAGAGGAGTAACAATTAAAAACCCTGAGGGTATACATCAGTGAATTACAAGAATGTTAATACACTGAGAGACACCTCGATTGGGATACATGCATAAATAAAGCAAACGCATTTACTATATCTGATGATGTGAAGAGGATATGTAGTAAGGCCCATTCCCAGATATATTGAATAAATTTTCTGAAATCCTGAAGGAATGGTAGGTCTCACACACAATGAGAAAGTTTTCGCAGAACTTTTGGGACTGACACACAATAGGCAAATTTCACTAATTTTGCATTGTTGCTACCTGGAGAAGACAAATTTCAGAGTTTTATATGTATACTGTACATGCTTTGACAGTAAATGAACCCTTGAACCTTTGAACCTTTTTCGAAAACATGGTTTTTGCAGACCCCTCTCCACCACCTCCTTGTTCCCATGCACCACACAATTTTCCTCCCTACCTCCCGTCCCTTCCACCCTCAAAAATACAACCACTCACAACACGCGGGAGGAACTCAGCAGGTCGGGCAGCATCCATGAAAAAGCTCGGTCGACGTTTCGGGCCTAAACCCTTCGTCAGGACTGAAACGTTCCGGCCTGAAACGTTGACTGATCTTTTCCATGGATGCTGCCCGACCTGCTGAGTTCCTCCAGCCTGTTGCGAGTGTTGCTTTGACCCCAGCATCTGCAGAGTATTTTGTGTTTAAAATACAACCACCATGTGGACAAAACTCCATGAGTAATTGCAATAAGAGATGATACTTTAAACTGCTGATGAATTTTATTTGCAGGTCAACCCCAGCTCCCAAGGAAGAAAGGAAGGTCCTGGATGAAAAGGAAATGTGGGAGATCTTAATGAAAGCAGATAAGAAGGACTATGAGAAGATTTGTCAGGAGTATGGATTTACTGACTTTAGGGGACTGCTGAAACGCTTAAAAGAAATGAAGAAAAAAGTAGAGACTGAGGTAGGGTGCAATAAGGATTGGAGAAGTTTAACGTACCACTTAGTAGAAGCAGTGATGTTGGTACTGAGGTGGAAGGAGAAAGATCAAATGTTGGCCAGTCTAATTGTTCAAGCAATATAAAATTTAAAATCCTGAGTTAAAATAAGTTCATTAAAAAAAAGTTGTGTCCTTCAGATAAAACAGTTAAAATGAAGTCAGTTTAGCGGTGAGAACTGAATGAATGTTTGCTAATATGGCTGCAAACTTTTACTTGTAGCTGAGCGTGCAAGAGGAGTATTGAAAGAACAGACCTGTCATGTCTATGCTGATCATCTGTTATTTATGTACTGTGTACTATTCCCATTTGCCAACACTTGGTCCAGAGCCTCCTCTGTCTTGCCAAGTCAAGTGCTTTTCCAGGTGTTTATTAACACAGCCACATATGATATTCTGAAGATGCTGAAAATCTTGAGCAATATACACCAAATGTTGGAGGAACTCAGTGACTCAGACAGAATTTATCAAGGGAGATAGGCAGTCAACATTTTGGGTCATGATCCTTCATCGGGACTGGAAAAGAAGGGGGCAGAAGCCAGAATAAGAAGGTGGGGAAGGGAACGGAGTAGAAGCTGGTAGGTGATAGGTAAGACTGGGCAAGGGGGAAGGTAGGCAGTATGATATGAGAAGCTGGGAGGTAATAGGTGGAAAGGGTAAAGGAGTGAAGAAGAAAGAATCTGATAGGAGAGTACAGTGGGTCATGAAATAAATGGAAAAAGGTGGGGTACCGGAGGGAGATGATGAGCTGGACACGAGAGCAGGGGAGGAGAAGTGAAGGGGTGAGAGAGCAACCAGAATAAAGGAAAAGAAAAATGCTGTGGTGGAGGGAAGCAGAGAGGAGCAGTTACCTCAAGTTGTAGAAATCTTTGTTAGTGCAAATTGGAGACTACCCGGATGGAATATGAGGTGTTTCTCCTCCAACCTGCTTGAAAGTACCTAACTCCACTATCTTTTAAGACAGTGCATTTCAGATTCCAACCAATCTCTAAGTGGAAAGATTCTTCCTCAGATCATTGTAAAAACCTATGGCTTCTGTTCTTAGACACATCTGACATGGGTAAAAGTTACTTTCTATATACCCTGCTAATACCACTCATGGTTCTGTACATCTCTGTCTGGTCCCCCTCACTCTCCTCTGCTGTGAGGAAAACAACCTCAGCCTGTCCAGGCCAGCTTCATAACCAAGATATACCATCCCAAACATACTTGCTGGTCAATCACTTCTGTACTCTCTCCAGTACAATCAATTCATTCCTATGGTGTGGTGACCATAGCTGCACGCAATATTCTATCTACTTCCTATCTAATATTTTATAATGTACCTCCCTGCTCTTTTACTCTGTGCTCTGGCTGATGAAAGATAGCATCCAAAAACTCTCTTTGCCATCTATCCACCTGTGATGCCATCTTTGGAGATTTTTAGATATATGCCAAGTTTTTTTTCTTCATCAATATTTCATAGAGCCTAACCATTCATAGTACATATACAACCCTTATTAAATACCTCAAAGTGCATCAACTCACACTTACTGTAAATTCCATCTGCCATCTTCCTGCCAACCTACTATCTGATCAACATCACACTAAAGCAGGATTCCCAATCTGGGTTCCACGGACCGCTTGGTTAATGATAGGGTCCAAGGCATTAAAAGGGTTGGAAACCCCTTCTCAAAGCCGAAGGCTACCTTACTGTATATCAGCAACTTTGCTAATTTTCATGTAATCTGTAATTTTACTAACCATATCTCCTAAATACACATTAAGGTTGTTAACATTTATAACCAACAGCAAGAGTCCCAGCACATTATTAGCTCCAGCACTATCCAATTCCTCTTCCAGTGCTTTTTATCACCTCTAGAACTTGTGCATAAATCCAGAGTGATGGGATGAAAGTGACCACTCATTGGAAATTTTTTAGAATTACACCTTGACAGTTGCTAATTTGGCACTAAATCAGTAATCTTATTTAGGGAAGGCAAAGCATGTGTAAAATTAAAATATTTCAAACTATAGGGAGGGAAATGGTCTCAATTAATGCTGAAGGAGGGCAAATTAATACTCCATGATACAATAAGAATAATACTCCATATTGTGGCAACTAGACTTGGGGCTGCAAAATGGTGCACTAGATATTGAACTTTACATTGCATCCAATCAACGGTAAATCTGAACTATGAAAATTCAGCTCTCCAACAACGATATTCCTCATCTGAAGGGAAACATTTCTCACTACTGTCTTATGTTCTCTCTCTTCTGAAAGACTGTAAAAGTTATAAAGCCACTGGAAGATACGGAAGGAAAAACTGACTCAACAGTTACATTTGAAACAATCCTGGAATTGAAGGACCCTAACATTAAGATGAAATGGTTGAAGGTAAGGCAAGTTTCTTGGATACTCATCAGCATTGCAAGAATCTATTGAAAGCAAAAATTATATATATAATGCCATCAAATTTCTCATTTTGGATCACTGTTACTACATGAGTCAGGTAATTGTTTGGTATTGAGCTATAAGGTCAATCCTTAAATATTGAAATAATCAGACCAGTTAAGAGAATTACCTACATCATAATCTCCAAGTGCGTCTTAGGCAAGACCAAAATACTTGTACATTTCATTTATGGTGGTAGTTTAGAACTTAGAGGTAAATAAATAACTGTTCCTGGAAATGGCCAGTTTTACCACATCTTCCAGAGTATCTTCACTAGAGAGCTAGCACATGTAAGAATCTGCCATCTAGCCCATGATTTATGTACACATCCCTGTGCTTATCATGTCTGGCTTACTGCATTAAAAGTAAGCCATTATGTAATCAAAATATGGAATATTAAAGTGTATTTTGTGAGTTTCTTGATGATGATCTAT
The DNA here is from genome assembly GCF_030028105.1 of Mobula birostris. Taxonomy (NCBI): domain Eukaryota; kingdom Metazoa; phylum Chordata; class Chondrichthyes; order Myliobatiformes; family Myliobatidae; genus Mobula; species Mobula birostris. Next base: position 59,453,518 of record NC_092380.1, on the reverse strand, counting down.
AACAATTATAATACTGGAATTGTTTAAAGAAGAGATTTTGGTATTAAACTTTAAATGAGATCTAACTGCAACATAGAAGAAACATGTAGCTGAACTATTCTATCTGTTTTTGTGCTTAGCAATTCCATTTATCATTAACTTTAGTTTTGCCACTTCATCCCCTGCAATTTAATATTTTGATGCCTCTCTTCAGTAAATACCAAGAAATTAGGCCTATATTTTAGTATTGACAGTGAAAAGCAGCAGATACTTTACCATTAAAATGTTTTTTTTTACCACTGAGACCCCATGTGCCAGGATTACTGCAAAGTCATGAGTAGCTGGTTCTCTCTTCCATTAAAACCAATATTCCCATTACCTAACTGGGCATAGAGTGGAATCAACGTCAACTGGTACTGAAAGGAAAAATTGGCAATAGCATGGTAGAAGAAAATTATTCAGTTATGGAGTGGAAAATGAAAGATCACCAGATAGAATTGAGGCAGCTGAATGAGAAGAAGATCACTTTGAGGTGTATGAGTATAGACAGAGTAGGCCACATCTGCTTTTAAATGGAATGGATGTCTACAACGGTGCCTTTGGTAGTCTCTGAGAGCAGTAATTGTGTAGATCAATTATAACACATTCAGTGGTTTGTGGATCCCTTTTATTTTTGCATTTGCACAGTTTGTTGTTCACTGATCCTGTTTACAGTTACAGTTCTATAGATTTTCTAAGTGTTCCCACAGAAAAAGAATCTCAGGGTTGTATGTACTGACACGTATGTACTCTGATAATGAATTTGAACTTTGAACTTTATGTTTGACAAGCCTCAGACTGTTCTGATGAGGCTCAGAGAAATTAACTCGCAAAGAGACGTTTATAGGCCTGAGAGCCCAGTACTCTTAATGTTGCTTCTGCTATCACTACCAATTGGAGTGGTAAAATGTCTGCATTAGTAGTTAGTGCCTCTGAAGCTGTATAGATTTGGATCAGATGTAATGTCTGAACTTGGCCTAGAAAGACTTGTGCTCTAAGATGAAGAGTACAGAGAGTCATTTAGGTATGGCAAGACAGCAGATCATATTCCATTGTAACACATACCCATTTTCATCACATTGAAATCAGTCACTGTTGAATAGCTGATAAACACTCAAATCGTTAATATAACCTTGCTCCTGTAACAGTATTTGCTTTGCAAATAGCTTGAAATTGTACAGATTTCACAGAACCTTTCCTAATAATACTTATCTTTGCAGTTTTGTAAAAACCTTATTACCAAATGCACTGTGACAGTAAAAACAATCTAATTACATAGAAACATAGAAAACTTACAGCACAATACAGGCCCTGCGGCCCACCAAGCTGTGCTGAACATGCCCTTACCTGAGATATTACCTAGGGTTACTCATAGCCCTCTATATTTCTGAACTCTATATACCTGTCCATGAGTCTCTTCAAAGACCCTATCATATCTGCCTCCACCAATGTTGCTGGGAGCCCATTCCACACACTCACCACTTCCTGAGTAAAAAAACCTACCCCTGATATCTCCTCTGTACCTACTTCCAAGCACCTTAAAACTATGCCCTCTCGTGCTAGCCATTTCAGCCCTGGGGAAAAGCTTCTGACTATCCACATGATCAATGCTTCTCATCATCTTATACACCTCTATCAGGTCACCTCTCATCCTTATTCACTTCCAAGGAAAAAATGCCGAGTTCACTCAACCTATTCTCATAAGGCATGCTCCCCAATCTAGGCAACATCCTTGTAAATCTCCTCGGCACCCTTTCTATGGTTTCCACATTATTCCTATAGTGAGGCGACCAGAACTGAGCACAGTACTCCAAATGGGGTCTGACCAGGGTCCTATATAACTGCAACATTACTTCTCAGCTCCTAACCTCAATCACAAAATCAACCTGCGCAGCAGCCTTGAGTGTCCTATGGACTCGAACCCCAAGATCCCTCTGATCCTCCACACTGCGAAGAGTCCTACCATTAATACTATATTCTGTCATCATATTTGACCTTCCAAGATGAATAACTTCACACTTATTTGGGTTGAATTCCATCTGCCACTCCTCAGCCCAGTTTTACATCCTATTGACAGCACTCCACACTATCCATAACACCTCCAAACTTTGTGTCATCAGCAAATTTACTAACCCGTCCCTCCACTTCTTCATCCAGGTCATTAATAAAAATCACGAACAGTAGGGGTCCCAGAGCAGATCCCTGAGGCACACCATAGGTCACCGACCTCCATGCAGAATATGACCTGTCTACAACCACTTTTTGCCTTCTGAGGGCAAGCCAGTTCTGGATCCACAAAGCAATGTCCCCCTGGATCCCATGCCTTGATGGGGTACCTTATCAAATGCCTTGCTGAGATCCATATACACTACATCTACTGCTCTTCCTTCATCAATGTGTTTAGTCATATCCTTAGAAAATTCAATCAGGCTTGTAAGGCACGACCTGCCTTTGACAAAGCCATGCTGACTATTCCTAATCATATTATGCCTCTCCAAATGATCATAGATTCTGAGATCATCTGGAGAGTCCTGCCTCTCAGAATCTCCTCCATCAACTTACCAACCACCGAAGTAAGACTCACCGGTCTATAATTTCCTGGGGTATCTCTACTCACTTTCTTGAAAAATGGAACAACATCCGCAACCCTCCAATCCTCTGGAACCTCTCCCGTCCCCATTGATGATGCAAAGGTCATCGCCAGAAGCTCATCAATCTCCTCCCTCACCTCCCACAGTAGCCTGTGGTACATCTGGTCCAGTCCCAGTGACTTATCCAACCTGATACTTTTCCAAAAGCTCCTGCACATCCTCTTCCTTAATTTCTACATCCTCAAGCTTTTCAGTCCACTGTATGAGCAAAGTACTCATTAAGTACCTCTGCTATCTCCTCCGGTTCCATAAACACTTTTCCACTGTCACACTTGATTGGTTCTATTCTCTCACATCTTATCCTCTTGCTGTTCACGTACTTGTAGAATGCCTTGGGGCTTTCCTTAATCCTGTCCACCAAGGCCTTCTCATGGCCCCTGCTGACTATCCTAATTTCTTTCTGGAGTTTCTTCCCGGTAGCCTTATAATCTTCTAGCTCTCTATGATTACCTAGCTTTTTGAACCTTTCATAAGCTCTTTCTTTCTTCTTGACTAGATTTACAACAGCCTTTGTACACCACGGTTCCTGTACCCTACCATCCTTTCCATCTCATTGGAACGCACCTATGCAAAACTCCACGCAAATATCGCCTGAATATTTGCCACATTTCTTCCGTACATTTCCCTGAGAACATCTGTTTCCAATTTATGCTTCCAAGTCCCTGCCTGATAGCCTTATAGTTCCCCTTACTCCAATTAAATGCTTCCCTAACTTGTCTGTTCCTATCCCTCTCTAATGTTATGGTAAAGGAGATAGAGTTGTGATGACTATCTCCAAACTGCTCTCTGACTGAGAGATCTGACACCTGACCAGCTTTATTTCCCAATACCAGCTCAAGTACAGCCTCTCCTCTTGTAGGCTTATCTACATATTGTGTCAAGAAACTTTCTTGAACACACTTAACAAACTCCACCCCATCTAAACCCCTCGCTCTAGGGAGATGCCAATCAGCATTTGGGAAGTTAAAATCTCCCACCACGACAACCCTGTTATTATTACACCTTTTCAGAATCTGTCTCCCTATCTGCTCTTCCATATCCCTGTTACTATTGGGTGGTCTATAAAAAACACCCAATAGAGTTACTGACCCCTTCCTGTTCCTAACTTCCACCCACAGAGAAAACTTCCGCAGAAGCAATTGTCTTCATGTTTCTTCAGTCTGTACAACCCTTTATCCTTCAGCAACACACACAAAATGCTGGAGGAATGCAGCAGGCCAGGCAGCACCTATGGAAATGAATAGATAGATGGTGTTTCAGGCCAAGACCCTTCTTCAGAAAGTATCCTTCAGTTTGTAATGATCAGCTAACACCACACTGCTCCATTTTAGCTAATTTTAGCCTTAGCAATATTATAATTACAAAGGGGAATGAGAACAGCAAACAGGCCAATTCACGATTGAATACAAGGTGCCATGGCGTCAGATGGGTGCAACACTTTGCAGAGTGTTTACTAAGAATAATTGGGGTTAAGTATGGCCAGGTTTCTCCAATTGCTTCACTGTGACTTTAGCAGAAGAACTATAGAAAACTTGGAAATAAAGTATTGGGGTTTCGAATGGCTCTTTCCCCCAGATTCCAGCTGAGGAGTGTGATCCTTTTAAACACACACAGCTTTCAACTCCCACAGTAGGTAATATCATCGGGGAAAAGGGCTCATCCCAAGAAAGGAAGGTAGTCTTGTAGATCATTTGAAAACACACTGCAGGTATATTGGCAAGGTCATTTTGAGTAAGAATATGCTTTATCTAGTACTGAACCATGCATGGAAGAAGATATGGCTATAATCTCAGAATGTTTTTAATTAACTGATTTTTCAGCAAAAATTATAATTACTGATGCAGGAGTGAGAAAGAAGCTATCAATGTTCCTGCTTCTAATCACTTTCCAGCAGCTTGTCGTGAAAAGTAACCAGAACTCATCAGACAAATCAATTGGGTGTTCTCTACATTTGTATAACTTACTGATTATTCATGGCCTTCTGAATGTGCTTTTTCTCTTCTGTGGATTTTACAGTTTGGAATGCACACTAAATTATTTCATTCCTTCAGGGAATACAGACATGTGATCTTGGAATAGTTAGTAACATAACCAAAATAAAGCAATCTTCTTTTTTTGTTTTGCAGGATGGCAATCCATTAAGGCCACAGAGCTCATTTGGAAAGTTTGAAATTAAACAAGTGGGAACAAAGTTTATGCTTTCTGTAAAAAAATTAACTGCAAAAGATTCTGGCCAGTACACCTTCCAAGTTGGGGACAAATATTTCACTGTAAACCTAAAAGTGAGAGGTATGCTATGCAAATAAATAAGCAATTTATTCTGCATGAGTGCCTGTAAAAATGTGTGGGGTTTGATTAATAAAAGCTCCAATTGCTACACCACCATCACATGGACTTCAATTAACAACTGCTTCCACAGGTAACAGATAAGGAGAGGGCTATGTCCCCACAAACTTTCATGCTGTTCACCTTAGTTACTGTTTCAAAGAATTATCATATAGAGGAATAGTAGGATATGAAAACTGCCATTGGCCCTAATTCTCCATGTTGACATCTGCTTTTGTAGTAGTCCAGCCTCCAGTTACGTGGCTTCATTAACCTCTTTGCCCGTGCTTTCCAATGCTGGGTCAGTTTTGGCTTTGCCGTATCTTTCAATTGATAAGAATATAGATGTGTCTTCCTCTTCCTTTTGAGAATTCAAACTGCCATCAGGCAGCTGACATGGATCTTTTGGGATTATTTTAAAGGGAAACCAGGGTACTTCTATGTGTTCTCTAAACCAATATTTATCCACAATTTGTGAAAAGAGGTTTTCTGGCCTTCATTCGAATACTTCTTGTGGAGCATAAGTATGCAGAAGTTTGCTGTTGTTACAAAAGTGACTATGTTTTTATGTATTTGTTTTTTGAGGATCAGGGCATTGCTAGAAAGGCAGGGATTTATTATGCACTTTAATTGTTATTGATAAGCAGGCAGTGGACCACTATAATTCCTCCATTGGAGGAATTTCCACGGTACTGATGAATTCCACAATTCAGATCCAGTGATGACTAAGGACCAGCAATCTATCCAAGTCAAAATGTTGTGTGGCTTGCAGCGGAAAGCGATAGGTGTAGTTTTAAAATGCACTTCTCTTTTTTAATGGTAGGGGTTGCAGTTGCAAGGGCCATTTCAATGTATTTTGTAGGAGGGTACCTACTGCAGGCATCAGTAGAGAAGGGAATGACTATTCAAATCAGAGAATGGTTGCCAGCGGTGCAATTGTATTCTTCTAGATGCACAGTTAGTTTCGGAGTGCAATTCTTCAGCAGGGACATTGTTGTGCCCTGTACCAGCTGCTTGCTGAAATTATGTGAAGTGAATTGATTTGGCTGAACACAAGCTTCTTGATGATGGAGATACCAGTAAGAACCTGAGAAGGATCATATATTCAAAATTTCTGTTAAAATATGCTTGTGAGTGTTTTCGTCTTGTATCTTGCGCTGAGATGCTGGCCCTGCTATCATTGAGGATGAGGATATTCATGGAGCATTTTCCTCCTATTTGTTATTTAAATGTGTGTCACCATTTGCAGTTCTATGTGGTAGGGACTACAGAACTTTGCTCTCATGTGTTGGTGATGAGTTCATGTTGCCCTATCTCATGTGTTGGTGATGAGTTCATGTTGCCCTATCTCATGTGTTGGTGATGAGTTCATGTTGCCCTATCTCATGTGTTGGTGATGAGTTCATGTTGCCCTATCTCATGTGTTGGTGATGAGTTCATGTTGCCCTATCTCATGTGTTGGTGATGAGTTCATGTTGCCCTATCTCATGTGTTGGTGATGAGTTCATGTTGCCCTATCTCATGTGTTGGTGATGAGTTCATGTTGCCCTATCTCATGTGTTGGTGATGAGTTCATGTTGCCCTATCTCATGTGTTGGTGATGAGTTCATGTTGCCCTATCTCATGTGTTGGTGATGAGTTCATGTTGCCCTATCTCATGTGTTGGTGATGAGTTCATGTTGCCCTATCTCATGTGTTGGTGATGAGTCCATGTTGCCCTATCTCATGTGTTGGTGATGAGTTCATGTTGCCCTATCTCATGTGTTGGTGATGAGTTCATGTTGCCCTATCTCATGTGTTGGTGATGAGTTCATGTTGCCCTATCTCATGTGTTGGTGATGAGTTCATGTTGCCCTATCTCATGTGTTGGTGATGAGTTCATGTTGCCCTATCTCATCTGTTGGTGATGAGTTCATGTTGCCCTATCTCATGTGTTGGTGATGAGTTCATGTTGCCCTATCTCATGTGTTGGTGATGAGTTCATGTTGCCCTATCTCATGTGTTGGTGATGAGTTCATGTTGCCCTATCTCATGTGTTGGTGATGAGTTCATGTTGCCCTATCTCATGTGTTGGTGATGAGTTCATGTTGCCCTATCTCATGTGTTGGTGATGAGTTCATGTTGCCCTATCTCATGTGTTGGTGATGAGTTCATGTTGCCCTATCTCATGTGTTGGTGATGAGTTCATGTTGCCCTATCTCATGTGTTGGTGATGAGTTCATGTTGCCCTATCTCATGTGTTGGTGATGAGTTCATGTTGCCCTATCTCATGTGTTGGTGATGAGTTCATGTTGCCCTATCTCATGTGTTGGTGATGAGTCCATGTTGCCCTATCTCATGTGTTGGTGATGAGTTCATGTTGCCCTATCTCATGTGTTGGTGATGAGTTCATGTTGCCCTATCTCATGTGTTGGTGATGAGTTCATGTTGCCCTATCTCATGTGTTGGTGATGAGTTCATGTTGCCCTATCTCATGTGTTGGTGATGAGTTCATGTTGCCCTATCTCATGTGTTGGTGATGAGTCCATGTTGCCCTATCTCATGTGTTGGTGATGAGTTCATGTTGCCCTATCTCATGTGTTGGTGATGAGTCCATGTTGCCCTATCTCATGTGTTGGTGATGAGTTCATGTTGCCCTATCTCATGTGTTGGTGATGAGTCCATGTTGCCCTATCTCATGTGTTGGTGATGAGTTCATGTTGCCCTATCTCATGTGTTGGTGATGAGTCCATGTTGCCCTATCTCATGTGTTGGTGATGAGTTCATGTTGCCCTATCTCATGTGTTGGTGATGAGTTCATGTTGCCCTATCTCATGTGTTGGTGATGAGTTCATGTTGCCCTATCTCATCTGTTGGTGATGAGTTCATGTTGCCCTATCTCATGTGTTGGTGATGAGTTCATGTTGCCCTATCTCATCTGTTGGTGATGAGTTCATGTTGCCCTATCTCATCTGTTGGTTACTGTTTAGCTTGCACGTACTCCTATATTGCAGCTTTAATGGGCTGCAACTTCTTCTTTGATCCCCTGGCTTAATTATAAGAGTAAAATGATGGAGGGATAGGCTGGGCCATGAGGATGATGGTGCCGTGTATTTCTGATTTTGCATATGGTCCATAAAGTTTAATGGTTGCCTAGTTTTAAACTCCCATTTTGAATCTATCCCACTCAGTGCCAATTTACAATTCCTGGAGCAAAGACAGAACCTTGTCTCCACAATGACGGCTATCCTTGGTGGAAAGACTGAATTCCATCTCCACAAAGTCATTTCCATTGCCATCTCTACCAACATTCTAATGGACAGATGTATCAAAATATGCGACTGATATAAAGTTATTTAGGATCTCTCAAACATTGGGCAATGTGGAATTATAAACATAAACCACTGTTTTGCTTTAATGATGGTTTCACTGCAGCATTACTGTATTATGTAGTTGATTAATTAAAAACTTACATTTTGCACTTAAGTACTCTTTCTCTAGCTTGACAATAGGATTTGATCTGGGGGTTTGGTGTGAATCACGTTCCAGGTAAATGAAGTATGAAATGTGGTTGGATCAGTTTTGTCGGGCGGGGGGGAAGGGTGGTGTTGCGGGATGCTGCTGGAAGTCAAGCTCGGTGGCAACAACATGCTGACATCAACACCTTGAAGAAATTTTAAGGGTCTGCATCCAAAGGCATTGCACAGATTTGGCAGTATGAATATCATAAAGTTAAGCTTCCTTTCTATTTTTGGTGTGCTTTCAAACACAACTTTTTGACAAGAGACTTAGCAATTCAAGTCAGCAAGGCAGCAGTCGGGATGATGGCTATGGTGTCAATTTATTTTGTCTGATGATGCTCACAGCTTCATTTTAATACTTGTTTAATAAACGTGACCTAATGTTTTCATTAGAAGAAATAATCATGGCCCTTTATTGTCTTGATTTCTTAGCTATTTCTTCCAAAGAATGTGAAGGAACTGCAGATTTAAAATAAAGGCATAGATAGGTTACTGAGTAAAATGAAGGTTTCAATCCTGTTGATGTACACCATTACCAATAACTGAACTGTTTGTAGTTCCGATTGTCTTCCTTTACAATTGTTGTTGTTTGAAAATTACTTTTCTTCCAGATGAACCACTTCGGTTTGGAGTGAAGCTGAAACCCATAAAGGTGGTGGAGAGACAAACAGGGACCTTTGAATGCCGCCTCAGTAAGAGTGCGCCAAATGTGTGCTGGAAGTTCCAAGGTGTTGAGGTGAAACGAGATGACAAGCATGATATCATTGTGTCAGAGGATGGTCTGACACACACCCTGAAAATCAAAGACGTCCGGCCAAGTGACATTGGCGAATACAGCTTTTCCGCAGGAGACATAGTCTCTTCATCTGAGCTCCAGATTGACCGTAAGTTTTAACTCCGAGTGATCAAAGAGAATAGGAGAAAGCCCTTGCTGCACATACTCCTCTCTCTCCTCCTAGTGGTGATGGTTGTACTGAGAGTACGAGGGATGCAAAGCGTGGTGCCCTTAATCTTACTGAAAATGATAAAATCTACTATTATTTTGTAACTGGTTAAATATGGATTGATATAGTTCTGTCATTGTTAGTTGTCCAGATTTTGATGAGCAATGTGCATTGTGCGCACACACAGTTATCAGTGCTCAGTTATTTAATTACCTGGTTTGGATCAGTAAAACATAACCTCTGATTTAAGATCGGCAACCCAAAGGTCAAGCCTGCAAATAACAATCATTAAAAACTCTGGCTTGGTTTCTCTTACCTTTTTTCCTTCTTGCAACGGTAAAATGCTCATGATTATGAATGGGCTTGAGAAGACAAGATTCTAAAAGAGGCTCCCCAGTACCAGTCCCTGGAAGTACGAGGGCATGCATTTTACTTGAGAACTGACAGGAGCACAATCAATGTGAACAAGCCAGGCTGGAAATATTAAGGAAATGCATTCAACCAGCCCTATGAATTCACACCTGATTGCCTGAGACTGTTTTTTAATTCTGCTCCTTATGTAACAGCACATGTGCATTGTCAGCAGGTAAGCAACTTTTTCCCAATGTCTTGGTGGAAAACACATGATAATAGCACCGTGTTTGCAAGAACTGATTTTGTGCTAATTAAGTTCAAGTTCAAGTTTAATTGCCATTCAGCCACACGTAAATACAGCCAAATGAAAGTATTGCTCTGGGGCCAAACTGCAAAACACAGTACCAACAGTCATATACAGCACAAGGCTCATATCACCCATATAAGACAGCGGTAAACATGCAGTCACACAAAAAATTATAACATGGCCCAAGTCAATGCGCTTATGGATGCTGTCGGCAAGAACAATCCCACTCTCCAGCTTCTTCCACCGAATGAACACTGGGGGGCAGCAAGGATGGCAACATGGATGCCACCCCACACCATCTGCGGCATCACCTCTCCTGGATGGCAGAAACGAGAGGCATCATGGCATGAGCTGGTCTGCGCTATCACTGAGGCCACACAGCTCCCCCGCCATCCGTCCCACCACTATTCCAGTGAGCCAAACCTGCAGAACTCCGCATTACCAGTGTCCAACAGGGTCTTGCGATCACAAGAAAAACAGCTAAGACAATCACTCTCTGTTAGACTGCATACTGCCTTTGCACACCGACATCAACGCCTCTCCGTAGCCGGCAGCAACATGGTCTGTACCAAGTCCAGCTCCTCCGCCAATGAGCAGCTCGCTGATGGGGTAAACCTGCAGTACTTGAATTCTTAACGTCCAGCAGGATTCTGCAATCCTAAAAGAGACATTTAAAAAAGACAATAACAACTTTGGATGACCCTGTAGAGGCCGCTGAGACTGAGTGTGCTGAGATCGTACCAAATTATTTAAGTACATAATTGTTGAAAGGTGCTCCGGAGCTGCTTGGTTCTGCAACTGCTAATGATGTCCCGCTGAGCAAGGAGCAGACACACAGACTCATGTTTACTAACCTTGCCAATGAAGCCGTTGTTGCTTTGAAGACATATCTGGCTTAGTCTGGTAGAATATTGATGTACTGCAATTCGATAGCAATTCTAAAGTTTTGCTTTCCTGTGTTCAGGGCATAATATGTACAGTAAATATCGACTCAAAGATCATGTAACGATGAATTGCTGCTAGTCTGGAATAACTAATCTGTAACTGGGTTAGTAAAGATGAGGAAATACTTTTGCAAAGACTCTAGGATAACTGAAGCTTTGTGGAGACCCAATTATATGTAATGCAGAGGCAAGTTCACTGGGAAGTGTCAATCAGTATTAGTCAGAGTGAGATGAGATGGAGGTACACTTTTGAAGACTGCAGACCTTGGAAGTGGATTGTGTGATGTGCAGCAAATATAGATTGCTTTGTGATATCCAGCTTTTCACAATATTTTAGACTGTTGTGATCAAAATTGTACAAAGATATTAACTTCTGCATGTTTTTAACATTGTGGAAGCACAAATGAGCATAATATTGAACCCCATTAAATACGTAGTTGCATGTTTAGCTCATAAGTTAGGTTCCTAAAGATAGGCTTTTCGGTGTAAGTTCATGCAAGAATGTCTCCAGAGAAACAGTCTGGCTTCTGGCTTGAGAATTTGAGCGATTATAATGATAAAATCAGTGTCATGTACTCTTCAATAGTGAAGTTCAAAAAATATGTTCTTTAGCTTTTCATAGATTACTAAAAAGGCTGAACCATGTTTTCAAGTTGTTTTTAAATGACTAAGAAACAATGCTGATCTCCAAGAGAGTCCTATTGGTTATATGTCTCCAAGAACTTCATAGTCTGTAGTTTTGAGTTTTGTGTGGAAGAAAGATATAATTTTGAGTGAACTAAGGGAGTGCTGCAATGTGATTCCAGTCAGCACATGACAGGATAAAATGACACAGGAGATTTTCATGAGTTATTGATGGACTACTACAAGGATAGTTAGATTGACAATGAATCAGTTGGATTTTTCTTTATTGGCTTGAAAGAGTGACTTCTAAACTCTTGCCACTGTGAGCTGCACTCAGAAAGCCAAGGCATTGAAGGCTCTGCCAGGCCTTTCAGCTTCATCATTCCATGTCATTTAAAGAAGTATTAGTGTGCCCATGAGGTTGCACAGGCAAGAGTGAAAACTGTTGAAAGCAGCCTCCTGGTATTTTTCAGAAGTCTATTTCCTTAATTAATACAAGTATCTTAAAATGATCATTACTTTGCTATATTGTCCCTCTTACAGAAAGAGAAGCCTTGATAAGATAAGAAAGAACATGGTTATAGTTCCATTTGAAGTCAAAGAATTGGATATTTCTGTAAATATTGTGCTCTTGTATCATGTTCTACTGAACATACACAATCTCAGTGTAGCACATACATCTGCTAACATGGTCCTGGCCCAAACAATTGCAGGACCAAGTGCTATCAAGATGGCTTAAGGCAGGGGTCCCCAACCTTTTTTGCACTGCGGACCGGTTTCATATTGACAATATTCTTGTGGACCAGCCAACCGGGGTTGGGGGGGAGGGTGGGGGTGGGTGGGAGGGGTGGTTGCCAACGGACAAGAGTAGCAGGCAAATACGTTGCCTTTACCCTGAAAAGACTACAATGACCATGAAGCCTTGCGCAGGCACCAGTGCACATGCGTGACTTGCATATGCCAATTTTTTTTACAAATCGTTTTTGGCGATTCTGTTCGCGTGGGGGGGTGGGATAGTTAATCACGACCGGAATATCGGTGATAAGTGGCTAATACACTCAATTTTGTTTCTAAAAGGGTTAATCTAACGAATTTAATATTAAACACACAACGCATATTTTCCTCGCATGAATATAGCGATAAGTCAATTATCAGGAGAGCTTGAAGTAAGTGTTGAACGAACTTCCAGTAGAAGTGGTAGAGGTAGGTTCGATATTATAATTTAAAGAAAAATTGGATAGCTATATGGACAGGAAAGGAATGGAGGGTTATGGGCTGAGTGCAGGTCGGTGGGACGAGGTGAGAATAGCGTTCAGCACGGACTAGAAGGGGAGAGATGGCCTGTTTCCGTGCTGTAATTGTTATATGGTTATATAAGTAATTCAATAGCATCATAACATTTTAAGTAACGTTTGGATATTAAACACACAGCACATATTTTCCCCGTATGAACATATAAAATCATTGCTACACACCAATATTGCAGAATCAGTGGGAGCCCTGAGCTTGTTTCCCTGCAACAAGACGGTGCCATCGAGGGGTGATGGGAGACAGCGATACTCAAAGGGGGTTCCTTATGTCCAATCTATTCCGCAATTTAGTTTTTGTTACATTCATCGCAGAGATATGTTGGAAATGGAAGCAACGTTTTCAGTGCTTTTTTGGCTATCTCAGGATATTCACCCTTGACTTTGATCCAGAATGCTGGCAGAGATGTTACGTCAAACATACTTTTCAGCCCACCGTCATTTGCAAGCTTGAGGAGTTGATCTCCTTCCCGCGCTGACATGGATGACGCGTGGGTAATGACCTCGCATGCGTTCAAGCTCAGCAGTGGGCATGACAGGGAATGAGGAAAGGTGCAGCTGACTAATATCACCAAATCATTGTTTCCTCGCGGCCCGGTAGCGCTTGCCTTGCGGCCCGGTGGTTGGGGACCGCTGGCTTAAGGGACTTCAGGTTATGATGCATTATTATTATACTATTATTATTGGCTAATAAACTGTTTGGCTAGCTGTTCTTGATGCTCCTTTTCTTCCACCTTTTTGTAAACCTTCAAGCAAAGGATGGCTTTCATTATAGACTCATTATGGAATAAGCATCAGTCAATGACTTGGTGGTCCTTCCAGCTAGTGGTGAGGTGTGATCTTGTACTATTACAGGTTCCAAGAACTTGATGGCATTGTCTCATAGGCTTAGGGTGGCTTCTTGACATGAATTCAGTGGCAATAGCAGAATCTAGGGCAAGAGGAAGGAGCCAACGAAGAAATGATTTCTCCTGGGCCCTAATGGGCAATACTCTAAATGGAATGAGAATATGTTAGATCAACTGGACTACCTAACAAGAAAGGAGCCACATGTCAGAATATAGAATGACTAATTTTAAGATCAGAGGTTTATAGATTTGTACATATAACCAATTTTCAAACTCAGGTGTATTACTTTCTTAATTTTTTTTATCATATGGGGATGATCACTTTGTGTTGGCTTTTCAATGTTGAAGTTTATTTGCTTCCATTCCTATTCTGTAGATTGTAACGTGGCTGCTGAAGCCAATGTGTGATCCAAAGAGCACTGTCACAAATAGGGGTAGGAATTGCTTGGTAGGATATGTAAATGTGTTGTTTGGGAGGTGATCTGCAGCTTCCACGATTTACCTGTGGAAGAATGGACTCGTCACCCAAAGCCACCCTGCACGTTTCTTTATTTTAAGCAGTAATGGGATATTGATTTCCAGAAATCATTGGTGATATCACACTTCCCCATTAGTTTTGAGAGCACCCTTGTAGCATCTTCTGTATCCAACTGGTAACCTCTAGCTGTGGTGAGACTGAATATACTGGGAATGATACATGTTTTTCTCCCCACCTCCCTCCAGGGCTTCCCATCCAGTTCCCAAGCCCTTTAAAAAATGTATGTGTGAAGGAGAAAGGTAAAGCCCACCTGGAGTGTGAACTGAGCTGTAAGAATGTTCGAATCAAGTGGTTAAAGAATGGTAAAGAAATTCCAAGGTCCCCAAAGTACAACGTGATAAATGAAGGGAGACGGGCCGAACTGATTATTGATGACGCAGAGCTGGATGATGATGGAGAATACACAGTTGTTGCCACACAAAGCGATGACGAGCGAGAGTACACCTGCTCATCTACATTGAAAGTTGTAGGTAAGCACGTAACTCAAGGAAAGATAATTCCTTTTGCAATAAAAACTAAATTCACCAACTCACATTTTCCTCTTAATTGTGCTCCCTATAAATAAATTACGCTTCCAATTTGATATAGAACTACTTCCAATTGTAACTTATCTTTCACTTTCCATGCCTTCGTGGTAATTCATTTTTGCAGCTCATTTATTCTTTGAGTAAAGAACTTCCATCTAATACTTTTCATCTTTCTAATTTTCTCATTTTTACCCCAACCTTCAATATTCTATGACATCTGTAAAAAGTGATGAGTTCAGCCCAGTCCATCATGGGCAAAGCCCTCCCCGTCATTGAGCATATTCACAAGGAGTGCTGCCACGAGAAAGCAGCATCCATCTTCAAGGTCCCCCCACCATCCAGGCTATGCTCCCTTCTCACTACTGCCATTGAGCAGCAGATATGGGAGCCTGAGTTCCCATACCACCAGGTTCAGAAACAGTTATTACCCTACAACCATCAGGCTCCTGAACCAGCATGGATAACTTCACTCACCTCAATGATGACTCCACACCCTATAGACTCACTTCCAAGTACTCTACAACTTAGTGGAGTACTATATTATATATACTATGTGTATTATATGCATGATTTCTCCTCTTTTGGTTGTTTGTTAGTCTCTGCTATTTATAGTTTTTCATAAATTCTATTGTATTTCTTTAAATGCCTGCAAGAAAATGAGTTTTAGGGAGACATATCTGTACCATGATAATAAATTTACTCTGAATTTTGAACTTTGAAATCAGCTATGATCATTATTAAATGATAGAGCAGGCTCAAGGGGCTAAGTGGACTAATTCGGCTCCTAATTTTCATTTTAACTCAAGTTTTGGCTGGTCACCCAAGGTAAAGACTCCCTGGCACTATAGTAGATATTAAGTTGGGGGATGGGGGGTGTGGCTGTAGGGAAGGCAGTGATCCTTAAGTAGTTATCCCACAACCAGCAGATTATCTGGCTGCATTTCTGTTTCTGAGACTTTGATGTAAGAAAAATTTTTGAATGTTTATTTTTGAATTACATTTTCTATTACATATTCTATTCATAGAACATAGTCTATAGACCACAGAACATACAGCATAGATCCTAGGGCGTAAAGCATAGACCTTAGGGCATGGAGCATAGACCATAGACCATATACCACAGAGCATAGACCACAGAGCATAGCCGAGATAATACAGCATAGAGCCAAGAACAGAGATCATATAGTATAGAGCAAAGACCATAGATCACAGAGCATACAGCATAGAAAACAGAGCATTGAGCTGAGAGCATAGACTGTTCATTGTTTATTTTTGAATTACAATTGTGACCCTGACACAGTGGTGTCATAAAACAACCTTTCCCTCAATGCCGCTAAAATATAGGAGCTGGTTGTGGACTACATGAGGAATGGAGACTGGCTAGACCCTATTGACATCAATGGATCTGGGGTTGAGAGGGTGAACAGCTTTAAGTTCCTCGGCATAAACATCAGCGAGGATCTCACGTGATCTGTACATATTGGCTGTGGTGAGAAAGGCACAACAGCGCCTCTTTCACCTAAGACAGTTGAGGAAGTTTGGTATGGCCCCCCAAGTCCTAAGAACTTTCTATAGGGGCATGATTGAGAGCATCCTGACTGGCTGCATCACTGCCTGGTATGGGAACTGTATTTTCCTCAATCACAGGGCTCTGCAGAGAGTGATGTGGACAGACCAGTGCATCTGTAGAAGTGAACTTCCCACTATTCAGGACATTTACAAAGACAGGTGTGTAAAAAGGGCCCGAAGGATCACTGGGGAACTGAGTCACCACAACCACAAACTGTTCCAGCTGCTACCATCCAGGAAATGGTACCACAGCATAAAAGCCAGGACCAACAGGGTCCGGGACAGCTTCTTCCACCAGGCCATCAGACTGCTTAATTCATGCTGATGCAACTGTATTTCTATGTTATATGACTACCCTGTTGTACATAATATTTATTATAAATGACTATAAATTGCAAATTGCACATTTAGACACAGTCGTAATATAAAGATTTTTACTGCTTATGTATATTAAGGATGTAAGTAATAAAGTCAATCCAAATATTTCCTTGTAAGGTGCTTTGGAATGTTTTGAAGGGTCATTAAAAGGCAGTGTTTTCATGCAAGCCTCTCTCTCCTCTTTTCTGTTAATCTTCACACATTTTCAGATCGGTTTGCCACAGTAAAGAGTGGAATGTCCGATGTTCATGCCCAGTCAGGGCAACCTGCGGAGTTCTGTGTGGTCCTGAATGATGAGAAGGTTGACGGAGTGTGGCTCAAGGATGGAAAACCAGTATGTGTTATGTTAGCATATGAATAATTATGATGACTTCTGGAAAAAATAGTACTTGGTTATGTTGAATATCAATGATGACTGGATGACAGTGGTTAGGTGAAGAATAAATGCAGAGTTTAATTCTCTCATCTATTTCTACATGTGTGCTTGTTCACTTGAGAATACCACCACGGCAGCAGACCTCTGTGTCACTTGCTTAGCAAACAGAATGTATAATTCATCCAGAATGAAATATATTAAATCAATATCAAAATGTCAGAGTCATATCAAACAAAAAAGAAGCATGACTAGCTACAGTATATGGGAGTAGACCATTTGAGCTTGTTCTGTCTTTTCTTTTACTTCTCCTCGAACTTTCTACCTGATCCACTTAACCTTTAATTTCTTTTGAGGCAAAAGTCACTCCTTGCAACCAACACCCACTGAGGGATAAAATCCCAAAGATTCACAATACTTGATGAACAAATGTCTCCTCAGTTCAACCTTAAGGAGCCAATTCCTTATTCCGAGACTAGGCCTTCTAGTCATAGGCTATCCAGCTAGGAGAAAAAGCCTCCTGACTTCATTTATGTTAATAGAATAGAGATCACCTCCATTCTTACAAGTGGTTCATCTCTCAAATTTTTCATATAGTACAATTCCTCATCATAGGAAGTTAATCAATGCACTGCTTTGTAAGTACTGTATATGTTTCCTTGTGTATAGATCAGAACTGTACATACAGTATATGCTTGATGTGATTTGACTGAAGTGCTTAGCAATTGTAAGAAAAGAATTCCACTCTCCTGAACTCCAAATACATTTGTGATAAAGGACAAAATACAATTTGCCTTCCCAATTTCGAATTGTTCCCCTCTTAACTTTCTGCACTTCTGTATTTTGCCAATAATCTCCCGAGTAAATCTCATCCAGAAGTACCAAGGTAATATGTTTTCTTAAAATTACTGGAGTATTTTTTTCTCTTTTTATTGCAAAGTATTTGCATTCATTTACATACTTCTTGACATATTTGTTCATATTTGAACAGGTATATGATTACATGTAGGTCTGTTGTGATGACTGCTTTGTACAGGGATTACGTAAATTCAGTGAATTAAACAACTTGCTTGTTCTTAGTCATTGATATTCAATTATTTCCAGAGCACAGGAGTTGTCTTGGTCAGATTTGGTTGCTGGTTTATTTTCTTTCCCTCATGAATGGGATTTAAAATTCCTTAATTCCGGGGAGAAACGGAAGATTTTTCAGGGACTTAAATATGTCTTCACAGAGATTCTGATCCAGATACAGTTTTTGCAGGAAAGCCTTCGTCTCAAAGGAGAAATGTATCTCTTTCCATCTAGCAGTAAGAGGGGTACTGGTTTGAATGTTGCATGATGGGCTCAGTGCATCCAGAGCGTACCTTCATCCCAAGACTACCTTCTTTTCTGCATTTCATTCAGGACTCCCAATGCTTTCAGTGCTTGAGTCTCCCATAGCAATATATATCCTTGAAAAATGTGACAACATCCCAGTTGATCAACTTCCGAGAGTGTTCTGCCAATCATTCCATTGTACTTCTGATTTAGCTGCTGATCTCCATCCTGACCATCACACTGGTGAAATATTCAGTTGTGTCTATAAAGTGTAATCCCTGTACCGAGGTTGCATCACCCCAACCCATACAGATTACCATGCTCCACTATAGATGGGTTGCACTACAGAAATTACAATGTAGTAAGAAAGGAATTATTTGCAGAAAGTGAATGCCTCCTATACTTACTTACTATTTTTGTTTTATTTCAAAGTTCTTCTGGTGAATATAAATTATCCTTTTCACATTTTCAATATAACTTCATGTTTTATTTACTTAAAAAATAAAGCATTAATATGCAATATTTTTCTTGATCTGTAGATATTTTATCCTATTCTTAATAAGTATTTTTTTATATACTCAGGTAACCGACATGAAAAACATACAGATTGTGAAGCAAGGAGCAGTGCATAAATTGATAATCAATAATGTGGATGATGATAGTGAAGGAAAATACACATTCAAAGCAAAAGGAGCAGAGAGTGAGGCTACACTCTCTATTGCAGGTATTGTTTGATAAATGGTGAATGTTAATCAGGCCATTAAATTTGAACAAAAACAGAAAATTCTGGAAATATCACACACATGAGAAATTGTGCAGATGCTGGGAGTTCAGAACAACACACACAAAATCCTGGAGAAACTCAGAATAAGCTGTCGATGTTTTGGGCCGAGACCCTTCTTCAGGACTGGAAGTATCTGTGGACAGAGAAACATACAATATTTAGGGTCAGAGAGCTTTCATCACAAGTGTAAGGGTGTCAGAAGGGGCAATATTAAAGCAAGACAAATTCTGTCTTCAGTTCCATTTTTCCTTGAAGCATTGAGAAAACTTACCTGACTAAACAGAATGTAAAGAGCTAATTCCATATCGATAATCCGGCCTGCCTGTACTCTCCTGCAAATTGTTTCTTTTCATGTGCTCAAACTGACAAGCTGAATGACATTAAAGCCAGAAACAAGAGAAAATCTGCAGATGCTGGAAATCTAAGCAACACACACAAAATGCTGGAGGAACTCAGCAGGCCAGGCAGCATCTATGGAAAAAAAGTACAGTTGACGTTTTGGGCCAAGACCCTTCGGCAGAATATCTTACTATTATAACTTCGAGATGAAAAGTCACTATTGGACAGTCGATTAAAATTTCACAATTTAATGTTTATTGTGTAGAGTTCTGATCACTGAATTATAGGAAAGATGTCAATAAAATTGAGAGCGTACAGAGGAAATTTACTAAAATGTTGCCTGGGTTTCATCTCCTAAGTTACAGGGAAAGGTTGAACAAGTTAGGTCTTTATTCTTTGGATCGTAGAAGGTTGAGGGGGGACTTGATAGAGGTATTTAAAATTATGAGGAGGATAGATAGAGTTGACATGGATAGGCTTTTTCCATTGAGAGTAGGGGAGATTCAAATGAGGACATGGGTTGAGAGTTAAAGGGCAAAAGTTTAAGGGTACCATGATGGGGAACTTCTTTACTCAGAGAGTGGTAGCTGTATGGAATGAGCTTCCAGCAGAAGTGGCTGAGGCAGGTTCGATGTTGTCATTTAAAGTTAAATCGGATAGATATATGGACAGGAAAGGAATGGAGGGTTATGGGATGAGTGCAGGTCGGTGGGACTAGGTGAGAGTAAGAGTTAGGCACGGACTAGAAGGGCCGAGATGGCCTGTTTCCGTACTGTAATTGTTATATATGTTTATATATATATAATATGTGGTTAATGTTGCTGTAATAAAACTATAGCCTTAGGACTTGAACTATTTTGTCTTTCTTCTATTTTTTTTAGATCCACCCATAATTGATGCTGATATACTTGCAGCACTAGCCAAGGATCCAATCACTGTGAAGGCAGGACACACAGCAACAATTAAGATCCCATTTAAAGGGAAACCTTTCCCCAAAATTACCTGGATCAAAGATGGTATTGAGGTTTGTGAAGATCAGAGGACAGATATAGAGAAGAGTCCTACACAGACTGTATTGGTCCTAAACAACTGTGTAAGGGAGGACAGTGGGAACATCAAATTAAAACTTAAGAGTGATTGTGGCTCTGCTTCAGCTAATCTGCAGCTAAATGTCATTGGTAAGTCAAATAGCTGTGGTTATATTTTTCTAACATCATCCTTTTCTCCTCTCTGACCTGCATATATCAACATTGTTCCCAACAACCATGCAGGAACACTTTCACTGGAAGCAAGGCAGTATTGTAAGAAGGTGGTTCACTATCACCTTGTTAAGGTTGATTAGGATGGAAAGGTGTTTTGCACTGATACCTAGAAGAAAATAAATAAACAACAATAAAAAACTACTTAACATTGACAAATCAAGTTTTGCTGTCTTCCAACAGCTTTCCAATATGTTGTTCCCCGATTCTCTTTCTTTTCCAACGAAATCATTCTGCTTTTCCATTTTCCATTTACTTCACACAGATAGACCCAAACCTCCTCAAGGAAAAGTGGAATTCCTGGAACACACTGGGAAATGTATTTCAATGAAATGGAAGGCACCACGTGATAATGGGGGCAAACCTATCACAAGCTTTGTCATTGAAAGGAAACTCGTTGGAAAGAAATCATGGATCAAGATTGGTGACGTTAACGGTGACACCACAAACTTCTCCACCAATAAGGTCGAGGAAGGAAAGGCATACCAGTACCGGATCCGGGCAATAAACTCCGAAGGAGTAAGTGATCCCCTGGATTCCGATGAGGTCTTTGCTGGTGAACCAATTGGTAAGTCCACACATTCCATTTGAATTCCACAATTAATAACACAGTACAGATGGTAGAAGTAAAAATGTTAAAAATAAGGCTATAGGCACATTGTTCTCTCTGTATGAATGGTTCAATGAAATCCAAGCCACATTATTTTTAAATTATTAAATTTAAACAACTTTTGATGCAGTATTACAGATATACGGGCAAATCTATATAAAGATTAATCTATAACAATGTTTTCTCATCAGTTCTGCATTTACCCAACTAATACACTTAATATTTTGCTATACAATTACACAAGAGAAATGTTTGATGCACAGGAGTAACAATGGAGTCAGAATTCCAGTTGGAAGAAAACAATTATTACCCAAATCTGCTTAACAGTAACTTCCAATACAGAAAACTCTTGAACTTTAAATAAATAGCTCATCTGTTCATGAACTAGCCACTTTTCACTTAAAAACATTACCAGATAACACTATTCAAAATCATTTTTCCTGTCTGGATTACTAGTCCACTGGATATTTTCACTAATGCATTTTTTTAAAATTTCAAGACAATTTAATTTCAAGGGGTGCCACTCATGTGTGGTTGGTCCACAAGTACCAAACCAGTAGTATGAAAATTTTCCCTAGTTCCTTTTCCTTTATATATTAAAACAAAAAGATGTAAATGCAAACAACATTCAAGAATATCCTTTCTACTAACACTGCATTTGCTTGAAAGGATGGTCTTTCAAGCAAATCCAGATAGGGTACCTGGCCAAGAACTTAAGACCCATGCTAGTCATCTAGCTGGAGTGCTCACTGAGATCACTAACCTTGCACATTAGCAGTCTGAGGTACCCAACTGCTTCCAGCAGCCTTGACTTATACCGTGCCTTAAGAAGAACGTGGTAACCTACTTCAATTACTATTGTCCGGTAGCACTTGGAACTTTGATCTTAACCGATCATTTTTGGTTTATTATTGTCATGTGTACAGTGTACACCGACAATGAATGAAACAGATACCAGTGATAATACACCTACCTGATTCTGGTTCTGATACATTACAGAGAAAATGTAGTGCAGTTAGACAAATAAAGTGCAGGAGCATCGGCAATGTAGGTTGGGAGGTTAAGGATTCACCCAGGAGGTTCATTCAATAGTCTGATAATAGCAAGATGAAATCTGTCCTTGAGTCCATGGTATGTTTTTGTTTTCAAGCTTCTGATTCTCCTGTCCCACCAGAGAGGGGGAGTAAGAGAATGATCAGGGTGAGAGCCACCTTTGACTATGTTGGTTGTTTTCCTGATGTAGCAAGAACTGAAGCTGAAGTCAGTGAAGGGGTTTGCTTGATGCATGGGCTGTATTCACGACTCCCTGCAAGTTTTTGCAGACTTGGGAAGAGAAGTTGCCACAGCAAACCGTGATGCATCCATATAGGATGCTTTCTATGGTGCGTCTGTAAAAATTAATAAGGGTAATTGCGGACATGCTGAGGAAGTAGGGATGTTGATGGGCTTTCTCGGCCATAGAGTTAATGTGGCTGGATCAGGGCAAATAGTTGGCGAAATTTACATCTAGGGATTTGAAGCTCTCAACCATCTCCATCTTAGCACTATTAATGCAGATCAATTGAGATCTGCTAACCCTGATAGTAGCCCATTCCTGAGCTGATGAAGATAATTTAGCTGGAAAGATTGAATTAGTAGATAAACCAACTAGGAGAGAAATTTTAAAAAGAGGTAAAACTAGAGAAATGTTCATCTGTTACTATAAACTTAATTTCACTTTTTCTCTTGTCATCTTTAGAGACAGGCCTCTTTTCTCATTTTTCATTTTAAAATCTGTTTTATTAATTATTATTGAAAATCAACAACAAAGAAAATTACATCAAAATAATCAAGACAATATATCCATATGTAGAAGAAGAGTTAAACTATTAACCAAACTGAACAGTATATCAATAATAAGAAAAAAAAACAAAATGTTAAAGCTACTTTTTTTTGGAGAAAAAGAAAGAAAAAAGAACCCCTACTAACTAAAACAAAAAAAACCCCTAATAACAAAAAAAAATGGAAAAAAGAACCCATCTGGAGCACAAACCCGGAGCTATACGCCATAAAAAAAGACATCAATCCGCCAATCAAATCCATATACTCAAGCATCAGAAAAGGACCATCTTTATTAACTCAAATCAAATGATAATAATAATAAATGACAGGTCTCTTTTTTAATCAGGTCCTTTTCCATCATAAAATTCTACAGCGTCATTATCCTGTTGGGCTTACAGTGATTAAATTATTTTACAACAAATCTTTATTTTTCCATGATATTCTCAGAGTCACCTGGAATGCCATCTCAGCCGCAGGTTACAGATGTTTCCAAGGATGCAATCACCATTGCATGGACACCACCAGCACAGGATGGAGGTGCCCCGGTGCTTGGGTATATTGTGGAGAGAAGGAAGAAGGGCAGTCATCATTGGATTCCTGCCACAAAGGAGCCAATTCAAGGTTCGCTTCTGGCTGCTTTATTTATTTTTTAGACTTTCCCATTGTCAGGAAGATAATGGTCAATTTCTTGTGGTTCAGGTCATAGGTCATTTTCTAAGCGAAAGATCCCTCATTTAAAATATATATTCAATAAAGGCAAAGGTGCACTCTCTTCAGGATGCTGTCCTTTTTGGAGTACAAGGCCAAAAGCATTGGGCACATGATGTAAATGTGACTGGTATTTCCTCTCTCAATGACCTGAATTAAGAACTTTTCCTGTCACATGGAAGTAATGAAGCCTAAGTGTCGGAGTGCTTTCCTTTCTTCTGATGATGCAGACATCAGTCACAACTTTAAGGTTTCTGCTTCCTCGTTCTTCACCGACCTATTGAATACCTCTTACAATTTCTCTTGTTGGGGGGTACAATAGTTTTGATCAGCAAATAACACCTACCCTTGTTCATTATAAATGTATAGTTCCTTTCAGGGAGAAACACCTTGATTCAATATGGATGTAGTTCTGAAGTTCTTCTAAGGAATGTGTGTCTTTATTTTTGAGTGTCCTTAACACTTATTTTTTTTCACAGTTTTACCATTTTAATGAGGAAGAATACATATATTCTTTCCTTGGAGGAACTCGGTAGTCCAGATGAAGGGTTTCAAAATTTCCCTCCAAAGGTGCTGTCTAACCCATTGAGTTCCTCTATGTTTAGTGTGTTGGTTCACATTCCAGCATCTGCAGTGTCTTGTGCCTGTACCTTCTTTCCCAAATGTAAATAACGTAAGGATACAATGAGGAAAGTAGCTGAGGACAGGTACCAAGAAATCTATCACCTGTCGCTTATGAGCAACACATTGTACTCCTTTTCTGGATTTTGGTTTCAAAAATGTTAATGTGATCACAATCTCCTTAATATTGTTAATCTGTGAAAATTAACCAGCACTAACTTCAGTCAACGGTCCAACTCTTAGAGCATGGCTGACTTCTAGAACAGCATCACTGCTACAAATCGTTGAACAACAGCTGGAACACAGTGTATAGTAACAACTGCTCAGGAGGTGCTATAGTAACAGGAGTGGGCCTCTAGATTCACACATGCTGATTAGAAAGAGTAATCACCCCATGAGAAACAGGGATTACAACAAACTAAAATTAAATTGAAAGAAGTTAAATCAATGCCAGGATGAGGCTCTGCAGAAATAAAAATATACAGTTAATTCTTCATTTTCTTGAATATTCCACATATCCCTTGATTCCCTTAATATGTAGAAATCTATCCATCTCATGTTCATATGACTTCAATAATTAATCCCCTATAACCCTCTGGTGTAGAGTAATCACTGTGCTGAAATAAGATGTGTTTGTGTGCAGACAGGCAGGTAGACCGACAAACACAGGTAATACAAACACATGCATGCACATAGTCACATGTTGCACACACCTGCTTGAAAGCCAAAATTTAAGCAGCATGTCGTGACATTCCGACCATTTTCTGTTTTTATTCAGATTTCTATCACCTCTAGTATTACGCTTTTACAATATTTCTTTACAGTTCTCTAACATATAGTATATAGGCTACTCCCAATACTCTCATATACCATATCTCTACTTCACATGCTGCTGTTCCAATACTTACACACCCTTCACACATTTACTACTATTCAAGCACAATAGCTATTTCAATCATGCATGTGTAAACACAATAGTCTTCCCTCCTGTTTAATGGCGAAGGGTGTTTGCGATGGACATCAACAACAGCAAATTGCAAAGATACACATCTGTTTTTCTAAATTTTATTCAAAGATACAGCATGGTAACAGGCCCCAATGCCCAACAAGCCTGTGCTGCTCAATTACACGCATGTGACCAATTAACATACTAACCTGTGCATCTTTGGATGTGAGCATGCAGAGGAATCCCATGCTGTACAAACCCCATAAGGGCAGTGGAGGAATTGAACCTGGGTCTCTGGCACTGTAATACCATTATGCTAACCACTACATTACCTCGGGAGAGAACATCCAAGCCATCATGAGCTCAATAGCCATGGGAGGACAGGAAATCCTTCATCAGCAAACTGTAGTGCATCATCAGTTGCAGGGCCTTAGGCATAGTCCACCATCAAAGTGAATGATACGTGGTGTGCTGGCTCTTCTCAGGCTGTTAATCAGATTAGCTCAACTCCTCTAAAATTTGGCAGGATTTCATTCAAATCCCAGCAGTAAGACTCATTGCTGGAGCAACAAATTAAACCTGAGCAGCGACTAAAAGAATTTAAAACCCTACTTTGATGTTTTTCAACTGTTGTAGAGTCATTCAGTCATTCCCAGACATAAAGTGATGTGAAAGTTGTTTACCTAATGGAGATACAGGTAAGTTGTAATAAAATTGATAGAAAACATCATGTGGTTTCTATTTAAAGTTGCTTTATATTGATGTGGGGTTGTGGTAATTTGACATTTCAAATTTATGGGATAACAATATCTGTTGTAAGGGAATGTATGTTTGTGAGTAAGTGGCAATGTAGCTACCAGTGCTAACTTTACTTTATTTGCTACCATCTATTGCCATCCATTTCCTCCTCGTCCACCTTGTCCTGCTGCAGCAGTGACTGCTGAGCAGCTCTCAGGGGCTTTGTTCTTTTGGTGACAAAACTCTGCTGCATGTAACATGTGATAACAGAGCACAAGATCCTCTAAATATTGTGCAAGTGGTACTCCAGATCTACAATGGAACCTAAATCTCATCGTGAGGATCCCAGGAGCACTCTTCACTGATGTGTAGTCAGCTTATTGCATAGGCTCTAACAGCACCATGTGACTTGATGCACAAATTGAGGTGATGAGGTATTTTGTAAGATTAAATTTTTCAAGTTGATTTGAAACATACACGTTATGACCCCTGTTTTGGGGGAAGTGACTACGCTATTATACTGCTGTTGAAGATGCAAAAAAGCATCGTGGAACCTCTTTGCTGTGACTTGGAAGCATTGTCTCTAAATCCTACATCCTTCCCGGTAAAACTATATGTATTTCTCATCCAGAAACCAAGTTCACTGCTGATGGATTGCTGGAGGATATGGAGTATGAGTTCCGTGTTACAGCAATTAACCGTGCAGGAATTGGTCAGCCGAGCACTGCATCCAGCTCAGTGGTGGCCAGAGACCCCATCCGTGAGTAACAAGATCCTTACCTTGTTTACATAACCTATCTTAAATCGCTTCTCTACCTGGTGTCAAGCAGCCAGTAAAGTTTTGTAAACAGTACAAAAGTTTCAGCGTCTGATAACTTTCTAAATGATCTCCAGATTTTTTAAGCTAAATTCAAATTCTTAAATTTGCATGGAAATTATTTAGGCCCCTGTGATACTGATCTAACCCAATATTCAAAACATTACAATCCCCTTGGTTTTAAGCAAATTGTTTTCAATTAACTGAACTCCAACATGCTGGAGGAATGCTGGACGAACTCAGCAGGCCAGGCAGCATCTATGGAAAAAGTACAGTCGGCATTTTGGGCCGAAACCCTTCAGCAGGACTAGAAAAAATACGCTTAGGAGTAGGTTTAAAAGGTGGGACACAGAGAGAGAGAACCACCGGGTGATAGGTGAAACCTGGAGGGGGAGGGATGAAGTAAAGAGCTAGGAAGTTGATTGATAAGATTTGAGAGAGAGAAAAGGGAATGGGAAATGAAGGAGGAGGGTTGGGGGTTAGGTGCCATTAGCGGAAGTTTGAGAAATCGATGTTCATACCATCAGGTTGGAGGCTACCCAAACAGACTATAAGGTTAAGTTCCTCCAACCTACATGTGGTCTTATCACGACAGTGGAGGAGGCCATGGATGGACATATCGGAATCGGAATGGGAATGGGAAGTGGAACTAAAATGGATGGCCACTGGGAGATCCCGCTTGTTCTGGCAGATGGAGCGTAGATGCATGGCGAAGTGGTCTGCCAATCTACGTCGGGTCTCACCGATATACAGGAGACCGCACCGGGAGCACTGAACAGAGTAAATGACCCCAACAGACTCACAGGTGAAGTGTTGCCTCACCTGGAAGAACTGTTTAGGGCCTTGGATGGTAGTGAGGGAGGAGGTGTAGTGGCAGGTGTCGCACTTGTTCCACTTATGAGGATAAGTGCCAGGAGGTAGATCAGTGGAGAGGGATGAATGGACAAGGGAGTCACGTAGGGAGCGATCCCTGCAGAAAGCAAAAAGTGGGGTGGGGTGAGGGAAGGATGGGCTTGGTGGCAGGATTCCGTTGATGGTGGCGGAGGTTTAGGAGAATTATTTGCTGGTCGTGGAGGCTGGTGTGGTAGGAGAGGACAAAAGGAACCCTATCCCTGGGAGAGTGGCAGGAGGATGTGGTGAAGGCAGATGTGCGTGAAGTGGAAGCAATGCAGTTAAGGGCAGTGTTAATAGTGGGGTAAGAGAAGCCCCTTTCTTTGAAAAAGGAGGACATCTGCTTCGGTTTAGAATGAAAAGCCTCATCCTGAGAGAAGAGGAGGAGATGGAGGAATTGAGAGAAGGGGATGGTGTTTTTACTAGTAGGGTGGGATGAGGTGTAGTCTAGGTAGCTGTGAGAGTCCATGGGTTTGGATTAGACATCGGTGGATAAGCTGTCTCCAGAGATAGAGACAGTGAGATCGAGAAAGGGAAGGGAGGTGCGAGAAATGGACCAAGGGAATTTGAGGGCAGGGTGGAAATTGAAGGCACAGGTGCAGGAAGCAGCACCAATGTAGTCATCGATGCAACATAGGAAAAGTACAGGAAGGTCACCGGTGTAGGCTTGGAACATAGACTGTTCCACATAGCCGACAAACAGGCAGACATCGCTGGGACCCATGCGAGTGCAGCAATCCATAGATATAAATACATAAGATCGCTTATATACATAGATTGATGATAAGTATATCCAATTATGCCAGGTGTAGAGGTATGGCTACATAAAGTGACTGACAGGAAATGACAAGGTAGTGGTGCTGGGACGTGTGGAGGAGTGGGTTAGTAGGTGGCATAATGTAACTGTTTTTGAGTCTGGCGGTACGGGCATGGATGTTACTGATGAGAGTGGGACAAATAGCGGTTGGGATCCTTCGTGATATGGTTGGCCTCTTTCTGTATATATGTCCTTGATAGTAGGTTGGCTGGTCCTGGTGATATATTGGGCAATTTTGACTACCCATTCTAAAGCCTTCCTGTCTGCTACAGTACAATTTCTATACCATGCAGTGATGCAACATGCTAAGATGTTCTCTGCTGCATGTCTGAGAAGGTCGTGAGTATTGATGTGCATAGTTCAGCTCTCTTTAGCCTCCTCAGAATGTAGAGACATAGGTGAGCTTTCCTGATTGTGCAGCATGCATTCTGGGACAATGGGATGTTGTGATAGACATTCACTCCCAGGAGTTTGAAACTGATTCTAGTTTCTACTGCTGTACTGCTGATGTAAAGAGCGGTGTGAGTCCAAGTTCTCCAGAAGTCATTAACTATCTCTCTTCCCTTATTGAGGAAAAGGTTATTTGATGGCACCAGGCTTTGAGGTCTTCCACCTCCTCTCTATAGACCATCTCATCACTGTTGGTGATGAACCTCACCACCACTTTTGTGTCGTCGGCAAACTTGACAATGTGATTACTCAGCTGTTTGGCTGATTTTAATTTTAAATCAAAGTAAAATATACAGTAAGAATTAAAAATCAGTCTGGCTCAGGGAGAAGAATCTTTATGTGTATCCGGACTAGGCAATGGATCTTCACCATTACTAAAGGCGGATGCACAGCACTTGATGTCAGAATCTAAATACAATAAATACAGTTTCCTCATGTTAATCAGTAAGTCTTCATGGTCGTGCAGAGTAATGTCATTTTAATTCCTATTTTCATTCCTGTTCCAACATGTCTGCCTATGGCCTCCTCTTTTGCCACGATGAAGCCACTCTCAGTGGAGGAGCAACACCTCATGTTCCATCTTGGCAGCCTCCAACCTGGTGGCATGAGCATTGGTTTTCCCTTCCTGTAATTTTTTCCCTTTTTCTCCCTTCTTCTATTCCCCACTCTGGCCTCTTAACTCTTCTCCTCACCTGCCGATCATCTTTCCCGGTGCCTTTCCTTCTTCCCTTTCACCCCCAGTCCACTCTCCTCTCCTGTCAAATTCGAGGAGAATCGTCATCTGTTTATTCACTTCTATAGACGCTGCCTGACCTGCTGAGCTCCTCCAGCATTTTGTGTGTGTTACTAACGTAAATGTATGCCATTACATTACCAGGCCCATTGCCTTGCAAGCGCTTCATGATGGATTCGCAGCCGGAAAGCATGATTCAGACTTTGGCCTCCCTCAAGTTAGAGCTCATTATTACAGAGATTTCAAAGGCATAATGCTTCAGAATAATAGTAATTTCTCGAGTAATAGGTTTTTCAGTGCACCTGAACAATGCTAATATGGAAATCATTTTGCTGTGAATTGAATGCTTTCAGGTTGAGTTGTTCCAAAGTAACAATCGATAATAATTTTGACTTTGTCACTCAGGGGCTCCCGGAAAGGTGAAGGATATTAAGGTGACAGATTCTACCAGCTCAAGTATCTCCCTAACCTGGGAAAAACCAGAGATGGGTGATGAGCCTCAGGGATATATCTTGGAAATGAGGGCTGATGATGCTAAAGAATGGACAAAGTGCAGTAAGATCCCCATTACCAGCACAAATTACACAGTGGGAGGCCTGCAGGAGCGAGGCAAATATTTCTTCAGAATCAGAGCAGTAAATGAAGGAGGTGTGGGAGAACCTACCGAACTTAACAAGGGCGTATATGCCATGCCACCACCAGGTAAATATTGTTTATTTATTTAACTTTGCTGAGAAAACAATTTCTTAGAGGAACATGACTCTAAGCAAAAGCTGAAGAGGAAGTCTTTGATTTTACCTATTCCCAATCTTAGATTTTGTGTTAAATGTATTTTATCACCCTTATTCAATTTTGCTTTGTATGTTTACCAGAAGGTTGGTTTAGAATATTAATGAAAAGTTAAAACAATAGTGTGAGACTCTATAAATTTATACCTAAATAAGAACATTTTGAGCATCCAGTCCTAATGATGCCCTCTGAAGTGCAGAAGGCTCTCAATTTCACCATCAACTATGATAACACTCTTTATTCATGGTAATCAGGCACAACATAGTGAAAGAATAGTCAGCCACCCACAAGAATTAGCAGCACCCTGCCTGAGGCTACTAATGTTTATCTAGGCCTCTCCCAGGCACAGACTGGAGAGTGAGTTTTGATCCTGCCTGTTTCCTAAATTAGATTTTTTGTTAAAGCTACCTTTTCACCCTTATTATATTTTGCTTAACATGCTTTCCAGAACAAGTTCTTATACAGAATATGAACTTCAATTTGAGTCATTTTTTCAAGAAATGCTAAGAGTCTGACGCAATTTCCTAGGGATTATGGTTGAAAAGTACAGTGCTTCCTTAGTAATGCAGTGATTTGAGATGGCAGTTCACATGAGTTTTGACAATCAAGCATTACCATTTTCTTTATGTATGGCTTTAAAGGGGTGATTTTTGATTAATTCTTTCTAGGCAGTCATCAAAGTTAGTAATGATATAACCATATAACCATATAACAATTACAGCATGGAAACAGGCCATCTCGGCCCTTCTAGTCCATGCCAAACTCTTACTCTCACCTAGTCCCACCAACCTGCACTCAGCTCATAACCCTCCATTCCTTTCCTATCCATTTGGGTGTCCAATTTAAATTTAAACGACAACATCGAACCTGCCTCAACTACTTCTGCTGGAAGCTCGTTCCACACAGCTACCACTCTCTGAGTAAAGAAGTTCCCCCTCATGTTACCCCGAAACTTTTGCCCTTTAACTCTCAACTCATGTCGTCTTGTTTGGATCTCCCCCACTCTCAATGAAAAAAGCCTATCCACGTCAACTCTATCTATCCCCCTCATAATTTTAAATACCTCTATCAAGTCTCCCTTCAACCTTCTATGTTCCAAAGAATAATGACCCAACTTGATCAACCTTTCTCTGTAACTTAGGTGATATCGTATGCAATTTTAAAACAGTAATCTATCACTAAGCCACAAAGGATTCTGTAGCATGTGATCTACTGCTCTTGTTGCATTGGTCGGATTTAGACTTCCAAACTATAAGAGAGATATTATTTAGTGTTTTCTGTGCCTAGATTCATTTATTTTCAAATGACCAGTTAGATTATTGATTGAACTAAGAACTTTCAGAGTATAGTAACTTGCCAAAAGGGAGGCATGAACCTCTATTTGGTCCTATGACTTTGTGTGACATTGCTATGTGATAGAAATCCTCCCTGTGACGCATTTTATTTTATTTATAGCTTCTCCCAGATTTCTGGATGCCAGAATGCCAAATGGCATGGTGGTCCGTGCAGGTGCAGCATTGTGCATTAACGTGGGCTTCTCGGTAAGTCAAGAGTTTCAGTTCATACAGCTACTAGAGGCAAAACTATAGTGTGGGTTAATAATATTAATATTCCTTGAAAGATGAATCTCAATAAAGAAATAAGATTTGACTTTAACCTTGTCTATCCTAGATAAGTTGCAATAATATAGAGCAGAAGACATGGAATAATTCTCCTGTAGCACTACTGGCCTCATTCTCATTTCATTGTCAACTGATTACTCACACAGAGCCTAACAGTTAAAAGGAAACATTGGCCTATTGGCAAATATCAAGCAGACCAGCATTGCCTCCTTTGTGCACACCATTTAAATGGGTCAATATTGCACTTTATTTAAGTTTCTATATTTTAATTGTACAGTACTCATCGAAGTTGGCTGTAAGCCTTACTATGTTCCTGGTCCTTGCTGAGTCAGCAATCCAGCAGAAAAACTGAGCTATGCAGTATATTTCATATGGTTATATGGAGATTTACCAACTCACTGAGATCCGTGACATGCCTGGGTTCTAGACAGCCTAGCTGTGGTCCATGGCCCTATTCCGCTGAGATCCAGTAAAGGACATGAGCGTATCAGACATTTAGGAGAATCAGGATCACTGGAAAGAACACTTGGAAGACGACTTCATCTTGACTCTGGCCTCAACCTGAGGGCATTAGAGTTTATCCCACAACAGTCTTTTAAGATTGGCTTTGTTGTCATTCCTGAAGTTGAGAAAGCTATAGCCCAAATGACAAATAACAAGACCTTAGGAACAGGCAGCATCCCCGGTGATATCCTAAAGCTGATTGGTGATGTCTGGTTGCAATCCACAACCTTAACCACACACATGTGTATTCCACCACACTGCCCTCCAGAATTAAAGTTTCATGAATGGTCTCCCCATACCTTGGGAGGTACATCTTGGCAAAAGAGGAAATTAGTGATGAAATTAATCTGAGCCTTTACTGCATCAACACAGCCTTGAATTGATTGAGGAAACAAGTATTTGAATTCAGAACTGGTGCAAAACTCATGTTCTTCTGGCTAGCAGTGGCTCTTGCCTTTCTGTAAGTTTTTGAGAGCCGAACTTTCCAGGGAATAGATTCATCAGTGCTCTCTCCACAGAATTCACTGAGTTCACTGGAAAGTTAAGCAAAATAATGCCAGTATTTTCTCCCTGCTAACATTGTCAATATTGAGGCCCAAGTTACAATTGGTCGACAATGCTGAGCAGGCCACATAAACTCTGTGCCCAATTTCCTGGGGTGGTGGGGATGGATCTTGTTCAGAGCAGAATTTCTGTTTGATTCAGCAGTTCACAAAGCACTTCGGCTGATACCCTGAAAGTTACAGCTTGTTGTCAACTTAATTCCAGGAATGGTGGAATCTTTTCAAATACAATACAGCTTGAATCTATGACTGAATAAATAGTTCCTTCTGTCTGCTCTATTCTGAAATATACAGATGTTTGTGCTAGTTTTTGAGAAAGTAAGACACTGCAGCAACAATAAATAAATGGAATGCTTCGTCTAATTTTGTTACCATTTGTTGCAGGGCTCACCTTTACCAAATGTGATCTGGCTGAAAGACGGAACTCC
Organism: Mobula birostris; assembly: GCF_030028105.1. Taxonomy (NCBI): domain Eukaryota; kingdom Metazoa; phylum Chordata; class Chondrichthyes; order Myliobatiformes; family Myliobatidae; genus Mobula; species Mobula birostris. Next base: position 59,419,554 of record NC_092380.1, on the reverse strand, counting down.
CACCAAAGGCAGAGAGGCAATTACAAAAGGACCAAATATGTCGCAGTTTTTGATTTCGAGTGCCCAGAGATCAGATTCAGGAATATACAAGATTATGCTGAAAAATGACTACGGAGAAAAGTCCCATGATATTAGAATTCGAGTTGCAGGTATAATAACAAACAAAGCCACATTTGGTACTGCAATATCAAGCTCATGTTCACCAGGTCTACTCTCAAGTCAGTGCACACCTCATCAATATATTAGTTGCATTTCAGTTTTTCCTTCTATTGAATAATAGCATATCATTATCAGTAAATACCTTCCATATTAAAGGCACAACAACAGCTCCATGCAATTTGATCAGCATCTGAGTTCTTCACACTGTCGCTAATGAAGGGTTTTACACTATCCATAAGCGGTGTCCTCATTTTTTCACCAACTTGTCTCCTTTCACCAACCTTAAGCTGAGTCGCTCTCCAACAGTAACCCAGACTCCCACTCTATCTACGGATGAATTCCTCACATTAATAACAACTCCTCAAACACAACTCAGAAACAGGCCCCGCAACCCAACTCCTCCATGCTGATCAAAATGTTTCTCTGAGCTCAAGTCTTTCTGAATTAGTCCTAATTGCCTGTATTTGGTCCATATCCCTCTAAGCTTTTTCTATCCAAATACTTGTACAAATGTCTTTTACACAATGTCTCTGTACTCACTGGCAGCTTGTTCTGTATCCCCACCATGCTCTGAGTGAAAATGTTGTCCCTCAGGTCCCTTTCAAATCTTTACACTCTTTCAAATCTATGTCCTCTAGTTTTCGCTGATCCTACTCTGAGAAAAGGACTGTGAGCATCCATCTTATCTTTAGTCCTCCTGATTTTATAACCTCCTGAAAGGTCACCCTTCAGGCTCCTACACTCTTCAGAAAAGAAAGGTGCAGTCTATCCAGCCTCTCATTATAACTCAAGCTCTCCTGTCTTCGTAACATCCTCATGAATCTTCCCTGCATCCTTTCCAGCTAGTTACATCCTTCCGGTAGCTAGGCAACTAGAACTGTGCACAGAACTCCAAGCGTAGTTTCTCCAACGACTTGTACATCAGTAACATGACATCCCAATTCCTAAACTCTGCAATTACTGAAACTGCAGAGTTGTGAACACAGCTCAATATGGAAACTGGCTTTCCTTCTATGGACTCTTTCTAACCACTTGCTGCCTCAGTAAAGCAGCTGGCATAATCAAAGAGCCCAGCCACCCCAAACATTCTCTGTTCTCTTCAGTTCCCATTGGGCAGAAATTACTAAAGCCTGAATGTGTGCACCACCAGGGTCAAGAACAGCTTCTGTTCCCTCGTCTATGACAATTGAACAGTTCCATTTTATGATAAGATGAGTTCTTGACCTCACAATCTTCCTCATCATGATCTTATACTTTATTGTTTGACTGCACTGCACTTTCTCTGCCATTGTAACACTTCATTCTGCACTGCTATTTTTTTACCTCCTATTATCTCCGTGCACCACTGTAGTGAATTGGTCTGTATGAACGGTGTGCACGACAGATTTTTCACTGTACCTCAGTGCATGTGACGTATTCAGGGATCTGATGGTAGCGGAGTGAGGGAGGCTCCGTAACACAGTGGTTAGAACACCACCTTGCAGTGCCCATGATCACCGATCGGTGTTCAATTACTGTCGCATCCTGTAAGGAATTGCCTCATTCTCCATGTGACTGTGTAGGATTTCCTCAGGTGCTCTGGTTTCCTCCCACATTCCAAGGACATGTGGTTAGGGTTAGTGAGTTGTGGACATTCTATGCTAGTGACAGAAGTGTGGCGACATCTGTGCACTGGCCTCACTGATTTCATTTGATAAAAGTGAAGCATTTCAGTGCATGTTTCAATATTTCAATATATCTGTCACTAATAAAACTAATCTTTTTTTAACCAACCAATTCACCAATTTACTCAGTGCCTTAAATGGGGAAGTCATGCGTGCTAATTGTCTTCTTCATCACCCTTGTCACCTGTGCGACCACTTTCAGGAAACTATGCACCTATATTTCCAGGTCTATTTGTTCTACAGTAGTCCTGAAATGTTGACTGTGTGCCTTCAGGCTCCTGTACCTCCTCCTTGATGGTAGCAATGAGAAGAGGGCATGTCCCGAGTGATGGGGGTCCTTAATGATGGTTTCTGCCATTATAAGATATTGTCTTTTTGAAGGTATCCTGGATGCTGGGGAGGCTAGTGACCATGATAGAGCAGGAAGAGTTCACAACTTTCTGTAGCTTTTTCCAGTGCAGTGGCCTTCCACACCAAACAATAGTGCACAGGCTGTGATCTCCTGGTGAGGAAGTCAAGGATCCAGTTTCAGAGAGAGGTACAGGGGCCCAGGTTTTGGAGCTGGTTGATTAGAACCGAGGGTATGAGGAACGCCAAGCTGTTATCAATAAACAGCAGCCTGATGTAGGTATAACTATTTTTCTGGTAATCCAAGACCGAGTAGAGAGCCAGTGAGATTGCATCCACTGTAGACCTAATGTGGCAAAAGGCAAATTGCAGCAGGTCAAGGTCCTTGCTTAGGCAGGAGTTGATTCTGGCCATGACCAACTTCTCAAAGCACTTCATCATAGTAGATGTCAGTGCCACTGGGCGACGGTCATTGAGGCAGCTCACCCTGTTCTTCTTGGGCACTGGTATGACTGTCACCCTTTTGAAGCAAGTGGGAACCTCCGACTGCAGCAGTGAGTGACTGAGCATGTCTTTGAACACCACGGGCAATTGATCGGTACAGTTTTTCCAAGCCCTACTCCAAAACATAACAACTAATTGAAAAATAAATAGGAGATTCAAGAGATAAGTTGTGTACTTTAGTTTTACTTTAAGTGAAGTGCACACGTGTCAGGTGGTAGTGTCATGATGAATGCAATTCACGTATCTTTACATATAATTCATAATGAATTATTTGTGAGCAGGAATGCTCAGTTAAACAACATATATACAACATTAGTCAAGTACTACTGAAATATTAAATACTACCAGGTACACAATCAGGGCTTGACGTCTTGTGAGGGTTCACTCTTTAATAAGGTGTTCTGATGTAGGCCTCTGAGACAGAGGTCACAGGTTCACCAGTTGTTGCAGGGTTTCATATAGGTGAAGCTTTATTCTTCCTTTCAAAGCAGTTTTATTCCTCTTTTCAAATTAAAATGGCTGGCCACCGGGAAATCCTGCTTGTTGCAGAAGGAGTGAAGATACCCATCAAAGTGGTCTCCCAGTCTATGTCCTTCCACACTAATCTCCCTCCTGGCACATATCCCTGTAAGCAGCACAAGTGCTACACCTGCCCATTCACTTCTTCCCTCACCACCACTCAGAGCCCCAAATAGAGCTTCCAGACTCATCAGGAAGACTCACCTGTGAGTCTGTCAGGATCATCTACTGTGTCTGGTGCTACCAGTGCGGCCTCCTCTACACCAGAGAGACCCAACATAGACTGGAAGACTGCTTTGTTGGGTACTTTCGTTCTGTCTGCCGGAGTTGGGATTTCCCAGTGGCCAACCATTTTAATTCCACACTCCATTCCCATTCTGACATGTCGGTCCATGGCCTCCTCTGTTGCCATGATGAGGCCACTGTCAAGTTGGAGGAGAAACATCCCTTATTACATCTGGGTAGCCTCCAACCTGATGGCACGAACATCTATTTCTCCTTCCGGCAATTTCTCCCCCTCCCCTCTTTTTCTCCCATTCCCCATGCTGACTTCCATTTTACTCCTTCTCTTCTCCTTACCTGCCCATCTTTCTCCTCTGGTGCCTCTCCTCCTCCTCTTTCTCCATGGTCTACTGCTATCAGTTTCTTTTGCTTCAGCCCTTTTAACTTTTCACCGATCACCTCCCAGTTTCTCACTTCCTCCTTTCCCCCTCACCTGGCTTCACCTATCACCCATCAGCTTGTACTCCTTCCCTCCCTCCACCTTCTTATTTTGGCTTCTTCCCTCTTCCTTTCCAGTTTTGATGAAATCTCTCAGTCTGAAACATTGGACTGTTTATTTCTCTCCACAGATGCTGTCTGGCCCTTTGGGTTCCTCCAGCATTATATATGTGTTGTTCTCTTCATAAAGCATTCAACTTGTGGATTAATTTGTCTCCATATGTAACCATTAACTCTGCAGGTGGATAAATTCCCCAAAATATAGAATTGAGCCCTCACTGGGCAAACATATCCTGTGATACATTGTTATTTGTGGCTAGAGCTAATTTGTTTTTGTTGATTTTGTTTAGGAGATGGGACAGGTCACAGTGAAAGCCCCCTTGTTTCTTGTTGAATGATGTATAATATTCTTCTATATTCCTAAAAAATGTGTATGGCATATGTTTAATGCTTTAACTATAATAGGAACTGTGTCCCTGCTATACTCATCTGAGCTCTGCACTTTTGCATTATGGATTAAGTACTTTTCAAGCAGAGTAATATTCTAAAATAGCCTGTGAGGAAGTTATGATTCTATCAGTGAGCTATACCTCTGAGAATGATCGAGGTTCTATGGTCACTTGTCCTGTGTCAGGATTAATCAATTAATTAGTTATAACATTGATTGATGAGCTTTCCTTCAAATGTTTGGCTAATTAACAATATTTGTACGTCCTTTTTGCAGTAATACATTCCTGAATAATGGTAAACGTTTTAAAAAATAAACAGCAATATGCTTTCTTTTCAGATTTTCCACGTCCACCTACCAACTTACACGTGGTTGAAGAAGTTCCAAACACAGTGACACTCTCTTGGGATCACACTCCAGATAATATAGAGGATGGTCGCGTGCAGTATGTGATAATGAAGCGAGATGCCAGCACTGCAACCTGGTACACTGTAACAGACCGTGTATTTGGTAATAAGTTCACAGTGACTGGTCTGCTGCCAGGCAGGAAGTACTTCTTCAGGGTAATTGCTCGGAATGATATTGGAGACAGTGACCCACTCGATTTGAAGGAGCCATGGTACCTTGCTAGGGACAAAGGTATGCCCTTTGTGCTACTGAATAGCTTAGATATGTAGAGACTATTCCACTGTGAATGTCTAGAGAATTATGTAGTGGTGTCATACACAATGTTCAAGTTTTTGGTATATTAGTTGAAGAAGGTTAATAAAGAATGAGAATTGACTTTTATACACATGGGTTCAGATTGGCATGTTATTTTAAAGAATCAGTGAGTTGAGTATGCTTAAGTTAAATATTTCACGTATCCTATTCACAGAAAAACATTTTTGAAGGATCACAATTTCAATTTAACTATTTTAAGCTTTTTTTTGAGTTCCCGTCAGATATTTATCTAATAAGAAAGTTCAATTATGGCAACAGTCAAAATAAGAGATTAATCTCACTATACTAAATTTACAAGAGAAAAAAATGTTACAAATATCACCAGATTAACAGGAGAGCAGATAGAATTGTTAGCATTCATGATAAAAGGCTGAGATGACAGTGATCCAAGAGGGAAATTAGTAGCAGGACACAAATTGAGACAAATTCATACTGAGAAAGTTACCCCAGCTAACGTTCCGACATTTGATTTGCTTCTTATGAAAATTATTTAAAACTTGAATATTTGACAAATGCTTCTATGTCATGGAGCAGGGATTTAATTACAAAATGGGTCTGTTTATGGAAAATGAAAGTCTAATATTTGCAAGGGAAATGAGAACCAGTATTTTGGGAAAAGGGTGTCCAGAACATATTGCATCTTTCATTACCATGAGGTTCATTAACCCAACTAGACACAGTAGAGACTACTGTTTAACCCTGTCTATATTTTATGTGGTGTGTAATCTATGGAGAAATGAATGAAGAGATTCTGACAATGATTTACATGTTGTTTCTAGGGTAGGAAGGCACTGGGAGGCAGGAGACATTCAAGGTTTTCTTTCACAAACTGAAGCAGAACTATTGCCTAATGTGCTTACCAAGAAGCAAGCATTTTTCTTTGTCCATAAGTAATAGGAGCCCACATTGACATCATTAGTAATTTGTGGCTGTGAATGCAACAGCAATTGAGTAAATAATACTCTCTTGGACTACTGAGAGTGTATTACTGCCAGAAAAGTTATTGTAATCAGATGTATCGACCATATTTCAGGCAGTTTGCATCCTGCTTTGAGAGTCACACTGCACAGAACAAACCCTTCAGTTCACAGTGTCCATATTAGTCATTAAGCACCATGAATACCAAATACTTTTTAAATGTTGTGAGTTAACATGTCTCCACCACTCTTTCTTGATGGTTGTGACACTACTCCAATAGCAAAGCAAGCAGGCAATAATCAAAATCAGTAAATGCATTGGTCCTTCATTTTATTACCCGTATATGTGGTAATTAGCTGCACTGCCATTTGCAACAGCGACTTCCCTTCAAAGTAATGTACTTTGCCATATCCTCAAGTAATGAGATATTATTCAACTGCAAATTCTTTCTTGACATTCTTCCTCTTTCCTCTGCTAGAACGTTTCAGCCTTCAACGTAAGGGATATCAGGAGAAAGAATGGACTCATGCCCCTGTGTTCATTACACCACTGAAGGACCACATTGTTCACTGTGGCAACAATTGTACTATGAGCTGTGCCATTAGTGGCAATCCTCGGCCGAGCATTACCTGGTATAAAGGCAAGGTCCATATCTCCGAGAACCACAAGTATTGGTACACATCCTCGAATGGTGTCTGTACACTGACAATTCCAATTACAGAAATGGATGACGCCGATGAATATACCATTGTTGCTGAAAACCCTCTTGGGAAGGTGAAGTGTTCTTGCAAAGTTACTGTCAATGGTAGGTTCCTGCTTACTCTAAATAAAGATATGCATTCACCATCAGCATGTTCTTACAAATTATCATAGCCATATACCATATACAAACAGTGACCACTTTATTAGGTACAGGAGGTCCTCCTGTACTTAATAAAGTGGCCACAGAGTGGATGTTTGTGGTCTTCTACTGCAGTAGCCCATCCACTTCAAGGTTGAACACGTTGTGCATTCAGAGATGCTCTTCTGTACGTCGCTGTTGTAATGCATGGTATTTGAGATGATGTTGACTGCCTGTCAGCTTGAACTAGTCTGGCCATTCTCCTTAGACCAGTTGTGATCTGGTATACCTCTATCAATTCTCCGTTCAACGTTCTTTGCTACAAGGACAACTCCATCTTCTCCAGTATTGCTATGGCATAACTTCTATCTCCAGTTGAATATTTCATTAGCCCTTTTAATTATTTCCAGCAGTAGTGTCCATGATGTTTTAACATTTCATGTACAGAGGTCCCGAGTCTTTTTGAAACTCAACTGTGTTCAATTGTTCACTGTTTAGAAAGAATTCTGTTTTGTTCTTTTAGCTTTAGATGAATAACCACACAGTTAACTGTGCAGGAATTCATTTAATGCAATTTTGCCTAATTTTTCAACCTTTAATACATCCTTGTAATTTAATCCCTCCGTCTGCAATTTAACCTATCTTAACATCATTGGCAAACTTCGATATATTGATTTCTATATTACTATCTAACGCATTTCAAAATGTGGCAAATTGGTGCAGTTCCAACCTATATCCTTAAAAAATCCTTGGACATTTGGGTAAAAGGAAAGTTTTTCAAAGAAGAAATCTTGTTTTGAAGAAAAGGACATTACAAAATATTACACTGGTCTAGTCACTCCACTATAGGAAGGATGGTGAGGCTTTAGAGAGGATTACCAGGATGCAGCCTGGTTTAGAGGGCATATGCTATCATGAGAAGCTAGATAAACGGCTTATTTTCCCTGGAGCATCGGAGTCTGAGGGGAGATCTGATAGAGGTTTGCAGGACTATGAAAGGCATAGATAGAGTGGGGATAGAGTGGATGGAGTATCTGTTTCCCAGGATTGAAATGTCTAATACCAGACCACATGCATTGGGGGTGGGAGGAGATAGGTTTAAGAAGGATGTGAGGGATGTGTTTTTTTAGTCGGAGTCATGGATGCCTGAAATGCACTGCCTGGTATGGTGGTAGAGGCAAACACTTTGAAGAGACGTTTCGATAGGCACATGGATGTAAGGAAAATGGAGGGATGTGGACATGGTGTAGGTAGGAGGGATTAGTGTTTGGGTATTTTTGATTTGCTTTTTAGCTCTTTTGACACAGCATATTGGGCTGAATGGCCCGTTCCTGTGCTGTACTGTTCTATGTTCCGTTGTAAAGAAAATACTGCAGATAATCCGTCCGTTAGCCCCAGTATTTCAATACTGATGTTTCCATTCCATTCATCACAGTAACTCTCTGCAACAACATTCATGTGTCCATGCAAATCCCAGTTACTATTTGTGATAGTGGTCCCATATCCTAATCCACCTTGCTGTAAAGAGATCTCTCCTGAATTTCCTACAACATTTATTAGTAGTCATCTTCTACTTATACCTTCGTACTCCTGTTCTCTCCAACAAGCTGAAACATCTTCACTATATCTGTTCTATCCATCTGATCAATAAATTTAAAGACCTCGACTAGTTAACTCTTCCGAATTCTCTTCTCTGGGTGAAAGATCTCCATTCATCTCAGAATGTAAAGGGGACTGTCCAGGAGCAGCATAGGATAGACTCAGCCACTCACTTCAAATTAGAAAGTGAATGGTAGGGTCTGCCATGAAAGACTTCAGTTCAAATCATACATTTTTTATTTGTGGGATAGTATACAGTCTATAGGACCATCACAAACCCCTGAATGGATTAACATGCATTTTAAAGAAGTTATTCTCAAAGCTGTGTGTACAAAGAAAGTACAGTAAACTTTTTTGCACTTTCTTTAGTGTCTCATTATCTTTCCATATTTCAAAGTTAGAGCAAATGGATAGAACAAAGAAAATTATTGACGATGTCAATAAGCACAGGATGTGGAAAAGAACATGAACATAATCAAGAACAATTCAATGGAGCCTGATTGAAATGAAGTAAATAATATCATCAAAAATTGTCAAGAAAATTGTGAAAGAGAACCAGCAAATTAATAACAAAATTGGTGTAGAGAGGCATTAGTCAGAGGATTAGATATTTGGAAAAATCAAACATGCAAGTAAATAGAAAAATATACATTTTTTAAAATTTCATCATTTACGGGATGGGGGGATCACCAGCTAAGCCAGCATTTATTGTCCATCCCTAGTTGTCCTTGAGAAGACCGTGATGAGCTACCTTCTTGAACTGCTCCAGTCCCTGAGGTGTAGGTACACCCACAGTGCTATTAGAAAGGGAATTCCATGATTTTGACCCAGCGACAATGAAAGGACGGTGATATGTTTCCAAGTCAGGATGGTGAGTGACTTGGAGGGGGATTTCCAAGTGGTGGGGTTCCCAGTTATCTGCTGTTCTCATCCTTCTAGATGGTAGTGGTCGGGGGTCTGGAAGGTGTTGCTTTAGGAACTTTGGTGTGTTGATGTAGTGCATCTTGTAGATAATACACACTGCTGCAACTGTTCGTCGATGGTGGAGGGATTGGTTGCTTGTAGAAGGGGTACCAATCAAGTTGGCTGCCTTGTACTGGATGGTGTCAAACCTCTTGAGTGTTGATGGAGCTGCACTCGTCCAGGTGATTGGTAAGTATTCCATTACACTCCTGACCTGAGCCTTGTAAATAGAGAACAGGCTTTGGGGAATCAGGAGTTGGGTTAGATGCCACAGGATTCCCAGCGTTTGACCTGCTCTGGTGGCCATGGTTAAACCAGGTCCATTTTACGTCAATGGTAACCCCCAAGATGTTGATAGTAGGGAATTCGGTGATGGTGATGCCACTGAATATCAAGAGATGATGGTTAGAGCCTCTCTTGTTGGAGATGGTCATTGCCTGGCAATTGCATGCCTCGAATGTTTGGAGATTGTTCAAAGTACAATTTTCATCAATAGTTTCTCAATTTAAATGACCAAATTAGCAGTGAATAATTTGAAAGGAACCAGAGGTACCTTATGCAAAGGGTGATTCTGTATGGAATGAGCTGCCAGAGGAAGTGGCTGAGACAGGTACAATGGTAACATTTAAAAGACATTTGGATAAGAGATTTTTCGAGAGGTATGGGCTATACACAGGCAAATGGGACTAGCTTTAATAGCACCTTCATTGGCATGGATGACACGAGCTTCAAACTTGATTCCCTGCTGTATTACTTTCTCACCCTCTCTGACTGTACCAAGGGAGTAGAATAAGTTGCAAAGAAAGGAAGGGTAGAATGAATTAATGGCAAAGAAAGTGAGTTAGGGATGAACAGAGAAAGAGGCTGAATGAAAAATAAAGAAGAGGATGAACCCAGAATTAATTTCTGACTTTGTGTTTCTTTTACAGAAAAAGGTGTTATCTTGATGCAGAACAGCCTTGGGGAAAAACCACGCAGGAGTAAGCACATCATGTGAATTCAGACTGAACCTCAGTGAAGACTGGCATAGATCAATTCTAGCCATGTGCTGTCATTGTGAAGATCAAGCTTACAAATGGAGAACCAATTTTTGTTAAGCATAACAAATTAGGTAAAATTAAAGAATTTACAAAGTATTTTAATATATTTGAATCACTTTCAGAGGCAGGGATAAAATTGAAGTCATCATTTTAGTTAAACGACAAAATCATAAATTAATTCTTGGTTCATTTTTGCTTTTGTTTCTCATTGTATAACTTTCCGGAAGCACTAACTCCTAAAACAGCTAAATTATAACACTTTCTGTTTCTATGAGTGAATTATTATGCAAGTGGGGTAACTACTGAATATGCCGTACTGCAAATATCTTTGGAATCTTGTATCATTCTTTACAATGTCCCATTCTGCGCTCCTGCAAAAGCTAACATTTCTGCTAATTGTAAACATTCTGATCTAAATAAAAGGATCTAGAATTTCTGAAATTATGAATGATGATAGCACATCCTTGAATCACCAATGCAATGTGGTTGTGATCTGATTCAAAGCTAATATTCATTTTCTCTAAGTCTAAATCGTGCTTATCCCTATAGATTTGCTATTATGAGACAACAGTATCAGATAGTTGCTAGTCACCTAAACACATCTGCTATAATAAAATGAAAATAAATCATTGTTTTTTCCCTTTTCTTTGTGAGTGCATACCTGTGTAAGTTTTCATTATGGCTGTCAGATCTCAGAACATTGTACATAAGATCTCACTCAGTTAGACTTTGAACTGCACTTGAGTGCTGTAACCATCTTCTCTGCTAAGTGGCTAGCTTAGTTATTTAATGTTCTTGATTTGATTGAATTAAACTGAACCAAATAAGGAATGACCTTCATCTGTACTGTTCTGGATACATGAATGATTCCAAGGATAGAAACTTGAAACACCAAGATACCTCCTCTAACAGTATATTTTTAATGTAACAAACCAAGGGAAATCTCTACTGAATATAACAGGTGAAAGAAAATGTGAAAGTGGGGTAGATAAGAGAACACAAAGAATGGTTTCAATACCTCATCTATATCATATATAGGACTTACAGTATATAGGATTAATGATTCCTATTATTTTGGACCTAGATAAATTAGAGAGTTAAAATTTGATGAATTAATTTCAATAAGGTGATGTGGGGAGGAGAAGAGTGTGCCAGACAATGTTAGATGAATAAGAGGGAAAGAAACCTCTTAACCTCAGCTGCAAATAAAAGGAGGGTCGGTTCAAGAGGAGCGGCCATTGTGGGAGTGTGACAATGATAGAGTGTGGCTTAACAGGCTTTGGTGTGAACAGGTGAAGGCACAGCTATGAAGAGACAAGCCTTTTTCTTTTTTTGTACAGAGTAGTCAGGATGGAATGCTCCTCCTGTCAGATGTGAGAATTCAGATTACCTCACCGTTTCCCTGATGACTACATCTGCAGGAAATACACCCAACATCAGCACCTGACTGACTGGGTCAAGGAGTTGAATGTACTCAGAATCATTCAGGAGACTGGAGATATTTTAGATGAGACTTTTGAAGAGGTGGTCACACCCAGAGTATAGTAGATTGGTGATAACTAGGAGAGGCAAGGGGATTAAGAAGTCAGTGCAGGGTTCCCCGTGGCCATTCCTCTCAGCAACGGGTACAACCTGCTGGATGCTGCTGGGGGATGACCCATCAGATCATGAAAGCAGCCTCCAGGCTGGCGACACTGTGGCCAGGACTGAAGCTTGACAGCGAAGGGTAAAGTCAGGCAGTGCGGTAGTTATAGAGCACTCAATAGTTAGGGGGAACAGAAAGAAGAATCCGTGGCCACAAAAGAGACACCAAAATGGTGTGTTGCCTCCCAGGTGCTAGGGTCCATGTTGTATTGGAGTGGCTACAGGATTTTCTCAAGGAGGAGGGGAACATCTGGAGGTCATGGTGTATATTGGCACCAATGACATAGGCAGAAAAGGGGAAGAGGTCCTATGCATTGAGCATATAGAGTCAGAAAAGAGGCTGAAGAGAAGGAGCTCCAAGGTAGTTATCTCTGGATTACTCCCTGCGCCACGGGCTACTGCAGGTACGAATTAGGTGATAGCACAGATGAATGTGTGGCTGCAGAGATGTTGCTGGGGACAGGGCTTCAAGTTCTTGGATCATCGGAACCTCTTCTGGGGAAGGGATGACCTGTACACGAGGGATGGGTTGCTCTTGAACTGGAGGAGAACCAATATCCTGGTCGTGAGGTTTGCAGATGCCAACCAGACATAAGGTATTCAAAGGGAAAATTGAAACAATAAGTATGATGGGATGGATAGTTTGAAGTCTGTATATTTTAATGTTAGGAGTATTATGGGTAAAGGTGATAAACTTAGAGCATGGATCAGTACATGGAACTACAATGTTGTGCCATTCCTGAAAGTTGGTTAAGAGAGAGGCAGGAATGGGTGATTAATATACCAGGATTTTGAAGTTTTAGAAACATTAGAGGAGGAGGTAAAAGAGAAGACAGAGATGATATCACAGCTGCACTTAAAAAAAGACATAATGGAGGGGTCAGACACTAAGTTCAATTTGGTAGAATTCAGGAATAAGAAAGGTGCAATCACACTGATGGGATTGTACTACAGACCCCCTAATAGCCACCAGGACATTGGGAACACTTTTCCTCTGGCAAGTCCATATCAGACATGTGGAGGGTGTTTAAAGGTTAATTGCACAAAGTACAAGAAAGGTGACTGACCTTACAGTGTTAAGTCCTGTTGGAAGGAAGGACGGGGATGGAAAGATAGAAGAACTTCGGATGTCCAGAGAGGGGATGAATTTAAGAAAAAGGAAAAGTATGTAAAGTTTCAGAAGTTAGGATCAAATGAACCACATGAGGAATATAAAGAAGCCAGAAAAGAACTAAAGAAGGGAATTGGGAAAGCCGGAAGGGGCCATGAAAAGTCCTTGGCAAGTAGGATCAAGGATAAAGGGGGAAACATTTATGTGGATGCAGAGAATGTGAATGAGGTGCTTAACAAATATTTTGTTTCAGCATTTACCAAGGAAAAGGAGATCAGTGCTGAGTATTTAAATACATTAGGGCATTTAGAGGTCACGGAGGAGGTGGTATTGGGCTTCCTAAGGAGGATACGTCCCTAGGGCCTGAGGGGATTTACTCCAGGTTATTGCTGGGCCCTTGACTAGTATTATTGTGTCCTGTGTAGCCACAGGTAAGGACCTATTGCACTGGCGAGTATCTGATGTTGTCCCTCCGTTTAAGAAGGGAAAAAGGAAAAATCCTGGAACTATAGACCGGTGAGTCTCACATCAGTTGTAGGGAAATTGCTGGAAAAGATTTTTAGGGATAGGATACATTAGCATTTGGAAACTCATGGCCTAATTAGTGAGAGCCAGCATGGTTATGAGTGGTAGGTTATGCCTTACCAACTTGATTGAGAGGGTCATAAGAAAGATTGATGAGAGCAGGGCAGTGGAAGTTGGCTACATGGATTTTAGTAAGGTATTTGATGAAGTTCCCCATGGGAGGCTAATCCAGAAGATTAAGTTGCATGGGAGCTCTGGTGGATTGGCTGCTTGGATTCAGAACTGGCTTGTGCTTAGAAGACAGAGGGTAGTGGCTGAAGGGATTTATTCAGGCTGGAGGTCTGCAAGTTAGTGCAGATCCACAGAGATCTGTGCTGGGACCTCCGCTGTTCATGATGCATATAAATGACCTGGGTGAAAACGTAGACGGGCAGGTTAGTAAGTTTGCAGATGATACCACGATTGGTGGACTTGTGGATAGTGCAGAAGACAGGCAAAGCACAATATAGGTCAGTTGTAGATACGGCTGAAAAATTGGTAGGGCAAATGTTGCTGAGCAGAGAGATCTTGGGATCCAAGTTCATAGCTGCTTGAAACTGACTACACAGGTCAATAAGGTGGTTAAGAAGGCTTATGGAATGCTTGCTTTTATTAGTTGAGGCACTGAGTTCAAAAGTCAGGAGGTTATTATGCAACTTTATAAAACTCAGGTTAAGCCACATCTGTAGTATTGCATACAGTTCTGATCACCCCACTACGGGAAGGATGTTGATGCTTTGGAGAGGACACCGAAGAGGTTTACTAGAATGCTGCCTTTTTTAAAGGGCATGTGCAATCACGAGAGGCTAGATAAAATTGGGTTGTTTTCTCTTAAGCGTCAGAGGCAGAGGGGAGATCTGATAGAGACTTACAAGATTATATGAGTGGACAGGGAGTATCTGTTTCCCAGCATTGAAATGTCTAATACCAGAGGGCATGCACTAAAGGAAAGAGGGGGTAGGTTCAAGGGGGATGTGAGGAGTAAGTTTTTTACTCAGAGAGTAGCAGATGCCTGTTATTGCTGCTTGTTATTGTGGTAGAGGCAAATACATTGGGGGCTTGTAAGAAACTAATGCTTTCCCAGCGTATATGATGAATAAGCTCTCCTCGGGCACAGGTATTGATCATAACCGATTTTTCAATGACAAACTCAGCCACCCATCAGGGATTATGCCTGGCATGTCTAGTCTGGTGGTATTTATACCCCTGTAGTCTATCTGTTCTGATTAGTTAGTCCACATCCAGTCAGGTTTCCATTCTCCCACATTGTTTACAACTGAGCTCCAGTTCGTACTTAGTTCTTTCCAGACCTTTGCCTGGGGCTAAAATTTTTTTCCTCTAGTTTTATTTCAATGGCTTCTTTTACCAGGCAGTCCCAAAACCATTGGCACGGTGCAGTAGTTTTGTGCCATCAAAGTCAATCCTGTGGCCATTGCGAATGACCAGAGGGGAGGCACAATGGAAACCCACATCACGAAGCACAGGAGGTGCATCTGTTTGGGTTACCTGGAGAGATCAGCAGTAGCAGACCATCAGAAATGCAAATTGCCTAAAATGCGCTGATGACGAGTAGGTTCAGGAAGTGGAGATCAGTGCATAAAGGCAATAAGTACAAATGAGAAAATTACCAACAGTGAGACAGCTGAAATGTTTAATACTTTTGAAACATTCTGGTTTCCTTGGCTGCGTAAGTCTAGGGAAGGCAGTCTCCGGTCCCATCAAACGTGTGAGATTGACACACAAGTCCACCCCTAAGCCCCCTGTTTTTGTGGCTGCTGTGTAAGTTGCTACCCTGTTACAATTTGCTGCCATGGAATAACAGGCTGTACCCTGCATATGGTTGAAGGAATTGTATTTATGAATCTTAACTCAACTAAAGGGTTAGTAAAGAATAACAAAAAGAAAAGGGCCCATTCTAATTGAACAGTCAAATGTGCACAAGCTGGAGCTCATCTTGAACTACTCTATCACTCACGTGCTGGGCCCTCTATCAAGGTGAATACACACACCACCTACTGAATATTGCTTGCAATCTGCCTTGAACAAACATGTCCCCCAATGGATTGTAGGCTACGACCGGTTCTCCCCAGTGTCTTCTCTCTTCATCTCCTCTCGAACAAAAGCCCAAGACCAATGTTATTGGCCCTCACCAAGAAAAACCTCCTGCTAATTGGATGGCACACATTCCACATCATCCCTTATCTTCAACAATAACCCAAACAGGCTGAAAGCAGAACAAACAGCTCTTTACAGAACTGCTAAATGCAATACCTATACCATAACAGTAAAGATGTGAACCCAGGGCATTACAGTTTATAAACAGATTAATCTCTGTTAACCCAACTCTATTATCCCTGAGATATTAACTTACACCAGTACTGTATTTTCGATCCTTTTTCAAGCTGATTTTCATTCCTTATTACCCAACCATTCCATAAGTGAAAACCTGCAGCATAAACAGCTCACTGACAGCTCACTGTCATTGCCCCAGACTCTGAACTGATCATCTGATTTCCATGCATACCCAAACTTAACTCATAGATACCTCATTAGTCCCACGCAAGCTGATGTTCATTGACTGTTACAACTCCAAAATAGCCCCATCAGTTTCTGGCAGGTAAAGCTGGCAGTTTTGCATCTATCAAAAATGTTGTTGCTTTTAAGTGTGATATTTACAAGTATTTAATCATTTTTAATATGGAATTAAATATTTTATAAAAGAAAAATTATTAGAAATCTTTGAAGTAGAAAAGGTTAAGCAAAACACAAACAGAAATAAATAAGATATCAATATCAAGCAAGATAATTTTTAAGTAATTTACCTTCCCCAATCTAAGTGTGTGGCCCTGCTATACTGTGGTTTCCCATCAACAAGTGTCCTGCTGCAGTTCAGCAGCAGAGTGAAATGACAGATTTGATGCTCCAACTCTCGATGTAAGTCCTGGACCTCTGCATTTTGTGGTACATGTGCCGAAGTCCTAGACTTAGTCTTTGAATGAATGCAAATTCAAAATACGCTCCAGCTTCTACCATGATCATACTGAAAATGGGCATTCACTATGTGTGTGCAGAGCTATGTGCCATTGCATCAATCTACTCCCT
This sequence comes from Mobula birostris, assembly GCF_030028105.1. Taxonomy (NCBI): domain Eukaryota; kingdom Metazoa; phylum Chordata; class Chondrichthyes; order Myliobatiformes; family Myliobatidae; genus Mobula; species Mobula birostris. The sequence goes on along the minus strand of NC_092380.1, from coordinate 59,402,687 downwards.
GGCAGAAGCACCATTATTAAAGCTTAGCTAAAATGTTATAACTTCAGTTATACTGCAATAAAAAATATCTGATGTACTCTATCTTACCATTAGATGGCAATCCTCAGCATCCCATGATGAGGAGCAGATAGCTTACTTGATGAAGGTTTTCATTCCTGCAGTTGAAATTCCTGTGAACTAAAAGCAGAGAAATGGTTAGAGCTGTTGTGCAGTATGTGATGTTTAAAATGTAAACATTTAATAGCTGAACGTACAAATAAAGGTGTATGGAGTGTCCAGGGAGGGATCGCACTTCTGTTGAAGGTCCGTTCCTGGACAGCTCGCTCACCTTTATTCCCACCGAACACGCAACTCTTACCTGTGCCTCCAAGTAGCTGTTTGCATGCAGCAGCAGTGGGCCATACCCCAGTACACTGCTTCGACAGGTAGGCTAAACCAGGTGAGGGTGGCCGGCAGGGCTCATACCCCGATGAGATAGGGGACACGCCTGTCCGAGCATGAGAAGTCAGCTCCAACGGACTGGGCGGATGAAATCTACAGTGAGATCCAACGGCCAGGAAGGTGGAACTGCAGTGCGCTGTGGAGAGTGAAAGGCATGACGTTATCCACCACAACCAAGGAAGATCTCAGTTTGTGATGCTTGCACCTACCACTGGACCCTGACTTCTGAAGTCAAGAGAGTGGAACTACCCCAATGCAAAAGCTTTTCCACTTTAAAAATTCTCCCAATAGATCTCCTGTCATCATCAGACATGATAGACAACCACCACAGTACAAATAAGAGTTAGTGAAGTGGTAAGGTGTAGGGCTCTAAACCTTTTGCAGAGCAGCAAAGAGGGAGAACAACAGATTTATTTAGAGACACAATTTGGATATCTGGGATAACTGAAGAGCAAAGGCACATTTTTTTTTGCATTTAAAGAACTGACCAGATTCTAAACAGAAGGATTTTAATATTGGAGTTGAGGAAGTGATGCAAAAATAAAAGCAGAAGATGCTGGAAAATCTCCTTTGGAATTGCCCTGGTCTCTGAAATATTAACAGTCTCTCTGGATGGTTACCACTCCAACAACTCAAGAAATCGTTCGGGCCAAACCATCTAATTGCTCCCCATTCACCGCCTCAGACAATCATTCCCTCCACCACTGGGCACATAATGGTAGCAGTTTTTTTCAAATTACTTACCTTTGACTGTGCCTCCATACCTTAATACCTTAATGATAAAGGGCTGCAGACACTTTGGAACACCATATTTAAAGAACTGACCAGATTTTAAAAAGGATTTTAATGCTGGAGTTGAAGAAGTGAAACAAAAGCTCCTTCAGAAGTGTCCCAGTCTCTGAACTATTAACTGGTTTTCTTTTTTCAGAATGCTGCTTGACTTCTGAGTATTTTCTAACATTTTCTAATGTCATTTCAAATGTCCAGCTTCTGCAGTTTTTTTTACTATTTTAAGTAATAAGATCACACAAGGAAGTACCTGAGAAGAGGGCACCACATGGAACAGCTTAACCCCTTCAAAGGAAACGTGTACAATAGTGAGTGAGGTTTCCACAATCCCAAGGATCTCTTTAGCACCTCATTATGTCAGGAAAGCTTGGAATTTTTCCAAATAAATAGCAACACAGAAACAGATGCTCAACAGCAATCCTCTGTGATACATCCTATAGATTTTATCATTGATTCCAAGGTAAAGTCACTTGATATTAGTTGCATTGTCTGTCACATCTTGTAATACATGATAGCATATTGAAATATTATGAGCTGACTCTCATTGGATCTCCTGATGTCCTTTATTAAAGTGTATTTTAAAAATATGAATAGCGTTGGCAATGCAGCATTTATTATCCATGAGATGATAGTGATGAATTGCTGTAGTCCTTCTGGTAAAGATACTTCTGCATTGCTGTTAGGGAGGGAATTCCACGTTTTACACTCAGAAACAATGATAAGATGGCAATATACAGTATATTTCCAACCATAACTTGTGGTCATGGTAAAGGAGAAACGATAACTGAGCAATCAGTGACAGATGTCCTACAGTAGAAGTGACAAGTTCTGGTTAAAAACTGAAAAGAAAGCAAATTACCTGAAGTTATATCATTCAATATAGAGTCAGGAAAATTGCAACGTGCACAGACGATGAGGTAGTGTTTCTCAAGTTTACTTTAGGTCTAGTTATAACAGTGCAGGAGTCTACAGAGGAGTCAAAATTAGAGTGGGCATGGAGAATTAAAGTGGCAGGAAGCAGGAGGTTGAAGGTATCTTAAAGACTGAAAGCAAGTCCGTGCAAAGCTGCGACGCAATCTGTGCATTTGGTTTCTCCAATGTAGACAAGACTATCTTGACAGAACTGAATATGGTATACTAGATAGAAGAGGTGCAAGTGATCACTGCTTCAGCTGCAAGGACTGTCCCGTAATGTTCTCATTAGTCACCTCAAAACCACAATACTGGAAATCACTTCCTACAAAGCGAAACCGAATATCATGAGTGGCAACGATGCTTCACTCCCAGATGAGCTCAAAGCCTTCTTTGCTCACTTTGAAAGGGAGAATAAAACTAGAGATATGAGGATCCCTGCAGCATCCGGTCACCCTTGATCTCTGTCTCGAAGGCTGACATTAGGCAGTCTTGCAGGAGGGTGAACCCTCGCAAGGCAGCCAGCCCTATGGAGTACCTGGTAAGGCTCTGAAAACTTGTGCCAATCAACAGGAGGTGGTGTTCAAAGATATTTTCAATCTTTTACTGTTACAGTCAGATGTTCCCACCTGCTTCAAAAAGGCAACAATTATACCAATGCCCAAGAAGAGCAGCGTGAGCTGCCTTAATGACTATCATCCAGTAGCATTCACATCTGTGGGGACAAAGTGTTTTGTGAGGTTGGTCACGGCTAGAATCAATTCCTGCCTCAGCAAGGACCTGGACACACTTCAATTTGCCTTTCACTACAATAGGTCTATGACCACGCTGTCCACGCAGCCTTGTATCACCTGGACAATACTAATACCGATGTTGGCATGCTATTTATTGACTATAGCTTAATGTTTAACACCATCATTCCTATAATCCTGATCGAAAAGCTCCAGAACCTGGGCCTCTGTACTTCCGTTTGCAACTGGATCCTTGACTTTCTAATCAGAAGACCACAATCTGTGCAGATTGGTAATAACATCTCCACCTTGCTGACAAACAACACTGGCGCAGCTCAGAGATGTGTGCTTAGCCCACTGCACTACTCTCTTTACACCCATGAATGTGTGGCTAGGCACGGTTCAAATGCCAGCTATAAATTTTCTGATGATACAACCATTGTTGGTAGAATCTCAAATGGTGACGAGAGGGTGTATAGGAACAAGATGTACCAGCTACTTGAGTGATGCTGCAGCAACAACCTTCCACTCAACGTCAGTAAGACCAAAGAGCTGATTGTGGACTTCAGAAAGGGTAAGATGAGGGAACACACACCAATCCTCATGGGGAGATCAGACGAGAGTGAGCAATTTCATGTTCCTGGATGTTAATGTCTCTGAGGACCTAATCGGGTCCCAACATATCGATGCAGCTATAAAGAAGGCAAGTCAGTGGTTATATTTCATTAGGAGTTTGAGGATATTTGGAATGGCACCTAAAACACTCAAAAATTTCTACAAATGTACAGCAGAGAGCATTCTAACTGATTACATCACTGTCTCGTACAGGGAGGTGGGGGGGGGCAGGATCAAAGTAATCTGCAGAGGGTTGTAAAATTAGTCAGATCCATCGAGGTACTAGCCTCTGTAGTATCCAAGACATCTTCAGGGAGCAGTGCCTCAAAAAGGCGGCATCCATCATTAAGGCCCCCACTAATCAGGACATGCCCTCTTCTCATTGCTACCATTAGGAAGGAGGTACAGAAGCCTGAAGGCACACACTCAGCAATTCAGGGACAGCTTCTTCCCCTCTGCCATCTGATTACTGAATGGACACTGAACCCATGTCACCACCATGACCAATCTTACTAAGTTTTAATTTATATTTTTGCACTAATTTAATTTACAGTAAGATATACTTACGCAATCCACTGTTTTTTCTATATTTATCGTGTATTGCAGTGGGCTCCTGTTGCAAAGTTAACCTACCTCACGACATAATGCCAGTGATATGAAACCTGATTCTGAATCAGGTCATTCTTTATCTCCAAGGCTGCCTAAGAAAAAGAAGTTTTAGTGAAGAGCTGAGAACAGGCAATAAGGAGGTGCTATGCTGTTCACAGCGTTCATTTAGGTGATAGTAATTGAAGAGCACCAACACTTGGATTTGCCTGAAGCTGCTAAAGCTGGCTGATTGGCCATTGTTTATATGGAAATGTATGTATTCATTCAACCTACCCAGCTCTAAATTTATGGCTGACTCTAAATTTTGGGATGGCTCGTAATCCAAAAGAAATGTAGTACATAGCAATGGAGGTCCTGATAGACCATGTCTAGAGAAGAATTTCCTGTACCTGCAAGACATTAATGGTATTCTAGAAAATCTCCTGATGTGTTATTCAAAACTTCTCTTCGAGCCTCTAGCTTAATAAAAGCTGAACATTTTTAAAAATTGCACTTAGGCATCCAGAGAACCTTATTTACTTCAAAAAATCTGGCTTACGCCATTCATTTGGTTGTTCTTATTATCAAATGATAATTGGCATGGCCTATGAAGGTGAAATACATGGTGCAGGCAGACAATTTTGTTTAACCAGCTTCTTTATTATTTCTAGGCAGCTGTTCTGAGCATCCACTCCAACTCCTTTACTAAAATAATCGGCTGTTCTAAAGGCAAGCTGATTCAGTGTTGGATCTCAAGAGTACATCGCGGACGGCTCAGGGACTCATCAGTGTCTATGTTATGGTCCAGATCGAGGTCCCTTTAAATTTAGCTTGTTTATGTTACGATCCGGACCACTGATTTCCTGTTTTCCTCTGTCCCTCAACTTTGGTGATTAGAGGCAATTAACACTCGGCTGAACCGGTAGTTTATAGTCTCCGGCTTTCAGCCGTTCGGTGCGGGAGCATCTGCAAGGTCATCTAAGGTACGGTGTGCCGATGTCATCTGGCTGGAGCAAGCTTAGTCTCTGCTGAAGCGAGTGCCGGAAATTCGCCTTTTCCTCACCGGAGCAACTCTGTCCAGTTACCTCACCAAAGCGAGCCTACAAAGTTTCCTCATCAAGGTGGGTCCGTCAGTTAACCTGCCGGAGGGAATCAAGAACCGCTGTCTACTGTTCCCGGGCCGAGTCGAGAGCTCGCCAATACCCGAAGGCTCCAAGTCAAGTCCTGGCTCCGGCGACATTCTAGAACCTAGTCAAGTCCTGGCCCTGGCGGCATTCTAGCACCAAGTTAAGTTCTGGCCCTGGCGGCATTCAAGCACGAAGTCAAGTCCTGGCCCTGGCGGCTTCCCAGTTCTGAGTCAAGTCCTGGCCCTGGCGGCATTCAAACGCCGAGTCAAGTCCTGGCCCTGGCGGCTTCCCAGTTCTGAGTCAAGTCCTGGCCCTGGCGGTCTGTGATTCCTGTCCTACCCCCTTGTCTGAATCCCTTCTCTGCCCCTCTCGCCTCTAGCCCTCGTCTGCAGCCCCCACCTGCACTTCAGTCTAGTTCCATCACCGGAGCTAGATAGGTACTGTCTGGTGTTCATTCGTGTTGGTCTTGTCTTGTCTTGTCCGTGCCTCCATGGGGTAAGTCAGGCCGTCTTGCCGTTGCTCTGTGGGGGGTCATGTTTTGTCTTGTCTGGTCCTCGCCTCTGTGGGGGTAAGTCTGGCCGTCTTGCCATTGCCCCGTGGGGAGTCATGTCTTGTCTTGTCCTGTCCTTGCCTCTGTGGGGTAAGTCATGCCAACTTGCCGTTGCCCCGCGGGGGAAGTCATGAGTCCCGGCCCTATGTCCTGTACTCAAGGAGGGGTCCCAGCTCTCTGTTCTGTGTGTGAGTTCCAGCCCTATGTCCTGTACCCAAGGAAGGGTCCCGACTCTGTGTTCTGTTTATGTGTCAATGGTTCCATGTACCTGCTGTCCCAAGACTGAGACTCTGTATTCCCATGTTCCTCCTCTCCCTAGCCCATGTCATGTCCATGCCTGGTTCTGGGGTCCGAGCCCGAGGCAAGACCCAGGTACTGGGTCCTTGCCCAGTCTCGGGCTCGGAGTCCATACCCTAGCCTCTTCATGTCCCCTCTAGTTCTGGGAGCCGATTCTGAGTCCTAGCCCAGACCCTTGGTCCCAGCCTAGTCATAGTCCTCAGTCCTTGTCCAGTTCGCTACTCCTGCTCCTGCCTTGCTCTCCTGGTATCGAACAACAAACTAAATCTAAGTAACCTCACAAGATGTGTCTTGCATTTGGGTCCACCCTTGCTCCTAATGCCCCCGTCAGTGTGACAGTCTAATGTTTCAGAGAAAATTTCCAGACTCAGAAGAAAAGACAGAATTTATATTGTTTAAATGTAGTCAGTATTAAATGTCAAACCACTCTCCTGATACTCCTCTCTCACACCGTGTGGCTTTCCATTCATGGATTTCAAGGATTTCTCTGTCATGCAGGGTATGATGTGTGAAATAACAAGGGCTACCATTTGGCAGCTGTTATGGTCTGATACCCTGCACATAGAGTAAATAATTAAGAGGGTAGAAGGAATGCTGCATTGATTGTAATGCTGGGGATAATCGTTGGAGGAAAAATATCTTGCTGGACTGCATGGAGCTTCCTAAGACTGCACTGCCAGAATGTGTAACAAATTCTTTCTCAGACTGTGAAACAAGTGAATATCCTACCACCATGAAGATCTCCTCACCCAGACAGTGAGCTGTATACCCTTTAAGTAATGTGCTTTTGAACTCTCTTAGTGAACTACAGATTTCATGATGTTCTGAAGGACTTGGCAGATTTAACTCTCAAGCAAGCAGGTATGGTACCTGTAAGAAGACTAAGGTTCATTGCCATGGCCGAAAGTGAGGCAAGATAGAAGGGCTCCAAGCCAGGCACCCTCTATCCAGCATATTGTTAGCAAATGTGCAGTCGTTGGAGAACAAGATAATAAATTTACTTTGAACTTTGAACTAGACCGACGGGATTGGGCTTATACTCTCTTGTTAAGGAGGAGATATTTCATTAAAACATACAAAATTCCATGGTAGAGTTTATGTTTTGACAACGTTTTCCCTTGTAGGAGAGTATGGTCTACCCCAATGGCGAGAGGCAGAGCTGGACTTTTTGTGCACCGTGTTGAAGCCGGATTCAGCTATTTAGGGAAGAAGGTACCAGGCAGTGCACAATCCAGTGCACAATCCAGTGAACAGTGCAGTTGATTGTCTTGATGATTTTGTTGTGATGGCAAGACCCTGCTGGACATTGGTAAAATAGAATACTATGAGTCCAATTTACTAATTTCTTGGCTTGACAGACAGCGGGGGAGCTGCGTGGCCTTGGGTGTGGTATGGACCAGGCCTCATTTATGCCTCAAGATTGCCTGTTACCGCCACCAGCAAAGGAGGCGCCGAAGCTGGCTATGTGCCATTGGATTCAGTGCTGGATTGTGGGCTGACTCCTCCCAACAGTGCTACACTCTAGTATTTGCTTGGTGGGAGACAAGCTGAGGGACTGTATTTTCTGCAGCTGCACTATGCGATATGTGGAACTGCTATGGGCTTGTTCTTGCAGAAACATGGCTCCAGGACAACTTCCATGCACCATCAATTGACAGGTCATGACACTCAGGGGTTTGGGCTATATTGCTATTTTTTAATATTTCTTTTCTGTAAGTATATGTTTTTCAGCTAACATAATTATATGTGCTATGTGTGCAGTGCGCTGAGAGTGGTTGTTCTGTGTTTTGCATCTTGGCCCCAGAGGAACATTATTTTGTTCGTCTGTACTCATGTGTAGTTGTATGATAATTAAAACCGAACTTTTGAACTTAAAATTATGCTGATCAATCATCCTTAAACATATATCATCAAATCTTCCCTGCAGCAACCCATGGCCAGTTGATTAATGTATTGTTTTCTAAGGATGTGTATTAATCAATCAAACATACAATGTATTCTTTTTCCCATGGAAGGAGTATTCTTTAAAGTGCACAAAATAATAGTTGTGAGGTGAGCAGATGCTCAGTCCATTCAGAATATGACGCCTCGTTAATATTTGTTGCAGATTGCAATGTTCATCTGAGGATCAAAAGCTTTTAGGCCGTTTGGCAGTCTTAACAAAGGGCGAAATCTCAGGTATGGTATCTGAATGGCACAACTACATAATCAATTACAAATATTGATTGAGTGCAATAGGCTTTTAAAAGAGGTTATCTTCATTGACATGTCTATTTAAGCTTATAATAAGTACACCAGCAGTAATCCATTGTAAATAAACCTTGAGGCTATTCTGAATTGATTTCTGAGGAGATAAGAGCTTCTAAATCCTAGACTGATAGCAGTTTTACAGACCAATTTGTTTATTTGGCCACTGTGTAGCCTAATCCTCAGCCCTTCAGTAACTGGCCAGTTAACTGAAAACATAATGGTGACACAGATTTCAGAACATCTGATGCCAGTTTCAATATTCACTCACCCCCATCAATGTCTCCTCTGCTCAAAGTGATAATTTGGCTCAAATCTATCACTATTACAATTGCTTAAGTCCTGCGATTGCTCTGCTCAACAACACAGCTTTTGTAAAACTGACCTGATCAGCCTTTGAAGTCTCAGAGTTTATAGCAATTATTCTGAGTAATCAAGAAGTTTGTGGTAATTAGGGTCCTTTCTGAGACAGAAGAGAACAGATTTTCACATCTTGATACAGAGTTGGTTGCAAAGCCTCATTAGTCAATAACTACCAATGTCTGTCTCAGACAAACATATACTTTACCTAAAAATAGGAGGAATTCCAGATCCATTAAATTTCAAATAACTTTTTTTTTGGTTTGTGTGGTAAGCAAAACCCTGATCCACAGAATCTTCTAAAAGCTGACTCAATGTTTTGTAGGAATGGAATCCATGTGTAGTGCATTGTAATTTGTGTTTATTACAATTCATGTTTCAATTTCTGCACGTTAACATTGTAAGCAGGGGAGAAGATGACGCGACGCAGCGCGCAGCGGCCACTCCGGTGATGAATATCTGTTCTCTGTCAAGTAGGGTGCCGTGCACAATCTTGATTTGATGGAGGCAGACATGAGAGTACAAAGGAACATCTGGTGAATCTTCTGAAATGCCTGTTTCGCTACTGCTGCTACTGTGTGATCCAGAATCTCTGGAGGGGAAGGCCCCGAGACCTCGGCTTTCCTTGTCGCTCGGCGGCCGGGGTGGGGTTGAAGCGCTGGGCAGAGATGGTGCTCGGTGCTCAGTGTGGGAGGGTTGGTCAGAGGCTCGAAGTTTTCGGACGGACTCAGAGTCGGCTGTGGTCGGGTGCTTCCAGAGTGCTGCATCGGCAAGTTTACGGCACTGGAGGTTCATGACAGGAAGAATTTCTCCTTTCTACCGTCTGTGTGAGTTGATGGGGCTATCGGGACTTGAGACTTTTTTTCACCGTGCCCATGGTCTGCTCTTTATCAAATTACGGTATTGCTTTGCACTGTTGTAACTATATGTTATAATTTTGTGGTTTTTGTCAGTTTTAGTCTTGGTCTGTCCTGTGTTTCTGTGATATCATATTGGAGGAACATCATATCATTTCTTAATGCATGCATTTCTAAATGACAATGAACGAGGACTGAGTGTCCTCATAATCTAATCTAATCTAATCATGATTACAGCATCCCTCAATTTACCATCTTCACTGCAGGCTCTGCATCCATAATGTATCCTTGCAGATGTGTAATGCAGAGAGTAAAAGGGGTCTCATAGGGGTAACAGATGGTGAAAGGTAACATCCAACACTATAGCATTGGCTAGAAAACACAAAAAGAAGAGTGAAAGCAAATAATATTTACCTGACAATAATTCAACTTGTTAAAAAGCCTTGCATTTTTTAATGTATGGTATTCTACCCAACACCAACATCAGCTCTCCAGTGTAGAGAATCCCATAGGTTTACCACCCTCTGAGTGAATATCTTTTTCCTCATCTCAATCTAAATTGGTCTGTCCATTATTTTATTACTGTGACCCCTGGTTGAACACTCCTCAGTTAAGGGAGATATACATCACACATTCACTCTGCCCAACCCTGTAAGAATGTCTCAATGATAACTTCCGATCCTTCTAAAATCAAGAAAATGCAGGAAGAGTGTTCTCATTCTCTCTTCAGATAAGAAAACCACTATCCAAGAAACAAGATAATGAATCTTCCTTTCACTCCTGTCATGGGAAGCATATCCTTCTTTAGATAAAGAGATATAAACTGCATAAAATTCTTAAGGTATTGTATTACAAAGGTCCTTTAAATGGGAGAATAACATCTGAAATCAAATCTTCTCATGAAAAAGACCATTATACTACTTGCCTTCCTGATTACCTAATGCACTGCATGCTAGATTTCAATGGTTTGAATGCAAGGGCACCCCATCCTTTTGAACATCAAGTCACAAACATTGATAGATTGCATTTTTTAAATCAGCTGATTATAATCCAGATAGTTCCTAGTCATGCTAAAAAATGGGACAATGGCAGAAAAACTCACTGTTGAAAAGGTAGATGAATTTGTAGCCCAGTTGGAGATTGCTAGGAATGATGTGGGCATCACTGAGTTGTGACTGAAAGTAGATCATAGTAGATAGGTTAATATCCAAGGATATACCTTGCACTGAAAGGATGGGCAGGTAGGCAGGGTGGGTGGAGTGGCTCTGATGGTAAAAAATGAAATCAAATCCTTAGAAAGAGGTGACATAGGACTGGAAGATGTAGAAAACTTGTAGGCAGAATTAACAACCTGCAAGGGTAAAAAGACCCTGATAGGAGTTTTATACAGGATTCCAAACAGTAATCAGAATGTGGGATATAAATTTTAACAGGAAATAGAAATGAGGTGGTGTTTTACAGCAGCCTGTGGTTGAGTCTGCTAGGGGAAAGGCAATTCTGAATTGGATGCTGTGAAATGAACCAGATTTGATTAGGGAGCTTAAGGTAAAAGAACTCTTAGGAGGCGTTGATCATAATAGGATAGAATTCACCCTGCAGTTTGAGAGGAAGAAGATAAAGTCAAATGTATCAGTATTCCATCAGATGTATCAATATTACAGTGTAGTAAAGAGAATTACAGAGGCATGAGAGAGGAGTTGGCCAAAGTTGATTGGATGGGAATGCTATCACAGATGATGGCAGAACAGCAATGGGTTTAGTTCCTAGGGGACATTCAGAAGGCGGAAAGATGAAGAAGTATTCTAAAGGGAGAATGAGGCAACCATAGCTGACAAGGGAAGTCAAAGACAGCATAAAAGCAAAAAAGAAGATATATAATACAGCAAAAATTAGTGAGAAGTTTGAGGATTGTACACCTTAAGAGGAAAAGGTCTTATGGAATGAGCATATAGAGGTCAGAAAGAGGCTTCAGAGAAGGACCTCTGAGGTGGCAATCTCTGGATTACTCCCAGTGCCATGGGCTAGTTCAGGTAGGAAAGCGATGATAGTACGGATGAATGAGTGGCTGAATAGATGGTGCAGGGGACAGGGTTTCAAGTTTTTGGATCATTGGAACCTTTTCTGGGGAAGAGCTGACATGTACAAGAGGAACGGGTTTCACCTGAACTATAGAGGAACCAATATCCTGGCCAGGAGGATTGCTAATGCTACTCAGAAGAATTTAATCTAGTTTTGCAGGAGTCTGAGAATCAGAGCACCAGGTCAGTAAAGAAAGGATTGAACTGGAAGGTAGATGTCAGGGAAAGAATTGAAAAGCAAAATCAAAATAGCAGGTACGATGGGTAGGATCACAAACAAGAGAAAATCTGCAGACGCTGAAAATCTAAGCAACACATACAAAATGCTGGAGGAACTCAGCAGGCCAGGCAACATCTATGGAAAGGAGTACAGTTGATGTTTCAGACCGAGACCCTTCTGCAGGACTGGGGAAAAAAGATGAGGAGTTAGAGGTAGAAGGTGGGGAGAGGTGATGAAAAAACACAAGGTGACAGGTGAAACTGGGAGGGAGGAGGGGTGAAGTAAAGAGCTGGGAAATTGATTGGTGAAAGAGATGCAGGTCTGGAGAAGGGGGAATCTAATAGGGGAGGACAAAGGCCATGGAAGAAAGAAAAACAAGGGGAGCATCAGGGAGTGTAGGCAAGGAGATAAGAGGTGGGGGGGTGTGGCCATTACTGGTAGTTCGAGAAATCAATGTTCATGCCAACAGATTGGAGGCTACCCAGAAGGAATATAAGGTGTTGGTCCTCCAACCTCAGAGTGGCCTCATCGCGACAGTAGAGAAGGCCATGGAATGATATCTCAGAATAGGAATGGGAAGTGGAATTAACTTTTCAGAATGGTGTTCCCAGTGTGGCCTCCTGTATATCGGTGAGACCCGACGTAGATTGGGAGACCGCTTCACCGAGCACCTCTGCTCCGTCTATCAGAAAAAGCGGGATCTCCCAGTGGCCACTCATCTTGGGCCTGTTATCTGAGAAAAGGTGTGCTGGCATTGGAGTGGATCCAGAAGAGGTTCACCTAAATGATTCCAAGAGTGATGGGGTTAACTTATGAGGAGTGTTTGATGGCTCTAGGCCTGTACTCGCTGGAATTTAGAAGACTGAAGGGGATAGCATTGGAACCTATTGAATATAGAAAGACCTAGATAGAGTGGATATGGGGAGAATGATTCCTATAGTGGATGAGTCTATGACCAGAGGGCACAGCCTTAGGCTACGTCCACACTAGACCGGATAATTTTGAAAACACTGGTTTCATGTAAAAACGATAGGCGTCTTCACCAGGTGTTTTTGAAAATACTTCCATCCACGTTAAAACGGATATTTGGGCGAATCTCCTCCTACAGGGCATGCACAGGACACACAGAAAACAAGCGAAGAGGAAACGGTATATTTGGTGCACGTTTGTCCAGTTACAGACTAGAAACACTTAAAAGGAAATTGCCAAACGAAAGACTTGGTGAGCGTTTGTCCAGAAACATTTCCAACAGTCATAGTCTCTTCACCAATGAAAGAGATGACAGCTTCACCTAAATGCAATAAGGCTTGTTACTGGGCAAAGGTGAAATTTGCTGTTACCTCATTTGTTTGCCTTTACTTTTGCCATGTCTTTGTGTATTATTTTTCTGTATTTAACATTTGCAATAGAACGAGTTACTGGGCAAAAGTGACAATTGCATCTATTGAATGTTTGCACAAGCAATACATTAATAAAGCACCTTGTTAAATGTATAAATCATGTCTGCATCAGTGTTATCTTGTATTTCCATAAAATGTTACATTAGGCTGTTACACATCTATTGTCAGATATTGTTGTTGTGGTGTTGGAGGTTGCGTTCAAGAAAACAATGAAATGCCGCGCTGCCACTACCATCTGTTCCGGCACGTCATGACAGCGTTTTTAAAATTAGCCGGTTACCCCGTACACACTACAACGGCCAACTGGTGTTTTCAGATTTAAACACTCTGGAGAGTGCTTTAGAAAAGCACCGTTTTCGGGGGAGGAAAACACCATTTCAGTGTGGACGGAGGGTCAAAACGAAGATAAAAAGCTTCGGTTATGGATTTATCCGGTCTAGTGTGGATGTAGCCTGAGAGTACAGGGGCATCCATTTAGAATAGAGATGAGAAGGAACTTCTTGAGCCAGAAGGTGGTGAACCTGTGGAATTCATTGCCATGAAAGGCTATGGAGACCAAGTCATTGAGTATATTTAAAGTGGTGGATGATAGGTTCTTGATTAGTCAAGTCATCTAAGGTTGGAGTCATAGAGAAGTATAGCATTGAAATAGGTCCTTTGGCCCATCTAGTCTATGCCAAAGCCATTCAAAATGCTTACTTCCATTGACCTGCACCAGGACCATAGCCCTCCATATCCCTACTATCCATGTACCTATCCAAACTTCTCTTAAAGGTTGAAATCAAGCTTGCATGCACCACTTGTACCAGCAGCTCATTCCACACTCTTACAGTCCTCTGAGGGAAGAAGGGTCTTCCCTCAATTTTTTATGTTCTAAAGAATACAGTCCTAATCTATTCAATCTTTCTTTATAACACAGTTCCTTCAGACCCTTCAACATCCTTGTAGATTTTCTCTCTACGCTTTCAACCTTGCTTACATCTTTCCTGTAGGTAAATAAGCAAAAGTGCACATAATACTCCAAACTAGGCCTCACCAATGTCTCATACAACTTCACCATAACATCCCATCTCCTGTACTCAATACGCTGATTTATGAAGGTCAATCAGCCAAAAGCTTTCTTTATGATCCTATCTACCTGTGACACACTTTCAATGAACTCGATGTGTTCCCTGATCCCTTTGTTGTACTGCACTCATCAATACCCTACCATTCACTGTGAAAGACCTACCCTAGTTGGTCCTACCAAGATGTGAAACCTCGCACTTGTCTGCATTAAATTCCATTTGCCATTTCAGCCCATTTTTCCAGCTGAGGCAGATCCCTCAGCAAGGCATGATAGCCTTCTTCACTATCCACTACACGCCATTCTTGATGTCATCAGCAAGTATGCTGATCCAGTTAACCACATTATCATCCAGATCATTGATATAGATGACTAACAACAAAGGACCCAGCACCAATCCCTCCAACACACCACTAATCACAGGCTTCCAGTCAGAGAGGCAACCCTCCACTACCACTCTTTGGCTTCTCCGACAAAGCCAATGAAAATCCAATTTACTAACTCATCCTGAATGCCACTTGGGACCTTGTCAAATACCTTACAAAAGTCCATGTAGACAACATCCACTGCCTTGTCATTGTGACTTTCCTGGTAACTTCCTTGAAAAACTCTACAAGATTAGCTTGACATAACCTACTACACAAAAAGCCATTCTGACTATCCTTAATCAGTCCATGTCTATCTAAATACGTAAATATCCTGTCCCTTAGAATAACTTCCAATAACTTTCTCACAGCCAATGTCAGACTCACAGGTCTATAATTTCCTGGTTTCTGTTTGGAGCCTTTCTTTAAACAATGGAACAACACTGACCATTTTCCAATCCTCTGGTACCTCTCCTCCTGATGCTAAGGATGGTTTAAATATCTCTGCTAAGGCACCGGTAATTTCTGTACTTGCCTCCCATAGAGTCCAAGGGAACATCTTGTCAGGCCCTGGGGATTTATCCACCATGATTTGCCTCAGGGTAGCAAACACCTCCTCCCTCTGTAATCTGTATGGGATTCATGAAGTTGATGCCGGTTTGCCTTACTTCTGTAGACTCTATCCATCTCCCGAGAAAATACAGATACAAAGAATTCATTTAAGATCTCCCCCATCTGTTTTGGCTTCCACAATGGATTACCATTCTGGTCTTCCAGAGGACCAGTTTTGTTCCTTGCAATCCTTTTTCTCTTAACATAGCTGTAAGAATCCCTTAGTACTCTCCTTCACCTTGTCTGCTAGAGCAACTTCATGTCTCCTTTTAGCCTTCCTGATTTCATTCTTAAGTGATCTCTTACATTTCTTGCATTCCATAAACACCTCATTTGTTCCTACTTGCCTATACCTGCTATGCACCTCTCTTCTCTTAAGCAGGACCTCGATATCTCTTGAAAAGCATGGTTTTCTACACTGGTTATCTTTGCCTTTTATTGTGAAAGGTACATAAAAGCTTTGTACTCTCAAAAATCTATACTTGCCAGATCATTTCTAATACTGTACCATGAAAACTGGCCTTTCTTCAATTTAGAATCTCAACCTGCAGACCAGACCTATCTTTTTGCATATTTATTTTTGAAACTGATGCAAAGTGTTCCCCTGCACAAACTCCTGTCACCTGCCCTGTCTCATTCCCTAATAGCAGATCCAGTGTCACATGCTCTCTTGTTGGGACTTCTACACACTGATGAAGGAAATTTTCCTGAACACACTTGACCAACTCTATCCAATCTAGTTCTTTTACAGTATGGGATTGCTAGTCAATATGTGGAAAGCTAAAATTACCTACTATAACAACCTAATGTTTCTTGCAACAGCCTGCGATCTCTTTACAAATTTGTTCTTCTAAATCCCTAGGACTGTTGGGTGGTTTGTAATCTAGCCCCACTAACATGGTCATACCTTTCATTTTCCTCATTCTCAGTTCCACCCATAATGCCTCACTAGTCAAGTTCACTTTTGTAATATATACTATTTCTGTTTTTCCACCATTTTTAATCTATTCAATATACGTATACTGTAATTGATTGACTTATTTATTAATTATTATTATTATTCTTTCTTCTATATTATGTACTATATTGAACTGCTGCTGCTAAGTTAACAAATTTCACGACACATGCTGGAGATAATAAACCTGATTCTGATTCTGATTTCCCAGTATGTCCTGACAGTGCACTGCCGTGACATTTTCCCTGACAAGTAACACTACCCTGCCTCCTTTAATCCCTCCTGCTCTATCTCATCTAAAACACGGAACCCTGGAATATTGAGCTGCCAGTCCTGCCCTCCTGTGACCAAGTCTTATTGATGGCTACAGCATCATAATTCCAGGTGTTGATCCATGTCCAGAGCTCTTTAGCCTTTCCAATGATACTTGCATTGAAATATACGCAGCTCAGAACACTAGTTGCACCATGCTCGACATTTTGGTTCCTGATTTTGTCTGAGGTCTACCAATATCTGTCTCTACAACCTCTCCACTAACTGCTCTGGCACTCTGGTTATGGTGAGAATGCAGGAGAATGGGTTTGAAAAGGATAATAAATCAACCATGATGCAATGGCAGAACAAAGTCAATGGGCCAAGTGACATATTCCTACTCCTCCATCTTGTAGTCTTAAAAACACTACTGAGACTGTCTGAAGTTCTTTTGAATCCACTTTTGAGGAGGTGGGAGCCTAAGTCCAATCATATTAACCCCCTGAGAAACACACACACAAAGTTTTAGTGCAGCACTTCTTCACCGCTTGTTTTCTCTCAACTGTTTTGTTGCAATAATCAATACCTTGAGAAAGATTTAACTGTTCTTTCATGATATGTGAGGCCAGTAATTATGTGCAACATGGGAGCGAGCAGGTTTCAAAAATATTTTACGTGAATGAATCGCGAGTTGAAATTTCGCCTAATGTTACCACTTTATGATTATTTTTTCAAATTTAATGTTTCCAACATTTTCCCTTGTCTACTGATCCCACAGCCTTAATGCTGGAGTAAATTCCATCAAGTGCATATCACTTATCTTTAAGGCAAGGTGTTAACAATTCCTGGATGACTCACATCAGTCCCAATGCAGTCCCCCTAATACACTCCACACCCAAAGGACCACAGACTCACACAAACAAATAACTTCAGCAGCTGAGAGCAGGAAATGGTAGTTTACACACATAAAGCCAGTCCTTATCTTCAGGGATAGGAACCTAGATTAATGTTTCAGATCCTATTACTCCTGTTTCAATTCAAATCCATAGAAGGAATGTCCTTCAAAGTCAAAGTAAAGTATATATCACCGTATACTACCTTGGATTCATTTTCTTACAGTCATTTACAGGCAATAAATAAATTTGGAAATGAAAGGCCAATGAGCCTCTGGTTGTAGAGAATTATAGGGAGGTTGCTGGAGAAGATTCTGGGGGGGTGAGGGGGGCAGGATTTATATTCACCTGGAAAGGTCAAGTCAAGACTGATTCAGAGGAGTCAGCACGGTTTTATGAAGGAGAGATTATGTTTTACAAATCTTATTATGTTTTGAGGAGATATCTCAAAAAGATAAAGGAAGAGTATTAGACATGATTTACATGAACTTTAGTAAGGCTTTAGACAAAGCCCCACACGGGCTGATCCAGAACATCAAGGCACCAAGGACCTGAGGCATGGCAGCAAGCTGGATCCAAAATTTTGCTGGGTGATAGGAGGCAGCGTTTACTGGTGGATCACTATTTTGTCTGACTGGAAACCTGTAATGTGGTGTAGTGCATGGTTAAGTGCTGGAACTTATGTTGTTTGTAATAACATGGATGAGAATATTGGGTGGAGGTGGAGCTATGACACAAAAGTAGGTAGAGTTATAGATAGCAAACAAGGTAGTTTAACTGACCATTTGGAAAGTCGGGTGGAGCCCTGAAAAATGGAAGTTACTCCAGACAAGTGTAAGTCAATTCACTGTCTGGTAAGGCACACAGAGTAAATGGAGGGACCGTAGGGTGCAGGTCTAGAGTACCCTGAGAGTGGTGGCACAGGGTAATGAAAATAGCATTTTGGTGTGCTGTCTTCTTAAGCTGAGGCTATGAATATAACAGTTGAGCTGTTATGTTGATAGACCACACTGCAGTGTTTCTGAGAGCATACACAGTTACTGGCTGGAGCTCCTGCACAAGAAGCAGAGTAGAAGAGCTAAATACAAGGCTGAATGAGATGAGCAGAGAAGGCAAGGAGGGCCCACAAGCTAAGAACCTTACAGGAGCCTTCTACATTTCAAATTCCCTAAGGACTACTGCACTGACATTCTAAAGTTTTCTAAATTAATAGTACAGAGATCTGTTAGATCATTATAACTGGCACTAACTGTGATATGTCACATATTGCAATCTGTAGTTTATTGCTCCACACAGAAGATTACAGATGTTCTCTGCTCATAGTGTGGGGAATTTATTTCTTTAAATAAAGAACAGCTGGAACTGTGGGCATATGGATTTGCAAAGATTGCACATTGAACCCATGTGGCACTCTGGGCTCTCCATGTGAACCTGGAGCTCGTGATGAACTGCAGGGGCTATTGGCAGTGAACATTCAGATTATGTATGACCACATTCAAGCAATTCTTCTGGAAAATGCATTATCATCATCATAATTATGCGCCATGTTGTGTGATGTTGGAGACCATGGTCTCATGACCGTGACTGTCCTTGGCAAATATTTCTACAGAAGTGGTTTGCCATTGCCTTCTCCTCAGCAGTGTCCTTACAAGACGGGTGATCCCAGTCATCAATACTCTTCAGAGATTGTCTGCTTGGTGTCAACTGTTGCACAACCAGATCTTATGATACATGCAACCATCCATCACCTGCTCCCATGGCTTCACATGACTCTAATCATGGGGCTACGCCTTGCCCAAGGATGATCTACAGGCTAGCGGGGGGACAGAGCACCTTACACCTCCTTTGGTGGAGACGTATCTCCACCCTGCCAACCATATGCATACATCTGGAAAACTCATACGAGTTAAACATCGTTAAACTATAGATGCTGAAAATCTGAAATAAAATCATAAAGCTAATATTCAGTAGGTCTGTGGTGGAGGTGGAAACATATTTATTGTTTCAGGTCAAGGATTTTTTATCAGAACTGGAAAAGTGAGAAGGTACATAAACATATTTCAAATTCATGAGGGGGAGCTGTGGAGGGAACAAAGAGAATGGCCATGATAGTGAAGATGACACAATATTTTCCAAGTTATTCAATTAGTAGATAAATCAGAATCAGAATCAAGTTTAATATCACTGGAATATGTCATAAAATTTGTTGCTTTTGTGGCAACAGTATAATGCGATACATAGTGATAGAGAAAAAATATGAATTACAGTAAGTACTGTAATTCACAATTTATATATATATATAATAGTTAAATTGAATAAGTAGTGCAGTAAAAATAAGGAAAAAGTCATGAGTTAGTGTTCATGGGTTCGCTGTTCATTCAGAAATCTAATGATGGAAGGGATGAGGCTGTTCCTGAATCACTGAATGTGTGGAGTCTTCCTGTCAGCTCCTGTACCTGCTCCCTGATGGTAGCAATGAGAGCAAGGCATGACCTGGGTGATGGACATCCTTAATGATGGATGCCGGCTTTTTGAGGACAGGTAAAGAGAGAATAAAAAAAAAAGGAATCTACTGAAACTCTGAGAGGCGGAAGAGAGCAGATGCTAGAAGTCTGCAACAAAAGAAAATGCCACAAATACCACGTAGATGAGACAGCAATTCTGGAGACAGAGGAACTGAGTTAAAGTGGTTATTCTTACATTAGTACTGGGCAGGTAAAAACTGTTTATCTGAAATGGCTGAATTCAGCAGAGTATCAAGAGAGGCCACGTACCCAGATACAAGATAAGGTCCTATATCTCCAGCTTAATTTGGATGTTGTTTGACTATCACAGTGTTGCTTCCTGCAATAAGTAGAATTGAAAAAGGTTATTACTTTTGCTGACAATTTCCATCCTGCTTTCATTTTCATATGATCTATATCTGTCCTGTCCTGCTTTTATATGTAACATGTGAGATGCTGGGAATAATGCACAGGTCAGGCTACATCAGAGGACAGGGAAATACATTCACTGGCCACTTTATTAGATATTGTTCCTCCTGTACCTAATAAAGTGGCCACTGAGTGTATCTTTGTGTCCTTCTTCTGTTGTAATCCACCCACTTCAAGAGATGTTTTTCTACACACCACTGTTGCAACACATGGTTATATGAATACTTGTCATCTTCCTGTCAGCTTGAACTAGTCTGGCTATTCTCCTTTGATCTCTTAATTCTCATTTTCGCCCATAGAACTACCACTCACTGAATGTTTTTATTGTAGTTTGCACTATTCTCTGTAAACATTAGAGATTGTTGTGCATGAAAATCCCAGGAGGTCAATCAGCAGTTTCTGGGATACCCAAATCGCCAAGTTTGGCATCAACAATCATTCTGCGGTCAAAGGCATTTAGATTACATTTCCTTCCCGATCCTGATGTTTGGTCTGAACAACAACTGAACCTCTTGACCATGTCAGCATGCTTTTCTGCATTAAGTTGCTGCCACCTGACTGGCTGATTAGATATTTGCTTTAACAAGCAGTGGTACAGGTGTATCTAGTAAAGCAGCCACTGAGTGTAGAATTAAGTGATTCAGGTGAAAGACTCTTCATAGAACTGGGAATGAGAAAAAGCAAATTAACACTAAGATGCAGAGAGGGTTGGGACAAAGGGATTATACACTCAGTTCTTGGCTCTGGACTCTCAGACTCGCAAACATCAGATATTCAACTTCCTGTCCCCAGCCTGGACACGTAGACTCAGTAACCTGCAGACCTAGGGTCTCTGACCTCTGAACAAGTTGACCAAGGGGCTCTACATCTGGACTCGCTGACCTCAGTCTTCAAACTTCAGGCTTCTACCTCTGGATTCACCGAGCTCCGGACTTTCACTTTTGGCTCTATCCTCTGGACTTCATTAACCACTAGGTATTGACTTTGGAGACTTGCGAATCACAGTTTTATCTTACGGCCTCAACTTCTGGCCTTGCTCGGATCTCTGAACCCCATTACTGGGGAGTTATCGGCCATCTTGACACCCGGTCATATGGACCTCAGCTCAGGGACCTGGAGGACACTGGTTTCCTCACCTGCTGGCTCAACCTTCAGGATCACTGACCTTTGGCCACAGACTCTGAACACCAGGTCCAGCCCTGACCCTTCATTTAATACCTTGACCTCTAACTCTCCATCATTCCTGTCCCTAAAGTCTCACCTTAAAACAAAAAAAGCAAATTACCTGAAGTTATAAAATTTAATATTGTATACAAAAACTCAGTCTTCTTTTCCTCCACAGCTCTTGTTTGCTCTGCTGGGTATTGAAGGCATTTTCTCTTCCTATGAGTATTCAGCCTGACTGATCTGCTTTGCCTCCTGTATTTCAGCTGACCATTTGAATGTATGAATGATTATTGAAGCATGAGGCCCGTATTCTTGGCTCATCTAGTCACAGAGTCCTGATTGGCTGGACAGGGCAACTTTAACTGCAGCTATAGAGTCATATGGAGCTAGTGTAAAATGTAACAGTGGGCAAGGTGACATTACTTTGGACAGCCCAGGGCATGCATGCACTGTAGTTGCTTGACAGGCAGTCTAATGCTCTGCACTACAGGGCTACGTTCTGTGCATCACGAAGAGTCAATCATTCCACACTGCACACCAACTGGAAAAAGAAGTGGAAGAGGAAGAAGAGAAAGATGGCAGACAGTAACAAGGCAAATCTTTCTCATGATTATTGTAAGGGAATGGTTAGTGGCAAATACACTCGAGGATCCCACTCTTCATACGCAAGTCACAAACAGAGAGACAGTCACACTTGGTGTAAGCAAGACAATGGTGTAACCTGGACTTGGCCAAATAGTAAGTTACCATTATTACTTGTACCTGGCAATAATCATTTCCATTAAGCTGAAGCTTCACCACTTCCTTTTGATGTCAAATGCATTACCACTGTTCATCTTGTATAAAGCAAAATCCTGGCAAATCATCAGTGGGAGATTAGCTTAACCAGGCACTTCAACACTGTGATGCAATAATATATCAAAAGCTGCATAAACTGCTGTGTAGGACTCCATTCCTTACTTACCAAAACCATTCCATAATGTGCAAGACTCAGGTCAGGTTGCAGGAGAAATTCTACAGCTACTCAGAAATAAACTCAATAGCTGTTGCTTGCTTCATGTTTACATAGCTTCAAATTTGCCAGTTAATATTAACTTTTGTGGCAGTCTCTTGGGTTAAGTGCAAAATTTTATGATTGTATGTGGCATTATATTACGAGAGCTATTTCTCTCTTACTGGGACATTCACAGGTTAAGCTTATATGAGTATATAGGACTGGCAAGCATGAAGTTGGACATGGGACCTTGTAGTGAAATTTTACCTTTTTTTTTAGCTCGGTTGTCTTCATTCTACCTTCTTCTTTGTCCACATGATTGTAACATGGTTTGGTTCCACTTGATATGTGCTCTCATGTTTGATGAACTGATAGGTTTTCAAGTGAATTCCTTCTGCCTTGAATCACACATGTAATGGAAGATTACTTCCACCTTGGCTATTAAATTGATTTTGTGGCCTTTTGGAGTTTTCATTTTACTGGATTATCATAGTTGGAGGCTTTTTAAAATGGAAATTTATTATCATCTACCTCTTCCAGTGTGATCTTCATTTGATTGGACTAGGCTTCTGACAATATAATTAGTTAAAAATTGTTTAGAATTGGTCAAAAGAAATGGAAATTGTTTTATCAACAGGAGAGCTTTGGAAACCACATCAGAAGCTTGAACATCCCATTTGAGATAAATAATGCTGAAAATGTTAAAAAGTGAAATATAATTTGTTTAGTTCAGAGATGATCACCATGGTTTAGGCTTTGGAAGAGATAATCAAGTAAAGGGACAAGTTCAACATGTTAGTCTCACTGCAAGTGGAAATGTAATTACATTGCTTGTACCCGTGAGACAAAAGGAAGATCCCAAAGGATCCAAATGTTTTTACTGAGAACATGTTTCTTACGTACATGATGGTTGAGGAATATATGAAGAGACTGCTAATTTCCTAAACTGAGACACAGATTATGTGCATGATAGAAATATATCATCCTCTAATGCTGATGGAAAGGGCTTGTCATTGTTTTCATTTCGAAGGTATAAACCACTAAAGAAGAATGAAGACGATCTTGAGAAGTTGCCAGAAATCTCCTGTGTATTTGCAGACTGCTCTGCCCAGGATAAACATACGCTTTCCATCTGAAGTCAGACATCTCCTCGATCTGGGATGTAGGGCTTCCTGGTGTGAGATGGGAGGGTCAGAACTTGACTACAGTGGTTGGCAGAGTTAAGGATAAAGTCCCTAATGGCCATTAAGGTACAATGCCCAATGCGAGGGCAGAGGCACACATCTTGGGTAGAGTCCTCCCCCCTCACTATAAACAAGGGAGCATCAACACCAATGCATTAATGTCCCTTGTGCAATAGTAAGAGGCAATAATCAGAAGAGACAGAGGTACCGCAGATGCTGGAAATCTAGGGAAATACACACAATGTGTTGAAGGAGCTCAGCAGGTCAGGCAGCATCTATGGATGGAAAAAACAGTCGACACTTTGTGCCAAGACCTGATGAAGGGTCTCGGTCCAAAACATGGACTGTTTATTCCCATCCATAGATACTGCCTGACCTATTGAGCTGCTCCAGCACATTGTGTGTATTACCATAATCATAATTTCACCTTGCAGTGGGTAGTAAAGGGTTTATCTTCACCACTCTGTCACACATATGGGAACAATATGGGGAAACAGGATTTCTCCCTGTGCAAGAATTGGGATGCCCATACCCAGTTGTGGGATCAGGGATCTTCATTCCATTTTCCCTTGCCTGGGACCAAGCATTTTATACCTCCATCACCACTCTACTCCGGGTGACTTCGAGTGTGGATACCGGGATCGCCACCTCCCCTGTACTCCTTGCTCTACGCTAAATGTGGATTCGGTGATTTCCCTTTCATCCCACCTTGCCCACAAGCCCCGGTCCCTCTCTCCTCACCGCCGGGACTTCCTCCGTCTCCTACATTGGAGGCTGGGTCTGGGACTGTGTTCCCCTCCCAGTTCCACTTACCCCTCTTCGCGTCTAGATCATTGCTCTGCTCTCGAGTGTGCGGGGAGAAGCGGGGCGCTGCCGCTTAGCGGTGTTACTCTTTAGTCGGAGCCGGAGCTACACCGAGCGTTTGGACGCTCGCTTCCTCGCACCGCTTGGCTATGAGTGGGCTGAAAACGCTGTGTGTGCTTCTATGCGTGCTGAGGGCAGATGGCAGGGGCTATCCGGGAAGGAAGCGAGGAGTCTCGAAACACTACGGCACCGCTATGCATAGGTAAGGGAGCCAGTCCTCCCCGCTCACTTTCATTCATATTGAATAATTGTAAGATTCTGGGACCGCAACCAGCGCCTTCCAACGTTTGGCCATTTTACCGAGGGTTCATTTAACTCACCAGTAATTTCAGTGAATTACATTGAAGCCAATGGAAGAAACCAAGTGGATCTCTCATGTTTTTAAACCTGCTGACATCGACCAGGTTCCTCTGGCCATTTTTGTTCTGCATTTACATTTGGTGCTGAAAATGATATGGTATTAATTGATGGAGAATATTTTAAAATACAAAGGTAGTATATGTAACTACCTTTGTAACTATAAATAGCATCAGAATATAGCTTCGTTTAACCAGTGCCGCGAGGTTGCACAGATTGAAGTGTTAGGCTCTTCTCCGCCTGTCCAAATGAAGGAAGGATTTCTTCAGTGAAAACGAAAAATATTTTTTGAGTCCATGTTTACTTAAGTAGGTGCGTGTTAGTTATTAAGTTACCTTTCCCACTCTGTAATCTCCCTTCGCCGTACGATCACTTTATTATCCTTCAGCATTCCCCAGGAGTCACAGTATGGCTACAGAACCGAAGGAGGCCATTCGGCCCGCCAAGTACATGCTGGCTTTACGGAAGAGCAATCCGGCTAGTCGCATTTCGCTACTTTCTCCCCATAGCCCCCCTACCCCCCTCCCCCGGTTATCTAGCCCCTTTGTGAGCCCTTTAATTGAATCTTCATTTTTCACGATCTCTGGTAGTGCATTTCAGATCCTATCCACCCCATGGGGGGGGGCGGTTTCTAATAGGCTTCATTCTTTATTCCTTAGTTCTGAACCCCTCTTCTAATGGCAATGGTTCGGCTTTATCGTCTCTTTAATCTTCATGAATTTAAAAACCTCTTTCAGAAGTGAGACGCAATCTCATTATGAGACCAAGTACCATTCCTCTTGATGTCGAAGCTTCATTTGGGGAAGAAAAAAGGACCTGCATGGAGTATCTAAAGTGTTTTTCGTGATTCAGGTGGCTTCCGCCGGACAGACTGCAGATGTAGTCTTCGGTTCCTGCTTCCGATTGGCTGTGATCGGAACATGTCGAGTGCTGCCAGTGGAGCTAAAGTGGCCTGACTAAGTTAAAGCTAATATTTGTTAGATAAGTATTTCTGCAAACTTCCACATTGTTTGTTGATGCATCCATAGTTGATGCTGGCAAGGAGGTTACTGAGTATGAAGGGAATCCTGAAATGGCAAGTTTCTAGGGTAGGTTACACATCAAACTGCACTGCATCCTGTGACACTGTTGTCGGCTGAGGTTATAATAAAGGCAAATATGGTATTGCTGCCGATCTGGCTGCTGTGACCTTCCCGGATGCATGATCTTCATCACATCTCCCTTGGAAAGCTAATGCTTCATGAAATACAACTTTCCAGCTACTCACTATGCAATGTTAACTACTTGCTCAATTCCATATACTTCCCAAGTCATTGAGGAAGGTCCAGCAAATGGCAAATAAAATGTTGGGATTGCACAGGATTACAAGCAGTGACCTTAGTTCAATTAGCTGCTGTAGAATCTGCCTTGTGTAAATAGGACAATTGTCCAACTTGGGAGAATTGGCCTCATTGCATAAATGCTTCATGAATGTACTGCAGACTTATTTATTTAGAAATACTCAGTAACAGGCCTTTTTAGCCAAGGACCCCATGCTTGCCAATTATGCACATGTGACCAAATAACCTTATTAACCCATACGTCTTTAGAATGGTGGGAGGAAACCAGAGCACCTGGAGGAAACCCACATGGTCACAGGGAAAGTGTGCAAACTCCTTACAGACAGCAGTGGGAATTGAACCCATCTTGCTGGCACTGGAAGAGCATTTCACTAACGACTACACCACAGTGCCACTTCTTTACTGCACAGCTTCTGGGAGCTAACTTTATTGTGAGCCAACCATGTCACACCAATGGTTCAGTGCAGTTTTACCTTTGTCAGCGATAGATTAAATATATTCCCATGAAGGAAAATGTGGGGTAGTTAAAGTGGGAACTCCCTGTACAATAAAAGGAGAGTGCATAAAATAGAACAGAATAGAATAGACAGGATATGACAGATATCAAAGTTCAATGTAAATTTTATTATCAAAGTACATATATGTCACCATATACAACCCTGAGATTCATTTTCTCTTGGGCATACTAAACAAATCTATAGAATAGTAACTATAACAGGATCAATGAAAGATCAACCAGAGAGCAGAAGAAAACAAGTTGTGCAAATGCCAATATAAATGAGTATCAATAAATGACAAGAACATAAGATAAAGAATCCTTAAAGTGAGATCATTGGTTGTGGAAATAGTTCAATGATGAGGCAAGTGAGCATAGTTATCCCCTTTTATTCAAGGGTCTTATGGTTGAGGAGTAGCAACTGTTCTTAAATCTGGTGGTACGAGTCCTAAGACACTTCTGCCTGATGACAGCAACAAGAAGAGAGCATGTCCTGAGAGGTGGGGCTCCCTAATGGTGGATGCTGATTTCTTGTGACAGCATTTCATGTAGATGTGCTCAATGGTTGGGAGGGCTTTCCCCAGGATGGACTGGGCTGTGTCCACTACTTTTTGTAGGATTTTTCATTCAAGGACATTGGTGCTTCCATACTAGGCTGTAATGCAGCCAGTCAATATACTCTCCACTATGCAACTATGGAAGTTTGTCAAAGTTTTAGATGTCATGCCAAATCAGTAGTAGAAGTATTTTTGTTGATGGAGCTGTGGATAGCAGTTCCATCAGGTACAGCACTGTTCTATGAATATTACTTTCAAAGTAAATATTAATGACTTGATCTTTAATGTACAAGGGACAACTTCCAACTTACAGATACTGGAGATGTAATGATCTCTGCAGAGGAAGTTAATGGTCTTCAAGGAGGTGTAGGTAGGGTAGTGGAATGGGTGCATTGATGCCAGGTGAATCTTAATATTGAAAAATACAAGATTTTACATTTTGATTGGGAGTTTCAGCAGAGCCAATATAAACCAAATAGTGTGATCCTAAAAGGGACACAAGAGCAGAGAGCTAGGAGTGTTTGCACGTAATTCATTGTAGTTGGCAGGATAGACTGAGAACATTGTTAAAAAAGCAAATACGATACTGAGCTTCACAAATCAAGACATAAGAATACATGAACGAGGAATGCAAGGTTAGGATCAACTTTTATAAACGCAGCCTCAGAAAAAAAAACAATGTGTTTCTTCTGTGCAAGATATTTACTAAAATGATCCTGGAAATGGGGGCAAGGAATTCTGAATATGACAAACTGGGGTTGATTTCCTTAGAGCAGAAGGAATTGCATGGGGGACCTGATATAGGTATTCAGAATCATGAAGGGTTTGAAAAAAGTTGGTTGAGAGAAACTATTTTCTATGGTGGAGGGGACAAGAACAAAGAGACATAGAAAAAATATAATGGGCAAAAGAACCAAAACTGTAGAAAAGTTTCTTGTTAAGATGCAAGTGTTTAAGATCTGGAAGGCTCTGCCAGCAGTATCAGCAGAGGAAAACTTAATTATAGCCTTCAAAAGGAAGCTGCATACGTTTGAGAAAAGAGAGAATATGCAGTGCTCTGATGAGAAAACAGGAGGGGGACTCACTGGATGATTCTCTCCTCCTGTGTTGAAACCACTCAGTTATTGGATTCAGTAAAAATGATAGCTGAAACACCCTTTGCCCTTTTGGCATGCTTGACCTGTAATGAATTTTTTTTCAGAGCAAGTTATCTTTAGAATAGAGTCTACTTTGCAAACATGTTGATATCTTGACACTGTCCCTTTAGGGTAGGGCTGACCCTTGATACATATTTGAATTTCACTTCATGGCTATTTTTTGTTGTTCCAGCGGACTTGAGTACTTTCTTTTATAAATGGGTTCTTTCAGTTCTGTTGTAGCCCAGTGATCTAATGTGACCTTGGGCCCCTTTGTCTTCCCACCTGCCCCATCAATCAAATCAGTAATGACTCAGAGCCACACCACATGCTTGTTGCTTTTCCACAGAAGGTGAGGCTGATGCTTCACTGATGTCTTGGCCAGTATGTACTGTTATGTCTCTTAGTCTCCTGACAAATAATCTGTCCACATTCAAGCAATGCTGGCTTTGATTTTAAATTCACTAAATCAGTAAGTACTTTTTTTTAGACTAAACTGCTTAAGAGGTGCATGATCCAATTAGCTCCCATTTATGGATTTCCTCAGGAAGTTAGCACAGCAATATTGCAAACAAGAATTTAAGTTATTCAGAGAGAAGAAGAAAATTTATAACACATTAATGAAACCTTTAAGTAGTTTTAAGCTAACTGTGGATAATATGGGCATAAAAATCAATACAACTTTTTAGACTTGAGCTGTCTGAAGTATATGAATTGTTTCTGAAGTACAGAGAATGAGCCATATCCGTACCTTTTTTCAATAATTGATCAGTCAAAATAACTACAGGGGTTTGCTTGCAGTCAAGACATGCCTTCAACAGCATGTCCAATTGAAATTTAGTACATAGGTCTTGACCATTGTGTCATGGGGTTTGAAAGCAGGAAGTGGTGATTTACAGTCAGGACTGATCCTGTGCTTGTTATTTTTATTCAAGAGCAGTGCATAATGGTAAGCAACCCCGAACTTTCCTTTCTTCTTCCGAGCAGAGCAATATTACATTTATATGCTGTAATTGACCTCAGTACCCTTGGGGAAATGAGAATAAAATGAAGTCAGAAATCTTGTCATTGGTGGGAATTGAAGTTGCAAAATCTTGAGGTTGTAAGATTGTGCTTATCTCAGCTAGGTACCATCTAACCATTAGTTATTGAGATTTACTCCTGATGGTGTATACATAGAACGACAACTTTGAAAAATTGAACACTTTCTAAATAGGAGGTAGGAGGTAAAACTGATTTTTAAAAAAATGAATTCAGACATTGTTGATTTTTCTCCTAAGTCTTCGAACTAAAAAGAAATTATTCCACCTGATCTACAAAGGGAATAAAATCTGCCAATGTTTGCCATGGACACCTGAGTATATAATGTAGTTACTAATGATTTTCATGTTGGCAGTTATGTTGAACTCATTCCCATAGAAACTGTTGAAATGATGACTCACTGTTACAGACTGTAGATTTCTTTTCTTGGAGGTTGGGATATGGATTGGTATGTGCAAACTGTAGTCCGTCTGCATTAGAGATATTGCGAACACAGCCAGTGTGAACTTGGAACCTGAACCAAATCTGAGTACCTTTAGTATTTCTCATGACCAGACCTGACCCAACCTAACCATTTCTGTAAGTACAGAAACCTTAACCACATGATTCACATGTGATATTATGCCAAGCATCCCAGCCTGAATAAAGTACTGAGCTGAACCAACACCTGTTTTGTTCAAAGGTTTCATCTGACCCCACTCTAACTTGTGAAGGCCACCTCTCGCCTGCATTTGATCTGAAAACTGAGCTCTACTGTGCCTGATAAGATGACAAGGACAATTTACATGAGGAGCAGTATCTCAGTGACTATAAACCAACTTTCTTTTTAATTTCTAAATACTCTACATGCTACTTATCGGATCACTGTAGAAAAGCAATGATTTTAAGTCCCTTAGACAAATTCTGACAGTACCTTTATGAAAAAAATGAGACTGATGTATTTAAATATGCTATGAATTGTTTTATAATTAATTATTTATGCAACTTTGGTTCAAGAAGAAAGTTGTTATTCTTATTAGACAGTACTGAACTAGACTGAGTCTTCAAACATCACTGTGGTCCTGTGTTGTTCTTGTTCCACACCAGGTCAGGGCAGTAATGGGAGAAGCAACACACACAAAATGCTGGAGGAACTCAGCAGGCCAGGCAGCATCCATGGAGAAAGTACAGTCGACGTTTCAGACCTAGACCTGTCAGCGAAGGTTCACGGCCTAAAACATTCACGGTACTTATCTCCATGGATACTGCCTGGCTTGCTTGAGTTCCTCCAGCATTTTGTGTCTGTTGCTTGGATTTACAGCATCTGAAATTTTTTTCTGGTCAGCAATGGGAGAGTTGAGATGGTGGCCATGATATCACAATAGCAGCAATGGAGTATTGATTGGGGTTGGGATGGATGTGGATGTAAGGGTGTGGAAAAGTAAAGGAAATTGGAAAATAAAGCGTGAGTAGTAAGGAGCTACAATAATAGATAATGGAAAGGGATAATAGTGAGGTTGGTGGTAGAGGAAGAAGGGATCAATTGAGTAAACATATAAATTGTAAGGGTTAAAATAAAGATGTTATTCAAACTTGGTAAAAAACATCCTCATCTTTGTAAGGAGACACAGGCAATCCCTGCATTCATTTCAAGACGTCTAGAATACAAGAGCAAGGATGTGATGCTGAGGCTTTATAAGATACTGGTGAGTCCTCTCTTTGAGTATTGTGAACAGTATTGGGCACCTCATCTTAGAAAAGATGTGCTGGCATTGGAGAGGGTCCGGAGGAAGTTCACAAGGATGATTTCAGGAATGAAAGGGTTATCATACGAGGAATGTTTGATGGCTCTGGATCTGTGCTCACTGGAATTCAGAAAGATGAAGGGGATCTCATTGAAACCTTTTGAATGTTGAAAGGCCTAGACAGGGTAGATGTGGAAAGGATGTTTCCCAAGGTGGGAGAGTCTAGGACAAGAGGGCACAGCCTCGAGATAGAGGGGCACCCTTTCAAAACAGAGATGCAGTGAAATTTCTTCAGTTAAAGGGTGATGAATTTGTGGAATTTGTTGCCACATGTAGCTGTGGAGGCCAGGTTGTTGAGTGTATTTAAGCCAGAGATTGACAGGTTCTTGAGTGAACACGGTATCAAAGGTTACGCGGAGCAGGCCGGGAACTGGGGTTGAGGAGGAGATAGAAAAAAAGGATCAGTCGTGATTGAATGGCAGAGCAGACTCGATGGGCCAGATGGTCTAATTCTGCTCCTATGTCTTCTGGTCTTATTACAGCTGTTTGTTTAATGGAAATTCACCCTTGCAGAGTTCATACAACGCCACCAGAATTTTGAGATACCGTATAAAACTGGCACTTGTGGAAATTATGTGGATGAGATAATGTGAAAGCAATTTGAAAGAAACAACAAATTTTGTTGATTTTTAATTTTAGGCATTCAGTACTGTGGGGCATTTCACCGATGCAGTGCGTAATGGAAACTGCAGTATCCATTGCTCAACTCCTTAAAATAATCCCTCAGTTTTTACTTCCTCCTCTTCCGAACCCTTCCTGCACCACCTTTTTCATTACTACGATATCACCACTTCCTAAATGTTTTTCAAATTCACAAGCTTCAGAGAAAGTACCTTGCACATGAAAAGAGTGTCAACGCTACTTACTGAGATGTCTGTTGGCATATCCATGGATTGGAGAAGACATGGCAGAGGAGGTACTTGGCTGTGATTGCCAGCCCAGTCACCAGGTAACATCATACCCAAACCTATTGCCCCATGATATTGAGTGACTAGAAATAGACAATAGACAATAGGTGCAGGAGTAGGCCATTCAGTCCTTTGAGCCAGCACCGCCATTCACTGTGATCATGGCTGATCATCCACAATCAGTACTCCATTCCTGCCTTCTGCCCATATTCCTTGACTCCACTATCATTACGAGCTCTATCTAACTTTTTCTTGAAAGCATCCAGAGAATTGGCCTCCACTGCCTTCTGAGGCAGAGCATTCCACAGATCCACTACTCTCAGGGTGAAAAAGTTTTTCCTCAACTCCACTCTAAATGGCCTACCCCTTATTCTTAAACTGTGGCCTCTGGTTCTGGACTCACCCATCAGCGGGAACATACTTCCTGCCTCCAGCGTGTCCAATCCCTTAATAATCTTATATGTTTCAATCAGATCCCCTCTCATCCTTCTAAATTCCAGTGTATACAACCCCAGTCGCTCCAATCTTTCGACATATGACAGTCCCGTCATCCCAGGAATTAACCTTGTGAACCTACACTGCACTCCCTCAATAGCAAGAATGTCCTTCCTCAAATTTGGAGACCAAAACTGCACACAATACTCCAGGTGTGGTCTCACCAGGGCCCTGTACAACTGCAGATGGACCTCTTTGCTCCTATACTCAACTCTCCTAGTTATGAAGGCCAACATGCCATTAGATTTCTTCACTGCCTGCTGTATCTGCATGCTTACTTTCAGTGACTGATGAACAAGGATACCTAGATCCCATTGTACTTCCACTTTTCCTAACGACACCATTCAGATAGTAATCTGCCTTCCTGTTCTTGCCACCAAAATGGATAACCTCACATTTATCCACATTAAACTGCATCTGCTCTCTCACCCAACCTGTCCCAAGTCATCCTGCATTATCGCAACATCCTCCACACATTTCACACTGCCACCCAGCTCTGTGTCATCTGCAAATTTGCTAATGCTACTTTTAATCCCTTTGTCTAAATCATTAATGTATATGTAAATAAAATTGATAAAATTTGTTATTTCTTTCATGCAAACTTCATCCATTTCCTGAGCCTGATGTTAAATAATAGCTGTGGTTCACTTTGTCATCTCCAATAAAATTGCTTAATTTCAGAAAAAAGCAATGTATGCATATATCTCCACTTATAACATGGGATTCAACAGGGAAAGGGGGTTTGTGCTACAGAAAATCACAATATGGATGTTATTTTAGAAATACTGGTCCACTTGCATTGTCTGAAGTCCTACAAACAGGTGATGCTATTTCTGTATCTAAATGGGAACCAGCCATTTGGTGGTTCCTATTTAAATGCAGAAATAGTAGACCAGATGGTTCAGTGTTGGTCATAAGAAAGGAATCTCAACAAAAGTGCATTCAAAGAGGAGTCAGAATAGATTTCAGATACATCATTTTTAACAAAATGTTTTGAATTTTTTGCAGAGGCAACCATGAAAGTGGTGATAGAAATGAAAGTAATTAATATTCAGAGACTTTCAAGAAGTAATTGATTAATTTCTACAAAGTAGACTTGACTGATGTTAAGCACATGAAGTCAGGAGACAGCAATCAAATAGACAATTTAAAAATTAGAAACCTGGCAGAAGGCTGAAGTGACGGTCCACAGGGATTTTTTGGAATTACTAATACTTACATGAAGTATTTGTACTCAAAAATTGCAAGAACTGTAGCATTTGTAAAATCAGAGGTGATTGATAGGAACAATTCTATGACAAACTATCAGAAGATAATAACAAATATAAAATAGCTATGTAAATGGCATGGATTTCAGAGTAGTTAAGGTTGAATTAGTGATTTCTTTTCCAAGGAAGAATTAGGTGCCACCTACTTGTTAGAGACTGGTTTCAACTGACTATGAGTGTATTAGTCATTTAGAGATGTAAATTCACACAAAAAAAATCACAAGTAGCAAATTCATAAAAAGTACAAATAAAACTTCAAATGGATTTGGTAAGCCATAATTTGGTGCTGATCTCTATATTGCACAATCAATTAGCAGTAATGGAGAAAGGTACACTCAGTGACAACTTTATTAGGTGTACCACAGAGTGGATGTTCATGGTCTCCTGCTGCTGCAGTCCATCCACTTCAACATTCGACATGTGCGTTCAGAGATGCTCTTCTGCACACTAATGTTTTGAGTTACTGTCGCCTTCTTGTCAGCTTGAACAAGTCTGGCCATTCTCCTCTGATCTTATTCATTAACAAGCCATTTTCACCCATGGAACTGCCCTTCACTGGATTTTGTTTTGTTTTTCTCACCGCCTCTGTAAACTCCCAGGAGATCAGCAGTTTCTGAGATACTCAAACTCCCCAACAAGGCACCAAGTCTCTTAGATCACATTTCTTCCCCATTCTGATGTTTGGTCTGAACAATAACTGAACCTCTTGACCATGTCTGCATGCTTTTGTGCATTGAGTTGCTGCCATATGATTAGCTGATGAGATACTTGTGTGATTGTGCAGGTGTGGAGATGTAGCTAATAAAGTGACAATAGAGTGTACATTATCCTGTTGCTTCAGGAAAGATGACAGGCTGAGGAAAATCTCCAGAAACGTCATGACCTGTTAGAAGTCTAAAAATTGATAAAGAAGGTAGATGGAAAAGTATGATGTTTTCACCTGTGTGAGATTGTTCATCTAATAAAGAATATGAAGTGGGTATAGAATATAGAACATAGAAATTTACAGCACATTACAGGCCCTTCAGCCCACAATGTTGTGCTGACCATGCAACCTACTCCAGAGACTGCCTAGAATTTCCCTAGCAAATGGCCCTCTATTTTTCTATGCTCCATGTACCTATCTAAAAGGCTTTTAAAAGACCCTATTGTACCCACTTCCACCACCGCCACTGGCAGTGTATTTCATGCACCCACCACTCTCTGTGTGAAAAACTTACCTCTGACATCCACTTGGTACCTATTTACAAGCATCTTAAAACTACACCCCCTCATGTTAGCCATTTCAACCCTGGGAAAAAGCCTCTGGCTATCTATGCAATCAATGCTCCTCATAATCTTATACACCTCTATCAGGTCACCTCTCATCCTCCATCGCTTCAAGGAGAATAAGCCAAGTTCATTCAACCTATTGTCATAAGTTACGCCCTCCAATCCAGGCAACATCCTTGTAAATCTCCTCTGCACTCTCTCTATAGTGTTCGCATCCTTCCTGTAGTGAGGTGAGCAGAACTGAACACAGTACTCCAAGAGGGGTCTTATACAGCTGTAAAATTACCTCATGGCCCTTGAACTCAATCCCACAGCTGATGAATGCCAACGCACCATACACCTTCTTAGCAACACCATTAACCTGTACAGCATCTTTGACAGCCCTATCGACAAAACCCCAAGATCTATCAGATCCTTCATGCTGTCAAGAGTCTTACCATTAATATTATATTCTGTCTTCAAATTTAACCTACCAAAATGAACCACTTCATACTTATCTGGGTTGAAGTCCATCTGCCACTTCTCAGCCCAGTTCTACATCCTATCGATGTCCCGCTGTAACCTCTAACAGCCCTCCAGACTATCCACAACACTTCCAACCTTTGTGTCATCAGCAAACTTACTAACGCACTCTTCTACTTCTTCATCCAGGTCATTTATAAAAATCACAAAGAGCAGGGGTCCCAGAACAGATCCTTGAGGCACATCACTGTTTACCAGCCTCCATGCAGAATATGACCCGTCTACAACCACCCTTTGCCTTCTGTAGGCAAGCCAATTCCGGATCCATTAAGCAAGCTCTCCTTGGATCCCATGCCTCATTACTTTCTGAATGAGCCTTGCATGAGGAAACTTATCAAATGCCTTACTGAAACCCATATACACTACATCCCCTGCTCTACCTTCATCAGTTTGTTTTGTTACATCCTCAAAAAATTCAGTCAGCCTCATAAGGCATGACCTGCCCTTGACAAAGCCATGCTGACTATCCCTGATCAGGTTATGTCTCTCCAAATGTACATAAATCCTGCCTCTCAGAATCTTCTTCAACAACTTGCCTACCACTGAAGTCAGACTCACTGGTCTATAATTTCCTGGGGTATCGCTACTCCCGTTCTGGAACAAGGGAACAACATTTGCAACCCTCCAATCCTCCAGTACTTCTCCCGTCCCTATTGATGACACAAGGATCATCGCAAGAGATTCAGCAATCTTCACAGTAGCCTGCGGTATATCTCATCCAGTCTCAGTGACTTATCTAACTTAATGCTTTTCAAAAGCCCCAGCACATCCTCTTTCTTAATGTCTATATGCTCAAGCGCTTCAGTCTGCTGCAGGTCATTCCCACACTTTTTCCCTGATGAATACTGAAACTAAATATTCATTAAGTACCTCCGCTACCTCCTCCAACTCCATGCACACATTTCCACTATTGCACCTGATTGTTCCTATTCTCACACGGCTCATCCTCTTGCTTTTCACACACTTGTAGAATGCTTTGGGGTTTTCCTTAATCCTGCTTACCAAGGCCTTCTCATGGCCCCTTCTGGCTTTCCTAATTCCATTCTTAAGCTCCTTCCTAGCAACCTTGTAATTTTCTAGAGCTCTAATGGTACCTAGTTTCTTGAACCTTTCCTAAGTTTTTCTTTTCTTCTTAACTAGACTTTCTACATCTTTTGTACACCATGGTTCCTTTACCCGACCATCCTTTCCCTGCCTCAATGGAACATACCAATACAGAACTCCATGCAGATGTTCCCTGAACATTTGCCACATTGCTGCTATGCATTTCCCTGAGAACATCTGCTCCCAATTTATGCTCCCAAGTTCCTGCCTAATAGCATCATATTTCCCCTTACCACAATTAAATGTTTTCCCAAATTGTCTGCTGCTACTCCTCTCCAGCGCTATGGTGAAGGAGATAGATTTGTGCTCACTACCTCCAAAATGCTCTCCCACTGAGAGATCTGACACCTGACCAGGTTCATCTCCCAATATCAGATCAAGTACAGTCTCTCCTCTAGTTGGCTTATCTACATATTGTGTCAGGAAATCTTCATGAACATACCTAACAAACTCCACCCCATCTAAACCCCTTGCGCTAAGGAGGTGCCAATCAATATTAGGAAAGTTAAAATCTTCCATCACAACAACCCTATTATTATTGCACTGTTCCAAAATCTGCCTCCCTATCTACTCCTTGATATCCCTGTTACTATTGGGGGTCTATAAAAAATACCCAGCAGAGTTATTGCCCCTTTCCTGTTTCTGACTTCCACCCACACTGACTCAGTAGACAATCCCTCCGTGAATTCCTCCTTTTCTGCAGCCGTGACACTATCCCTAATTAGCAATGCTACGCCCCACCTCTTTTGCCTCCCTCTCTGTTCTTTTTGAAACATCTAAAGCTTGGCACAATCAGCAGCTGTTCCTGCTCCAGAGACATCCAAGTCTCTGTAATGGCCACAGTGTCACAGTTCCACGTATTGATCCATGGTTTAAGTTCATCCGCTTATGTTAGAAGAAAGTAGCAACAAGGACCATGAGAAGGGGA
The DNA here is from genome assembly GCF_030028105.1 of Mobula birostris. Classification (NCBI taxonomy): domain Eukaryota; kingdom Metazoa; phylum Chordata; class Chondrichthyes; order Myliobatiformes; family Myliobatidae; genus Mobula; species Mobula birostris. The sequence goes on along the minus strand of NC_092380.1, from coordinate 59,364,982 downwards.
ACTCGTATTTGTGTTTAGCGATGTGATATAATGGGAAGAAGTAGGAAAAAGTAGCAAAAGAGCAACAGACTTCATGTTGAAGGCTATTTTTAAAGGTCTCTTGACAAGTTTTGAGCTTGTAGAAATATTAGTAAGATTGCTAAGTGACACTGCTGTGAGCTCTTTTATTTTTCCAGATTTAAAAAATGTTTCATTGCTGCTAACCAGCTCTATTCTATAATAATTTTAACATAAATGTTGTTTTGAATTTCAAATGAAGTTTACAAGTTTGCGTTTTGGCAAGACTGTGAAATCAATGTGTAGTTTGGTTGTAATTCTTGTGAAAGAATACTTTGGTGTATTGCATTATATAGCGAGGCTGTGCTTGCACTATGAGCAATACATTTATATGAGCTAAAACTATTTGTATAGTCTTGAATTTTTTTAGAATTTAAAGGTCTTGTCTGTGTTAATTAGTGACTGGTTATTTGGGTTGACTAACTAAACAATCTCCCGATGGGCTGCTGTTTCAGTCTGGCTACAATCAGACGCCTGTCACTGTTAATTTGAGGAATTGGGAATTAGTATAACCTCTAGCCTTCTTGTTAATAGTTCTGGGGTGTGGTTTGATGTGAAGCAGTATGCTGGTTTTTCTGATTCCTGTCAGGAATGTTCAGAAGGATGTCAAAATTGACATTTGGCACATTAAGGGCTAAAAGAAACCCTACCAACCTTCTATCTGTGAATTTCCTGATTTGACTTGAACATAACTTTATTTATATATAAAAAAGATTCATCTTTTATCAAGCAGTCCCATTGAAGTGCTGCAGATTATAAAATATTTTCATCCTTTTTAACTTGTGTTCATATCTTCAGCATTTTTTGATTATATATTATCCAGAACATTTTGAATCTTTGAGATTGTTATTGAAATGTTTTGAATTCTGTAGTTCATAACTGAAATTATAAGTGAACAGGAGATTTAAAGACTTACTTTTTCTGCTCCCTCTTCTGCATGGTCTACTTCTAATGCATTGTAAACAGGGACGACAAATGCTGATTGTGCATTCAGCCTTTTTGATGCTTGTCCAAGACCTGCACAGACTTGCTGTAAGACCTGCACCTACTGAATGACAGATGCTGCCACTTCCAGGATCTGGTTCATTGCTGGATTCTACTTTGAGTTCAGCAAGGGATTCTCCAACATTATGTACCTGATATTGTGCCAGGTCTGAACTAGTGCAGGACTGGAGCCTCAGTTTATTTAATTAGGATTCTATTCATTGAGAATGAAGAAGATATAGGGTGTTGATGTTATTTTCTTTGGCTTTTTTTTGTTGATGTTCATCCTTGTTGATTTAATTTACAAGTACTGAATTGGAAATCATTTACACGTTAATGAGATTAAACTCTATCTCTTGTCACCACATACTAGTGAGGCTAGAAATACAGTTTAACATGTGGCTAAGGAGATGCAGGAAGGAGGGCATCAGATTTTTGGATCATTGGGCTCTTTTCCAGGAAGGTGGGACCTTTACAAATGGGACGGTTTGCACCTGAACTGGAGTGGGCCAACATTTTTTGTGGGAAGATATGCTCCTGCTGCTCCGGGGTGTTTATAAAAAGGTTCAAAGATTCATTTTATTGCCAAAGCAGGAATGTACAATACAACTTGGCTTCTCCAGATAGCCATGAAATAGAGAAAGACCATGGATGTTGGTGAAAGAAAAGACATCAATTCCCCCATGCATGAAAAAGAAAAGAAACGAAACTCACAGACTTCAAAATCCCCTCCCCCCCAAAAAAAACAGTAACGATAGCAACAACCCCCCCCCCCCCACCCCTCCCCTGCAGAAAAAAACAGTGGTGGTATCATCAAAACCCCAACCCCGCAACACGCAAAAAATTAATAGATCACCTACCCACCGAAAAACAGAATAATCACATAAATCTCAGAATACCGGAAACATCTTTTCATCTGCATACGAGGAAAGCAAGCGCACAAACTCAGTCCTTCCGTAAAGAGTGACCGCTATCCCGGGTCCAAATGCACTGGACAGGCTGCTGATTATCGCTGCCCCAGTGGCCTCTGTTGGGAATTATTGCACTCATCCTGTTGCTTCAATCTCCCTCACTGCTTCACTATGGAGCTGTTCATAACCCTGCACCTCGCCTCTGGTCTTTCCCATGAGCCAGCTTGCGTTCTCGGTTCTTTTCGGTTCCTCGTCCCTGATCTCCCCAAGGTAGCTCTCCAGACATAGCAGAACACTGGGTCCTTCCATTGAATTCCAAACTGTACGTCATAGGGTCAAACAGTTTCCATAATGCACCCAGACAAAAAGAACAAGCAGACGGCGTAGAAAAAGTGAAATAATTGGAGCAATCCGCTATCTCGAAGATGTCACGCTAGGAATCATTATTCGCTGGCGCCATCTTGAATGGAAGAGGTGAATAAAAGAGAATTGCAGGGGGATGGGAACCAGAGTGCCAGAGCAGATAGTGGAGTGGTTATGGGGTAACTTGATGGTAAGCCTCCATACAAAGACAGAAATCAAAATGTTGAGCATGGTAGGACTAATGTCTGAGTTATGTCTATTTCAATGCGAGGAATAAGGTAGGTAAGGCTGATGAGTTTGGAGCAAGGATCAGCACATGAAATTATGATATTGTAGCCACTAGTGAGACTTGGCTGCAGGAGGGGCAGAACTGCTATACTATAAGAAGGGCATTATTGAACTGCAGAGGGTGCAAAGGAGATTCAGCAAAGTGTTGCTTTGGCACGGAATATTTCAGGTTGGAGGAGAGAAAATGGAAGAATATGTTTGTTTTTGTTGGATATGAGAACACCAAGGGGCTACACAAAATTATGAGGGGCATAGATAAGATAGATACTGAAAATCCTTTCCACCTAGCACAGAAACATTGGCACTTTAGCCTGCTGTGGCCATTATTGGTCTGTGATAGGTTTAATGTCAAGCACAGGAGATTTAGATGAACTGAGAAGGAAGTGTGGTTGGAATCTGGAGTGCACCACCTGAAGGGGTGGTGGAGACAAAGAGCTTCTGCAGATGCTAGAAATACAGAGTAACACATACAAAATGCTAGAAGAAATCAGCATTTTGGGGTACAGGTGCCCCCCGCTTTTCGAACGTTCGCTTTACGAAACCTCACTGTTACGAAAGACCTACATTAGTTACCTGTTTTTGCTAACAGAAGGTGTTTTCACTGTTACGAGAAAAGGCAGCGTGCGGGAAAAGCAGCGCGTGAAAAAAAGCAGCGTGCGCCCAAACAGCCGCTCTCCTCCGGATTCGGAACGGCATTCTCACCGGCATTGCTTGAACAAATGCCTGTGAGCATCTGTGCTTTATGTCGAATTATTTTGAGCATCCGTTTGCAAGATGAGTTCTAAGGTGTCAGAAAAGCCTAAAAGAGCTCGTAAGGGTGTTACACTCAGCGTAATACTAGACATAATTATGCGTTTCAAACGTGGTGAACGAAGTAAGGACAAAGTGAGTTTGGCTTGTGGAAGTTGACAAAGATGATGTTGAAGAGGTTTTGGCATCCCCATGACCAAGAACTGATAGCTGAAGAGCTGATGCAATTGGAAGAGGAAAGGATAACAATTGAAACCGAATGCAGTAGCGAACGGACCGAAAGCAAAGTCGTCCAGAAACTGAACATGAAGCAACTACGTGAGATTTTCACTGCAATGATAAAGTACGACTTTAATTTTGAAAGGGTACGTCGGTTTAGGGCATATTTGCAAGATGGTTTACAAAGAACTGTATGATGGAAAAACGCACGTGGCTAGCAGTCAAGCATATTGTCGTTTTTCAAGCCTTCCACATCAGCCACAGCAGACGACAAACCTCGACCTTCGCCATCTATCCAGGCAGACATAGAAGAAGATGACCTGCCTGCCCTGATCGATGATGAGATGACACCCCCCGTGTCCCACCACCCCAGTGGTCCCAACCCTTGGGCCATGGACAGATACTGATTCGCGGAGAATGCAGCGGTAGCCGGGAGGCACCCAGCATGTCTTCAAGAAAAAAAGCCGAAATAAACAAGTTAATTAATTAGGTGCCGCCCAGCACGTAAATGTCGGCCCAGATCACACTGATACACCCCTGCACCGCTGCATGTTTCGCGGATCGGTATCGGTTCGCTGCCTAGAGGGTAGGGGCCACTGCACCACCCCAACCTCTGACAACTCAGCCTAACACACCATCATCAGTGTGCTCGGCACTGTCCCAATTCCGGTAAGTGATACTACACTGTACATACATTATTTCTACTTTATATAGGCTGTGTATTTTTATGCGTTATTTGGTATGATTTGGCAGCTTCATAGCTTAAAGGTTACTGGAGAGAGTGTTTTTGCCGAGAGCGCTTGCGTGAGATTTTCGCTACGCAGAACAGTGCAGGCGATGGTTGTAAAGAAGTATTTCTACTTTATATGGGCTGTGTATTTATCATATCATTCCTTCTTTTACTATATGTTACTGATATTTTAGGATTTATGTGTTATTTGGCATGATTTGGTAGGTTATTTTTGGGTCTGTGAACGCTCACAAAATTTTCCCATATAAATAAATGGTAATTGCTTCTTCACTTTACGACATTCCAGCTTACGAACCGTTTCATAGGAACGCTCGACCTTCAGATGGCGGGGGAAACCTATACTTGGAGGCACATGATGAAATAGGTCTAAGTCAGCATGGTTTCCTTAAGGAGAAATCTAGCCTGACAAATCTGTTGGAAATCTGAGGAAGTAACAGGCAAGGTAGATAAATGAGAGTCATTGGATGTTATTCACTTGGATTTTCAGAAGGTCTTTGACAAGTTATCACATATGAGGCTGCTTAATGTGATAAGAGCTGATGGTATTACAGGAAAGATATTAGCATGGATAGAAGATTGGCTGATGGGCAGGAGGCAGAAAGTTGGAATAAAGGTGGCCTTTTCTGGTTGGCTGCCGGTGACTAGAGGTGTTCCACAGGGGTCAGTGCTGGGACCGCTTCCTTTCACATTATTTGCAAAACACCCTGGTTTCCTATACTGCGTCAACCTAGGGAAGACAAATTCCAGCCCCGCCAAACTCCTGAGACTGAGGCACGCTCAGTCCCACTCCAAACCCCAGTTTGTGTGAATGCTGTCTCATTTGCTACCCTGTTACAAATAAATGCCAAGAAACAACAGACAGCACACTGCATACGATTAAAGGAATTACATTTATGAATCTTAACTAAAGGGTTAGTAAAGAATAACAGAAAGAAAAGGGCCCATTCTACTTAAACAGTCAAATGTACTCAAGTTGGAGCTCATCCTGGATTCTCTGGCCACTCATGTGCTGGGCCCTCGGTCAACATGAAAACACACACCACCTTCCGAACGTCGCTCGCAATCCATCTCGAACAAATGGGTTTCCCACCGGATCACATGCTATGACTGGTTCTCCCCAGTGTCTTCTCTCTTTGCCTCCTCTCGAAAACAAAAGCCCCAAGCACAACCCTAGTGTCCGTTGCCGGAGACACCTCCCCTTAATCTGACCATCCTAATTGGATGGCACATATTTTTTCTCTTCTCTTATCTTCAACAGTAACCCAAATAAGCATGAAAACAGTACAAACTGCTCTTACAGAACTGCCAGAATGAAATACACACAGCATAACAGTAAAATTGTGAACCAGGGCATTACATACATCAGTGATCTGAATAATGGAACTGGTAGCTTTGTGGCCAAGATCTCAGAAGATACAAAGATAGGTGGAGGGGCAGGGAGGAAGCAGGCAATCTGCAGAAGGACTTACAGATCAGGAAAATGGGGAAAGAGGTGACAAATGAAATATAGTGTAGGAAAGTATATGGTCATGCACTTTGGTAAAAGTAATAAAGGCAAAGCCTATTTTCTAAACGAGAGCAAATTCAGAATTCAGAGGTTCAAAGGCACTTGGGAGTCCTCGTGCAGGATTCCTTAAAGGTTAACTTGAAGGCTGAGTTGGTGGTAAGGAAGTCAAGTGCATTGTTAATATTCGTTTTGAGAGGACTAGAATATAAAAGCAAGGACGTGATGCTGAAACTTTGTAAGGCATTGGCCAGACTGCACTTGGAGTATTGTGAGCAGTTTTGGGCCCCTTATCTGTGAAAGGATGTGCTGGCATTGGAGAGGAGGTTCACAAGAATGATCTCAGGAAAGAAGGAGTTAATATATCAAAAATATTGTTATTTTTGCTGATAATTTCTATCCTGCTCTCACTTTCACATGATCCATATCTGTTCCATCCTGCTTTTAAATGTAACATGTAAGATGCTGGGAATAATGCACACATCAGGCTGCATCGGAGGAAAGAGTTGTACCTCCTGTACCTAATAAAGTGGCCACTGGGTGTATGTTCATGGTCTTCTGCTGTTGTAGCCCAAACATTTGAAGCTTTGATGTGTTATGTGTTCAGAGATGCTCACCACTGTTGTAACGCATTCCTGTCAGCTTGACCTGTCTGGTCTTTCTCCTCTGACCTCTGTTATGGACAAAGTGTTTTCACCCACAGAACTGCAGCTCACTGGATTTTTTTTTTCTTTTTAACACCATTCTCTGTAAACTTTAGAGACTGTTGTGCATAAAATTGCAGGAGATCAGCAGTTTCTGAGGTACTCAAACTACCCCATCTGGCACCAGCAATAGTTCCACAGTCAAAGTCACTCAGATCACATTTCTTCCCCATTCTGATGTTTACTCTGAAGAGCAACTGAACCTCTTGACCATATCTGCATGCTTTTATGCCTTGAGTTTCTGCCACATGATTGGCTGAATAGATAGTTGCATTAATTAGCTGACGTACAGATGTAAGTAATAAAAAGGCACCTGAGAGTATATGGAAGGAGTTAACTGTTGTATCAGTACAATTAACATAGTGCCTTGCTTTTGTCATTCTCTGACAGTTGGCTTCCCTCTTTATTTCCCCTGTGTTTTGCAGTCATTTTATAAATTTTCCCAGTTTACTACATTTGAGGAAGAACATTCTTGCTATTGAGGGAGTGCAGCGTAGGTTCACAAGGTTAATTCCTGGGATGGCGGGACTGTCATATGTCGAAAGGTTGGAGCAACTGGGCTTGTATACTCTGGAATTTAGAAGGCTGAGAGGGGATCTTATTGAAACATATAAGATTATTAAGGGATTGGACACGCTGCAGGCAGGAAGCATGTTCCCGCTGATGGGTGAGTCCAGTTTAAGAATTAGGAGTAGGCCATTTAGAACAGAGTTGAGGAAAAACTTTTTCACCTAGAAAGTGGTGGATATATGGAATGCTCTGCCCCAGAAGGCTGTGGAGGCCAAGTCTCTGGATGCTTTCAAAAAAGAGATGGATAGAGCTCTTAAAGATCGTGGAATCAATGGTTATGGGGAGAAGGCAAGGAACTGGATACTGATAGTGGATGATCAGCCATGATCACAGTGAATGGCGGTGCTGGCTCGAAGGGCCGAATGGCCTACTCCTGCACCTATTGTCTATTTGACTCCATACTCAGTAAAGGAATTTTTTTGCTGTACTGAAAACGATGGCAAATATAACAAAGTGCTCCCCAAAACATAGTTTCTTATTCTACAGAGACCACAGGACCATTACAGTGCAGAGAATAAACCATTGCTCATTGACAAGATATATAAATTTGACTTAATGCAGGTCATTGCCTGCAGTTGTTAAATAAGTTCAGCTGAATTCATTGCACTTGACATTGAAATAAAATAACGCAATTGGATAGTGATTGATTAGGTGTTTTTTAACAGATCTAAGTTATTAAATTAGTCTATCCAATCTAGGATTATTTAATGGAGCTGCATTGAATGGGGAATTTTCTCATGTATCCTGTGCTGGGTGTTCAAAGCTTCTGTTGTAAATGATCTGTAAGTTATCTGCTGATGTTTTCATGGCAAACTATTGTGCAAGTCTAAACCGATCATCGTGAATCCTCATTCTCCAGTCGTATCGCCTTCATTACCAGACTCCCCCTTCACACATTTTCAACTAGTGCCTCAGCAAGTTTTCAGGAAATGACTGACTTCTGTGTAGAAAATGTGTGTCTGGCAGGACTTAGAACCAGTGGGGAACAGTGGGAAAGATGATCAAATAACACAGAATAAAATCACTGTATTTTGGGAGCTAAGCTGCTATTTTAATGAATAATGCTCATTAGGAATAAGCCTCAGGAGCATTGCATTTTGCATCTGCTTCTGTGTGTGATGACTCACGCTGCATTAAAACCATAAGGCAGAAGAACAGAATTAGGCCATTCGGCCTACCAAATCTGCGACACGATTCAAAGTTCAAAGTACATTTATTAAAGAAGTTTGTATGCTATAGACAACCTTGAAATACTTCTCCTTAAAAGTAGCTACCAAACAAAAAACCCAATAGAACTCATTAAAAAAGACCATCATATACCCAATGTGCAGAAAAAGAAACAAACTGTGTAAAAAATAACACGAAGCAAATAACATTCAGAACTGAAGATCTCAAAAGTGAGTTCACAGCCATGAAGCCTGTCACAGTCATTCCAGGAGCCTCAGTCCACAGCCTCAGTTCATTGCAGAGACAGGTAAACCTTGAGGAGCTGTGAGTTGAACGCTGGCCCATCCCTGTCACCCTGACCTTTTCAATCTGCTCCAGCATTTAAACTGGCCAAACATCTCGTTATTTCTCATTTTTGGACTCAGCCCTGCTGCTCTGATATGCTTTTGGGCCCGGGTCCTGCGGCCTCAATTTGGCCCATACCCGACCTTTCCAATCTGGCTCGGTGCTTACATCGGTCAGACCCCAGTTTGTTCCTTGCCCTCGGGCCTCGGCCCTGCAACCTCACCTGTACCTCGCCTCAGTTCTGCCGCTTCAAATCGGCTCTAAGTCCGCTCCTGTAATGGCCAGTCATTGGTCTGTTCCCTGTTCTTGGGCTCGGGCTCCGCCATCTCGACTTGGCCAATACACGCCACGCCACAAGTGTCCTGCAACATCGGGTCTTCAGTTTACACCATAAAAATGCAGGTGGTACAGACAGTTTAAAAGCTTAACTCCGAAGGGGAAGTTACAGGTTATTGATTGCAGTGATTGTTTTTGAGAAATAGTGTGATGTTTAAGTAATTACTTTATTTTTGCTGCCAGCAAGTCATTGCTGTGCTTCACCAGTGCTCTTCGATCATGACGGATTTATTTTCCCTCTTCTCCTGACTTCTCCCCATAAACTTTGGTTCACTTGCTAATTAAGAAATGATCAACCACAGACCTGCTAATTAAGAAACTATAAACTTACTGTCATAGATAGGTATGAATTCCATAGTTTCACCACCCGCTGGCTAAAGAAATTCCTCCTTATCTCTGTTCTAAATGGATGGCCCTCTATTCTGAGCCTGTGCTGTCTGATCTTAGACTCCCCCACTATTGGAAGCATCCTCTCCAAATCCACTCTAACTAGGCCTTCCAATATTTGGTAGGTTTCATTGAGATCCTCTTCATCCTTCTGAACTTCAACGAGTACAGTCCCAGAGCTATCAAATGCTCCACTTGCATCATCTCTTTCATTAATGGAATCATCTGCGAACTTGGCCACAATGCCATCAATCCCATCATTAACGTTTAATGTAAAAAGTAGCTGACCAAACACTAACTCTTGCGGAACACTACTAGTCACTGGCAGTCAACCAGAAAAGATCCTCTTTATTCTTGCTTGTTGCCTTCTGCCAGTCAGCCAATCTTCTATCCATGCTAGTATCTTTCCTGTACCTTGTTTAGCAGCCTCATGTGCGGCGCACCATCAAAGGCCTTCTGAAAATCCAAGTAATAACATCCTCTGATGCTCCCTCATCTTGCTTGCCTGTTACTTCTGCAAAGAACACCAACGGATATGTCAGAAAAGATTTCTCCTGAAGAAAATCATGCTGAGTTCAGCATATTTTATGTGTTTCAAGTACTCCAAAGCCTCATATTTAATAGGAGATCTGTGACAGTCTGTACATCAACAGACCAGGCTTTTACAACCTTTCCATCAGCCCACAACATCAAACAGAATGGACACAGACATCTGTCTGCATTGTATGCTTCCTCAAGGTGTAGGCATTCCTTAACTACACTTGTAGCCTTGGAGAGAACTTGCTGACAATTTCCTGCCAGGACCACCTGTCTGTAGCCCTGGAGGTTCTCTGTCAGGGTGGCCTTATTAAATAATACGATCCACCTGTTTTTCAAGGTTCTTATCAATAAATCAAAGGTCATGTGCCCTTGGGAATCAAAGAGGCAACCACAGTATAATAAGAATTAGATTCTTGTGTCTGGAAGGTGGTTGTTTTGTGCATGTGCATTTGTGCATTTTAATTTGCCCAGCAAACATTCAGCTATTGATTTAGGTGTTGGAACCAGTGAGAAATGTCACCAGCAATGTTCATAATTTCTGAAAGAAAATCGCATTACCTGACAATATCAAGCAACAATGCTGAATTTTATGATCTTCTACACTTCCTTTAAAAAACCATTACAGTGCCATGTCATGATATCCTAACACCTAGAAATGGATTTCTAATTCTAAACAGATCAGTTCGTATGAGGCAGTTTAATTTGCAGAGAAAATTATTGCCAGGATTTGAGGATTTGAGTTAAAACGGAGGGTTGTTATAGGTTAGGACTTAGAAGAGTGAAGGGAGATCTTTTAGAGATATACACAATTACGAGGAGTACTGATGGGGTGAATGCCTGCAGGCTTTTTCTCCCAATACTGGATGAGACAAGAGCTAGACATCAGAGGTTTTAGGTGAAAAATTAAATATTTATCAGTGGGGGACACTAGGATGTGAGGGCACAGCCTCAATACAAGGAGGTCCCTTTAGAATAGAGATGAGGAGGATTGAGGAGGGGGGTGAATCTATGGAATTCAACACCACAGATTGCTGCCGAGACCAAGTCATTGAGTCTATTTATAGCAGAGGTTGAGAGGGTCTTGATTAGTAAGGGTGTTAAATTTTATAGGGAGAAGGTAGGAGAATGGGGTTGAGAGGAATAATAAATCATCCATGATGGAACAGAGTCAATGGGCCGAATGGCCTAATTCTGCTCTTAGGTCTAATGGTTTTTTCAAACCTGAGGGAGAACTTCTTCACTCAGAGGGTGGTGTGAGTGTAGAATGAGCTGCCAGCGGAAGTGGTGATTATGACTTCAATTGCAGCTTTTAATAGTAGTTTGGATAGGTACATGGATGAGGGTGGTATGGTGAGCTATGGTGCGAATAGACCATAAGACCATAAGACAAAGGAGCAGAAGTTGGCCATTCGGCCCATCGAGTCTGCACCGCCATTTTATCATGATCTGATCCATTCTCCCATTTAGTCCCACTCCCCCGCCTTCTCACCATAACCTTTGATGCCCTGACTACTCAGATACCTATCAATCTCTGAATAGATAGGATTAGAATGAAGAAACACAAGTTGGCATTATCTAGATGGGCCAAAGGGCCTGTTTGTGTATTGTAGCACTCTGTGACTCTATGTGATTCAATGGCGCAAAATGTAATGTCTCTGTTTATATTGATGTTACTTTGTCACGCTGATAGATTAATTGATGATTGTAGTCTCTTGCAATATTTGATGAATGCAGTCCTTAGAAGGTTTGAAGCCCTGGCTAGAAGGTGTACGGTGCTACCAAATGACATTGCACGTCCCACTTAGACCTGAGCTCTTCCATGCTGTCTGATTATCTACGTGATTCAGAGCTGTTACACCAGCTGATGCTGGTTAAGCTGGGTAAGAGCTGCCTGCCACTAGTTTCATAGCTCATCGTTACTAAATATTGAATGTACTATTTGTATGTATGTGCTTGATGATGTTTAAGTAATTTAAGCCAAATTTTAATCCTAGCTCTCCTTTGATGCTCTCTGGTGTAGTGCTGTTCTATCTTTGATAGGCGGGCACACGCTATTCACAAATAATACCTTAGAAGCATCATCTGCTATTGGTAAACCTTACCTGAATAACCAGTTTCTGCCTTGAATTATGTCTCCTGTTAATTTTACATGTTTTGTACAACTCATTCTATTCATAACTATGCAGTTTCTGCTTTCATAGTCATTCATCATGGAGATAGGCACTTGCTCCAACTGGGCCATGCTGACCAAAATGCTCTGTCCAAACTGATTCCATTTTCCAGTGCTTGGCCCATAACCTCCTAAACTTTTCCAATCAATGCATCTGTCCAAGCTTTTTGTGTTTATTGCACCTGCCTCAACACCTTCCTTTGGCAGCCCAGTCCACATACAGTAGATACCATCCTTCGTGTAAAATCAAGCATTGCCCCTCAAGTTCAAAGTTCAAAGTGAATTTAATATCAAAGTGCATACTGCACATTTCACCATACACAACTGTTCCTGAACTTGGTGGTGTGGGTCTTGAGGCTCGTCCACCTTCTTCCTGAAGAGAGCATGGTCTAGGTGGGGGGGTGGGGGGTTCCTTGATGAGAGATGCTGCTTTCCTGTGGCAATGTTCCATGTAGATGTGCGCAATTGAGGGCATTCCCTATAATCGACTGGGCTGTATCCATTGGATTTTCCATTCAAGGGCATTGGTGTTTCCATACCAGGCTGTGACGTAATCTACCATGATGTCAATAAACTCTCCACTACACACCTATGGAAGTTTGTCAAAGTTTTAGACGTCATGCTGAACCTTCGCAAACTTCGAAGGAAGTAGAAGTGCTGCTGTGTTTTCTACATAATGACCTTTAGGTGCTGGGCCCAGGACAGATTCTCTGAAATGATAACACAGGAATTTAAAGTTGTTGACTCTTTCCATCTTCAATGAATACTGGCTCATGGTCCTCCTGTTTCCTCTTCCTGAAGTCAACAATCAGCTCCTTGGTCTTGCTGATATTGAGAGAGAGGTTATTGTTGTGACACCACTAAGCCAGATTTTCAGTCTTCTTCCTATATGCTGATTCGTCACTACCGTTGATTTGCCAAAAACAGTGATGTCTTCAGCAAACTTAAATATGGCATCAAAGCTGTGCTTAGCCTCATAGTCATGAGTGTAAAGTACAGGGGGCTAAGCAGGAAGCCTTGTGGTGCACTTGTGCTGATTGAGATTGTGGAAAAGATTATGTTGCCAGTCCAAACATACTGGGGTCTGCAAGTGAAGAAATTGAGGAACCAATTGCTCAAGGAGATATTGAGGTCAAGGTCTTGAAGCTTTGAGGGGACGATAATAATGAATACTGAGCTGTAGTCAATAAAGAGCATCCTGATGTATGCATGTTTGCTGTCTAGATGTTCCAGGGTTGAGTGAAGAGCCAAAGAAATGGCATCTGTTGTGGACCTGTTGTGATGGTAGGCAAATTGAAGTGGATGCAAGTCATTTCTCAGGCAAGAGTAATATGGTTCATCACCAACCTCTCAAAGCACTTCATCAGAGAGGATGTAAATGCTACTGGATGATAGTCATTGAGGCAGGTTATCAAGTTCTTCTCAGGCACTGGTATAATTGAGGTCTGCTTGAAGCAGGTGGGTACCTCAAACTGTTGAGGTCAGAGGTTAAAGATATCGGTGAACACCACAGCCAGTTGATAGCACAGGTCTATAGTACTCAGCCTCGTACCCCATCTGAGTTAGATGCTTTCTGTGGGTTCATCCTCCTGAAAGATTATTTCATGTCCGCCTCAGAGACTGAAATCACAGGGTCATCATGGACTGTGGAAGTTTATGAAGGCTTTTCCATGTTTTGACAGTCAAAGTGAGCAAAGAAAGCATTGAGCACATCAGGGAGTGAAGCCTTGTGGTCACCAATGTTGCTTAGTTTCACTTTGTAAGAAGTGACAGCATTCAAGCCCTGACGCAGCTGTCGAGCATCCTTCAGTAATTCAAGTTCAGTCTGGAATTGCCACTTCACATATTAGATGACTTTCCAGAGATCCTCTTCAAGTTAATCTTTTTAAGTTCTTCTTATATCTTTCCCTTCTCACCTTAAACCTATATCATCTAATTCTTTATACCCCAGCTCTGAGAAATAGACTGAGTGCATATACCCCTCATGATTTTATACATCTCTTTGTCAGTCTTCTACACTTTAAACAATAAAGTCCTAGTCTGTCCAATAACTCCCTCTAACTTTTTTTTGTGCATATGGAGTACCCAAAAATTTTCACTACTTCAAGTGTAGCTTGTCCAGTTACTCCGTATGTAAATGATCTGCTTTAAAAATCAGATGGTGTGTGATATGTTTTGCTAAGTAATTTCAGAGTGCCTGGACTTGATATTGTTGTCATATATAATTATTGATAATGCTTCTTTGGTGGTCTGGCCTTAACAGTCACAATTTATTTATGACATTGTTGGTTAACTACACTCATTCCAGAATAACTCTTGTTTAAATTAGGTTGGCCTTTAAGATTTGTCTGAATACCCCACTCCCCTCCCCCAAACATCTGGCTGTCTCCTTGGAGAATCTCCATTGCCCAATTGCAAAAAGCATGTGGTATTTTGGGTAGTGTTCTTAACCAGTCTGTCCAGTCCCCTTGATGCCCTGCAAGCACTTTTCCGCTGCTTACTGTAATTATAGTGCACATTCTTGAAGAAGCAGCACTCTTTTATAGTTGATTGCTTGCACCGTGCAATGTTGGCCCCTGTGAAGGGCCAGCTGCTAAGATCGTAGTTGCTGGAACTTATAAGGATTGAACAGAGTAGGTCTGCACAGAAACTGACAAGAGTATGATGTTTTATAGGGAAACCTAGCCATGATATTCTGGGAACCTACCCTTAAAAGATCGTATTTTTCAATAGGGCCTCTAAAAACAAACTTTAGGGTGGTACTTAATTTAACACCATTAACAAAAGTAGTCTAACAATTTCCAGGCACTCTGTTCATGCAGTTAAGTTGGAAAATAATACGTCAGCTGAAGTGGACACAAACTGAGGTGTCAATATATGATTGTTAATATCCATACCTTCCTCCGAGGCTTGTGATGATGATCATCATCACCCATTGTCCTTCGAGACAGATGGATGCCAACCGCCAATATCAAGGTCTAGCTTTCTAATGCTGCCAGCTGTCAGACCTTGATGGTAACATGCTTATTTTGACACAGTAAGAAGCCATTCAGTCTATCAAGCTCACCATGCTTACTCTCAGCAGGCATTCCTATCAGTCCCATTCTATTACATAGAAACACAGAAAGCATACAGCACAATACAGGCCCTTCAGCCCACAAAGCTGTGCCAAACATGTCCCTACACTAGAACTACCTGGGCTTTACCTATAGCCCTCTATTTTTCTAAGTTCCATGTAGCCATCCAGGAGTCCTTAAAAGACCCTATCATTTCCTCCTCCACCACCGCCGCTGGCAGCCCATTCCACGCGCTCACCACTCTCTATGTAAAAAACTTACCCCTGACATCTCCTCTGTACCTACTTCCAAACACCTTAAAACTATGCCCTCTCATGCTAGCCATTTCAGCCCTGGGGAAAAGCCTCTGACTATCCACACAATCAATGCCTCTCATTATCTTGTACACCTCTATCAGGTCACTTCTCATCCTCCACCGCTCCAAGGAGAAAAGGCCGAGTTCACTCAGCCTATTCTCATAAGGCATGCTCCCCATTCCAGGCAACATCCTTGTAAATCTCCTCTGCACCACCACATTTTGTGTATGTTATTCTGGATTTCCAGCATCTCTTGAGTTTACTGTTCTGTAGCCCTGTAAATTGTTTTCTCAAATGTCCAACAACTTACCATTTTGATTTTTTTTTGCCACGCCTACACTAAGCAGCAGTTTGCAGTAGTCAATGATCTAAGCAACATGCCTTTAGGGTGTGGCAGAATAAGGAACATCCCGAGGAAATCCAATAGTCATGGGTTGAGATGAGAAACTTTAAATCTCGGTCTGTGGAGCTGTGAAACAGAAATACCTGCTGTTGTGTTGTGCCTGTGCTGGCTGGTGGTGTACTGGCATCAGCACTGGACTTTGAGGCAGATGGCCCTGGGTTTGAATCTGGACGGCCTCTTGCACGTTTTCTGGGTTGGCTGTCAAGCTAGAAACTCAGCCTCGTAAATAACAGACAAGTGCGAAGGAAGCTGCAAAAAATGCTATCCAAGGTGTGAAAAGGAGCATCGATGTGAATGTGAATGAAGTCACCAGGGTTCCACTGAAACTGGTGGATACAGAAGTTTTTATTTGCCAGAACATGCTGCTATCATACTGGAGACACTCTTGGAAGATACCTCCCTGATCCAAAATTACATGATAGTTTTATGTGCTAAAGTCAAAGGTAACAACAGGACAGTTCTATAACTTCAAAGCTTCCTTTGAATTACTTATAATTTTCAAACATCTCCATCTTCACACCAACACTCCAGACACTCAAAATGAATGCTAATCACTTGTATCTGAGCTGCATTCAGATCTGAAGACTGGGAATGAAGGGGTTAATATATCAGGAGCGTTTGGCAGCTTTGGGCATGTACTCACTGGAATTTAGAAGCATGCGGGGGGATCTCATTGAAACCTACCGAATGTTGAAAGGACTAGATAGGGTGGTTGTGGAGAGGGTATTTCCTATGGTGGGGGTATCCAGAACTAGAGGGCACAGCCTCAAAATTGAGAAGCAACCCTTTAGAACAGAGGCAAGGAGGAATTTTTTTTAGCCAGAGAGTGGTGAATCTGTGGAACTCTCTGCCACAGACTGCGGTGGAGGCCAAGTCCATGCGTATATTTAAGGTAGAAGTTGATCGTTTTCTAATCGGTTGGGGCATCAAAGGATATGGCAAGAAGGCAGATGTATGGGGTTGAGTGGGATCTAGGGTCAGCTATGATGGAATGGGGGAACAGATTTGATGGGCTGAATGGCCTAATTCTGCTCCTATGTCTATGGTCTTATGACTGAGATCAACATTTCTATACTCCATAACTCCAGAATACAGTTGAAGTCAGAAGTTTACATACACCTTAGCCAAATACATTTAAATTCAGTTTTCTACAATTCCTGACATTTAATCCTAGAAAACATTCCCTGTCTTAGGTCAGTTAGGATCACTACTTTATTTTAAGAATATGAAATGTCAGAATAATAGTAGAGAGAATGATTTATTTCAGCTTTTATTTCTTTCATCACTTTCCCAGTGGGTCAGAAGTTTACATACACTTTGTTAGTATTTGGTAGCATTGACTTTAAATTGTTTAACTTGGGTCAAACGTTTTGGGTAGCCTTCTACAAGCTCCTCACTGTTGCTAGAATTTTGTTCCACTCCTCCAGACAGAACTGAGTCAGGTATGTAGGCCTCCTTGCTCGCACATGCTTTTTCAGTTCTGCCCACAAATTTTCCATCGGATTGAGGTCAGAAAATGATGTCAAGTCTGGTTCATCCTTGGGAGCAATTTCCAAACACCTGAAGGTACCACGTTCATCTGTATGAACAATAGTACGCGAGTATAAACACCATGAGACCACGCAGCCGTCATACTGCTCAGAAAGGAGACCCATTGTCTCCTAGAGATGAACGTATTTTGGCACGAAAAGTGCAAATCAATCCCAGAACAACAGCAAAAGACCTTGTGAAGATGCTGGAGGAAACAGGTAGACAAGTATCTATATCCACAGTAGAACAAGTCCTATATCGACATAACCTGAAAGGCTGCTCAGCAAGGAAGAAGCCACTGCTCCAAAACCACCATAAAAAAGCCAGACTACAGTTTGCAAGTGCACATGGGGACAAAGATCTTACTTTTTGGAGAAATGTCCTCTGGTCTGATGAAACAAAAATTGAACTGTTTGGCCATAATGACCATCGTTACGTTTGGAGGAAAAAGGGTGAGGCTTGCAAGCCGAAGAACACCATCCCAACCATGAAGCATGGGGGTGGCAGCATCATGTTGTGGGGGTGCTTTGCCGCAGGAGGGACTGGTGCACTTCACAAAATCGATGGCATCATGAGGAAGGAAAATTATGTGGATATATTGAAGCAACATCTCAAGACATCAGTCAGGAAGTTAAAGCTCAGTCGCAAATGAGTCTTCCTAGTGGAGAATGACCCCAATCAGACCTCCAAATTTGTGGCAAAATTGCTTAAGGACAACAAAGTCAAGGTATTGCAGTGGTCATCACAAAGCCCTGAACTCAATCCAATAGAAAATTTGTGGGGAGAACTGAAAAAGCGTATGCGAGCAAGGAGGCCTACAAACCTGACTCAGTTAAACCAGTTCTGTCTGGAGGAATGGAACAACATTCCAGCAACTTACTGTGAGAAGCTTGTGGAAGGCTATCCAAAATGTTTGACCCTAGTTAAACAATTTAAAGGCAATGCTACCAAATACTAACAAAGTATAT
Organism: Mobula birostris; assembly: GCF_030028105.1. NCBI lineage: Eukaryota > Metazoa > Chordata > Chondrichthyes > Myliobatiformes > Myliobatidae > Mobula > Mobula birostris. Next base: position 59,346,662 of record NC_092380.1, on the reverse strand, counting down.
GTAAACTGAAAGAAATAAAAGCTGAAATAAATCATTCTCTCTACTATTATTCTGATATTTCACAGTCATAAAATAAAGTAGTGATCCTAACTGACCTAAGACAGGGAATGCTTTCTAGAATTAAATGTCAGGAATTATGAAAAACTGAGTTTAAATGTATTTGGCTAAGGTGTATGTAAACTTCTGACTTCAACTGTACATCCTAACACTGCTGTGCCACCATACCCACACATACTGGGTGGATTTCGCGTGTTTGTAAAATGTTGATTAGAAGGCAGAGTGCACGTTCCACCTTAGAAAGATTAATGCTGATCCCTAATCAGGCACATTGTAGTTCTTACATGCTGTAGAATCTAACACACGGATGGAGATTGCCGGAGATCATTTCACTCAAACCTTTCAAACTGTTTGCTGCAGCTACCAGAAGAAATCGTACCAGTGCCAAAGTACACAGAAAGAAATGATTGATGTCTGCTTGCTTCAAACAGCAGGCGGGGCAAATTAGCTGGAATATGGATGTTGTTTTACAAATGCACAATGAACACTACTACCTATGTAGATGAACGATACAGGGCCACTGCTCATTCTGCTGACTCCACCTAAATTATTATGGCATGAAAAGTAAATGCTTATTTTGGAAGATTAGACATCAACATATCTAATGCCAGGTCTGGTTTTCTGGTTGCCTAGAATAGAGAATTACTTTGTGTAACACAAGTAGCAGTGGTTAACTTTCCTCATCTGACATGTCATGCCCAAATCTGATGAGGTAATGATTGCCTGGAATTGTTTCCTTAACTGCTAGTTAGCATTGAAGGAAACTATAACAGTTGTATTGGGGAAGAAATAGATACTGGTTTAATATCATCCGGGCTGAAAACTTATTTCAAAATTTGCTATTGTGCCTTAAACAAAACTTGAGAATGTCAGCAGTGGGGGAAAACTTGAAGCCAAGCAAACATAAAGAATTGTGGTTGGGAGTTAATTATTTCAGTCCTAAATCTGTTGGGAAGTACCATCACAATTCCATATAAAATGTTCTGGCTAGATTCTGGAGCTCCCACCTAGCTGCGCCGTCGGAACTGCATCATGAAGCAAGTTAGATAAGTTGAGTTGGAAAGGTAGCTCAATACAATCAGGGCATTGTGTGATTGCCTGTAAATTGTGTCCTTGCTAAAAGTTCAGTAAAATTTGGCTGCATAGTTCTTATTCATCTTCACTCTGCTATTAATTATAGAGAAAAAATCATATTCATTCAAGCCAAGTATAACAGAGGATTAATATGGCAGTTTCCCACTGGATATGACAGTTAAGTTGACCACCTCCAACTTCAGAGTGTAACAATAGCTCCCATATAGTTCAAGTTCAAGTTTAATTGTCATTTGACCAAACATGAATACCCTTGAATACAGCCAAATGAAACAGCTTTACTCCAGGGCCAAGGTACAAAACACAGTACCAAAAGCCAACAACAGTCATAGAGCACATATAAGATATAGCAAATGACAATAGTAATAGCAAACATGAGTAATTCTGTGTGTGTGGCAACAGTACTAGGATGGGAGAGGAGAACAGATAATTTTTTTCTTAGTGGGGCAGTGATGGAGATGAATTAGGACTAATGTTGGGTGAGGATAACAGTTAAGAACTGCACTGCTGAAAAATTATCGATCAATGCTCGGGGAGAATCAATCTTTGGGGGGAAATTAGCAACTGGGGCTTATATTTGATGAAGGCGGCAGGTAAGGCTTTGCTGATCAGCTAATGACTTGTGCAATCATTTCACGTCAGTCATCAGCTAAATGATTGAAGGCTTCATCAATAATGCTGCCCAGTAACATTTACTTGCCTTTCTCCTCCTTCCCATTTCCTAGTGTGGTTTTTATCAGGGCCAGACCTCATCACAGCCTAGATACCAATATGTACCATATGTGACGAGAATACAGATAGATAAGATGTTAGCTGTCCTGTGTGATCAGCAGTTGGTCTGCCTCCTGTCTTCAAGAGAGAGATAAGGAACACAATGAAACAGCATCTGGAGATGTGTAATGAAGGGACGGGAGAGAGAGAGCTGTCTGGAGCGGCTCCCCCTTTGAACCCTGAACTGTTTGAAGTGATGGACAGGCGATACCCCAGCAGGGGGATAAAAAGGGACCGGTTTGCTAAGGCAGACACACACACGACACCCGAGGTAACGAGACCCTGGAAGCAGTGCGCCTCTCACGAGTCGGTGGGAAGTACTGGACAATGCACAGGGTGGAAAGGTACGATCGGCGGGAACCCGGTGTGTGCCCACCCTTACTTGGGTGCCGGGTTCACTGCAGAGGATCGACCGCATCTGGAGGAGGGGTCACAGTCGGTGACCTCAGGTGACATCACCAAGGACCTGCCCGAAAGCTGCTCGTGAGCAACATTGCCGGTCTGTGAGTGGAAGCCGTGTCTGAATGATCAGTCGTTCCCGTTCTCTCTCTTCCTCCCCCCACGTTGTCCATCACCATGGCAACGATTACTGCGAACTGAACTAAATTGGACTGAACTTTTGTGTCACTTTGAAATTTGGTCATTTACCCCTAGACAACGATAGAGCTTGATTGATGCTGTTATCTTAATTCTGTGCACATGTGCAGTTATCATTGCTGAACTGTTGCATTTATTATCCTTTCGATTACTGTGTTGCTTGTTTCTTTAATAAAAATTTCTTAGTTCTAGTAATCCAGACTCCAACTGAGTGATCCATTTCTGCTGGTTTGGCAACCCAGTTACGGGGTACGTAACATTAAGTGGGGTTCTCGTCCGCGATTTTGAACACTAAATTTGGGACAGAGTAAATTGGTTGGGTTAAAATTCCCGAAAGAAAGAAAAGACAAACAGCAGAAATGGAGGCTGAGGAATTTATAAAGGCGCCGACCTTGGAGGCACTAGAGGATGCCAGGAAATCGGAATTGGTAGCTGTGGCCAAACAGTTGAATCTTGCTAAGGTGAAGTCGACAATGAGGAGAGAGGAGATACACAGAGCTATTGTAGAGCACTATGTATCTAAGGGTGTGTTTCCCCAAGGCGAGCTGGGAGTGGTGTCTATTGAAAAACCTGCTGGAGACGCGGTACAGGTACAGCTTGAAAAACTGAGACTCAAGCACGAGTTCCGGGTACAACAGTTAAAGCGAGAAGAGAAGGAGAGAGAGGTAGAAAGACAAGAGAGAGAGAAAGACAGTTGGAGAGAGAAGAGAGAGAGAGAGGGACAGACAGTTGGAGAGAGAGGAGAAAGAGAGGGACAGACAGTTGGAGAGAGAGGAGAAAGAGAGAGAGAGACAGTTGGAGAGAGAGGATAAACAGAGGGAAAGGGAATTCGAGCTGGAGAAGTTAAGGTTAAGGGCAGAGCAGGGGCTTGTGCCGAACCAAGGTGGAGGGTTCTGGGCGACCCAGGAGGTTAGGCTGGTTCCCCCATTTGACGATACTGACGTGGATCGGTACTTTCTCCACTTCGAAAAAGTTGCTACAAGTCAGGACTGGCCGAGGGATAAGTGGGCTGTCTTACTTCAGAGTGTACTGAAAGGGAAAGCCCAAGAAGCTTACTCCGCTTTGTCCGCGGAAGATGCCCAGAGGTATGAGGTGGTGAAAGAGGCCATCCTCAGGATTTATGAGTTGGTCCCGGAGGCATACCGGCAGAGGTTCCGGAATGCGAGGAAGCAGTGGGACCGCACGTATTTAGAGTTTGCCTGTGAGATGCAGACATATTGTGAGCATTGGTGTGCCTCTAAAGGGGTAGAGGGGGATTATGACAGACTGCTACAGCTGATCCTGATTGAGCAGTTTAAAGGTTGTGTCCCTGAGGGTATGAGACCCTACCTCGATGAGAAAGAGGCAACCACGTTAACCGCAACTGCTAAGTTAGCGGATGAGTATGCGTTGACGCATAAAATGAAGTTTGCCCCGAGTAAAGGCTACCAGAAGGGTAGTCAGGACGGCGGGGAGAGTCCACCAGAAAAGTCAGAAAGTAAGCCGGGGACTAGTGAGAAGGATAAGGTAGACCGGGAGCAGTCTGGTAGGAAGTCTCCTGGGATCGTCTGTTATAATTGCGGGAAAGTCGGACATTTTGCGTCCAGGTGCTTTGCCCCAAAGAAGGAGACGGGAAAAGGAAAAACAGCGATTTTGAATGGCTGTATCGAGCTGTTAAGCGAACCGCTAGGGAAGGACAGGTCTGAAAAAGTTCAGGAAGGGCGCGAGAGGTTTATCTCGGCCGGATTGGTGTCAGTTAAGGAGGGGTTAAAACCAGTTCCAGTGCAGATCTGGAGAGACACGGGAGCGTGTCAGTCACTGATACTGAAGAGTGTATTAGAGTTTAGCTCAGAGACCCAGACTGGGGAGGTAGAGGTTAAAGGTGTTGGGGAAGGGACAGAGTCTGTCCCTTTGCACCAGATACACTTACAAAGCAACCTGGTCTCTGGACTAGTCACGATCGGGGTGAGGTCCGAATTACCGATGAAAGGCGTGGAAGTCTTGCTCGGTAATGACATCGTCGGGGGAATCGTGTTCCCAGCCGTGAGATTGACAGGTCAGCCTGCCAGCATTGAGGCCCCGCCCATAGACTCACAGGTTCATCACGGGACTGCGGTAGTAAATTTAGCTGAGACGTTTCTGCCAGCCTTGTACGAGAAGGGGGTAGAAAGTGAAAAGAAAGAGTGCAGTGAAACAAGAGGAGGTGAGGGGGCTGAGGCAGACTTAGCATTAGCCAGGAAGGACTTTATACAGGCACAGGAGCGAGACGGGGGGCTGATGGTTTTGGCGGAGACATCTCCCTCTGACGCAGAATTAACAAGGGAACCAGTAGGCTATTGTGTGGAGGAGGAAGTGCTAAGGAAAAAAGGGAAATCAAGTACAGTACCCGTAGATGAGGAGTGGGGGGTGGTGCAAAATAGTTATGGGGATGAGGTTTTTAACATGGCCCACAAGGTACCCCCCGGTGGACATTTTGCGGTGCTGGAGGAAACAGTTGGTGGAATCATGAAAGAGGTTTACCGGCTGCCCAGGGGGAAGAATGTTATTGATCATGACCGACGCGAACTGAGACGGTCACAGGCTTTTGATATGCTAACAAACCTAGTCAGTGTTAGCGTGGAGATCAATGAAGCTAGGGGCCCCCTGATAAGAGGAAAAAAACATTTTGAAAAGATTAGTATGGGATCGATCAGATGGGAGAAGGCTATTGTTTTGGCCAGGTCTACTGATAAGGTCTCTCCCTTAATCCCCGAACAAAGCGAACCTTTAGCAGAAGTAATTAAACGACTCGCACCCGTGTGCTTGATTGTCCCGAGGCGATGCAAAGAACTGGGACGTTGGGTGATGTCTGTTACAATAGGGTAGCCTAGCAAACAACAATCATATATAATGAGTAATTTAGTGACTAAGGGGCTGATGAACACAGAGGTGTGTATTGGCAATTTAATACGGCTGTCTGAAGCCAGCTTGATAATGAACCTTGAAAAAAATGAATTCGGCCACATGAGGGTCACTTACCTGGGAATTGTGGTGACACAGGGGCAGCTGGCAGCGATGCAAGCTACAGTGCAGGCTATCGCTGACCTCCCAACCCCGACAGACAAGAGGGCCCTCAGAAGGCTCTTGGAGATGGTGGGGTACTGTAGGAAGTTTTGCAATAACTCTGCGGTCACTACTCCTCCCCCTCCTACTAAGCCCTTGTGAGAGAAAACTGAGTCGGAATGGGACGACCTTTGTTATTGTGGTCCGGGACAAAACCAAATGAGAGGTTACATTGATCGAAGTTCATCAGTGTTTTTGGCCACTATGAAGTTTGCTGAGTTGGAGCCTGGTCTAAGGGATTATTAATAATACATGTAAAAGGAACAGAAAATGTGATGACTGTCTGTCAAGGTGCTGACAACTTCAAACTCACTGTGTTAGCCAAATAGCTGATAAAGATGTATATTTGTGCGTGTATCAAATAATGTATTCATGTTTGTAATTTTTACCTTCCGGTAAAAATCCTTAAAGGGGGGAAGTGTGACAAGAATACAGATAGATAAGATGTTAGCTGTCCTGTGTTAGCAGTTGGTCTGCCTCCTGTCTTCAAGAGAGAGATAAGGAACACAATGAAACAGCATCTGGAGATGTGTAATGAAGGGACGGGAGAGAGAGAGCTGTCTGGAGCGGCTCCCCCTTTGAACCCTGAACTGTTTGAAGTGATGGACAGGCGATACCCCAGCAGGGGGATAAAAAGGGACCGGTTCGCTAAGGCAGACACACACACGACACCCGAGGTAACGAGACCCTGGAAGCGGTGCGCCTCTCACGAGTCGGTGGGAAGTACCGGACAATGCACAGGGTGGAAAGGTACGATCGGCGGGAACCCGGTGTGTGTCCGCCCTTGCTTGGGTGCCGGGTTCACTGCAGAGGATCGACCGCATCTGGAGGAGGGGTCACAGTCGGTAACCTCAGGTGACATCACCAAGGACCTGCCCGAAAGCTGCTCGTGAGCAACATTGCCGGTCTGTGAGTGGAAGCCGTGTCTGAATGATCAGTCGTTCCCGTTCTCTCTCTTCCTCCCCCCACGTTGTCCATCACCATGGCAACGATTACTGTGAACTGAACTAAATTGGACTGAACTTTTGTGTCACTTTGAAATTTGGTTATTTACCCCTAGACAATGATAGAGCTTGATTGATGCTGTTATCTTAATTCTGTGCACATGTGCGGTTATCATTGCTGAACTGTTGCATTTATTATCCTTTCGATTACTGTGTTGCTTGTTTCTTGAATAAAACTTTCTTAGTTCTAGTAATCCAGACTCCAACTGAGTGATCCATTTCTGCTGGTTTGGCAACCCAGTTACGGGGTACGCAACACATAGAACTAAATTCCAAATATGCTAATAGTGGCTGCATGTGACTGATGTGAGACCAAGAAACCCTGGTTATTGGCAATCAATGGGTAAAAACTCATTGATTAAATCCTGAAGATAGTAATGGCTGTTAGTGGCCAGTTACTGACAGCACTCCTTTATAGTAGATTTCTTCCTTCCAGAAACAGGGATGTTTGCTGATGATTGTACTGTGTTCAATTCATTTGCTGCAAAATCAGCAAGAGAACCAATCCATGCAGTAAAACCTAGACATCATTTGAGCATAGGTTAATAAATGACAAGGAAAGTATGTACTATAAAAATGGCAGGAAATGACAGTCACCTGCAAGGGAGAGTCTCGGCACCAATCCTTGATATACAGTAGCATTGTCCTGTTGAGTCTTGAACAATGAATACATCCTGCAGGTCACCATAAATCAGAAGCTCAGTTAACGAGCCATGTAAATGCTGTGGCTCAAGGAGCATTTTAGAAGCTGAGTAACTTGCTATCTGAGAACTGAAAGCTTTCTTTCACCAAATACAAGCACAAAGTAGGAGTGTGATGAAATACAGTCCACTTGGCCAAATGAGTGCAGCTCCAACAGCTGACTTCTAAATACTTCTTCCCTCCACCATGACAACACAATGGTTACAGAATGCATTGGTCTCACTGAGACTACTCCCACAGTGCTTTAAAACTGTGACTCCTACAGTAGGACGGACAGAGGCAGCAGGGACGTGGGAGCAACACCAGCTTTAGAAATGCTCTACAAGATGTACACCATTCTGATTTGAAAATACCTTGTCAGTCTTTCAGTATTACTGACTTCTCTACCCACTCTATTGTGGTAAAACCTTCTCAAGAAGAACCTGCAACAGTTCAAGAAGTTAGTTCGCCACCACTTTCTCAAAGGTAAATATATATAGGCATAGCAGTTGAAGGTTATATTTTTCATCCTGTTGGGGAAGTGTTACTTATTGTCTGATCCAGTGGCCATGTCTGCATATATGTGGAGCCAAAAAAACAAAATATGGAGGGAGGAGAAGATGGTGGCGCAATGCAGCGCACGTTGCTGTTCCAAATGATATTGTATGTGTTAACTAGGGGGCCGTGCACAATCCTGATTTGATGGAGACAGCTGTGAGAAGCACGGAGGAACTCCTAAAGAAACTTCTGAAATGCCCGCTTCGCTGCCGCTGCTACTGTATGATCAAGAATCTCCGGAGGGGAAGGCCCCAAATCCTCAGCTTTGGCTATTGCCTGTTGCCGGGGCCGGGGTTGAAACACTCGGCAGAGATGGTGCTCGGGGCTCGGTGTCGGAGAGCTGGTCGGAGGCTCGGCGTTTTCAGACGGACTCAGAGTCGGACTGTGGTCGGATGTTTCCAGTATGCTGCATCAGCAAGCTTGCAGCGCTGGAGGTTCACCGTCTATGTGAGATGATGGGACTTTCGAGAGACTTTCAGATTTTTTACCGTGCCCATGGTCTGTTCTTTATCAAATTACGGTATTGCTTTGCACTGTTGTAACTATATGTTATAATTATGTGGTTTTTGTTAGCTTTTAAGTCGGTTTGTCATGTGTTTCTGTGATATCATTCTGGAGAAACATTGTATCATTTCTTAATGCATGCATTACTAAATGACAATAAAAGACGACTGGGCTTCCTCATAATCTAATCTGATTAATTACTCCATCCCTTTCTGTCCATACTATTATCCCTTGATGCAATTTACTTTGTTTGCCACAGTGATCTTGTCACTCATGTACCCAGTAACATGGCAAACTTGAACCATAAGGGGCACTCTGAGAAAGTGACATTTTGTGCATTGTGATTCCAGGTTTATTGCTGTGCTGCGTGCTATAGTGTTAGAGCCGGCCGGCCTTTGTTGATTTTGTGTTTGCAGTATAGCAGATTCCTCATTCTGTTCTCACTAGTATGACAGGACAGGTTGGCAATGCTGATTCTCCCGATAACCTTGCCCCTTTGCCCGGTTAGTCACTCCTCCTCATTCTGTCCCTGGTCCAGTTTCCCCAGTAGTTCACACACTTTGCCCTCCCATTCTGCAGTTCTTGGGAGTTCACCATTTACACACCCCAAAAGTAAAACAATTGCAAGCTTGGCTAATCAAAAACAATCCCTTCAGTTAGTGTGCTCTAATGGTTTATAACTCATAAAAATAAGGATTCTAGACACAGGCATTCCAAACAGTTTCATTTATTTTCACTCATACCGTTACATCGGTCTGCAGACAGCAGAAGAGCTCCAAAAGACCCGAAGGACAGTTTGAGGCATCCGAAGATAATGCCTGGGTTAGTGGGAGCAGGACCACTACTCCCTACTCAGGCAACACCACTGGTGGGGAGACATGATTCTTTTATATTCCCAGGAATCCTGGGAACCTTCCAGTCTCCCAGATGGCCACATCTGTGCCAGGTGCACCGAGATGCAGCTTCTGAGAGACCGTGTATTAGGGATCTGGAGCTGCAGCTTGATTACCTACAGCTTATTAGGGAAAGTGAGCAGGAGATAGACAGGAGCTACAGGGAGTTAGTCACCCCGAGGCTGCAGGGGTTAGACAGGTGGGTGACTGCCAGGGAAGGGATGACAAGAGCTCAGATAGTAGAGAGCACCCCTATGGCCAGCCCCCTCAGTAATCGTTGTCTCATTTTAGATGCTGTTGAAGGGGGCGGGGGGTGACCTGACAGAGGACGACCATGGTGATTGGGTCTCTTGCACTGAGCCTGGTTCCATGGTGCAGAAGGGAGAGAAGAAGATGAGTAATGAGGTAATCATAGGGGATTCCATAGTGAGGGGGACAGACAAGAGGTTTTGTCAGCCTGATAGAGATATCCGCATGACATGTTGCCTCCCAGGTGCCAGGGTACGGGATGTCTCAGATCGGGTGCAGAGTATTCTGAAGGGAGAGGGTGAACAGCCAGAAGTCTTGGTACACGTTGGTAGCAATGAAATAGGTAGAAAAAGGGAGGAGGTCCTGAAGAGAAAATTCATGGAGTTGGGTAGAAAGCTGAAAAGCAGGACCTCCAGGGTAGTAACCTCAAGATTGCTGCCTGTGCCACGTGCTAACGAGCGCAAGAATGACATGATCAGGCATATTAATGCATGGCTGAGAGACTGGTGTAGGGGGCAGGGCTTTGGGTTCGTGGATCATTGGGGCCTGTTCTGAAAGAGGTACGACCTGTACAAAAAGGACGGGTTACATCTGAACCCAAAGGCGTCCAATATCCTAGCAGGCAAGTTTAATAGAGCTGTTTGGAAGGGTTTAAACTAATTTGGCAGGGGGATGAGAACCAGAGTGATAGGGCTGAGGAAGGGGAAAACAGAAATAAATCAAAGATAGCATGCAACAGAGATGATACAAAGGACAGGCAGGAGATGAGGCATTAATCACAGCCAGTCGGATGAGTTACAGGGTAATAGAGGTGTGGTGCAGTTAAAAAGCAACAAATACTGGACTGAAAATGTTATATTTGATTGCATGCAGCATAGGAAATAAAATGGATGATCTTAAAATTCAGCTAAGGATTGGTAAGTATGATAATGTGGCCATCTCTGAAACTTGGCAAAAGGATGGCTGCCATGGGAGCTGAATGTCCAAGGATATACAGTGAATCGGAAGGATAGGTTAGTAGGCAGAGGGGGTGGTGTGGCCCTGTGTATAAGAAATAATATTAAATCATTAGAAAGGGATGACATAGAATAAGAAGGTATAGAGTATCTATGGGTTGAGTTAAGAAATCGCAAAGGTAAAAGGACCCTAATGGCAGTTGTATACAAGCCTCCAAACAGCAGCTGGGATATGGATTACAAATGTTACGTACCCCGTAACTGGGCTGCCAAACCAACAGAAATGGATCACTCAGTTGGAGTCTGGATTACTAGAACTAAGAAAGTTTTATTAAAGAAACAAGCAACACAGTACTCTAATCAAAAGGATAATGAATGCAACAGTTCAGCAATGATAAACACACATGTACACAGAATTAAGATAACAGGATTAATCAAGCTCTATCGTCTAGGGGTAAATGACCAGTTTCAAAGTGACGCAAAGTTCAGTTCAATTTAGTTCAGTTCAGTTCGCAGTAATCGCTGCCGTGGGAGATGGACAGTGGGGGGAAGGAGAGAGAGAACAAAACGAATGAATATTCAAACGGCTTCCACACACAGACCTTCGATATTCTTCGCAGTCAGCTTTCGTGCGAGCCCTTTGTGATGTCTTCTGAGGTCACCAACCGTGACCCCTCCGTTTCCAGATACGATCATTTCTCTGCGGTGAACCTGGCACCCAGGCAAGGGTGGACACACACCAGGTTCCCGCTGATCGTGCCTTTCCACCCTGTGCGTCTATGGCTTGATCCCGCCACCAGCCGTCCAAAACTTCCCACCGGCTTGTGGGAGACGCATCACTTCCAGGGTCTCGTTACCTTGGGGTGTCGTGTGTGTCCTGCCTTAGCGAACCTGTCCCTTTTTATCCCCCTGCTGGGGTATCGCCTGTCCCTCACTTCAAATAGTTCAGGGTTCAAAGGGGGAGCCGATCTTGACAGCTCTCCTTCCGTTACTCTCTCCCGTCCCTTCACTAACATCTCCAAATGCTGCTCCATTGTTTTCCTTATCTCTCTTTCTCCTGAAGACAGGTGGCAGACCAACTGCTGATCCCACTGGTGCCAGCCCAGGCCAGCTAACATCTTAATTTATGTGTATTCTCATCACTCTTCCCACCTTTAAGGATTTTTACCGGGGTAAAAATTACAAACATGAATACATTATTTGATACACACAAATATACATCTTTATCAGCTATTTGGCTAATACAGCGAATTTGAAGTTGTCAACACCTGACAGACAGTCAGCCATCACATTTTCTGTTCCTTTTATATGTGTTATTAATACTCCCTTAGACCAGGCTCCAACTTAGCAAACTTCATAGTGGCCAAAAACACTGATAAATTGCGATCAATGTAACCTCTCATTGGGTTTCGTCCCGGACCACAATAACAAGGGTCGTCCCATTCCGACTTAGTTTTCTCTCGCAAGGGCTTAGTAGGAGGAGGAGGGGTAGTAACCGCAGAGTTATTGCAAAACTTCCTACAGTACCCCACCATCTCCAAGAGCCTTCTGAGGGCCCTCTTGTCTGTCGGGGGTGGGATGTCAGAGATAGCCCGCACTTTAGCTTGCATCGCTGCCAGCTGCCCCTGTGTCACCACAATTCCCAAGTAAGTGACCTTCATGTGGCCAAACTCATTTTTTTCAAGGTTCACTATCAAGCTGGCTTCAGACAGCCGTATTACATCGCCAATACACACCTCTGTGTTCGTCAGCCCTTTCGTCACTGAATTACTCATTCTATAGGACTGTTGCTCGCTAGGCTGACCCAGCGAAACAAACACCACCCAATGTCCCAGTTCTTTGCATTGCCTCGGGACAATCAAACACATGTGTGCGAGTCGTTTAATTACTTCTCCTAAAGAGTCGCTTTGTTCGGGGATCAAGGGAGAGACCTTATCAGCAGTGCTGGCCAAAACAATAGCCTTCTCCCATCTGGTCGATACCATACTCATCTTTTCAAAATGGTTTTTTTCTCTTATCAGGGAGACCCTAGCTTCATTGATTTCCGCGCTAACACCGACAAGGTTTGTTAGCATATCAAAAGCCTGTGACCGTCTCAGTTCACGTCTGCCATGATCAATAACATCCTTCCTCCTGGGCAGCCAGTAAACCTCTTTCATGATTCCACCAACTGTTTCCTCCAGCACCGCAAAATGTCCACCGGGGGGTACCTTGTGGGCCAGGTTAAAAATCTCATCCCCATAACTCTTTTGCACCACCCCCCATTCCTCATCTGCGGGTACGGTACTTGGTTTCCCTTTCTTCCTTAGCACTTCCTCCTCCACACAATAGCCTACTGGTTCCCTTGTTAATTCTGCGTCAGAGGGAGATGTCTCCGCCAAAACCATCAGCCCCCCGTCTCGCTCCTGTGCCTGTATAAAGTCCTTCCTGGCTAATGCTAAGTCTGCCTCAGCCCCCTCACCTCCTCTTGTTTCACTGCACTCTTTCTTTTCACTTTCTACCCCCTTCTCGTACAAGGCTGGCAGAAACGTCTCAGCTAAATTTACTACCGCAGTCCCGTGATGAACCTGTGAGTCTATGGGCGGGGCCTCCATGCTGGCAGGCTGACCTGTCAATCTCACGGCTTGGAACACGATTCCCCCGGCGAGGTCATTACCGAGCAAGACTTCCACGCCTTTCATCGGTAATTCCGGTCTCACCCCGATCGTGACTAGTCCAGAGACCAGGTTGCTTTGTAAGTGTATCTGGTGCAAAGGGACTTCCTCTGTCCCTTCCCCAATACCTTTGACCTTGACCTTCCCAGTCTGGATCTCTGAGCTAAACTCTAATACACTCTTCAGTATTAGTGACTGACACGCTCCCGTGTCTCTCCAGATCCGGACTGGAACTGGTTTTAACCCCTCCTTAACTGACACCAATCCGGCCGAGATAAACCTCTCGCGCCCTTCCTGAACTTTTTCAGACCTGTCCTTCCCTAGCGGTTCGTTTACCAGCTCGATACAGCCATTCAAAATCGCTGTTTTTCCTTTTCCCGTCTCCTTCTTTGGGGCAAAGCACCTGGACGCAAAGTGTCCGACTTTCCCGCAATTATAACAGACGACCCCAGGGGACTTCCTACCAGACTGCTCCCGGTCTATCTTATCCTTCTCACTAGTCCCCGGCTTACTTTCTGACTTTTCTGGCAGACTCTCCCCGCCGTCCTGACTACCCTTCTGGTAGCCTTTACTCGGGGCAAACTTCATTTTATGCGTCAACGCATACTCATCCGCTAACTTAGCAGTTGCGGCTAGCATGGCTGCCTCTTTCTCATCTAGGTAGGGTCTCATACCCTCAGGGACACAACCTTTAAACTGCTCAATCAGGATCAGCTGTAGCAGTCTGTCTTAATCCCCCTCTACCCCCTTCGAGGCGCACCAACGCTCACAATATGTCTGCATCTCACGGGCAAACTCTAAATATGTGCGGTCCCACTGCTTCCTCGCATTCCGGAACCTCTGCCGGTATGCCTCCGGGACCAACTCATAAATCCTGAGGATGGCCTCTTTCACCACCTCATTCCTCTGGGCATCTTCTGCGGACAAAGGTGAGTAAGCTTGTTGGGCTTTCCCTTTCAGTACACTCTGAAGCAAAACAGCCCACTTATCCCTCGGCCAGTCCTGACTTGTAGCAACTTTTTCGAAATGGAGAAAATACCGATCCACGTCAGTATCGTCAAATGGGGAACCAGCCTAACCTCCTGGGTCGCCCGGAACCCTCCACCTTGGTTCGGCACAGGCCCCTGCTCTGCCCTTATCCTTAACTTCTCCAGCTCGAATTCCCTTTCCCTCTGTTTCTCCCCTCACTCCAACTGTCTCTCTCCCTCTCTCTCCTGCCTTTCTAACTCTTTCTCTTTCTCCCGCCTTTCTAACCCTTTCTCTTTCTCCTGCCTTTCTAACTGTTTCTCTTTCTCCTGCCTTTCTAACTGCCTCTCGTCGTGTTCTAACTGCCGTACCCGGAACTCGTGCTCGAGTCTCAGTTTTTCAAGCTGCACCTGTACCGCGTCTCCAGCAGGTTTTTCAATAGACACCACCTCCAGCTCCCCTTGGGGAAACACACCTTTAGATACACAGTGCTCTACGATAGCTCTGTGTATCTCCTCTCTCCTCATTGTCGACTTCCCCTTAGCAAGATTCAACCGTTTGGCCACAGCTACCAATTCTGTTTTCCTGGCATCCTCTAATGCCTCCAAGGTCGGCGCCTTTATAAATTCCACAGCCTCCATTTCTGCTGTTTGTCTTTTCTTTCTTTCGGGAATTTTAACCCAATCAATTTACTCCATCCCAAATTTAGCGTTCAAAATCGCGGACGAGAACCCCACTTATGTTACGTACCCCGTAACTGGGCTGCCAAACCATCAGAAATGGATCACTCAGTTGGAGTCTGGATTACTAGAACTAAGAAAGTTTTATTAAAGAAACAAGCAACACAGTACTCTAATCAAAAGGATAATGAATGCAACAGTTCAGCAATGATAAACACACATGTACACAGAATTAAGATAACAGCATCAATCAAGCTCTATCGTTGTCTAGGGCTAAATGACCAGTTTCAAAGTGACACAAGGTTCAGTTCAATTTAGTTCAGTTCAGTTCGCAGTAATCGCTGCCGTGGCGATGGACAGTGGCGGGAAGGAGAGAGAGAACAAAACGAATGAATATTCAAACAGCTTCCACACACAGACCTTCGATATTCTTCGCAGTCAGCTTTCGTGCGAGCCCTTTGTGATGTCTTCTGAGGTCACCAACCGTGACCCCTCCGTTTCCAGATACGATCGTTTCTCTGCAGTGAACCTGGCACCCAGGCAAGGGTGGACACACACCAGGTTCCCGCTGATCGTGCCTTTCCACCCTGTGCATCTATGGCTTGATCCCGCGACCAGCCGTCCAAAACTTCCCACCGACTTGTGGGAGACGCACCACTTCCAGGGTCTCATTACCTCGGGGTGACGTGTGTGTCCTGCCTTAGTGAACCTGTCCCTTTTTATCCCCCTGCTGGGGTATCGCCTGTCCATCACTTCAAACAGTTCAGGGTTCAAAGGGGGAGCCGATCTTGACAGCTCTCCTTCCGTTACTCTCTCCCGTCCCTTCACTAACATCTCCAAATGCTGCTCCATTGTTTTCCTTATCTCGCTTTCTCCTGAAGACAGGTGGCAGACCAACTGCTGATCCCACTGGTGCCAGCCCAGGCCAGCTAACATCTTAATTTATGTGTATTCTCGTCACACAAATTACAGCAGCAGGTAGAAAAACAATGTCAGAAGAGCAATGTCATGATAGTCGTTGTGGATTTTAACATGAAAGTGGATTGGGAAAACCAGGCCAGTACCGAACCTCAAGCGAGAGAATTTGTAGAATGTCTAAGGGATGGCTTTTTAGAAGAGCTTGTTGTTGAGTGCACTAGGGGATCGGCTGTGCTGGATTCGGTGTTGTGCAATGATCCGGAGGTGATAAGGGAGCTTAAGGTTAAGGAACCGTTAGGGTACAGTGATCTGAATATGATCAAGTTCACTTTCAATTTTGAGAAGGAGAAACTAAGGCATTAACAATGATCTTTCAAGAATTGATAGATTCTGGCATTGTACCGGATGACTGGAAAATTGCAAATGTTACTCCGCTATTTAAGAAGGGTGGGAGGCGGCAGAAAGGAAACTATAGACCTGTTAGCCCAACATCAGTGGTTGGCAAGTTGTTGGAATCGATTGTTAGGGATGAGATTATGGATTACCTGGAGGCACATAACAACATAAGCCAAAGCCAGCATGGTTTCCTGAAAGGAAAAATCCTGCCTGACAAACTATTGCAATTTTTTGAGGAAATTAAAAGCAGGGTAGACAAAGGAGATGCACTAGATGTGGTGTACTTGGCCTTTGACAAGATGCCACACATGAGGCTGCTTAGAGCCCATGGAATTACAGTGGAGTTACTGGTATGGGTAGAGCTTTGGTTGATTGGGAGAAAACAGAGAGTGGAAATAAAGGAATCCTATTCTGACTGACTGCTAGTTACCAGTGGAGTTCCACAGAGGTCAGTGTTGGGACCGCTGTTTTTTACGATGTATGTCAATGATTTGGACTATGGAATTAATGGATTTGTGGCTCAATTTGCCGATGATACAAAGATAAGTGGAGGAGCGGGTAGTGCTGAGGAAACAGAGAGCCTGCAGAGAGACTTAGATAGTTTAGGGGAATGGGCAAAGAAGTGGCAAATGAAATACAATGTTGGAAAGTGTTTGGCAGTGGTCCCCAAGCTCCGGGCCGCGGACCGATACATTGCCGCGAAGAATGCAGTGTTACAGCGGTAGTCAGAACGCGCCCAGCACATCTTTAAGAAATAAAGCCGAAATAAACAAGCTAATTAATTAGGGGTGGCATCGAAGAATTGGATCAGCCCATGATTGAATGATGGAACAGACTCAATGGGCTGAATGGCCTACTTCTGCTTCTATATCTTATCTTATATTCATCTGAGCATGTGGACACTGATCTATGGGTTTAACTAAGGCATTTGTTGTGGTATGGAACTGTAGACTCCCTGTTTAAAATGTTCCAATTCTGCATCTGAAATAATTATGTTCTGATCACATGATCTCACTCAGACCAACAGAATTTCCTGGTCCTTCTAAGCCAGGCGGATGCAGATTTAAATCCTCAGTCTGGCTTTGCTAAAGAGGTGTGGAGGTTGGATGTGATGGTTGGTGAGTAGTTATTTTGGAAAGTTAAAGACAAACTGTGTCATGGAGAAAGCCTCTGTATATTTGTAAATTTTTGTACATGCATGTTTGTTTTCATTTATCTATTTTTTTTCTTCACAACTTTTGGGCAGCTTTTGTGTTTTTTTTTCACCTGGCACTAAATAAACTCCCTTGCATGAACATAACGTTGTGACTAATCATCAGGTTTGTTTTTCAACTGTTGACTTTTGTTGGGCACGCTTACCCACATATTATAGCAAGATGTGACACTAGAAATGCTTTTAATTTATTTACTGAAGAACCAGGACCCTTGGAATCTGCAGGCTGTGCAGCAAGGAGGCAACCTGTGGAGAAGATTGGCATTTTCAGCCCCTTGTCAATGGAAGTGGTTAGCCCCATGTTAACTCTTTTAGTAGGAAAAAGTTAGGAGAATCACTTGGTAGTGGGAATAATAAAAACTAGAAGCTTGTGAAGGAACAACAGTAGAATTGTTCCACCTCAGAAGCCATTAAAGTTCCGAATTTATAAATAATGAAGTTCCATCTTCTGGGGCTCATGTCCTAGTCAATCACCGCCATCAACATTTGACTCTTAGTTGATAACTTCAAGAGAGAGAATATAGTTAATAATATCAGGTAAAATATTGGGAAACTTCTGTCATGCCTGCTGAAAGGAAAGGAGCAACCTCTTGGAGTTAATCAGTCCATTATTGTAGTAGATACACTTATGCTTAACATTTTACTTTGTTTGTGAAGCAGGTATGCATTAACTCTTAATTGACCCTTTCTTATCTAAGTATGAACCTATGTAGAAGCCTAGGTATAAAGATTTGTCTTAATATCGTGTGTAACTAAATTATCTAACTGTGCTAATTCACCTGTTAAGTGTATAGCTAAGACTCAGGTGGCTAATTATGAAACCGGTTTTTCTTCTTTGAATTTTCTCTCTAGTGTCTGTTTGTCTCTCCGATGATACAGTTTTAAATGCCAAGTTACACATAGTACACAAGATGAAAGGGCAATTGTTCTGTACAAAATAATGATTAGATCTTGAGACTGTGTTCTGTCCCTGCTAGTTATATTCAAACGTCCTCTTTGTCATTCTATGCTGCAGATTGTTAGTGTTTGTCTTTCTTCCTCATCTTCATGAGCTTCTATTTCTCTGCTGTGTAACACATTGCTTTCGAGCAGAACAACTCTCTTCCCACTGCCAGAGGCAGTGTCAGCGTCACACCACATGGTCCAGATGTGCTCTTCCACTGGGAGGCCAGCTGCCAACCCAGCACAAAATTCACTCCGTGCAATTGGGCACCACCCGACCCACTCACTGTCAATGCTATTTTGTTGTTTATACATAGTCTTTGAGTTTCGCATTGTCTTCAAATTTGTTATCAGCCCAAGCTGGGCATGCTTTGATATCATTCATTTTATGATGACAGAGCATATATTAAAATCAAGACCTGGATTACGATTCCAAGGTGACTGTCTGCTCTTTCTACATAAATGCTGCTTCCATGCACCTTATCTAATTTACATCCTCTGACAACCAGTTAATCTTGACTTTGAATTAGAAACATAGAAACATAGAAAACCTACAGCAAAATACAGGCCCTTCGGCCCACAATGTTGTACTGAACATGTCCCTACCTTAGAAATTACCTAGGGTTACCCATAGTCCTCTATTTTTCTGATCTCCATGTACCTATCCAGGAGCCTCTTAAAAGACCCTATTGT
This sequence comes from Mobula birostris, assembly GCF_030028105.1. Taxonomy (NCBI): domain Eukaryota; kingdom Metazoa; phylum Chordata; class Chondrichthyes; order Myliobatiformes; family Myliobatidae; genus Mobula; species Mobula birostris. The sequence continues at coordinate 59,327,757 of NC_092380.1, read as the reverse complement.
ATCTGCCTCCACCAGTCACCGGCAGCTCATTCCATGCACTCACCACTCTGTGTAAAAAACTAACCCCTGACATCTCCTCTGTACCTACTTCCAAGCACCTTAAAACTGTGCCCCCTCATGTTAGCCATTTCAGCCCTGGGAAAAAGCCTCTGACTATCCACACGATCAATGCCTCTCATCATCTTATACACCTCTATTACATCACCTCTCATCCTCTGTCGCTCCAGGGAGAAAAGGCCAAGTTCATTCGAACTATTCTCGTAAGGCATGCTCCCCAATCCAGGCAACATCCTTGTAAATCTCTTCAGCACCCTGTCTATAGTTTCCACATCCTTCCTGTAGTAAGGCGACCGGAACTGAGCACAGTACTCCAAGTGTGGTCTGACCAGGGTTCTATATAGCTGCAACACTACCTCCTGGCTCTGGAACTCAATCCCATGGTTGAGGAAGGCCAATGCATCGTGTGCCTTCTTAACTACACGGTCAACCTGCGCAGCAGCTTTGAGTGTCCTATGGACTTGGACCCCAAGATCCCTCTGATCCTCCACACTGCCAAGAGTCTTACCATTAATACTATATTCTGCCACCCTATTTGACATACCAAAATGAACCACCGCACACTTATCTGGGTTGAATTCCATCTGCCACTTCTCAACCCAGGTTTGCATCCTATCGATGTCCCGTTGTAACCTCTAACAGCCCTCCACACTATCCACAACACCCCAACCTTTGAGTCATCAGCAAATTTACTAACTCAGCTCTCCACTTACTCATCCAGATCACTTATAAAAGTCACAGAGAGAGGAGGTCATGGAACAGATCCCTGAGGCACACCACTATTTGCCTTCTGTGGACAAGCCATTTCTGGATCCACAAAGCAATGTCCTCTTGGATTCCATGTCTCTTTACTTTCTCAATAAGCCTTGCATGGGGTACCTTGTCAAACGCTTTGCTGAAATCCATATGCACTACATCTACTGCTCTACCTTCATCAATGTGTTTAGTCACATTCTCAAAAAATTCAGTCAGGCTCATAAGGCAAAGCCATGCTGACTATTCCTAATCATATTATGCCTATCCAAATGTTCATAAATCCTGCCTCTCACCATCTTTTCCATCAACTTACCAACCACTGAAATAAGACTCATTGGCCTATAATTTCCTGGGCTATCTCTACTCCCTTTCTTGAATAAGGGAACAACATCTCTAACCCTCCAATCCTCCAGAACCTCATTCATCCCCCATCAATGTTGCAAAGATCATTACCAGAGGCTCAGCAATCTCCTCCCTCGCCTCCCACAGTAGTCTGCAGTATATCTCGTCCGATCCCAGTGACTTATCCAACTTGATGCTTTCCAAAAGCTCAGCACATCCTATTTCTTAATGCCTAATGCTCAAGCTTTTCAGTCCACTGTACGTCATCCCTACAATCGCCAAGATCCTTTTCCATAGTGAACACTGAAGTAAAGTATTTATTAAGTACTTCTGCTATCTCCTCTGGTTCTGCACACACTTTTCCACTGTCACACTTGATTGGTCCTATTCTCTCATGTCTTATCAGAATCAGAATAAGAATCAAAATCACATTTATTATCATCATCATGTGATGTGAAATTTGTTAATTTAGCAGCAGCAGCTCAATGCAATACATAATCTAGCAGAGAGAAAAAAATAAATAAAACAAAACATAATAATAAATAAACAAGTAAATCAATTATATATATATTGAATAGATTTTTTAAAATGTGCAAAAACAGAAATACTGTGTATTAACAAAAAAGTGAGGTAGTGTCCAAAGCTTCAATGTCCATTCAGGAATCGGATGGCAGAGGGGAAGAAGCTGTTCTTTAATTGCTGGGTGTTTCCTTCAGGCTTCTGTGAATCCTACCTGATGGTAACAGTGAGAAAAGGGCATGCCCTGGGTGCTGGAGGTCCTTAATAATGGACACTGCCTTTCTGAGACACTGCTCCCTAAAGATATCCTGGGTAGTTTGTAGGCTCATGCCCAAGATAGAGCTGACTAGATTTACAACCTTCTGCAGCTTCTTTCAGTCCTGTACAGTAGCCCTTCCATACCAGACAGTGATGCAGTCTGTCAGAATGCTCTCCACAGTACAACTATAGAAGATTTTGAGTGTATTTGTTGACAAGCCAAATCTCTTCAAACTCCTAATAAAGTATAGCTGCTGTCTTGCCTTCTTTATAACTACATCAATATGCTGTGACCGGGTTAGATCCTCAGAGACCTTGACACCCAGGAACTTGAACCTGCTCACTCTCTCCACTTCTGATCCCTCTATGAGGATTGGTATGTGTTCCTTCATCTTACCCTTCCTGAAGTCCACAATCAGTTCTTTCGTCTTACTGACATTGAGTGCCAGGTTGTTGCTGTGGCACCATTCCACTAGTTGGCATATCTCACTCCTGTACGCCCTCTCGTCACCACCTGAGATTCTACCAACAATGGTTGTATCGTCAGCAAATTTATAGATGGTATTTGAACTATGCCTAGCCACACAGTCATGTGTATATAGAGAGTAGAGCAGTGGGCTAAACACACACCCCTGAGGTGCGCCAGTGTTGATCGTCAGCGAGGAGGATATGTTATCACCAACCCGCACAGAGTGTGGTCTTCCGGTTAGGAAGTCAAGGATCGAATTGCAGAGGGAGGTACAGAAGCCCAGGCTCTGCAACTTCTCAATCAGGATTGTGGGAATGCTGAGCTATAGTCGATGAACAGCATCCTGACGTAAGTGCTTGTGTTGTTTAGGTGGTCTAAAGCTGTGTGGAGTGCCATTGAGACTGCGTTGTCCATTGACCTATTGTGGTGATAGGCAAATTGCAATGGGTCCAGGTCCTTGCTGAGGCAGGAGTTCAGTCTAGTCCTCTTGCTCTTCACATACTTGTAGAATGCCTTGGTGTTTTACTTAATCCTGCTCACCAAGGCCTTCTCATGGCACCTTCTGGCCCTCCTAATTTCATTCTTAAGCTCCTTCCTGCTAGCCTTATAATTTTCGAGACTCTATCATTACCTAATGTTTTGAACCTTTCGTAAGCTTTTCTCTTCTTCTTGACTAGATTTTCAACAGCCTTTGTGCACCATGGTTCCTGTGCCCTACCATCCTTTCCCTGTCTCATTGGAGCATACCTATGCAGAACTCCACACAAATAACCCCTGAACATTTGCCACATTTCTGCCATACGTTTCTCTGAGAACATCTGTTCCCAATTTATGTTTCCAAGTTCCTGCCTGATAGCCTCATATTTCCCTTTACTCTAATTAAACACTTTCCTAACTTGTCTGTTCCTATCCCTCTTCAATGCTATGGTAAAAGAGATAGAATTGTGATCACTATCTCCAAAATTCTCTTGCCACTGAGAGATCTGACACCTGACCAGGTTCATTTCCCATTACTAGATTAAGTACAGCCTCTCCTCTTGTAGGCTTATCTACATATTGCATCAGGAAACATTCCTGAATACACCTAACAAACTCCACCTCATCTAAGCACCTTGCTCTAGGGAGATGCCAATCAATATTGGGGAAATTAAAATCTCCCACCGCGACAACCCTGTTATTATTGCATCTTTCCAGAATCTGTCTCGCTATCTGCTGCTCAAAGTCCCTGATACTGTTGGGTGGTCTATAAAAAACACCCAGTAGAGTTATTGCCCCTTGTTGTTCCTGAATTCCGCCCACTGAGACTTAGTAAACAATCCCTCCATGACGTTCTCCTTTTCTGCAGCCTGCATCTTTCTCTAGCTCTCAGCATCTAGATGTATCTTTCTTCTTCTGTTTTCCCACACAGAAGTATGTGGTTTAAATTAACTGTGATTGACTGGGAAATTATATTAAAAGGAATGGTTGGATGGAGTTTTCTCTAACCTTGCCAATTTTTTTGCAAATGTTTTGTCACCATGCAAGGAGACATCGCTAGTACGCTGTTGATTAAGGTGTGTCCTACAAATTCTTGGCTTTTATATACTTTTCACTCAGCTGATTTAACATCATTCTGGAATCTCAGTTGTGATGTGATCCTATTTAAGAGCTGATGCAGGCAAAATTCCAGATCACACCACGTGAAGTTCACCACACAGCCAATCAGCGCCAAGACTTCCTCCCAGCATCACAACTGATTTTCTGAAATAGTGTCAAATCAGCAGATTGAAAAGTACATAAAGGCCAAGTATTCAGAGGCCACACCACAACCAACAGCGCACTGACGATGTCTCCTTGTATGGTGACAAAATGTTTGCAAGTAACTTGCCAAGATCAGAGAACTACTCAACTCAACCATCAATCACTTGAGCTACACACTTTCCAAATTATTTCCATGAAAAGATTAAGATTAAAATCTGTCACGAGCCTTGTGGCCCATCAGGCCGGTGCTTATGCCAGTTTCCGTGGCGTGAAACAACTGAGAGTACGAGACTTCCCCCCCCCCCCCCCACCTGCCGGATAGGACACCAGTCTATCACAAGGTTAACCCCCCAGCATTTTTTTGCCGGTACTCATTCTCAGCTGGGCAGACTGGAGCATTGTGTAGTTAAGTGTCTTGCTCAAGGACACACATGCTACCCTGGCCGAGGCCCGAACCCACGACCTTCAGATCACTAATCCAATGCCCTAACCACTTGGCCACACGCCACACTTCCATGAAAAGGAACGACTGTAAACATCTGGTGGCTATCATTAAAAAAATTTATACATAGTTGACAACTGATATATTTCTTACTTAAATCTCAACAATCCCACTGGAATAGTGGTCCAGCTTTGGTTAGTGAGAAATTAGAATTGTATTAGATCAAATATTTGTGGAGGGACCTAAATGCCCATGTTAATGAATTGTTGAAAGCTAGCATCCGGGTCCAGCAAACAAGTAGGAAGCCTGCTGGCCTTTATTGCAAAACAAATTGAGTATGGGAACAGTACTGATGTTCCATAGAAGGGATTCCAGCCTGGGGTTTCACAGAGCCCTCAGTTCATGGTTGGGATCCATGGCAAAAAAGAGTTTGGGAACCCCTGTTTTATAGGGTCCAAGTGATATAACACCTGGAATATTGTGTGCATTATCTTCCTACCTAAGGTAGAATATACTTGAGAAAGAGGGAGTGCAAATAACTTTTATCAGATTGGTATCTGGAATGGTGGTAGGGGGAGGGGTTTGTCATTGATGGTGTTAGAAACATCTTATGAGGAAAGATTAAGCAGGTTGAACCATAGCGTTAAGAGGTTAGAAGAATGATAGACGATCTGTTTGATATGTATCAAATTCTCGCAGGGTTAGCAGATTGGATGCAAACATGCTGAGGTACCTAGGACTAGAGACTGCAGTCTCAAACTAATAGTTTGGCCATTTGATAGTAACGTTTTTATTCACCTTGTGGATAGCGAACGCTTGGAATTCTTTACTCAAACGTTTTGTGGCAGCTGAATCGCTGAGTATGTACAAGGCAAGACTAAGTGTATTAATTAATGTGAGGAGATCTGTTGTGTATCTAATATTTTGGTAGTATTTGAGTAATATTGTAAATACATTGTTTGATTAAGCACTCTTTCTTGTCTACATAATGCACCGTGGGGTATATGTGTAACACCCTGGTTCACATTTTCACTGCTATGCTGTAGGTATTTCATTTTAGCCATTCTGTAAGAGCAGTCTGTTCCGCTTTCTGCCTGTTTGGTTACTATTAAGGTAAGGGAGGCTTAGAAATGTGTGTCATCCAAGTAGGATGGTGGAACTGGGAGAAGGTTCTGGAGTACCTTCTAAGGTTGGTCCTGGTTTTTGCTTGGCGGGAGATGAAGAGAGAAGACACTGGAAAGAACCAGCCCTAGGATTTGATCCGGTGGGTAAATGTGATTCGATGGAGCCAAGACGCAGATGTCTATCAAGGATTGGTGAATATGAGTTTTTGAAGATTTGAGATCCAACCTGTGCACCTTTGACTGTTTAATTATATGGGCCTTTTTTTTCTTTATTAACACTTTGGTTAATTTAATGTTCATAAATACACTTCTTTATAATTGAATGCAGTGTCTGATACACTATTTCATGCTGACGGCCGATTGCAGCAGCAGTATGTCACACAGCAATCACACGTACCGGGACCTGGGTGGACAAGACATCCCAATCTCACAGATTTGGTTGGATCAAAGTCACATACACTCTGGATGTATGAAGTCAGAGAAAGGTGGGCTTCTCGCTGCAGAGTCCAGTGGCTGTTAACGAGGGGCTAATGAGCCGTTTCTAGAGATGCCCAGTAAAAAGAGGTTTTGTATGTAAATAGAATGTCATTACTATTCTAACTCATATTAATGAGTCTTGTTAAAGTAACAACAAGCATTCACAAATTGTCTCTTGCATCAATGCTTTTGTTTTCAATTAGTTTTTCTGTTTTGGAGTTACAAAACATAACTGTGATGAAGGCGAAGTTTTAAAAGAACCTGGGATGACTACCTACCTGTTGAAGTGCAATGAGACAACAGGGATTTAAAAAAGCACAATGAGAAAAGATCAGCTAAAACAGAGAGAGAGAAAAGACTGTTGAGTCAAAAAAAGGCAGGAAACTAATTAATTTATGGATTCATAAACATAGAGTAGCATGAGTAGCGTGTGATAATAATTACAAATAGATAAAAGGAACAAAAATAGCTGCCTACATTGGAAAGATAGATGTATTTGATTGCACAATGGATTACTGGCTCGTGTATACTGAGCAAATTAAGCAGTATTTTGAAACAACTGAAATAGCCAATGAGAAGCATGTGCCAGTTTTGTTGAGTGCCTTAGGTTTAAAGGCAAACCATTTGCTTAGAAGTTTAAGTACTCCAACCAAACTTACCAAAGTGAGCTTTGCTGATATTGTGAAAGTAATGCAGGAACATTTAGAGCCAAAATTATTATTGATTGCAGAGTGCTTTAGGGTACATCAGTGGAATCAAAAGGAAGGGGAGTCCATTACAGTTTATGTGGCTGAATTGAAGGGATTGTCTGAACATTAAGAGTTCAGTGATGGGCTTAATAATAATAATAATAATAATAATAATAATGACTAACCAATACATCTTTGTAATGTGTTAGGAAACCAGAGCACCCAGAAAAAATCCATGCCTTCATGAGAAGGAAGTGCGAACTCCTTACCAATAGCATCTAAATTGAACTCTGAACTCTGAACTCCAACCCAAACTGTAATAGAATTGTGCAAATCACTACACTACCATCGTGCCCACTTCTGCATATGTTTCTCTTCGCCTTGTATTCTGAAAGAGCTCCAGTAGATTTGTCTAGAATTTTCTCTGAGTCTTTGCTAAAATTTCAACACAGTGGATTCTGGTTAGTTGGGACACACCAGGACCAGTAAATATTAGTCCAATTAAGCAGCTGCCCAAATTAGCTGTAATTTCATGGAAATAATGATAAGGTATAAAAGAGGCAAACTGCCATTTAACTGTGTAACAAATTACGTATTTAAATTAAATATTAACAATACTATTGCCGTGCAATAAAACTGTATTAGCTCCTAATAGTTATTGATGGAGGAATTCATCCAGTGAATGCTGCCAAATTCTTTTGATTGACTGTAAATGATCAAGATCACCAAAGACACTTTATGCAGATAATGGGGTTCCTTCGTGCAATGTTTTGCATGATTGCATCTTTCAAGTTTTCATCTTCATTGTGACATTCAAGACAATTGTTGATACCTTCATATTCTTCGTAATTCCTAACTTGAAGTAGTGAAATCATTTTATTTCCAATGTCCAAGGTGTCAGTATTTCAGTGGAATAAAGGAAATACAATGGCATGAGGGGGGAACTGGCCAAAGTTGACTGGAAAGGGACACTAGCAGGAGGACAGCAAAGCAGCAATGACTGGAGTTTTTGCGAAAAATAAGGGACGTGCAAGACAGATATATTCCAAATAAGAAGAAATTTTCAAATGGTAAAAGGACACTACTGTGGCTGACAAGTGAAGTCAGAGCCAAAGTAAAAGCAAAAGAGAGGGCATACAAGGAAGTCAAAGCTAGTGGAAAGATAGAGGATTGGGAAGCTTTTAAAAGCTTGCAGAAGGAAACTAAGAAGATCATTAGGCAGGAAAATATGAATTAACAAGGAAGCTGGTGACTAATATCAAAGAAGATACTAAAAGCTTTTTTAAGTATGTAAAGGGTAAAGGAGAATTGAGGGTGGATACAGGACCAATAGAAAATGGTGCTGAAGATATTGTAATGAGAGACACAGAGGTGGCAGAGGAAATGAATATGTATTTTGCTTCAGTCTTCATAGTAAAAGACATCTGCAGTATACTGGACATTGAAGAGCGTCAGGGAAATGAAGTATGTGCAGTGAAAATTATGACAGAGAAGGTCCTCAGGAAGCTTAGTGGTCTGAGGGTGGATAAATCACCTGAACCTGATAGAATACACACTCGGGTTCTGAAGGAAGTAGCTGGAGAGATTACAGAGGCATTAACAATTATCATTCAAGAATCGATAGATTCTGCCATTGTCCCAGATGACTGGAAAATAAGAAGGGTGGGAAGCAGCAGAAAGGAAACTATAGACCTGTTAGCCTCATATCAGTGGTTGGGAAGTTGTTGGAATCGATTGTTAGGGATGAGATTACGGAATACCTGGAGACACATGACAAGATAGGCCAAAGCCAGCATGGTTTCCTGAAAGGAAAATTTTGCCTGACAAACCTATTGCAATTTTTTGAGGAAATTACAAGCAGGGTAGACAAAAGAGATATAGTAGATGTGGTGTACTTGGATTTTCGGAAGACCTTTGACAAGGTGCTGCACATGAGGCTGCTTAGCAAGATAAGAGCCCATGGAATTACAGTGAAGTTACTAGCATGGGTGGAGCATCGGCTGATTGGTAGAAAACAGAGAGTGGAAATAAAGGGATCCTATTCTCGCTGGCTGCCAGTTATCAGTGGAGCTCCACAGGGGTCGGTGTTGGGACCGCTACTTTTTACAATGTATGTCAATGATTTTGTGGCTAAGTTTGCCAATGATACAAAGATAGGTGGAGGAGCGGGTAGTGTTGAGGAAACAGAGAACTTGCAGAGAGACTTAGATAGTTTAGGGGAATGGGCAAAGAGTTGGCAAATGAAATGCAATGTTGGAAAGTGTATGGTCATGCACTTTGGTGAAAGAAATAAATGGACAGACTATTATTTAGATGAGGAGAGAATTCAAAATGCAGAGATGCAAAGGGACTGGGGAGTTCTTGTACAGGATCCCTCAACGGTTAACTTCCAGGTTGAGTCAGTGGTGAAGAAGGTGAATGCAATGTTCGCATTCATTTCTATAGGTATACAATATAAGAGCAGAAATGTGATGTTGAGGCTCTATAAGGCACTTGTGAGACCACACTTGGAGTATAGTGTGCAGTTTTGCGCTCTTTATTTTAGAAAGGATATATTGACATTAAGAGGACTCAGAGAAGATTCATGAGAATGATTCCAGGAATGAAAGGGTTACCGTATGAGGAACGTCTGGCAGCTCTTGGGCTGTATTCCCTGGAATTTAGGAGAATGAGGGGGGACCTCATAGAAACATTCTGAATGTTAAAAGGCCTGAACAAATTAGATATGGCAAAATTATTTCCCATGGTAGTGGAGCCTAGGACAAGAGAGTACGACTTCAAGACTGAAGGACGTCCTTTTAGAACGAGATGCAGAAAAATTACTTTAGTCAGATGGTAGTAAATCTGTGAAATTTGTTGACATGAGCGGCTATGAAGGCCAAGTCATTGGGTGTATTTAAGGCAGAGATAGATAGGGTCTTGATTAGCCAGGCCAGCAAAGGGTATGGGCAGAAGGCAGGGGAATGGGGATGAATGGAAGAATTGGATCAGCCCGTGATTTAATGGCAGAGCAGACTTGATGGGCCGAATTGCCTACTTCTGCTCCTATATCTTACGGTCTTATTTCACTCATGATTGTTTTTGACATCTCCAAGCCTGATTGCTTGAAACCACAGTGAGCAAAACAATTCTGAATTGTCTTACTGCTTATTTCTCATCAACTATCAGTGACCAAAAGCACTGCTTTTTAAACACAAAATACGTGCAACTGATGCTACTTAAAAACTGTTCACTCTAAGGTCAGTATAGTGTCTAACAGCCACACAAGTGCACACAACTGAGAGACTGTTTGGCAACAATCTTCTGTCCCAACTAACTGTCATAGTGTCCCAAATAATGAAGGGAATCCCAACTATTTTCTCAATTCGTTTTTGATCTTTAAGACTTGCCCCAAATAAACAGATGCTCCAATTAACTGACATGCCAATTATCTGGAATCCACTTTATATCAAACCTGAATTCCCGTTTTTTTTTTCGGTTTACCATGTTAAATTTTATAATTATTCTAATTGATTCTCTAGTGATATTAATACTTATAACTCTTTTAGATACTTTTATCATATACTCATTTCTCACTATTATCTTTATCAGAATATTTTCTATTCTTTTCCAAAGGATAATATTTCCACAGCAGTGTAATTAATTGAAATAAACTCATTTCCCTTTACGTGAAGAGGAAGTAACTCAGTGACCAGTTTATTAGGGACACCTGTATACCTGCTCACTAGCCAATCAGCCAATCACATGGCAGTAACTCAAAGCATTAACGAATGCAGACAAGGTCAAGAGATTTAGCTGTTGTTCAGACCAAACATCAGAAATATGATCTCAGTGACTTTGACCATGTAATGATTTGTGGTGCCAGACAGGGTAGTGGGAGTATCTTAAAAATCTGCTAATCTCTGGGATTTTCATGCGCAACAGTCTCTAGACAATGGTGTGATAAACAAAAAATCATCCAATGAGCAACAATTATGTGAGTGAAAACGCCTGGTTAATGAGAGAGGTCAGAGAATGGACAGATACTTCAAAATGGCAGGAAGGTGACAGCAACTCAAGTAACCATGCATTACAACAGTGGTGTGGAGAAGAACATCTTTTAAGGAAAACATGTTGAACCTTGAAGGTGATGGGCTATGGTAGAAGACCATAAACATATACTTGGTGGCCAGTTTATTAGATACAGGAGGTAGTTTCCTCATTTGTTCTTAGTGTAGCATTTCCTTTCAAGTAAGCTCATGTCTAGTTTAGCTAGTAACTTTTTTTAAAACATTGCTTTGATATTTGCTCAAGTTTTCAGATCCTGTGCACTAATGACAATTTCAAAGTTGATCCTCAATTACTTCAATTCTAAATCTGTAGGGAAGACAATTTTTTTGTTGTTTATTCTGCTCCAGCAACTGAAATCAGATAGCTTAGTGGAACAGGGCTCTGACATTAATCTAGGCTAATTCACTTGTATATCAAGTAGCATTTATAACTTTGCAAAGAAGAGAAAATCTGCAGATGCTGGAAATCAAAGTAGTATGCACAGAAAATGCTGGAAGAAATCAGCAGACCAGGTAGCCTCTGTGGAAAAGAGTAAACAGTCAACATTCTGGGCTAAGACTCTACCTCAGCATTGGAGAAAAAGATGGGGAGTCAAATTTAGAAGGTAGGGGGAGGTGAGGAAGAAACACAAGGTGATGGGTGAAACTGGAAAGGAGGAGGGGTAAATTAAACAACTGGGAAGTCAATTGGTGAAAGAGATAAATGTCTGGAGATGGGGGAATCTGAAAGAAGTTGACAGAAGGCCATGGAAGAAAGGAAAGGGGTGAGGAACACCAGAGGGAGTTGATAGGTAGGCAAGGAGATAAGATGAGAGAGGGAAATGGGAATGGGAAATGATGAAGGAGAAGGGGGGGGCATTACCAGAAGTATTCCGACTCCCTATCTTTTTTTCCTAGTCCTGATGAAGGGTCTCAGCTCGAATTGTTGACAATTTACTCTTTTCCATAGATGCTGCCTGACATGTTGAGTTCCTCCAGCATTTTGTGTGCATTACTTCATAACTTTGCTGTTTTCTGCAACAATTGTCAAGAAGAGAGAAAATACAATGTCTGCTGCTGTAATTAATTCTTGCTCAAGGCTCAAGAAGTGTCAACATATTTAAAATACAGGCACTTATCTTGCATCGTGTGCTTTAATTTCCTTGTTGGTCAACCTTAGCTATCCAATTCCTTCTGAATGTGAGCTGTTGTGAAGAGAGGTGCAGATTGTTGCTAAATGGTTTGGAACCTTAGCATTTTCTCCTCATCTTTACTGACAGCACTTCATTCTAAAATGCATGAGGGAAAGCCACTAATGCCAAGGCTCTGGTGGTAATTGCTACTTGGAACCTTTGGATTTGTTTCCACTCGGCAATGCTTCCATCAAACGATAAGTTGGAGCTAATGACTTCCTGTGAGAATGATTGATGATTGAGCTACGCAGCTAATGTGCCAATGTTACATGAACAATGTACAAGAGAATCACTGGCAGCCTTTGAAATTTGCCAGAAGGGTCGTAGTGCTGAGAAAAGATCCAAATGCAGGGCAAGCACAACAAAGCATGTTGTGTAACACCAAGCCATACAGATGGAAGGATAAAATGCAATCCTCTTTCAATAAAAAGGTACTGTAACTGGTTTTGTCAGCTAACTTTGATTTGTTTGAGTGTATCAGAATGAATGTGGAAAATTGGAAAGGCCAACCAGGGGTCACGTTCCTGATCATTATCCAATCACAACTACTTAGGATGCTTGGCGCATAAGGGATTCTTGATAGCATGCTTGAGTTCAGCTGGGACTGCCTTTGTATTTGAATAGTTCCCTAAAGATTAGGCACTTGGGTGAATTGTTGGTGGTTAACTGATACTTTGATAATCACAGTCATGATTGGAAGGAGAATGGATGTTTTTAAAAAAAATAAACAACCTGAAGCAAGAGGATTAAATTTAAAATAAAGCACAATATAGCCCAATTTGGTTCACAAAATATGCTCAGAATTTGTGGTGACCTGGAATCCTTTTCCTTCAGGACTTCTCTACATTTTCTCAATTCATTTTTAAAGCCAGGCCCACAAGCACACAGATAAACTGCTATCATGTTTCAGCAAGTTGTACCCATGGATGCATAATCTGTAATAAATCTGTCAGCACTGCAGGATAAACATGAGGGGCCACCTTCCCAGTTTCAGTCCTCCCAATAATTAACTCCAAGGTCATTAGGTTTCCACCTGATATCAATAGATCTCTGTATTTCAAGAATGCAGCTAATGAAGGGCTATGAGGGCTGAACTGAGTAAAACAATCTCACAGATATCAGCACCTTCCACATAGTCTTCCACACTTCGAAATTCTTGGAATGTTCTGCCACCAGTTTGCTTTTACTCAATAGTAATTTTTTTTTGTTTGCATGTGTTTACTAGGCTTGAAATTCATTGCCAGTATTAGGAGCTTTTTACCCTCGGATGTTCCAGTCTTACATTAACTCTTGATCAGGGTAAATGCAGAGTAAATGGCTCCTTAGGTGGCCTCACACATAGCAACCTCAGGATCCTTAAACACCGCAACCTTTTGTGGGAACATTCCCATGACTATGTGGTTAGGCATAGCTCAAATGCCATCTATAAATTTGCTGATGCTACAACCATTGTTGGCAGAATCTGAGATGGAGATGAGAGGGCATACAGGAGCGAGATATACCAGCTAATTGAGTGGTGTCGCAGCAACCCCCCCTTGCACTCAATGTAAGACCAAAGAGCTGATTGTGCACTTCAGAAAGAGTAAGACAAGGGAACGTGAACCAATTTGCATAGAGGGATCACAAGTGGAGAGAGTAAGCAATTTCAGGCTTCTGGGTGTCATTATCTCTGAGGATGTGACCTGCTTCCAACATATTGATGCAGTTATAAAGAAGGCAAGACAGCAGCTATATTCCCTTAGGGGTTTGAGGAGATTTGGTTTGTCATCTAAAACACTCAAACTTCTGCAGATGTTACCGTGAAGAGCATTCCAACAGGCTGCATCACTCTCTGCTATGGGTTGAGTGGTGGGGTGGCGGGGGGGGGGCGCAGGATTGAAAGAAGCTACAGGAAGTTGTAAAATTAGTCAGCTCCATCATAGGTTCTAGCCTACATAGTACTCAAGACATCTTCAAGGAGCGGTGCCACAAAAAAGTAGCGTTGATTATAAAGGATCCCTATTAGCCAGAACATCCTCTCTTCTCATTTTTCCCATCAGGAAGGAGATACAGAAGCCTGAAGTCACACAGTCAGTGATTCAGGAACAGCTTCTTTCCCTCCGCCATTGGATTTCTAAATGGACAATGAACCCATGGACACTACCTCACTTTTTAAAAATTATTTCTGCTTTTGCACCACTATTTTTAATTTAACTATTTAATATACATCCCACTTCCTGTAATTTATTTATTTATTTTTCAATATTTATCATGTATTGCATTGTACTGTGGCCAGTAAGTTAATAAATTTCATGATGTATGCCAGTGATATTAAACCTGACTTTGGTTCTGATTCCACTATAGTTGTGCTCTATCTTCCTACTTAACAATTCTAATGAGGTTCTAGCTTGTCCTGACGTAGTAAATATGGACTTTCAAAAAGCAATTGAATAGTTGTCAGGAACATTGAGACACATAAACAATGGTGTTTTCCAATAGCTGGGACAGGGTTCCCTGTTTTTCCTGCTTGGACTTCAGTTAATGAAGCATAATTTGCAACTGTAACAGTTATTGAAGATGCAGTGAATCCTGAGGAGGATACTAAGGGAATTGTGTATTTAATATTTCAGCAATATTTGAGTAATATTATAAATATATTGTTTGTTTAAGCATTCTTTACTATTTAAATAATTCATTATAGGTTATATGTAAAATTATGAGAATGACATACATCATTACGCCTCCATATCATAAGTGCGTGTCTTGTTAAAAGTAAACCTAGGTCATGCATTCCCAGCTCCATGTATTTGGTGTCAATTAGTATTATGTTTTGAAGTTACAAAACAGAACAGTAGTGATGAGGAAGTTTTAAACAAACCTGAGACAGCTACCTACATGCTGAAGAGCAACAAGACACTTGAGTTTAAAAAAAGGCAGAAAACGGACAAATTCACTGGTTCGGTGAGTACTGGGAGATAAAAAGCATCCAGTAAATTTAAAAAAAAGTGGAAATGGCTGGCAACATCAGAAAGATAAATGTGTTCAATTGCACAAGGGATAACTGAATATTGTATACTATCACTGATCCTTGAGAATTTGGATAAAACAGATTTTAATTTTAAAAAGAAAACATTTCAAATGTTAGGAAATCTAAACTTATATGCTTATAGAACAAGGTCTCAGCAATCAAGCAATATTTTGGTGCAACCTCCTGATTCTGTAATTTTTTTCATAAAATATGTGTTTTTCCTGTCATTACTTAGTTTTTGTCAACACAGTCAGACACAATAAAAAGTTAATTATTCCTATTTATTTAGTCTTGTATAGATTTGGAGCTTTTAAATCATTGTGTCTACACCATAGGTACACATATATGCTGTTAAATGTTGAATATTCACTTTTGTTCATTTTTTATACTATTTCACGTGTACTCCTTTAAAAACTTACATCATGCAACTTTTATCATTAGCATTAAATATACAAAATAACAATTTTAGACATAAAAACACATTTTTAATTTTAAAGAGACAATTACTTTAATAAATCAACTGTTTTGGAGGAACAGATTGTAAGCATATTAATGTAAAACAAAATAAGTTCCATCTGACGGTGGTGACTGAGACCTGACAGTGGTGGCAGTGGCCTAATTACGACAAAAAATTCCAACCTTTTCACCACTCAAGTCAATGTTTCCTTGCTTAACAACTTTATTTAACAATTTCGTACAACAAATAACAATTTGTCATGTACATTTTAACCTTCTCTAAATATTAACAACAATGGTAAACAGCAAAATAAAAACTACAGTACACTGCAATGTTTAAGCATAAACATCAGAAAACACAACAGGAACTAAAAAAAAGTTCCATCCATTTCTGGGCTTGAAAATCTTCGAAAAGGTTCAGTCAGCTTTATCAGGAAGTAGACGATTAATATGCTCCTCCT
Organism: Mobula birostris; assembly: GCF_030028105.1. NCBI lineage: Eukaryota > Metazoa > Chordata > Chondrichthyes > Myliobatiformes > Myliobatidae > Mobula > Mobula birostris. The sequence continues at coordinate 59,311,739 of NC_092380.1, read as the reverse complement.
CTATGAAGTCCATGACTTCAGCAGACAGGTGGTAGATCTCCCTTGTCCTGTTTACATGACCCAGTGATGATGGCTCCATCAGTTTGACCAGAATATCTTCAAGTGGTACGAAGCACATACCCTTTCCACCTGGTTTTGGATGGAAGCACATGTTGGGCCCATGAGGGTGGAAAAACTCCACTTGAACATCTTGATGATGAGCATCCTCAGTGACAGCTTTTGCTAACCACCAATTTTGGTCATAAATGACTACAAGCCAATCTCCACAATTAATGATACCAGCAGATATATCTGTCATAGTCCCGTCAGGACCACTCTGGGGTTCCTGCTCCATTTCCTCCATCAGCACTGCCGAAGTTCTTTCCCATTGTGGTAGGGCCATCATTCTCCTCGGCCTGTACCCTGGTATGTGTATTTTCAGTCAACTGAAATGTTGTTGGGCTGAAACACTGGCACATCTGTGGCTCATTGAAGAAACATGGCAATGATCTGCAATGGATGCTGTTTCTGTAAGGTATGACCTGATGGATTTTCCTCATTGCTGGTACAGGTTTTAGTGGTTGAGAAAGGGGTGCATCATATGTCTGCATGTCACCTTCAGCAATATGATAGAGCTGAATACTGCAAAGGCTTCTCCCAACCATCTTATGGAAGATCTTGACATCCACAATGTCATTCCCCCATAGTACAAGGCTGTCTGCAGTCCTTTTCACAGTTCTCCCAATGCCATCTGGAGCTCCCCTTCCATGTGAAGTGGTGAAGTAGTTCCAGGTTGTTCTCTGGAAACCCAGAGCTGGTGGGACATTGCTGAGGAGAGAGAAGTTCTTCTTGTTTTTGTACTGCATGCTGGGGCCATCTGACTAAAATTGAATGGTAACAACTTTTGGAAATTTTAAACGTATATCTCTGTGGACTGGTTCCATGTGAGTCCAAATGGCAGAAGCATCCTGTCACTTGGGTTCTGATATTGTACAAAATTCTGCTTTCTATTCTTTTGTGTAGTACATGCCAGTGTGCAGATTGAGCTGTGGGAGGTTCTGACCAAAATGGAATGACTGTACCTCAGAACTATATTTGCATCTCCATGCCTCAGAAAAGTCCACATGCACAATTACAGTGCTTTCATTGCAGTTCTGTATCATGCTCCTGTATTCCCTGGACTGGTTCTGAACCAAGCACATATTTATTGTCGTTTCACTCTTTAGTTTGTCTTCATACAGTTTGATGAGCTCTGCCAGTGTGCCATTGTGCTTCACAGGTCTTGTATTGTAGTGAATTCCATCTGCTGTTTGATCCTGAACTCGTTCCCATTGCTGCCACTCAATATCGGTCAGCTCTTGCTGTGGGGTGGGAAGTGTGTGCTTATGGAGACACTGGGCGCAGGAGTGAAGAAGACATGCCTCACTTGTCTGAGAACAACACACACGTTCAAAACTATCCTCCAATTTGCTGGACTTGATAATACCATTTGCTCTTAGGAACACAAACATCAGCTTTGCATTTCCATGGTATTGGCATTGTCATGTCTTTCAATCGGATGGTTTTGGTGCTGTGACATAGAATGGACGTAAAGCACAGAAGGATGAATAACTGAGTTTTACAGTTGATTCCTTTTTGATGAACTCCCTGTGGCGGTTGAATATTGTGTCAGTCAGAATCATTCTCTGATGCTTTATTTTCTTCCATGTTATCGTGTCCTGTTTGTCAGTCGTCATCTGTGCAGCATTATGGTAGAAATCCCGTACCATCTGGGTTATTGTTTGAATGTAAGTGGATTTTTTGTCAGTAGCCCTTCTCTTTCGCAGTGTGTTGTATGTCAGCTCGAACTTCTTTGTCTGGCGTATTAGGCGATATTTCTTTAGAAACTTGCCTGAAAGAGTCAAGTTCTTTGATTTTTGAGCAGACTTGCGGAGTAACTGTAAATTATTTTTGTTTTGATTAAATTCTTGAATGAGACAGTTGTGGAAGAGCAGGGTATTCTTGATTGAAGGGTTTTTGAGTTTGCTTCCCTATAGCATCTGCTCTGTTTTTTTTCTTGGTGATTCTTGTGTTTTTTTATTTCTAGTTTGCTCTTGTTGCCCACACTTTTTCAGTTTGACCCTATCTTTTATTATCTCTTCAAGTTTATTTATCAAAGCTTTCATCTCTCTCAAGTATCTTGCTCTTGTTTTCTTTCTTTCCCTTTCCCCTGCTATAGACTGTCTACTGCGAGCTGGCTCCTGTATAGTCTGATCCAGTGGACTATCTGGGGGAGTTTCTGGGCGTTCTGGGCCCTTTCTCTTGACTCATGCTGTCTATGTTTCCACGCCTTTCTCTTACTCCTCTTTTCCCTTTCATTCAAATCACTGATAGTTTTTATCTTCCCATCCTCTACTCTCTTCTTCCATCTTTGCTATTCCTTTCTCAGGTATTCCTCCTTTAATTCTGGCTCACTATATATTTTCTCTCTCCACTTTTTTTGGTATTCCCTGTGTGTTGTCCTTAAGGCATTTATTTGACCTTGTTGTGTCTATGCTTTAAATGATTTGTTTGTAACTATTTTCTAGTTAAAGTTAAAGGTTGATAATTAAGTTACAGTGTAACAAAGGTAAATTCATTGTCTGCGGTATATCGCGACATGCAATGACGTCACCTCCGGTTTCGCCGTGTCTTGTGTGTAACTCCAGTTTGGAGAAGGTGTGAAGGTGGGTGTCATGCGTGCGGCATGATCGTGAAGAGCTCCATTTCTACCCACAAAGAAACATTATAGAAGCAATGCCGTAAGTTCATAAGAATGTTTTTGAAGTAAAATTATTAACATGGTTTCTGTTAAGGAAGCAGCGGTTGGGGCGGCGCGTGTGCCGGCTTTTCAATTTCAAATGCGAAGTCGGCTCGAGCCCGATGGCGATTTGATGGGACCCCCTCGCTCCCTACTCGGGGCGACTGGAGACACTCGCTAAAAGAAGAGAGCGTGCGGGGACTCCAGAATGAAACAGATGCTGTATATGTTTATCAACAGTTTTCATCATACAACATTAATGTGGAAGAGTGAACAGTAAATGGTTAACCTTACTACGACTCTGTCTTCATTGGTTTAACCTGGTGTTTAGTCAGTTTCAACACACTGCACAAGAACACTACACCCTGTTTCTTCTCCTTGGCTCCTCCACTGATAGCCGTTGCCTAGCCATAACTTCCTAAAATACATAAAAAGAAGGTCAGAATTTAACGGAATTACTATGAGATTGTGCAAAATTACTATGAATTTAGTTATGTTTAATTTGGTGAAATTTTATAAGATGATTATGAAATGGTGCAACTAAATTCATTTATGTTTTTGGTCATTGGGGATACATATAGTACAGAAATATTGTAGGCCTGTGTGTGGAAGAAATAAAGGGGAAATTATGTATATTACAAAGAGGTTAATGAAACATTACAAGCCATATTACTATTTATTGTGATCATAAATTATATTCAAGCCTCCATTGAGGATGATTTGGATGTAATAGTGGCCAGAGGACCTAGGGTAACAGAAGAACTGAAGGAAATTTGCATCAGGCACAAATGGTGTTGGGTAAACTGATCAGCCTGAAGGTTGATAAATCCCCAGGGCCTGATGGTCTGCATCCCAGGGTACCAAAGGAGGTGGCTCTAGAAATCGTGGATGTATTGGTAATCATTTTCCAATGTTTATAGATTCAGGATCAGTTCCTGCTGATTGGAGGGTAGCTAATGTTATCCCACTTTTTAAGAAAGGAGGGAGAGAGAAAACAGGCAATTATAGACCAGTTAGTCTGACATCAGTGGTGGGGAAGATGCTGGAATGAATTATAAAAGATGTAATAGGGGCATATTTGGATAACAATGGCAGGATTGGTCCGAGTCAGTATGGATTTACGAAGGGGAAATCATGCTTGACTAATCTTCTGGAATTTTTTGGGGATGTAACTATGAAAATGGACAAGGGAGAGCCAGTGGATGTAGTGTACCTGGACTGTCAGAAAGCCTTTGATAAGGTCCCACATAGGAGGTTAGTGTGCAAAATTAGAGCACATGGTATTGGGGGTAGGGTACTGACATGGATAAAAAATTGGTTGGCAGACAGGAAACAAAGAGTAGGGATTAATGGGTCCTTTTCAGAATGGCAGGCAGTGATGAGTGGGGTACCGCAAGGCTCGGTGCTGGGACCCCAGCTATTTATAATATACCTTAATCGTTTAGATGAAGGGATTAAGAGTAACATTAGCAAATTTGCAGATGACATAAAGCTGGGTGCCAGTGTGAAATGTGAGGAGGATGTTATGAGAATGCAGGGTGACTTGGACAGTTCAGGTGAGTGGGCAGGTGCATAGCAGATGCAGTTTAATATGGATAAATGTGAGGTTATCCATTTTGGTGGCAAGAACAGGAAGGCAGATTACTACCTGAATGGTGTCAAGTTAGGAAAAGGGGAAGAACAATGAGATTTAGGTGTCCTTGTTCATCAGTCACTGAAAGTAAGCATGCAGGTACAGCAGGCAGTGAAGAAAGCTAATGGCATGCTGGCCTTCATAACAAGGGGAATTGAGTATAGGAGCAAAGAGGTCCTCCTGCAGTTGTACAGGGCCCTGGTGAGACCACACCTGGAGTATTGTGTACAGTTTTGGTCTCCAAATTTGAGGAAGGACATTCTAGTTATTGAGAGAGTGCAGCGTAGGTTCACGAAGTTAATTCCCGGGATGGCGGGACTGTCATATGTTGAAAGATTGGAGTGACAGGGGTTGTATACACTGGAATTTAGAAGGATGAGAGGGGTGTCTGATTGAAACATATAGGATTATTAAGGGATTGGACACGCTAGAGGCAGGAAACATGTTCCCGAGTCCAGAACCATAGGCCACAGTTTAAGAATAAGGGGTGGACAATTTAGAATGGAGTTGACGAAGAACTTTTTCACCTAGAGGGTTGTGGTTCTGTGGAATGCTCTGCCTCAGAAGACAGTGGAAGCCAATTCTCTGGATTCTTTCAAAAAAGAGTTAGATAGATCTCTTAATAGTTATACTTTACTTTATTGATCCCAGGGGTAAAGATAGCAGAGTGAGGGGATATGGGGAGAAGGCAGGAAAAGGGTACTGATTATGGTCAGCCATGATCACAGTGAACGGTGGTGCTGGCTCAAAGGGCTGAATGGCCTACTCCTGCACCTATTGTGTATTGTCTATTGATGTTTTTGTCAACACTGTCAAACTATGTGTCACCACCGTCAGACAGAAAACCTGACGGTGGTGACAAAACACACTTTTTTACATGACATGCATGAGTCATGAGTAGTATACAGGAGCCATCTTCTCTTCTCTCTGTTGCTAACAGCCTCTGGCCTCAACTTAAAATGTATAAATTTATGGCATAATTTAAAATAATTCTTTCTATACAAAAGAGACAGTGTTGACACATCATGGTTGTGACAATAGTAACATCAATAAATATGTAAAAATATTGAAAAATTAGCAAACTTACAGGAGTTTGTTTGACCTTTTTGCATTTAGCAGATGTGGAGGGTGGACAGGGGGTCCTCAGGAATATAGCTGACCATGTGGTTGCCTGATTTTATTGCTTTTTTTATAAATATCTGACAGTGTTGACAAAAACTTGGGACATGTTTTCAGCAACCACAAAATAAGAGTAAATATTGTTGAAAATTCACTGCTTTTAGTTTTAAAGAGGTTTTTCACTCTACTCTGTCATGTGGCATATATATTATACATTTTAAATGATTTTTTCACACTTTTATATCAAATTGAAATGATAATCTCTTGTCTGAAGACAACTGATTTTGTGGATACTGGGCTATCATATAATCATATAATTTATAAAATTAAAAACAAACATATGAAAAAGTGTTGCATTTGTGCAAAAGACCCTCAGGTGAGCAACCCTGATTATTTTAAATAAGAAAATGTTATTCATTTTCAACGGAATTAGCACTTTTCTTAGTGGGACATGTTTTCGCCGAAGTCTCAAGAATAAGTGCTAAGTGAATTGAGCAGTATTTTGAAGCAAATGAAATACCCAATAAAAAGTGAGTGCCAGATTTTCTGTGTGCATTGGTTGGAAAAGCATACAGTTTGCTTGGAACTCTAACTATTCCAACTAAACCAGCCAAAATGAGCTTTGCTGATATCATGAAAGCAATGCAGGAACATTTAGAACCAAAGCCATTGCTGATTGCACAATGCTGTAGTTTCATAAGCAGATTCAAAAAGAAGGAGAGTCCATTTCAGCATACATGGTTGAATTGAAGAGATTGTATTTGTATTGTCAGGTCCGTAATGGGCTTGATGCAAAGAGAGATCATTTAGTTTGTGGAATGTTACAAGAAAACATCCAAAGACAGCTCTTAACTGAAGCACAACTTACATTTAAAAGAGCAGTTGAAATAGTTGTATCAATAGAAACAGAGGACAGAAATGCAGTTGAGTTCAGTCAGGAATGAAAGTGAACATGAACAAAATTGAATTGTCCAAGCAGAAACTTTACTGGCTGAACAAGTATTGAAAACCTCCCTACTATGGCGGAGATGATCCAAAGAGAAACCAGAAAAGACCTCACACTGTCTCATGTCTGCATGGCCATGCAAAATGGCTGTAATGTGCAGCAGAAATTCCACTTTCCCCATTTTTACCAATGCCAAGATGAACCTGCTCTTGATGAGTGTTGCTTTCTCTGAGGATTGAGAGTTGTACCATGAACTACGTGAGCTACATGAAGATCCAACTAGGCATGGTCAAAATGAAAGCATTGGCAGAAAGGGAAGAGGGGAAAAACTATAGGGCAAAATACTAAAATGGATCAAAGAACTAAAAGGTTTATAAAGACACATGAATAGTTTGTTGAAAATTCCAATGCCGTTTAAGATAACTGTTATGATGTATAAATAAAAGCATGCAGGAGCAAGGAAATCATGATAAACCTTAATAATGGAGCCAGAGCTACAGTTTGATAGTCAGTTCCAGATGCTGTATAATAAAAAAGTTGTAAAGGCAGAGAGGGTGCTGAAGAAACATATATATATTATCACAGAGAAGAGTGATCTTTGCTCTGTAGATGGACTGGGAAAATCCTGGGTCGTTGTCCTTGAAACAGAAAGGAGTTTGCAAAAGGGCAGTCGAGGAAAATTCAGAATATAGACAATAAATAGAGAGGCTGATAATTGAAAGAAAAGATATGTGCAGCAGTCTGAGTACACACTTAAAGAAGAGAAATGTGATAGCAACAAACCAGATTCTCCTAGGTGCTACATCTTGCAAGAATGCACAGGTCTGAAGAATACCTTGGGGAAAGTTGGAGTCATTTTGTTTGAACAGAGGTTATTTTGGGATGACTTTAAAAATCTGTTTAAAATTAAGAGATGGCCAGAAGAGCAGGGTGAGCTGCTTCAGTGACTATTACCCGAGCAAGGACTTGGACCCTCTGCAGTTTGCCTTCCACCGCAACAGGTCTACAGGGGATGCAATCTTACTGGCTGTCCACCTGCCTTGGACCACCTGGACTGCAGCAAGACCTGTGTAAACTTGCTGTTTATCTATTACAGATCGGCGTTCAACACCACCATCCCTCACTGCTAATCAACAAGCCTCAAAACCTGGGCCTCTAGAAACGGATTCCCTGATTCCCTCATCGAGAGACCACATTCACTGGGGATTGGTAATACCATCTCCTATTTGCCAATAATCAACACAGGTACACTACAAGGATGCTGACTTAGCCCACTACTCTACATTCTTGACTGTGTGGATAGATACAGCTCAAATGGCATCTATAAGTTTGCCAATGACACTGTAATGTATAGATCTATTTCTTTAAGAACAATAATGCCCCCTCCCCTTTGCACCACATATGGGTCTGTTGTCTGCGCATGCTCTGTTGTCTATGCATGCGCATTGCTCTCTCTCTCTCTCTCTCTTTCACTCCAATGTCAATACACCAGTTAAAGCCATCTCCTGCATGCGTGCTTTCATTTAATATACATGTAGTTGTGCACAGACACAACAAGTTGCCAACAAGTACAAACCTGAATGTCAGAGAATATCACAAACTGCACCGACAATTTTGGAAAAAAAACAGTGAGAGTTAAGTGCAGTGCATAGTAACAGTGAAAGACACGCAGAATTTAAAGTGAAAATAACATGGTGATAGCTTCATTTGGGAGAATTGATGAATTTGATAGCACCAATGAAGGCTGGGGGTTGTATATCAAGAGAGTTGAACTGTATTGTAACACAAACATAGTGGAGGAGCAAAAGAGAGCCCCTACACTTTCTAGTTTAATGCAGTGGTCCCCAACCTCCAGGCCACGGGCCGATACATTGCCGCGAAGAAGGCAGCAATGCAGCGGTAGTCGGAACGCACCTAACACATCTTTAAGAAAAAAGCCAAAATAAACAAGCTAATTAATTAGGTGCCACCTGGCATGTAAGTGTTGGCTCAGATCAGAGGCGACGCAATCGTAGTGCTAAGGGGAGGGGGCAATGTGATTACCGAGCAGGCAAGTGGACACCTGGTAGGATGGCTACAAGAACTGATGTGCGTATTGGATGCTGGAGATCAGGCATGGTGACGTTATGTGAACCAGATGCTGGATGTTCAACCAAAGAACACATCTGAGTCAACGCCATCCGTCAAGACGGACACTTTACAGTCACCGGACTTACCTTCCAGTGATGACGTCACTGACGGTAACGTGACACCAGGAACTGAGAACGTTGTCTTAGACAAGATACCTACCTAACCTGATGTCACTCCACAGGTCCAGAAGTACTACACTGAAAGAAATAGAGCACCACCCAAAAGACTGAATCTTTAAAACAGTGAAGTTTGTTATGGACTATTTATTATGAAAGCATGTTGATTTGGAATATGGGTATATGAAACAGAAATCAAATGTTTCTCTCTCGCTCTCGCTCTCGCTCTCTCTCTCTCTCTCTCTCTCTCTCTCTCTCTCTCTCTCTCTCTCTCTCTCTCTCTCTCTCTCTCTCTCTCTCTCTCTCTCTCTCTCTCTCTCTCTCTCTCTCTCTCTCTCTCTCTCTCTCTCTGTCATGGTCCGGATTGGAGTCCCTTTAAATTTACCTTGTTTATGTTGTGATCCGGACCATTGCTTCCCTGTTTTCCCGTGTCCCTCGTTTTCCCGTGTCCCTCGACTTTGGTGATTAGAGGCAATTAACACTCGGCTGAACCGGTAGTTTATAGTCTCCGGCTTTCAGCCGTTCGGCGCGGGAGCGTCTGCAAAGTCATCAAAGGCATGGTGTGCCGATGTCATCTGGCCGGAGCAAGCCTAGTCTCTGCCGAAGCGAGTACCGGTAATTCGCCCTTCCTCACCGGAGCAAACCTGTCCAGTTACCTCGCCAAAGCGAGCCTGCAAGATTTCCTCACTGAGGTGGGTCCGTCAGTTAACCCGCCGTAGGGAATCAAGAACCGCTGTCTACTGTTCCTGGGCTGAGTCGAGAGCTCGCCACTACCCAGAGGCTCCAACTCAAGTCCTGGCCCTGGCGACATTCATTCAAGCACCAAGTCAAGTCCTGTCCCTAGTGGCTTCCCAGTTCTGAGTCAAGTCCTGGCCCTGGCAGTATGTGATTCTTGTCCTACCCCCTTGTCTGAATCCCTTCTCTGCCCCTCTCGCCTCTAGCCCTCGTCTGCAGCCCCCGCCTGCACTTCAGTCTAGTTTCATCACCGGAGCTAGATAGGTACTGTCTGGTGTTCATTCGTGTTTGTCTTATCTTGTCCTGTACTTGCCTCCATGGGGGTAAGTCTGGCCATCTTGCCGTTGCCCCGCGGGGAGTCATGTCTTGTCTTGTCTTGTCCTCGCCACCGCGGGGTAGGTCAGGCTGTCCTGCCGTTGCCCCGCGGAGGGTCATGAGTCCCGGTCCTATGTCCTGTACCCAAGGAGATGTCCCGGCTCTCTGTTCTGTGTGCGAGTCCTGGCACTATTTCCTGTACCCAAGGAGGAGTCCCGGCTCTCTGTTCTGAGTGTGAGTCCTGGCCCTATGTCCTGTACCCAAGGAGGGCTCCCGACTCTGTGTTCTATGTTTGTGTCCTTGGTTCCAGGTACCTGCTCCCTGAGACCGAGGCTCTGTGTTCCCATGTTCCTCCTCTCCCTAGCCCATGTCATGTCCTTGCCTGGTTCTGGGGTCCGAGCCCAAGGCAAGACCCAGGTACTGGGTCCTTGCTCAGTCTCTGGCTCGGAGTCCATACCCTAGCCTCTTCATGTCTCCTCTAGTTCTGGGAGCTGATTCCAAGTCCAAGCCCAGACCCTTGGTCCCAGCCTAGTTGTAGTCCTCAGTCCTTGTCCAGTTCGCTATTTCCTGCTCCTGCCTTGCTCTCCTGGTATCGAACAACAAACTAAATCTAAGTAACCTCACAAGATATGTCTTGCATTTGGGTCCGCCCTTGCTCCCAATGCCCCGCCAGTGTGTGTGTGTGTGTGTGTATGTGTGTGTGTCTCTCTCTCTCTCTCCAATGTGAATACACCAGTTGAAGCCATCTCCCACGTGCATGCTTTTACTTAATATTTATGTAGTTGTGCACAGACACAAATGACACTACTATTGTTGGTGGAATCTCAGATAGCAATGAAAAGGCAAACAGCAACAAAATTTGCTGGTTGAGTAGTGTGACAGTAACAATCTTGCACTCAATGACAGTAAGACCAAGGAATTGATTGTGGAGATGGGGAGGGTAAGTTTAAAGAACACTCACCAGTATTTGTTGAGGGGGTTAGTGGTGGAAAAAGTGAGTAGTTTCTTGTTCCTGGGCATCAACATTTCAAAGGATCTATCCTGGGGCCAACACATTGATGCAACCATGAAGAAGGCTTGCTTGTAACTATCCTTCATTAGTATTTTGAGGAGATTTGGTATTTCAGTAAAGATAGATTTGGTATGTCAATAAAGGTGTACAGGTGTACAAGCTCACTAACTGGTATAAAGGTTCCACTGTGCAGAATCAAAAGAGGTTGCTGAGAGTTGTAGATTCCGCCAGCTCCACCACAGAAACAAGCCTCCCCACCGTCGAGGACCTTCATCCATTACCTTCAGTGGTACCTATAGTGACTATTGATGTCTTCCACTGAACTGCTGTCTCCAAACAAAACTTTTATGACATATGTCAGTGATGATCAATCTGACTCTGAATGCTAATTTATGAAATGTTTGAATAAATGTGAACCTGTGAAATGCTTGGCTAGAATTTAGTGACAAGAAAGGATCATTAACTTTTAATGTTTGTTCTGATATGTTGTTGATGGAATGAGACAAACAATATTAATTTAGAACATTGCTTCTGAATAGGACAAGCATGAAAACAGATTTAAATTGAATCTTAGCCACTTGTAAATATATGGGCCCTTTGGTTATCTCTAACTTAAATTTCTCATCTACATGTTCAAAGTTCAAAGTAAGTTTTATTATCGAAGTATATATATGTCATCTTATACAACCCTGAGATTCATTTCCTTGTGGGCATGCTCAACAAAGCTATGGAATAATCACTATAACAGAATCAATGAAAGGCGGCTCAACTAGAGTGTTCAATCAGAGTGCAGATGACAACAAACTGTGCAAGTACGAAAAGAAGAAACAGTAATAATAATAAATAAATAAGCAATAATAGCGAGAACATGAGGTGAATGTGAGTCCATAGGTTGTGGGAACATTTCGATGATGAGGCAAGTGAAGTTACTCCCTTCGGTTCAGGGGCTTGATGGTTGAGGGGTAATAACTGTTACTGAACAGGGTGATGTGAATCCTGAGGCTCCTGTATCTTCTTCCTGATGGCAACATTGAGGAGAGGGCTTGTCCTGGTGGTGGGGGTTCCTAATGATGGATGTTGCTATCCCGTGACAGTGTTTCATGTAGATGTGCTCCGTAGTTCTGAGGGCTTTACCCGTGATGGACTGTGCCATATTCACTAATTTTTGTAGGATTTTCTGTTCCAGGGCATTGGTGTTTTGGTGTTTCCGTACCAGGCTGTGATGCAGCCAGTCAATATACTCTCCACTGCATATAAATGGAAGCTGCTTATTCTGCTTTTTGATTTTACTCTTGTTTCTCCTGAGTACTCTGCTTCATGGTAAGATTAGCATTCAGTGCCCATCTGTAGCCATCTCTGAGAAGAGGATGATAAGACATCTTTTGAGCCATTGTGACTCGCAGTCCATCTAGTTATGATACTCCTGCAAGGACATGGAAATTCAGGATTTAGATAAAGATAAGGGGCCAACGAAGTGCTTCCAAGTCTAGATGGTGTGTTCACTGAAGGTTAATTGTGCAACTGGTGTTGTTTCTATTCACCTGCTGCCCTTGTTGTTCTTGGTTGTAGAGATTGTGGGTTTGGAAGATACTAACCGGGCAGTCTAGACAATTAACGGCTGTGCCAGTGCTGCACAGAAAGAACGGTTGGAGTGGTTGATGGGGTGCCAATTATTGAGTGCCTTTGTCCTGAATGGTGCTGACTTTCTCACATTGTTGAAGCTCCTTTCATCCAGCCAGGAAGAAAGTATTAGCACCCATTCCTGACTTGTGCCTTTGAGGTTTAGGGAGCTGAGCCCCGCACAACAGGAGCCAGCCGCTGACCGATACTTGTAGCTTTATTTATGTGGCTGGTGCAGCTGAGTTTCAGGTGATGATGATGGGTGTGTAGAGGAATGCGCTGATATTGTTTATTTTTTAATTTATTCATTGGGATACAGTTTGGAGCAGGCCCTTCATGCCCTTCGAGCCGGCCCTTCATGCCCTTCGAGCCACGCTACCCAGCTATCCCCAAATCTAATCCTAGCCCAATCACAGGACAATTTAAATGACCAATTACCTTGCCAACCGGTACATCTTTGGACTGTGGGAGGACACTGGAGCAGCTGGGGAAAATCCATGCGGTCACATGGAGAATGTGCAAACTCCTTACAATCAGCGTTGGGAATTGAACTCGGGTCACCTGCATGGTAAAGCGCCATGCTAACCACTACGCTATCGTGCCACTCAATGGCATTAGAGATAAATGGTCAGGGATTATACTCTCTTGGTGGTTATCGTCTAGCACTTCTGCAGTGTAAATGTTATTTGCCATCTATCGGCCCCATGCATTGATGCTTTACGAGTCTTGCTGTACATAAACGTGCAAGACCTCATTTATTGGCAATTTACAAATGGAATTCAGTGAGATGATATCCTGTCTATTGTGATGGATAGAAGATCATTGAAGCAAAGATTCAAAGTACATTTATTATCAAAGTATGTATGTAGTGCGCAACCCTGAGATTCGTCTTTCCCACCGATAACCATGAAACAAAGAAAACCAAGGAACCCGTTCAAAAAAAAATCAACCACCCCCCCCCCACTCAAAAAAAACAAATTGTGGAAATGGCAACTAAAATAGTAAGTGATAAACACAAAATAAAAAAAAACAGTAAATCAAAAGAGTCCTGACACAGTCAGTTCAGCTCAGTGTTCGGTATCTGCAGGCTACCCCGATCCAAAGTCACCTAAAATAGCAAAAGAAAAAGGAGCAACCAGCAACACATCATAACATGAACTAAAGTCCATTCCACAAAGAGTATTGATTAAACCTTGCCCCAAACCCAGAACTCTGGCACCATCCCCCGACAACATCGAGAGTGAGAGAAGCAGCTGGTTATGCTGTAGGACACTGTTCCTAGAAACTTGCACAATGAGGTCCTGGGAGTGGGATGATTGACCACTGATAAGCACTATCAACTTTTTTTTATGGGAAAATGTCGTCCCTTGATGCCTATAGACTTCAATTTTATCTTCCCTCCATGATGGCACACCTCGTCGATGCTGCCTTCTGACAAGGTCAGTCACAATCACTGCACCAGTGGAATTCAGCTCCTTGTCCATGTTTGGGCCAAGGTTTTCTGGTGTTTGAGGCTAAGTAGTTATGATGAACCCAAGCTAAATACTGGTGGGAACAAACTGGTGAGTTAGTGCTGCTTGTTAGCACAGTTGATAACACCTTTCATTACTTTCTTGGTTATCATAACTGTGTTGGACTTTTCCTACCTGTTTTGAACAGGATAGACCTGGGAAATTTTTTTTCACATTAAGTTGTTGATAAAATTGCAATAAGCTAGCTTCAATTTAGCTCATTCTGAAGCCTATGTCTACAATACCATACCCACAATGTCTCCGTGAAGTGCATTCTATCTAGTGCAGTCAACCTTTTCCTGATGTCTTCTGAAGTGGATCAAATCTGACTGAACAAACACTGTAAATGCACAGATCTTGATCTGTAATGATCATTAGATTAGATTAGATTATGAGGACATGCAGTCCTCTTTTATTGTCATATTCCTCCGATGTGATTATCACAGAAACACAGGACAGACCAAGACTGAAAAACTAATAAAAACCACATAATTATAACATATAGTTACAACAATGCAACAATACCATTACTTGATGAAGAACAGGCCATGGGCACAGTAAAAAAATGTTCAAAGTCTCTCGAAGTCCCACATCTCTTGCAGACGGGAGAAGGAAGAAAACTCTCCCTGCCATGCCCGACCACAGTCCAACTCTGAGTCGTTCGAAAACTCCAAGCTCCGATCAGCCCTCCGACATTGAGTACCGAGCACCATCTCTGCTGAACGCTTCAACCTCAGCCTCGGTCGCCAGCAGCAGGCAAAGCTGGGGATTTTAGGAACTTTCCTCCGGAGATTCTCAATCACATGGTAGCAGCGGCAGCAAACTGGGCATTTCAGAAATTTCTCCAGATGTTCCTCTGTGCCTTCTCACGTCTGTCTCCATCAAATCAGAATTGTGCACGGCATCCTACTTACAAATACGATATAATTTCACCAGAGAGCTGCGCGCGCTGCATCGTGCCACTATCTTCTCCTCCCGCCGAGAGGGGTCCTATGATCACAAGGATGCAGACGTTCATGGAGCCTTTTCCTCTTTATTTAATCAGCACCATTCAGGACTAGATGTGGATGGACTGCAGAGATTTGCTCTGATTTGTTGAGTGTGATGTTACTTTGCTCTTTCTATTGCATGCTATTTTGCATGCATGTGATACAGCTTCACGAGGCTGACATCTCACTTTTATAGAATGCTCATGGTCTTTCTGGCATGCCCTTCTATATTGCTTATTGAATCACAATTAATAACTTGCCATAAAAACAATAGTAGACTCTTGGGTACTTTTGGACCATAGGTTACATATTGTGATAGTGTATATTTCCCCTGCCTAACATGGTCCACACTGCCTAAGGCACACTGAATTTTGAGCTGCCAGATCTGTACTGACTCTATCCCATTTCTTTCACTCAACTTGAACATACCTTGTAATGATCTCACGTTATTAAAACAGAATCCATATCTGTAACAATTCTAACTTAAGTGCTGGAGTGCCTGTAATCGCTTGAATATAAACTGAAAAGATTACGACAACTCCAGTTCACAAATTTGCCTTTTACTTGTCATCAATCCTGCTTTTCCTCTTGAGAGTGGAGATAATTTTGCAATGTTAAGTTTTTTTAATTTCCTGGTAGACTGAACATTTTACTTGAGGTGCAGTCACTGAAATTTAGTTTCCTCTGCTTTCTCTCTGCACCACTAATCCTATCTCATCTGAAACACCAATTCTGAAAGGACTGTGATGAAACATCTGGTTTCTCAGCTTGTTCATTGGACACAATACTGACATTATCAGCATAATGGAGGAAGTGGGATTTCCAGGAACTTAGGGAAAGAGCAAAGTGCTCCCAGATAATTTGAAAATGACTGAAGAAAAACAGTGTGATAAATTAGTGTAAAATACTAGCAAATTCAGAAAACTTGGTGTGAGACACAGGTCATCAGAAACCTTATAGATTTTGAAAGTCTGGTCTTAGCTTGTGTGATGGGTATTCACTTCTTGGTTGATGGCAAAGTTCACTTTCTAAGCACAGCAGCTGCCGCTTGTTAGATCACAAACAGATGGAAGTAAACTTACAACTAATGTTGCTTTGCTTAGCTTCTGGTCATAATTGGGAGTCAGTCTTCAGTTTTTAAAATGGAAATGGAAAGCAGTCATCAGTTTAAAGTTAAAAACAAAGTATTGTCTACAGCAGCTTTGAAGATGCTCTGTCTATAGAGGCAGATATAGCTCACTGCATCTGGTTTATTGCTTCTCAGAGTGTAACATGACAACTGGTTATTTAATTAGGCTTGTTTCAGAACAGACAAGTTGATTAAATTGCTTAGTGCAAGGAAGTTTGCAGACCTGATGGATATTATCACTTAGTATATCAATAATTGATGTGTTTATAGTTGGAAGGTTTATGTACCCAGAGAAGTTAGCTACACAGCATTAAATGAGAATTGTGTCTTCAAGATGCTTTGAGATTGTTCATGTAAATACGATATCTGAGGAAATATAATATGTGTGTGAAGTCACCCAAGTGGAAGTGAAACTGCATAAATGTACAGAGCAGTTTAGACTTATTAGGAATGGGGTAAGGAACATCAAATAGCTACGGAAGAAACACGGGTAAGCAAGAACCCACTCTTTTGACTTTGAATTTTGCGATGCGATGACTTGTTCGTCGCATCATAGCTATATCCTTTTTCTTCCGCACAGTCCGCCGAATCCAGGCTTCACACACTAGGTAGACAAGCCCTGAGTGTTGTAGGTCTACGGCAGTTCTTGCAGCGTGCTCGCAAGCCTCCCTACCCATTGTTGGGCATCCTCATCCGCCTTTGCAGCCGTTGGGAGATGTCTTCTCTTCCGCCTGCTCCGCCGTTGGGATGATCACCTAGTGGTGTAGTAATGACACCACCCCCTCACTTGTTTTCGCCCACTAGCTGCTCCACCTTCACCGGGTCCTGCAGCTGCTCCCGACCATACCAGGCAGACACTTGTTGTTTACTGATGACTGCGCACTCAACGCCAGCACAGAGCAGGAGATGCAGCGTGAAATGGACTGCTTCTCACAAGCCTGCGACAACTTCAGTCTCACTATCAACACCAAAAAGACCGAAGTTATGTACCAGCCTGCCCCAGGAAAGCCATACCAGGAGCCGCGCATCACGGTGAAGGGCCAGAACCTCCAGGCAGCCGACAACTTCACCTACCTGGGCAGCATACTCTCTCGTGCAGTGAACATAGATGCTGAGGTCAACAACAGGATTGCCAAAGCCAGCGCCGCCTTTGGGAGACTCTGTGAGAACATCTGGGAGCGGAGAGGACTCAGCCTTACCACCAAGCTGAAGGTCTACTGTGCAGTGGTCCTTACCACCCTCCTTTACGCCAGCGAGACCTGGACTGTCTACAGCAGACACGCCAAACAGCTCAACCATTTTCACCTGAGCTGTCTTCGCAGACTCCTCCACATCAGGTGGCAGGACAAAGTCCCCGACACGGAAATCCTGGAACGAGCTGGGCTCTGCAGCGTCTACACCCTCCTGCTGAAAGCCCAAGCCAGGTGGGCTGGACATGTGGTCAGAATGCCAGACAGCCGATTGCCTAAGCAGCTGCTGTACGGAGAACTGTGTCAGGGCAAGCGCTCAGTCAGGGGGCAGAAGAAACGTTTCAAAGACTGCCTGAAAGCGTCCCTCAAAGGCCTGTGTGTCGACATCAACACGTGGGAGACGCTTGCCCTCGACCATCCAGCTTGGCGCAGCAAGATCACCACAGGAACCTGTGCAGCTGAAGTCAGACGCATCATCGAGGCGCAATGAAAGCGTGCTGTGCACAAGGCCTGAGCAGCATCCACTGCCACGACAGCACCCATCCACTTGTGTCCCACATGTGGGCGAGCCTTCAGGGCCCGGATTGGCCTCATCAGTCACCTCCGGACCCACAGCCACCAATCTCCCGTTTGACTTTGAAGCCATGGTCATCTTCGACTACGAAGGACGAACAACAACAACAATATCCTTTTAGTTTATAGGAATTGTACCCCTGTTTTGGAAGTCCTTTGTCCTTTGTGGTTTTAGAAATGCCTTGTGCTTTGGAACTGGTTTGCAATTTGGAAATATTTTACAGATAGAAATTCTCTGTGAGTTTCAAATGTGTTTTATGAATGTTGTTTGGATTTAAATGTATAGTCCTGAAAATAAATGAACTGTGTTTTAAATTACATTGTTAGCTTCTTCTTGGAAGGGAGAGGGGACCTACCGCTCAAACAGAGAATAAACAGCGAAATGAACTAGCTTTTAAAGATTATGTGGTTGTAGTATAATCTCCCTTTAGTGAGAGTATTCGTGGCTGTTTCTTTCAGATAGGGATTAAGGTGTTCATTTGAGTTTAGAACTTCATGGTCAGCAAATCCAATACCATCACACGTGAAGGATCTAGTTTAAAGTAACAAGGAGATGCACAAAAAATTCAAATCTTTTTCTGAAATAAGGATACAATTCTATTAAATTATGCATAAGAACAATGCCATCAATGAGGCAATAAACCTGCTAGTGCAACTGCTAATCTGGTCAACGCTTGTGACTGTAACACATCATTAGGTTTGTGGACATCTTGTTTCTCCGAACCACACTAATTAATGCCCACTAAGTGAAGGATTAAATTAAGAACTCAATTGTGGAATACACACTATTTATCTTTGTTAGTGCTTAGTGGCCACCACTTTCAGGAGTTGATGGTTTTATAAAATGACTTTTCTGCGGTTTGATCACTGTTAATTTTGCAGATAAGGTAGTTCTCATCTTTGAAGATGCTATATATGTTGCATTTGCATATGTTTCCTTAAACCTCTGCAGCTTTTCTGTGGCAGCTCACAACACTAAGGATAGCTCAATAGAAATTGAAACAAGTGCACACTCCCTTGTCAGCAGTGCCAAACATTTTTGAAAGCGTGTGTCCAAACTGGCGGTAATCTAAAAATTCTTCCCTGTGCCACAGTAATTTTGAGCAGAGATTTCATTGATTAATGAATAATTATGGACTCTTTTGAGGAAAAAGAGGGAAAAAACTCCTGTTGCTTATTTATGTGCATTCATTGTTTTACTATTAATAAAGGTATAAGAAAACTGAAATAAATGAAGCATTTTAAAAACCTGTTCAAAAACTACTAATAATTTTGAAAAGAAAATTGAACAATAACGTCATTTCTAAATAGTACTGTTATTGTACTATTTGCTATCCAACTACTAATGTGTACATATATCTGTGAGGATTTCAAAATGTAGCATCCAAACTCAACTGTTCTTGTAACAGTCTAGCTGGCATCAAGCTGGTGTGAGATGTTTCCTGTGAAAACATCTCACTGCTCTTGGGTTGTTAAAAATTATCCGCTGCTTCATTTGGTAGTAACGATAATCATTATGTATCTTTCTATTTTGAGTGAGATTTCAAGGATTGAGGGGCTGCACTGCGTGCCATGTACGAACAAAGTATTTGCACTTGCTATATTGAGCATATGTGTCGTAGGTTCACCACCTCTGTCCCAAGACGTGACAGTAATGGATTCCATGATTTTGTTAAGGTTAAAATGCCTTAGACTATTAAATGCTTTGATCTTCTGTCCCGATTTTAATGCAACTTAGGGTCCCTGGCTAATTGCTTGTTCTTCAGTCATTCTATGAAGCTGTGCCATTCGAAGGTACTAGTGTGATGAGGGTTGTAATTGGATCCTGATGAACACATTAACTACTTGGCCAAGGAACCATGTACATGAGCCAGGGACTATAAACTCTAAAGTCTTATAAGTGCCTGGCAAGCCTTCAACTCATCACCCACTCAGTCATGCAGTCAACAGCTCATTTGAAGTAACACAAAACACTCAACGAAGGCAATTATTTAATGGAATGGGTTTGATTTCTGAAATGCGTTGCAGCACCTGGGTTTATGTTTGTCCTGGATTGATTATAAACTTCAACATGCAATTTTGAATTGCATTTTGAATTACATTTTGCTTTTTATTGGCAATTCTGTAGACTGGCCAGGAATGAAAATTGCTAGAGAGTGATATTTGATTCCTTTGGGACTCTAGACAACATAAGTGAATAATTTATTCGATCATTTGGGAATTGTAAAATTGGTATGAATGGGAAAAGGTCTGGAAAGTTGAAATGGAATGTTTGCTATCTATTTGTTAGCAGCTCTTTCCATTGGATTTTAATTTAGGACACTTGACTTATAGTTTCCCCACAGAACTTCAATAAGTTCTTATTGAACATTACATCAGATGAATTGCATGCCTTTGCCAAAGCCACTGCAATCCTGCACTGATTTCTGTCCTCTAACCCGTGTATGTTGGATAAGGAGGAGACTAAACTTGGTTTTGAGGTAACTCATGATTGAATTGCCACACTTTCTGGATTCATACTTCAAGGGTCTCTTGATTGCTGGTTCTTGTGGATAGCTGTATCATGCTGGGCAACAACAAAAAAAAAGTGAAGAATATTTGGAATGGACTGGAAAATGTGCTAATGAATTTATCAGCCTTTGGCAATGAAGAGGTAGTAGCCCTGCATCTGGTCTTCTGAGCCTCTTCCTGTCTTGCTTACCCTTCGTTTTATTTGTTCCATAATGTAATTTCTTCACATGAACTGACCCAGAGCTGGTTAGAGTGACTGAAAGAAATTATTACTGCAAAACCCAGCCTTCAGAATATTTAGTCAGTGGGAATGGAAACCAGATGTAGTTCAGGTGATATTGGACTGCTCAGTGGGTCACTTCCTAGCAAAATAGAGACTCTGTAGGATAAACATCATTACAGTGTAATAACTGCAATAAAAGAAGATTAACAACATGCGCTTTTATTGGAATAGAAGTCTCGATTCACAGCTTTTTAGAAGTGTTTTGGAAAAGGTTGCTCAGTCTGCAGAAACAAGCACTCAAAGGACTTTGCAGGACTCCTGCAAGATATTTAAGAAAGTTTTATTTTTCATTCAGTTTGGTCTGACTCTGAGAGGAATGACAACATTTGTTATTCTTTTCCCTTAAAGGGCTATAACTTGAGGAAATTATGCTTTGGCAAAACGATACTGTTTATTTGCCATTCTATGACATTGCATCTTGCATATTATTTCATTAAAAGGGTTTAAACTCTTCTACTTTCCTCTGGTTAACTTATTTTGAATTATTTTTGAATGGCCTCTGTTGATTGAATCAAGGCTGCCATGTTTCCATTCTCTTTTCCTCTCTCAGCAATCTATTCAGGTCAAGGATGGACTGTTTACACTTTAGGTCTTTGGATTCAAAGTTGGACCCACAGACTCTGACACTGGTCAGCAGGAGCCACTTAAACTGAATGTGTGTTTAGGCAGTTTTCTAATTGGCAGCTAATAGCATGCTTTTCAAAGTTACTAATGATGACATTCATGTTCTCAGTGCCATACTGAGTGGTCTTAGGTTAGGAATTCCCAAGTTAATAGGATGTTACACTTTTTTAAGCTGATTTTGAGAATATCCTTGAGTCAGTTCCTCCGCATTTCCACCTAGTAAACTATGTGATGAAGTCGGAGCAGTGTATCTGTGTTGGTAGTCAGCTGTCGGGCATGTCAAGAACTTGACCTCTCTATTGAACCCAAGTGAGTGTAACTGAGTACTAGGGATGTTGTTGTGGGACAACATATTGGCACTCATTCCGCTACTCCACTGGTAGAACTGGATTGTAGTGATTACTTGAAAACAAACCAAAACCGCTTAGAGTCTAAGGAGTGGGGAGGAGGGTGGGTGTTGATACTGTATGATGCAGCATTCATTCAAAAGCAAAGTTCCAATGTCGAAGAGTACACTTGATCCTTTAGTAAGGAACCAGCAAAATGAACAATTTTGAAACAATAAAAATGAAATAAACAGCCTTAGCATATTAAACGTACTAACCAAGCATTGTATTCAAGCATACCTAAATGTATCTAAGTGATCAACAAAAAAGTTACCACCTCAGACACGAACAAATCTGCAGGTGCTGGAAATTCAAGCAATCCACACAAAAAACGCTGGTGGAACGCAGCAGGCCAGGTAGCATCTCTAGGAAGAGGTACAGTCTACGTCTCAGGCCGGGACCCTTTGTCGGGACGTCAGTTATCACCACAGCTCACTTTCTAGCTCTACCAAAACTAGACTGACTAAAGACAAAGCATGAATATGTAACTACACCCTTTGCTTCTACCATACCCAGCCTCGTGACTAACTACCCATAATGAACATGCAACACAAAATGCAACACAAA
Source organism: Mobula birostris (assembly GCF_030028105.1). Lineage (NCBI taxonomy): Eukaryota > Metazoa > Chordata > Chondrichthyes > Myliobatiformes > Myliobatidae > Mobula > Mobula birostris. The sequence goes on along the minus strand of NC_092380.1, from coordinate 59,289,592 downwards.
TAGAAAATAGGTACATGGCTCCTGCATGGAGGATTTAACAGAGCCAGCAGTTGTTGTGGCTGTCCAGCTCTTGAGGTTCTTGTAGAAAGCAGCCAGCATCTTGGGGCAGATGGGTGTGCAGGGATTACTGCAGCCAAGTAGGCTGTAAGCTTTGAGTTCTTGAATTTCCAAAGGTTGTTCTAATGTGTGGAATGCAACTGTCAATTTCACCATGAATATTAGCTTTTGTGGAGACAGGCTTCCCCAAATAATGGAAGTTGTTCACATTTTCCATGTATCTATTGTCAGAGGACTAGTTGGCAGAGCATCTTTCATTGGCAAGTTTTAGGTACTGGGAGCTTGGTCTTTGTGCCCACATGCAAGTGTTATCTCACACTGCAGCTTGACTGAGGTTCCAGTGATACATTTTAGGAACCAATTTCCAAGAGCCCACTCTGTCTGGAGCTAACAAGAGAGAATAATTCATCAATGACAGTGAGGTTGGTAAGAAAGAGCACTTTGAAGAACTCTCCAACCTTAACTCTCTCCTTGATATGGCATCTTTAAACTCATCCTCATCCACAGCAAGTTACATGGAACCTGTGAAGGGAATGACATCCTAGGCAAACTCAGAGATGTTATGACCATAACAACCTGCACCGAAATGGATAAATCTGATTACAGCAGAATTTCCACTGTCTGCTATCTGGAAATAAATAAATCATCAGGGTTCTCCTCAGTCATGTGGACATTGATATAATGCAGAGATGCGCTGAGAAGTGACAGATAGAGTTTAATCCAGAATAATGTGAAGTAGTTCATTTTGGAAGGTCAAACTCGAAGGCAGAATGCAAGGTTAATGACAGAATTCTGAGCAGTGTAGAGAAACAGAGGGATCTTTGTGTCAAGTCCACAGGTCCTTCAAAGTTGCCATGCCAATTGATAGGGTGATTAAGAAGTCATATGGTATGTTGGCCTTCATTAGTCAGGGGGACTGAGTTGAAGAGCTACAAGGTGATGTTGTGGCTTTATAAAAATTGAGGTGAGGCCTATGTGGACAGCCAGCACTTTTTTCCCAGGGAAGCAATGGCCAGTATCAGACAACATCTGTTTAAGGTGAGTGGAGAAAAGTTTAGGGGTATGGCAAAGTTACATTTTTTACACAGAGAATGGTGGGTGGCTGGAACACACTGCCAGGGGTGGTAGTAGAGGCTGATACTATAGGGTCACTTACAGGTAAATGGCTATAAGAAAATGGAGGGTTATGGACTGTGTAGGAGGGAAGGGTTAGATTAATCATGGAGTAGATTATGATGTCAGCATAATATCAAGGGCAAAAGAGCCCACACTGTTCAGTGTTTTCCTCAGTGGGGAAGGAACTGCCCCATGAATCATAGTGTGAGTTCTGTCCATCTTGAAACAAGGTGGATGTGGTCTTCTCAGCATAACAGTGTCAAAAGAAATACAGGAAGTGGAATCAATTGCTCTGCAGGATCTTCTTTTAATCCCCAAATTTACTTGATGCTATCAATCAAGTGGAAGATTTGGAGCATGCTTTTCAAATTTGACTGCTCAAGCAATTTATCTTCATCCTAAATGTGTCAGTTTATGGCATTCAGACTGTGACCTTAACTAACTAAATTTAAGTGCAGGAAAAGCTTCGTTACCACACCCCCAACACCCACGCACCATCCAGTACATTTTTCTCCATGTTTCTCACTGTAATCCTTCTACACCTTCCCTCCAGTAAGCTTCTTGCTAAAATGGAGCTGGTCTACAGGACAATTTGTTGCCTACTACTCTGTAATATCAATTTGGTCCACAGCGGAATAAACACGTAGAAGAAGGAGGCAGCCATAGCTATTCTTGTTTTAAAACCAGTTTCAGGCTCATTATTTTCCTTAATGAGTGGCACATTCAAAATGTTATCTGTGTAAATAGGCTGGTCTACACATTTCCCCCTTTCAGTGTAAGAGCTCTACCAGATGCAGACAGTCTCTGATAGACAATCGGCGTCTGTAATCACAGTTGACCAGAGAGTTCGGTCTATGGCATTGAGCACGAGGAGGGGACAGTTGGTACTATGCCCAAACAGCTGCAACTAGGCAGGAGATGCTAGACAATGAACTTTGGTTGGTATTTATTTTCTATGTACAGTGGTATTGAGAAGTATAGCAGCCCTGGCTGAGAACAGCCCAGCCCAAGAACAGAAAGTTGGATCTTCATGATATATGTGCACTCCACAATCTTGACAAATCACTTATGAACTGCTAACTTTGTTTCTTAAAAGCTTAGACCCGCATAAAGGGCTGTACTCATACTGAAAGGCGAATTGAACAAATAGTAATTCAATGTCTTACGAATGAATTTCCAAAAGCCTTCAGACTGCAGAAACAACGAAGGATTGTGAAGTGTCCAACTTTGAGTGCATAAGAAAAAAGGGGTAAGAAATGGAAACTGATTTTGGTGCTCTGGAATTTCGGAGTGAGGAAGAGTACATGAAGAAGTTCGAAGAAGAAATAATCAGAACCGAGAATAGAATAAATATTGCAACATCAGGAGATGTGAATGACATTGTAATTACCAAGCAGCCAACTTTCATAGTGAAAGCCCTTGAGCAATAACAATCAATTCTCTGAAACGAGGCAGATATTATATCCAACTCTATCCTTGTATAATGCTAAATGTATTCCATTCAACAGAAAATATAACTCTATAAATAGGATTTCATCTCAGACTAATCTTCTCCTCACAAACAACCATTCTTCTGTCTGTATAAGACAACTGTAAATATCAATTGAAGATGGAAATTCTTAATTCACAAGGCTCTCCTGGGAGGTGCAATTGCTCAAAGCGAGAAGATGTTGCTCTGTAGTGCAAAATAGTCCCTGTGTTAGCTTCATAATCAGAGGATGTCTGTTTTTGTACTTAATGATTCTCATGTGAATTGCAGCTCAGAGCAAGGCAGCTTGCTTTCTTCCCCCGATGGCTTAATTGCTTTACCTGTATTTGGTCAGTTGTCAAACATAAATATTTCCACATAGATGGAGTGAATTAAATGGAGTAAGACCCCAATTCACAGACGTGTCACTTTTTGGTGAGCTTGTAAGCCATCTCTATCATGTTGAGGGGTAGGGTTGCGGCTAACGGATGGGGAAGATCAGAGCTGCATGAATACTGAAAGTTTAGAAAGTTCTCTGCTCTTCAGTGGTTTCTAGTAACAGGATAAGATTCACTATCATATTTCTTCTGAATTACCAATATTTTTGACATGGAATCAAAGGAAATATTGTATATCACAATTTAGTTATTATACTACTTGCTTTTTTTACTCACTTAACAGAGACATTTCCTGCTGCCATGGGACAATTGTGCTCATATTTTGCGCTGATGAGGAATCCATTTTTAAAGTAATATTGTTCTTCATCTCTATCTTGAATATCACAATCAGCAACGTAGAATTAGAAATTCGTATGAACACCGTAAAGTTTTGGTACTGCGATATATGGGGCAGCACTTGAAAGATTGTTGTAAGATTGCAAAAAGTGTATTTTTTTAGGCTTTTGTCCTGCATTACAAACATTTGTAGTTGGAGTCAAAGTTACTATGACTGTTGCAGCAAATCTATCCACAAAAATCGAGCAATATCGGACATGAAATCTTACTTCTGTTACTTGATGTCAGTCTTCAGATGTAGGGAATTTCAGTAACTCAGAATGAGCTACAATCTACAGATCAGTGAACAGGAATGAGGCAAGGGTGGTGTAAACTGACAAAACAAAAGTCTTTGTTCTTGCCATATGGTTGCAGGAATGGCGGTGGCCAATTTGTGAGACTGTCCTTGCATCCACCATTTTGTGAAATATTTTTGAACGTATACTTGCTCTGGGATAACTTATTCGGAACAACCTAACATAGACATGGTGAGTTTTCTGCTGAGACCATTTTCAGATAAGAAGCTCTTTATTATGTAAAATGTAAGCTTGCAGAAACAACTGCTTCTTACCTGATCATCTGAACCCAGTGTTTAGTAGGCCTGGTTGAACGAATTGGAAATAACAAAAGGAATTACTTAGGACACAGGTCTGGGGGGAAAAGGGTAGTAAAGCAATACTGTTTGTAGCTTTGGGTCAGATCCAATGAGAAGCTGACACAAGTCAGTCAGATGATCTTGAGCCAATGAAATTGAAAGATAATAGATTGATCCGATACAGAAAAGAGTAAGAATGAGGATTTTGGGAGCACGGACAGCGACAATTTTGTGGAGACCAACCATCACACAAGTGGATGACCCCATATTGAAAACATAGAGATGACATTGGGGTCAAGAAGAATGCCTGGCCAGCGTAGACTCCTCTTCCTGGATATCTCTTTTCCTCTTTTTTGACTGTTCAGGAAGGTTCAAGGAAACCCAGTAGAGTGCACACAGGTATTTAGTTTTGTAAATTCAAGTGCTTGTGACCTGAGCCAATAAAAGTACATGTCAGTAAATACAGATTCTTTCTGTGCCTAACTGGTCATCATTATTGAGGGTTAATCCTTGTAACATGGCCAATCACATTCATAGTCATAGTCATACTTTATTAATCCCGGGGGAAATTGGTTGGTCAGAAATTCTCTCAATAAACCAAACCTTAAAATAATTAAGAGGGACATCAAAATATTATAATTTAATCAAGAATTTATTTAGAGACGTCATCTGTTCATTCTAATCAGTTCTCAGGTTATGAATTGGGGCAAGATTGTGCCTTGTTTGTGGGGTCACTTTGTTTATTAGAATCATATATCGGAGATCATTCAGCTTACGGTAGGATTTAGCCAAACAACTTGCAAGTTAGTGTTGAACACTGCAGTGTATTGCTTTACTTGAGAGCTTTCCTATTTGCTCAGTGTATTTCAGAAATGTGTTCATTTATCAATAATTTTCTTGTTTTACGGTGGTTGGCATCCAGCTTAATGGTGCATTACCGCTCAATAATTCTCTATAGGTATGCTAAGTTGGTCTACAGGTACAATTCAAGTGCTGTGACCTTAGACTTACACTCCTGACTATCCTGCTGACAAATTTTCAGTCTCTGGAAATTAAAATTGAAGACCTCACAGGAAGATTGCTGTACCAGAGGGACATCGGGGACTGCTGTGTACTCTGCTTTATGGAAACATGGCTCACACCCGCAATTTCAGACATGGTGCTGCACCCTGATTGCTTCATCATTCTCCTCAAAGGCAGGACAGCTCAGTCTTTTAAAGGCAGAAGTGGTGGAATATGCTTTTTTATTAACTCAACATGGTATACAAATGTGGTGGCTTACCCGACCTGGAACATCTAGCAGTCAAATGTCATCCATTTTATCTGCTTAGAAAGTTTTCTAACATCGTCCTGGTAGCGGTGTACATTCCACCTCAGGCCAATGTCAGGCAGGCACTGGAGGAACAGAGTAATGTAATCAGCGGACACAAAACTGTGCATTTTGATGTCTTCCCTATCATTACGGGAGATTTCAACCAGGCCAGCTTGAAGAAGTCTCTGAACAACTACACCAATATATCACCTGTGGAACAAGAGGAGCCAACACACTTGACCACTGTTATACCACAATCAAGAGTGCATACTGTGCCATCCCATCTCCAATCACCTGGCTGTACTTCTACTCCCAGCATATAGGTAGAGGCTTAAGAACACAGTGATGAGGACCAAGAAGGTTATGGTCAAGGGAGCTGGTGGAATGCTTACAGGACTGTTTTGAGTTGCTGTATTGGACAATATTCAGGAATTCATCTTTGAGTCTGAATGAATACATTACAGTTGACACAGACGTCATCAAGACCTGTGTGGACTCTTGTCATTTTAAACAAAGTCACCAGAGAGAAATAGAAGCTGGTGCATATAGAAGTCTTCATTCTGCCAAACAAACAGCAGGCATCATACCGGAGACACTCTCAGAAGAAGATATGTGCCTGACCCAATACTGCATGACAATTTATATGTTAAGGATCAAAGGTAACATCAGGATAATTCTATAGTTACAATGTATACACAATGCTTCCTTTGATTTACATATAATTTTCAAACAGCTCTATCTTCACGCCAGCACTCCAGACACCCAAAATAAATGTTAATCACTGACTCTCGGCTGCATTCATACATATGCAGATATCTCATGTAAAATTAAGTATTTCTTTGTTTGCAATTCACCCCAGTCTGCAGCTCAAAGAGCACATTGTTCTGGGTTTATTTTAATCTCAATCTACTATCTACGTTCAGGTTTGAAGAATGGTTTCCTTTGAAATTAATATTTCCTATATACCATAACTCCAGAATATGCCCTAAAATGGATGAGTGTGTGCCTTCAAGAACATACTGGCATATCCAAACCAAAAGCTGTAGATGAACCAGGAATTCATAGTCTGCTGAGGGCTAGATCGGTGGCATCTACGTCCAGGCATGACCTACAGAAGGCTACTTTAAGAGCGAATCAACAATTCCAATTGAGGATAGAGATGGAATTGGATATTTATCAGCTCTTGTAGGGTTTCCAGGCCATTACTTCCACAAAGCGAAACCTTGGATATGATACCAGATGAGCTCAGCAACTTTTATATAGACTTTGAAAGGGTGAATAAAACTACACCTGTGTGAATCCTTGCAGCATCTGGTGTCCCTTTGATCTCTGACTCTGAGGCAGATGTCAGAACTTCTTGTAAGAGGGTGAACCCTCTTAAACTGGCATCGGGCCTGGATTCTATATGTGGCAGGGCTCTGAAAACTTGTGTCAACCAACTAGTGGGAGTCTTCAATCTCTCACTGCTGCTGTAGGAGGTTCCTGTCTGCTTCAGAAGGGTGACAATCATACCAGTGCCCAAGAAGAGCAGGGTGAGCTGCCTTAATGACTGAAGCCGAATGGCACTGACATCTACTGTGATGAAGTGCTTTAAGAGGTTGGTCATGGCCAGCATCAACTCCTGCCTAAGCAGGGAACTGACATGCTTCAGCTTGCATGCTTCCCGTTGCCCCATTAGGTCTACAATGTATGTAACATCACTGGTTCTTCAGTCAGCCTTGAACCACCTGAACAATAGTAATGTCTACAACAGGCTGCTACTTATTGACTACAGCTCAGCGTTCAACACAATCATATCCTCAGTTCTAATCAACAAGCTACAAAACCTGGGCCTCTGTACCTCCCTTTGCAACTGGATCCTTGACCTCCTCATTGGGAGACCGTAAGCAGCACAGATTAGAAATAACTTCTTCACCTCACTGACAATCAACACTGGCGCAGCTCAAGGATGCACGAATAGCCCATTGCTCTACTCTCCCTACATCCTCAATTGTGTGGCTAGTCACAACTCAAACACAACTATGCATTTGCCAACTGTACAACTATTATTGTCAGAATTTCAGATGATGACAAGGAGGCATAAAAGAGCGAGATAGATGAATTGGTTAAGTACTGTCACAGCAACAATATTGCATTCAACAATAGTAGGACCAGGAAACTGATTGTGGACATCAGGAACGGGAAGTTGGGCAAACGCACACCAGTCCTCACCGAGGGATCAGAAGTGGAAAGGGTGAGCAGTTTCAAGTTCCTGGATATCATCATCTCTGAGGATCTATCTTGGGCCCATCATATTGATGCAATTACAAAGAAGAGATGGCAGCAGTTATATTCCATTTGGAGTGTGAGGAGAATTGGTACTATGTAATTAGACACTCATAAATGTCTACAGATGTATCATAGAAACCATTCTAACTGGTTATCTCACCATCTGGTATGAAGCAACCACTGCACAGGATCAGAAAAAACGGTATGGAGATGTAAACCCAGCCAGCTTCATCTATGGCACTAGCTTCTCCAGAATCCAGGGCACCTTCAAAGGGCAATGCCTCAAAAAAGGTGGCATCCATCATTAGAAACTCCCATCACCCAGAACACCCAGAACATGTCCTCCTCTAACTGCTATCATAAAAGAGGAGGTACAGGAGCCTAAAGCAATTCAGAAACTATTTCTCTCCTTTTTGCACTACTCATTTAATTTTCTCTTTTTTATATAAACTTACTGTAATTTATAGTAGTAATTATGGATTGCAATGTACTGCTGCCACCAAACAACAAATTTCATGACATAGACCAGTGATATTAAACTTGATTTTGATTCTGATACAGTGTGATAAATATGGTATTAAGCTGGTTCTGAGAAAAATATTTGACCGTAAACATTAGCACTGTTCCTCTACTCACAGATGCTGCCTGACCAACTGAGTATTTTTAGCACTTCCTGTTTTTATTTCAGATTTCCACCATCTGCAATTTTTTGGTTTTCCCTTGATACCAACAACAACTGAGTACAATTTAAGGAAACACCAGCAGATGGAGTGTTTATTGAGCGTAAACAGTAGGAACCAGCAGAGATTTCGACTTTGAGAGAAATGCATTATAAATAAGCAGAAATCTCTTGGAGGATCCAGACTTCAATAAAATGGGAATGGAGTCCTGATACTGTTCGTATTGTCTGAATTTACCTCAAAGGAATCTGAAAACACCAGCTATAAACTTGCTAAGATCTGAAAGTACATATAATTGTAACAGACCCTAAAAATGATCACCTCACCTGTTAATGGAATGTGGCCATTTGTGGCAGAGTTCATAAAGAGTTTTAAGATTCCAGAGTTTTTCTATGAATGATGATTTTGTTGGATAAGTCAGTTCGAGTCTGGTCATGGTTGTGGTGGAATTGGCAGAGGGCAATAAGAAGAAATAATACATGAAAATGGGACAATTCTTCACCAATTTGTATCCAAATTTTATTCTGAACTCGTATTTCTTTCCCACTTGTCTCTTAATTTCTCTATCTCTCGTTCAGTTTCATAAAGTCATGAAAGGACTGTGCTTTCTTGCTTATCTGGCATGTTTAACATTTATTTGCAAATTAGGCAAGTATTCCAGCTATCTTCCATCTGGGAGATTCCACAAACTAAAATTGTTAGTCTGTTGGAGGAATTAAGTGTTTGAACATAAGATGGGATTGTAATAGAGAGGTTTTGATCCTGACCAGTGACATAGGTCTCTGGACTAGGGATCTGAAAACACAAATTCAGGGTTCAACAGTTAGAAAGTGTACATTTAAATCACTAAATTAAGAAATAATAAACAGCTAACATGATAATCATGAAACAAATATACAATTATTTAAGGAAATTAACAACTTGATCAGAAAGGTGGTCACTGTAAACTAATGAGAAATTAAAGTTTAAAAGGGAAAAAAAGAAAATACTGCCCAAATAGCATATTAAGCCTAAGGAGTAGCAAGGACTTAGAATTCTGAAAATGATAAGCAAGACACAAATAGAAGTAGGAAATGGAATATGAAAATAATTTGAAGGAGTCATAAGAGCAGACTACAAATACCTTGACAGGTGTGGCTCATCTACTTTCAAGCATAGATGAGCCATAACTGGGAGTAAGGAAATGGCAGGAGCATTTAAAAAGTACTTAGTAACCAGTCTTTGTTGTCAAAGCTGCAAAATAAATTCCAGAAATGGTGGGAGCGAAAAAGGCCAGTGACAACATTAATAAATTCCTAGTGATTTAATCAAAAAGGTAAGGACTAAGCAACTTCCCTTCTGACAGAGTAGTCAAAGCTAGCCAAGTACTAGGTAGAGTGGAAGACATCCGAAATGTTCAGCAGTTGCGACCGCTGGATTAACCTGACAGGAGAAACTGTATCAGAGAAATAAATGTAATTCTAACAAACTTGTAGACTTGATTGTCTGAATTCTAGGCATTAAAAGGTCCACCTGGATCAGAATGTAGAAAAGTTGGCTCTGTTCCTTAATAAAGGAGGGAGAGAGAAAAACCTACAATAGGGTAAGAACTGGAGTCAAATCTTGGGAATATGTTAGCAGGATGTTTAGGAAATGGTGTGATTTGGCAGGACGGGCTCAAATTTGCAGTTGGGAAGTCTTGTATGATGAATCTTTAGCATTTGTTATGGTTGCAACTACTGGAATAGATAAGGGCAAGGCACTGGCTCTCTGTACTTTTAAATTTAAAGTAAAGTTTTCAGTAAATGACCACAAGGAAAGTCATTACACAGATCTGAAAGTCATTAGATTTGAAGTAACTGATGGATAGATAACAGAGATAGAATGAATGGGCTACTGTAGGTTGTCACACTGTATCTAATAGTATGCCACAAAGGACTGGTGGAAAGGGGTCGGTTATTTTTAACCTATTGAATGAAGGAACCAATTGTAGTTACATGTATAATAATATCTGATACAAAACTATTGGCGGGGTTGGGATGGTGAGTAGCAAATTCAGAAAATGCTGGAAATACTCAGATTTAGGTAGCAGCAGCGCAGAGAGAAACCGTTAATGTTTCAGGTTGACAATCTCCCATCAGAAATTTTAAATTGCACAGAAAGGGGGAGGCATGGAGGGAACAGAAGAGAAGATGGAGATCAGGAGAAATTGATTGGCATTAAGAGTGTCAGCTGAAAGAGGAAGACATTTCTCTAAGAAGTGTAAGAGAAGATAAATGAAAACTGAAGTGCCAAAAGCAGAGAGGATAAAAATACTCAGTGCTGAAAGCATGGTACAGGAGATTGCAGTGGCTGGTTATGTCAGATAGATGACTCCTGCACACTGCAGTATGTCCAGATCTGTTTCAAATAGAAAAATCAGTTTCCTGAAATTGTTGAATTCAATACTAAATCTGGAAGTTAGACGTTGAGATGATATTCCTCATACTTTACACTGTGTCTCATAAGAACAGTGCAGAGACTATAAGCAGGTCAAAATAGGAGATGACGAATTAAAGATTTTCTTTAAAGAGCTTTGAAGAGTATGAGAAGTTAGGTAATGAAGTTCAGGGACAGACCATATTATCACTGAACAATTAGCTTTTGAACCAAAGGGAATAACTTTACTCAACTTCAGTTGCCCTTTCACTGAGCTGTTGCCACAAACTATGGACTCCCTTTCAAGAACTCTTCATCTCATGTTCTTGATATTTATTGCCTATTTATTATTATTATTATTTTCCTCAGCTCAAGCTGGTAAACCCTGAGGTACAGGCATAGCCAAGCACACTCATTTCTTAATTGCTAGGAACCTTTGGATAATTCTCGTGGTGTTTAGTATTTTGGCTTTCTGGAGTTTTGCCTAGATATTGCTGTGCAGCCTTAATTGTTTAATGCTATTGTGTAGTGACTTTGGGATGATATCACTTGTAGATATTACTATCGAGACGATGTATACCCTGTTCTGTTCCATTGCCTTTCAATTTCCTCTTTTAATTCAGCATATTTCTGATGTTTTTCATTCATTAATTTCTGTATGTTATGTGTGTTTGGAATGGGCGTATATTAAGTAAGCTGTTCTTGCTTGTTTATCCTGTAATATTATATCCAGACAGTTATTATGGATTGTCCTATCTGTAATAATGGATCAGTCATAATATAATTTGTAGGACTATGACTCTAAAACCAGATCAGACTTGTATTTATAATAAGGTATAGTTTCTTTTATGAGATTGTATTTTAAAGCAAGATTTTGGTGAATGATGTTTGCCACTTGATTGTACCTGTGTAAGTAATCAGATTGAGTTAAACTGCTGCAAGAGCCTGTAATATGTTGGATTGTTTTTAGTTTATCTTGGCATTCTCTGCATTTATTGCCTTGAGTTTGTTAGTCTTTTATTATGTTTTTTTAATGATTTTTTGTGTTAGCTACCTGTTTCTGTATTGCCACAAAGAACCCTTCTGTTTCTGGGAGGAGATCTCCAATTCTGAGCCAGGTGCTCAATGCTTTCTTGAAGACATCTGCTCTGCCTAGATCATGGGGATGTCTTCCATGGAGGGTCATGTTCTTCCATTGGTTAAATTTTTCTTCTGTAGTGATAATGTCTTCATTTTTCTGAGCTGTGCTTTCATTTAAGCTTAGTGGTGTGTACTTCTCATCAGAATTACATATGTCCGTAAGGAGCGCTGAATTGTGTTTTAATTGATGAAAATATACCCTTAGAAGTTTTATCTGACTGTTGTGTAAATTTTTATGTCTGTTATTCCTCTTCCGTCTTCTGACCTAAGTTGTGTTAGTCCAAGCGTGTTTGAGTGTACATAGTGTTTGCTAAAATTTGCCATTTCATTTCTTATTTTTCTTTATAAATTTTCTAGATCAATTTCAGACCAAGATGTTATACTGAAAGAATATGTTAATATGGGTATAGCAAAGGATGTATTGCCTTTGTTATACTGCTACTGTTAAGCTCTATTTGACAGGTTTTCTTAAGCCTTGAAGTAAATTCTGAAAGTTTTTCCTTTATCACACTAATATTATTACTATTTCTTTGCTTTCTTTCTTTTTGTATTTCCACAATTTGTTGTCATTTGCACATTGGTTGTTTGTTCATCCTGTTGGGTGTAATCTCTCATGGATTCTATTGTATCTACTGTGAATGCCATCAAGAAATTAAATCTTAAGCCCGTGTGTGGTGACATATATGTATTTTAATAATAAATTTACTTTGAAGTTTGAATAGCAAAGCAGGCTTAAGGAGATGAGTAATCATAATCTTGTTCCCATTTTCTAAACTAAATGGATAATTTGTGCTTTTGAAATTGGGTGGAAATTTTAGTTGATATCATACCAGTCTGGAATGACAAGATTATCTCATATCCCAGGATGCTTTAAATGCAATAATTTCAAATGAAGCCAAAAGTTGAACTTGCGGATCTTATCCGTGGCTGTGATACTTTACAAAGTTGTACAACAAGCAATGGAATTCATACCAGGATATTAAATGTATCAGATGTTGGCTCATATAGTAAGACCTCTAGAAATACAGTGGACCATTAACGACCTTCATGAAAAGAATTTTTAAAAAAGGCATCTCACATCATTGTAGAATATGAAAAAATACCCATTTATTACTTAGGTTATCACAAAGTACTTCACAGTCAATGAATTATATCTGCAGTGTGGTTGTTAACATAGCCAATGGCAGCTATTATTGTGAATACGCAGTTTACTATAAAGGTTAACATACCAACTGGTTGAACTGCTTTTAGCATTGTTTGAGGGATAGATTTTGGCCAGAATACTATAAGAACTCATTGTTCTCCAGATAATGCCAGAAGAGAAAATAACTCTCTGAGTAACAGGGACAGCCCCAGTTTAGTATTTCATTTGGAAAGCTGTACCATTGACAATACAACATTTCCTAATACTTTCACTGAAGTGTCAGCTTATACCCTATGTTTAGATCCTGGGCATGGGATTTGAAACAGTTCAGAAGATATCTCCACTGGAAACTGTCATTGATCTGTCATTACCTATCCAAAATTCTCAGCTCACCACATTCTCAGAATAAAGACCAGCTAGTGAGGAGATGCACACAATTCCCATATTTCAACATTCAACATGGAAAATAATTACGGCAACTTCTCTGCTTAGTTGTTATACCACATTGTTTGTTGATAAAAGATAAACATAATTGTGTGTGGGGGGAGGGGATTGGAGAGATGGAGCAATATTTATTATTTAAAAGTCCAATGGGTCAAAACGGGTCAAAATAGTGCCAGTGAACCACCGTGACATGTTGCGGGCTGCTTACAAAACTTATAAATATACATCTTCTGAATTACACTCACTGCAAACTGCACCCTGAATTTCCCTTTTGAACTATCCTGATGAACTAGTGATTCCCTGATCTTCTGAAGGATTAAACTCCCAACCATGCAGATGTGGCTCCTTTAAGTAGACAAAGGTACATTGCTATAGCTGGAAGAGAGGGAGGAGGGGAGAACTGCAAGCCAAGTTGTAACCAGATCCTCTACCCAGCATCTTGTTGGCAAATATATAGTCACTGAAGAACAAGATTGAGGACCTGAGGGTGACATTTCTGTATTGGAGGGAAATGTGAAATTGCTGTGTTCTTTGGTTCATGGAGACATGGCTTACTCTGATCATGCCAGATTCAGCAATCAGACCTGAGGGCTTCTCAGTACACAGTATGGACTGAACTGCTGATTCAGAGAAGACAAAAGGTGGGTCGGTGTTTCATGATTAACTCTCTGTGGTGTTCGGATGCAGCGGTCTTGGTCTTGTCAAACTCTTGTTCCCCTTAACTGGAACATCTAACAAATAAATGCTGAGCATTCTACTTAACTAGAGAGTTCTCCTTCAGGATCCTGACTGCAGTTTACATACTGCCAAAAGCCGACATTAACCAAGCATTTGAGATATTGAATACAGCCAACACCAAACAAAAAACTGTTCACCCCAATGCATTTCAGTACATAGTCTGGCACTTCATTTATGCTTGTTTGAGGAAATCTCTGCCCAGTTATCATCAGCATATACCCTGCAGCACCAGGGATCCCAATATACTCGACTACTTCTATACTACGATTAGGAATGCCTACTGTTGCATACCTAGACCGCAGTTTGGGAAATCTGATCTCTTGGCTGTCCTTCTCTACCTGGATACAGGGAAAGGCTAAAGAGCAAGGCTCCAGAGATAAGGACAACAAAGAGGTGGTTGCAGGAGGCAGAGGAGCAGCTACGGGATTGCTTTGAGTTGGTGTACTGGAATGTGTTCAAGGACTCATCAGAGGATCTGAATGAATGCACCATGGTTGTCATGGAATTCTTTAAAACAGTTGTGGATGAGTGTTTCCCCACAGGATCATTCAGAGTGTATCCCAACCTGAGGTCCTGGATGTACCATGGAATCCACAGTCCACAATCTCTGGAAATCTAGCTCATATGAAAAGAGACAATTCTGGACTAAACTTGACTCACTGGGGTATTTTCGACAGCTGTGGCAGGTCTTGAATGCTAGTTCATCTTACAAAGTGAAATCAAATGACACAGATGACAGCAGGGCTTCACTTCCAGATGAACACAATGCCTGCTATGCTCTCTTTGATCGTCAAAATGTGGAGGAACTTTCACAAACTCCCACAGCCCGCAGATGACCCTGTGATCTCAATCTCTGAGGAAAGAATAACAGCATCTTTCAGGAGGGTGAACCCAAGGAAAGCATCCGGCTCTGACGGGGTACCTGGTGAGTACAAAAGACCTGTGCTGATTGACTGGCTGGTGAGTTCATCTTTCATCTCTTACTTTGGCAGACTGAGGTATGTATCTGCTTCAAGCAGGCTTCAATTATACCAGTGCCTAAGAAGAATGTGGTTACTTGCCTCAACTGCTATCATCCACTAGCACTTACATCTACTGTGATGAAGTGCTTTAAGTGGCTAGTGATGCAGCACATCAAATCCTGCCTGAGAAGCAACTTGGATCCACTCTAATTTGTCTACTGGCACATCAGGTCCACAGCAGATGCCATTTCATTCGCTCTTCACTCAACCCTGGAACATCTGGACAGCAAAGATGCATATATCAGGATGCTCTTTATTAACTACAGCTCAGCATTCAGCACTATTGTTCCCTCAAAACTAATCAATAAGCTTCAAGACCTTGGCTTCAATACCACCTTGTGCAATTAGATCCTCAGTTTCCTCACTTGCAGACCCCAGTCAGTTCAGATTGGCAACAACATCTCCTCCACAATCTCCATCAGCACAGGTACACCACAGAGCTGTGTGCTTAGCCCCCGCTCTACTCGCATTACACTTATGTCCGTGTAGCTAAGCACAGCTCCAATGCATTTTCAAGTTTGTTGACGGCACCACTGTCATTGGCTGAATCAAGGATGGTGATGAATCAGCATTTGCAGATTTTATCTTGTTTGTGATTGGACAAACGTCTGCAGATATGTTGTGCAGACTATATTGACTGGGTGTATCAGAGCTTGGTATAGAAATATTAATGCCTTTGAATGGAAAATCTGTCAGAAAATAGTGGATGCAGCACAGTCCATCACAGTCCCTCCCCACTATTCAGCACATCTACATGGAGCACTGTCACAGGAAAGCAGCATCCATCATCAAGGACCCCTATCACCCAGGCCATGCTCTGTTCTCACTGCTGCCATCAGGAAGGAGATAAAGGAACTTTTGCACCCACAGTACATTCAGGAGCAACCATCAGCTCTTGAACCAGAGGGGTACAACTCTCGCCCCATCACTAAACCATTCCCACAATTTATTGACTCACTTTCAAGGACTCTTTAGCTCATGTTCACAGTACTTATTGCTTATTTATCTATTAATATTTTTATATATTTTCTCTTCCATATTTGCCCAGTTTGTTGTCCTTTGTACATTGGTTGTATGTCCATATTGCTGGGTGCAGTCGTTCATTGATTCTGCTGTGCTTCTTGGATTTACTGAATATGCCAACCAGAAAAATAATCTTAGGGTTGTAGATGGTGACATACATGTAATTTGATAATAAATGTACTTTACACTTTGTACATTGCATGGACTTTGACTAGAATTTATGGACTCAAATTTAAAAGTAGCTGCTGTCAATTTTAAAAGAAATTTATGAAATTATCTATTAAGTTTTATGCCTTAACCATCAGCAATTGGGCATTTCTTTAATGTTAATATTAAAACATTGTTGTCTGCTGAGCAAATCATATATCCTTGCAGAACTGTTAGCGTTAAACTTAGCTATTGATTCGAATAGGCAACCTGAATGCTTTTGTTAGTAAAGGACAACTGCAAATTGGTGAAGTTGAAGTAAGTGGGGCAGTGCACATGCGTACATCTGTCTATATAAGACCATAAGAGACCATAAGATATATGCCATGAAATTTGTTGTTTTGTGGCAGTAGTAAATTGCAACGCATAATAATAAAAACTATAAATTACAATAAGCAATTTATATTAACAGGAGAGAATTAAATTAAATAAGTAGTGCAAAAAGAAAGGAAAAATACTGTGATAGAAACAAGAGAAAATCTGCAGATGCTGGAAATCCAAGTAACACACAAAAATGCTGGAGGAACTCCGCAGGCCAGGCAGCATCTATGGAAAAGAGTACAGTCGACGTTTCGGGCTTAGACCCAGTACTGCCGAAGGGTCCTGGGTGATGGGAGTCCTTAATAATGGATGCCAATGTTTTTAGAACATAATACCATAAGGTACTGGAGCAGAATTAGGCCATTTGGTTGAATCTGCGCTACCATTTCATCTGGTTGATCCATTTTTCCTCTCAGCTCAATTTCCTACCTTCTCCCTGTATCTTTTCATGCCCTGACTAATCAAGAGTCTATCAACCAGTGCCTTAAGTATACATAAAGTCTTGGCTTCTATGGCTGCCTGTGGCAATGAATTCCACGGATTCTCCGTTCTCTGGCTAAAGAAATTTCTCCTCATCTCAGTTCTAAAAGGACATACCTCTATTCTGAGACTGTGTCCTCTGGTCTTAGACTCTCCCACTATAGGAAACATTCTCTCCACATCCACTCTATCAAGGCCTTTCACAATTTGATAGGTTTTAATGAGGTCACCCACCCCTCATTCTTCTGAATTCTAGTGAATACAGGCCCAGAGCCATCAAATGCTCTTCATATGACAAACCATTTAATCCTGGAATCATTTTTGTGAAATTTCTGTGAACCCTCTCCAGTTTCAGCACATTTTTTCTAAGAAAAGGGCTCATAATTGCTCACAATACTCTAAGTGAGGCGTCACCAGTGCTTTATAAAGTCTCAACATTACATCATTGCTTTTACATTCTAGTTCTATTGAAATGAATGAAAACATTATATTTTGCCTTCCTCACCACAGACTCAACCTGCATATTTAAGGAATCCTGCACAAACAAGGCCTCCCAATTCTGTTTGCACCTCAGTTTTTTTGTATTTTCTCTCCATTTAAGAAATAGTCAACTTTTTCATTTCTTCTACCAAAGTGCATGACCATACTCTTCCTGACACAATATTCCATCTGCCATTTCTTTGCCCATACTCCTAATCAAGTCTCTGTAGCCTCTCTACTTCCTCAAAATTACGACCCCTCCACCTATCTTCATATCATTTGCAAACTTTACAACAAAGCCATCAATTTCATTGTCCAAATCATTGACATATAATGTAAAAAGAATCGGTCCCAACACAGACCCCTATGGAACACCACTAGTCACCAGCCGCTAAAAAGAAAAGGCTTCCTTTATTCCCACTCTTTGCTTCCTGCCAATCAGCCACTTCTATATTGATGCTAGTATCTTTTCTGCAATGTCGTGGCCGCTTAAATGTTAAGCCGCCTCAGGTGGAGCAGCTTGTCAAAGGCCTTCTGAAAATCTAAGAACACAATATCCTGCTTGCTATTTCTTCAAAGAATTCCAACAGATACGTTAGGCAAGATATTCTCTTAAGGAAACCATACTGCCTATGGCCTATTTTATCATGTGCCCCCAAGAACCCTGAAACCCCATCCTTAATAATGAACTTGAACATCTTCCCAACCACTGAGGTCAGACCTGTAGTTTCCTTTCCTTGGCGTCTTTCCTTCTTAAAGAGTGGAGTGATATTTGCAGTTTTCCAGTCTTCCGGAACTATTCCAGAATCTAGTGATTCTTGAAAGATCATTACTAATGCCTCCACAATCTCTTCAACCACCTCTTCAGAACCCTGACATGTACATCAATTGGTCCAGGTAACGTATCTACCTTTAGACCTTTCATTTTCCCAAGAACCTTCTCTCTAGTAATGACACACACTTCATGTCCCCTAACACCTGGAACTTTTACCATACTGCTTGTGTCTTCCACAGTGAAAGCTGATGCAAAATACTTATTCAGTTCATCCACCATTTTCTTGTCCCCATTACTACCTCTCCAGCATCACTTTCCAGCGGTCTGGTATCCACTCTTATCTCCCTTTTACACTTTATGTATCTGAAGAAACTTTTAGTGTCCTCTTTAATATTATTTGCCAGTTACTTTTGTATTCCATTTTTACCTTCTTAATGACATTATTTAATTGCCTTCTGTTGGTATTTAAAAGCTTTCCAATCCTCCAACTTCCCATTAATTTTTGCTCTATTATATGCCCTCTGTTTTGCTTTTATATTGGCTATGACTTCTCTTATTAGTCACAGTTATGTCATCTTTCTTCTGAAATTTCAGGGTGTATTCGATCATATTATGATCAGTTGCCCTTCAGGATTCTTTTACCTTAAGATCTCTAATCAATTCTGCCTCATTGCACAACACCTAGTCTAAAATAGCTGATCCCCTAGTGGGCTCAACCATGAGCTGCGCTATAAGGACATCTGATAGACACTCTAGAAATTCCCCCTCCTGTAATCCAGCACCAGCCTGATTTTTCCAATCTACCCGCATATTGAAATCCCCCATGACTATTGTAATATTGCCCTTTTGACACGCATTTTCTATCTCCTGTTGTAATTTGTAAACCACATCCTTTTGACTGTTTCATGGTGTGTATACAACTCGCATCAAGGTCTCGTTACCCTTGCTGTTCCTTAGTTCTATCCACAATGATTCAACACCTTCCGACCCTATGTCACCTCTTTCTAATTATTTGGTTTCATTTTTTACCAACAGAGTGACACTGCCTCCTCTGCCTTCTAGCCTGTCCTTTCGATACAATGTGAATCCTTCAAAATTAAGATCTCAACTATAATCTTCTTTCAACCATGATTCAGTGATGCCTACAACATCATAGATGCCAATCTGCATCTGTGCTACAAGTTCATCTCCCTTACTTTGTACACTGTCCGCATTCAGATATATCACCTTCAGTCTTCTATTCACCCATTTTGATTTTTGTCTGACTTTTACATTGCAACTTAACCTATTGACTGCAATGTTGCCTATCAACAACCTCTCCTCACTACACATGGCCTCTGTTTGTAAACCAACTACTTCATCTTCAGCACTATCATCCGCCTTTCCTACAATATTTCTTGCATTGAAATATACACAGCTCAGGACACTAGTCACTCCATGCTCAACCTTTTGATTCCTGACCTTGTCTGAGGTCTTACCAACAATGGCCTCCACAACCTCTCCACTGACTGTTCTGGTACTCTGGTTCTCATCCCCCTGCAATTCTAGTTTAACCCCACCGTGCAGTATAACAAATCTTCCTGCTAGGATATTAGTCCTCCTCCAGTTTAGGCGCAAATCATTCCTTCTGTACAGGTTCCACCTTCCCTGGAAGAGAGCCCAATGATCTAAAAATATTATGCTCTCCCTCCTACACCAACTTCTTAGCTACATTTTAACTGTATAATCTTCCTAGTCCTGGCCGCACTAGCATGTGACACATGTAGCAATCCTGTGATCTCAACTCTGGAGGTCCTGCCCTTTAACTTAGCACCTAACTCCCAGAACTCCCTCTGCAGAACCTCATTACTCATTCTACCCATGTCTTTGGCATCTACATGAACCATGACTTCAGGCTGTTCACCTTCCACTTAAGAATGCTTTGGACCCAATCCAAGATATCCTGGACCTGGGCACCTGGGAGGTAACATACCATCCAGGAATCTTGTTCTTGCCCACAGAACCTCCTGTCTGTTCCCCTAACTAATGCATCCCCTATCACCACAGCATACCTCTTCTTACCCCTTCCGTTCTGAGTCACAGAGGCAGACTCAGTGCCAGAGACCCAACCACTGTGACTTTCTTTGTTAGGTCAACCCCCAACCCTCCAACAGTATCCAAAATGCTAAAACCTCTTGTTGAGGGGGATATCACAGTACTGAGGTTGAGAAGTTTGAGAGCTTCGAGTTCCTAGAAGTGAACATCACCGACAGTCTGCCTTGGTCTAGCTATATTGCTATCATGGCAAAGAAAGCTCATCAATGCCTCCACTTTCTCAGGAAGCTAAGTAAACTTGGCATGTACCATCAACCCTTACTCATTTTTATCAATACTCCATAAAAAGCATTCTAACTGGATCCATAATGACTTGGAATGGCAACTGCTCTGCACATGACTGCAAGAAAAAGTAGTGTTGTAGTAACAACTCAGCACCTCATGGAAAACAGCCTCCTCTCTATGGTCTATACTTCTCGCTGTCTCTGTGAAACAGAGGTGCCACCCTCTGCAAACATTCTCTCTTCTTCCCTCTCCAATCATACAGAAGATACAAAGCATCACCAGGCTCACGGACAGGCTGTTATAAGGCTCTTGAAACAACCTCTTGTACAATAAGATGGACTTTTGATCTCATTATCTATCTCATTATGATCTTGAACTTTGTGCAATAGTTTGTCTGTCTGAACAGAATGCAAGACAAGCTTTTCACAATAACTTGGTACATATGACAACAATAAACCAACTCCAATTCCAATTCTAAGCAATTGTGCTTGCAATTATTCTTTGCTCAACCAAACCAGATTAACTGGCCATTTCTGTGAGTAAAGGGGTTGTCATATTTGCCTGCAAAACAGTAACAAATTAATTCCTTATCTTTGGCCCTCCGCTCTTTTGGCAATATCTATGTGACACATTTATTCATTCTCTTCTTTGTAGGTATCGCCACGGTCCTCATATGTGCCAATCACGATATGGGAATGGGTGCTGCCTTGGATGGAACCCAACACTGGGCAGTGGGCTGTGTGTCATACGTAAGTGACAAAATGAAGGAGATTCTTCAGATTTGGCTTCACTTTCTCAACCTGCTCCAAAACCTCTAGGCTACTGTCCAATAAATTCTGATTTGGTCAGACATTCTTTCAGTGTAAATCCTATACTGAGTGAAGGGTAAATTCACTCTATATTTTACTGCGGCAAGAGCATCTCTTATATGCACAGACAATTTCTGGTGTGTGACGGGAAATATAGAGTGACGCATTGCCGATAATGCACTCACTCACACTTTCTCAAACTCAATCATTCTTCAATGACTGTCTCTCACTCGCTCACTCAGTTATCTCCTCACTTGCTGAACACTGACTCTTACTTCCTCACTTTCGCCCATGCATATACCATTGAGCTGAACATACCACTGGCACCCACACACACATACACAATTTCACTCTTTGCTCTTATTCCTACTCTCTTTCACACCGGAAGCACAATGATGGGCAGGACCATTGCCTCCAGGCTGATGGTGTTTACTGCCTGATTAGCACAGGGTGTGCCAGAGCTTGTGTGGAGACCACAGGAAAGGCAGATCTGATTCCTATCCAAGGTCTATCCATGCCTTGTCTGTCAGCCTTTGAAATCTATCCCAACTCCCTCCTATTGCACTGTCTGTCCCCACATTATCAGCTGCAGATTCATCTTCTACCCCTCCAGTTCTGAATCTTTTTCAGTATATTGTAATGTTCACTTCAAGAATATTCTTGTGTTCCTTTGTTTCTCTGATAAGCTTCTCCAACATGGTCTCAGGATCTTTGTTGCATATCTGAAGCACTATTGGTTGGAGTATTCTTTGAACCACATTGCTTATACTTGATAATGATTGTTATAAAAAAATGTCTTGGAAAAGTCGAGCAATAGTTTCTAAAATTAAAGAACCTAATTATTGCAAGCTGTGATGATTACTGCAAGCAGTTCCAAAGTTCAGCTGTTGTAAATTAGTGCAAACATTTTCTACTGGGAGAGTGGTGCACTTTAACTTTTGACCTTTCTTGATTTGTTTGTAGCTGTGTGTTCCTTTGGATGTGGGAATGGTTTCTGTGTCGCACCCAATCTCTGCTTCTGCAGAGGAGGTCAACAAGGAATCGCCTGTTCAGGTAACCATAGCAGCTATCAATTACTTCTGAGATAATGCATCTGCATTGTTTAGTTTTGAATGCGATAAAAATTGGAAAGGAGATTTTTTTTGTGTGGGACCCAAATTAACATTGATTAACTTAAGATACTTGGTAGACATCCTCTGTAATAGCATTGACTTGAGAGGCAAAGTCAGCAATTTGAAAATTAATTCCGATATTGTCTTTTCTAAAGAAATTTATAAAGATTGCAAGGTCAGATATATGTGCTGGGATTTAATTGATATTTTCATAATTTGTTTTTTTTAAATTTCAGATGATGGAAGGTCCAGTCACCTTTTCAGTGATACATTATTAAACCATTCTGACATTGATGGTGAGAAAAAAAATGAACATCACTTTAGGTCTAAATTGGTAAAATTGTGCTTGTAACATTTTTGATGGGTACTAGTGAACAGTGTGTAAAAAGATGTCTGAGCAATGTTATGTAAATAAACAGTAGATATTTTAAAATAAGAAACTATATTGAAGGTTTGGTTGTTTTGGCTATGCTAAAAGATTAAAGGTCTGAATCTCCTGGTCTCCTCCAACCCACTCATTTTTAAGTGTAGCTGAGTCGAAGCACCCGCAAACCAAATTGGGTGTTTTGATAGTGTCATGAGGCTGACACCTTCTAACTGACCCTGCTTTCAACGGTTAACTCTAGACTGAGTCTCCTAGGCCTTGGGAAATGGCAACTGGAAAAAAGTGAAAGCAGCTTTGAAAAGATGTGCCTTACAGCTCTGCTTCTGGGCTAGGAACAGCCAATGCCTCTTATACAGCCAACCCCAATCTCTTTCACTGAGCAGTTTCAGGCACTCCACTATGTGCGTACCTCCTTGGCTTTGAACATCTGTGGACTTGTCTGATGTTTGCAATTATAAACAGAAAATGCTGGAAATACTCTTAGGTTGGGCAGTATATGTGGGAAGAGGAATAGGCAACGAGAACAATGTTGGCAAAGAACGATAGTCATTCTCTATCCAAACATGCCTCAAATGGCATTAATATCCCACGGATCAAAATTGATATAGTTAGTTCAATTTTAAATTTGTTAGCCAGTGTGATTAAAATGACATGTTAATTGTAATCCACTTACCTGCCAATGTAAACTTATTGATCGTAACAGATCTTGGTATATCAGCATAAAGAAACTTATTAAATGTGCAACATTGTAGTTTCTTAAAACTTGCATTTTTTAAAAAAGTTTTTTTTTGTTATACTTCATCATCATTGAAGGCCCTCATAGTTAATACTGTGATTTCCCTTCCTTAGTGTATGACTGATCTGATTATACATTAACCTTCCAGGGTGTCAGAACTAGTACAGGAAATTGTTCTGGCCCTGGCCTTAACAATTCAAAGCAGTATTTAGCTTTTCTTCACAGTCATATGTGAGCCAGCTAGAAACAGATTCAATTTTTATTTTGAAGAAATGGATCAAATTGACAATTATTGAAAAGTGGGCAGGAAAAGCTTTTAATTCTAAGGTCTAGTTTTCCTTAAACCAATTTATTTTAAACTGCTTGTATGACTGGATGTAGCCGTTATTTTTCTGAATGTTTTGATTAAATTATCTTGAGAACAAGCTCCTCTAAACTGCACCCAACTCCCTTGGGGTGGTGCATTCCAATTTGATTTTTGTTTTACAATTACTCACATGTGCAATAGTTTCTGAGTACAGATTGGAAATGGTTTTAAAATAGACTGAGATTTATTAAAAAGGCAATCCTGCGTTTTCTGAAACAGGCATTTCATAGCTAAGGAATCCACTCACTGATGATGTAATAAGACTCAAGTTTTTCATTTTGCGTTCTGAATCACTTCTGTAGAGACCTGCTGATTTTGCAATCCCTGGAATGTTTTTAAAACCTACTCTGTGTTGTTTCATCTTCTCTTCTAATGATACTTGATTAATTTCAAAATTAGAATGGAGAATATTTCCCTCCTTTAAAATCTCAATCACCCTAACACTCTTAGCCTGAGTTATGCGGTTATGATACATTGCCTATAAAAAGTATTCACCACCACCCCCCACCCCCCGGAAGAGTCCTCATATTTTATTGTTTTACAACATTGAATGACAGTTGATTTAATTTGGCTCCTTTTGACATTGATCAACAGAAAAAGATTCTAGTGTCAAAGTGAAAACAGATCTAAATTAATTACAATTATAAAATACAAAATACTTGATTGCATAAGTATTCACCCCCTTTAATATGACACACCAAATCATCACTGGTGCAGCCAGTTGGTTTCAGAAGTCACGTAATTAGTTGAAGTGTCCTAGCTGTATATAAACCTGTGTGCAGTCAAGGTGTTTCAATTGATTGTAGAAAAAATACATCTGTTTCTGGAAGGTCCAACTGCTGGTGAGTCAGTATCCTGGCAAAAACTACACCATGAAGACAAAATAACACTCCAAGCAACTCCGTGAAAGAGGTAACTGAAAAGCTTAAGTCAGGAGATGGATACAAGAAAATTTCCAAGTCACTGAATTTCTGTTGGAGTACAGTTCAGTGAATCATCAAGAAATGCAAAGAATATGGCAGAGCTATAAATCAGCCTAGAGCAGCCTGTCCTCCAAAACTAAGTGACCATGCAAGAGAGGACGTGGGGGTTACCAATAAGAGAACTATGAAAATTCTGAGGAGTTACATAGAAAGATAGAAACATAGAAAATAGGTGCAGGAGTAGGCCATTCGGCCCTTCGAGCCTGCACCGCCATTTATTATGATCATGGCTGATCATCCAACTCAGAACCCCGCCCCAGCCTTCCCTCCATACCCCCTGACCCCCGTAGCCACAAGGGCCATATCTAACTCCCTCTTAAATATAGCCAATGAACTGGCCTCAACTGTTTCCTGTGGCAGAGAATTCCACAGATTCACCACTCTCTGTGTGAAGAAGTTTTTCCTAATCTCGGTCCTAAAAGGCTTCCCCTCTATCCTCAAACTGTGGCCCCTCGTTCTGGACTCCCCAACATCGGGAACAATCTTCCTGCATCTAGCCTGTCCAATCCCTTTAGGATCTTATACGTTTCAATCAGATCCCCCCTCAATCTTCTAAATTCCAACGAGTACAAGCCCAGTTCATCCAGTCTTTCTTCATATGAAAGTCCTGCCATCCCAGGAATCAATCTGGAGAACCTTCTTTGTACTCCCTCTATGGCAAGGATGTCTTTCCTCACATTAGGGGACCAAAACTGCACACAATACTCCAGGTGTGGTCTCACCAAGGTCTTGTACAACTGCAGTAGTACTTCCCTGCTCCTGTACTCGAATCCTCTCGCTATAAATGCCAGCATACCATTCGCCTTTTTCACCGCCTGCTGTACCTGCATGCCCACTTTCAATGAATGGTGTATAATGACACCCAGGTCTCGTTGCACCTCCCCTTTTCCTAATCGGCCACCATTCAGATAATAATCTGTTTTCCTATTTTTGCCACCAAAGTGGATAACTTCACATTTATCCACATTAAATTGCATCTGCCATGAATTTGCCCACTCACCCAACCTATCCAAGTCACCCTGCATCCTCTTAACATCCTCCTCACAGCTAACACTGCCACCCAGCTTCGTGTCATCCGCAAACTTGGAGATGCTGCATTTAATTCCCTCATCCAAGTCATTAATATATATTGTAAACAACTGGGGTCCCAGCACTGAGCCTTGCAGTACCCCACTAGTCACCGCCTGCCATTCTGAAAAGGTCCCATTTATTCCCACTCTTTGCTTCCTGTCTGCTAACCACCTCTCCACCCATACCAATACCTTACCCCCAATACCGTGTGCTTTAAGTTTGCACACTAATCTCCTGTGTGGGACCTTGTCAAAAGCCTTCTGAAAATCCAAATATACCACGTCCACTGGTTCTCCCCTATCCACTCTACTAGTTACATCCTCAAAAAATTCTATGAGATTCGTCAGACATGATTTTCCTTTCACAAATCCATGCTGACTTTGTCCGATCATTTCACCGCTTTCCAAATGTGCTGTTATCACATCCTTGATAACTGACTCCAGCAGTTTCCCCACCACCGACGTTAGGCTAACCGGTCTATAATTCCCCGATTTCTCTCTCCCTCCTTTTTTAAAAAGTGGGGTTACATTAGCCACCCTCCAATCCTCAGGAACTAGTCCAGAATCTAATGAGTTTTGAAAAATTATCACTAATGCATCCACTATTTCTTGGGCTACTTCCTTAAGCACCCTGGGATGCAGACCATCTGGCCCTGGGGATTTATCTGCCTTCAATCCCTTCAATTTACCTGTAGCCCCCTGGCCACCCTCAGGGTTGCTCGGCTCGCTGTCGTCTAGGGAAACAGCCTCGGCCCCGCCAAACTGGGTAATTCATTTGTGTGGATGCTGTGTGAGGTACCCCACCCCGCCCAAATAACAGACATTACACCAGATGCAATTAAATGATTTACAGTTTATAGATATTACTGGAACTATATAATTAAAAGAGAATAAAATATAAAAGGAAAATAAAAGGTGCCACACTTATCAAAGTTCAATCTGTTCATGCACAAAAACCGTTGGAGCTCAAGGACCTTCTCCTTCACCCTGCGACCCCCTCGGACCACCTCGACCGGCCTCCTGGGACCAACAACAATGGTCGACCAGACGCTCCACACTAGTCCATCTCCATCTCCTCGCCGAACGTCCCGCTCGGGGTCCGACCCCGTTAGCGGACTCACAGCACCTGATCCATCCTCTGTCTCGCTCTCCCGCCTTCTGCCCCAAAACCCCGCGCATACAGTATCTTCAAATACACCAAAAACATAACAACTATCCCAATTGGTTAATAGCACCCTCTTATCACCCTCTAAACCACAATAAGCTGCTAACGCAAACTTTCTCAGCGTTAAAGCACAACAAAGCCGCATTCCCCAGATTAACATAACAAAAACGCCATTTTAATTAGCCTCCGCAGTAACATAAAAATCGAAACCCCCTTACATACCTAACACCACTTCCCTACTAACATGTATTTCGCTCAGTTCCTCCATCTCACTGGACCCTCTGTCCCCTACTATTTCTGGAAGATTATTTATGTCCTCCTTAGTGAAGACAGAACCAAAGTAATTATTCAATTGGTCTGCCATGTCCTTGCTCCCCATAATCAATTCACCTGTTTCTGTCTGCAGGGGACCTACATTTGTTTTTACCAGTCTTTTCCTTTTTACATATCTATAAAAGCTTTTACAGTCCGTTTTTATGTTGCCTGCCAGTTTTCTCTCATAATCTTTTTTCCCCTTCCTAATTAAGCCCTTTGTCCTCCTCTGCTGAACTCTGAATTTCTCCCAGTCCTCAGGTGAGCCACTTTCTCTGGCTAATTTGTATGCTTCTTCTTTGGAATTGATACTATCCCTAATTTCTCTTGTCAGCCACGGGTGCACTACCTTCCTTGATTTATTCTTTTGCCAAACTGGGATGAACATTTGTTGCAGTTCATCCATGCAACCTTTAAATGCTTGCCATTGCATATCCACCGTCAATCCTTTAAGTGTCATTTGCCAGTCTATCTTAGCTAATTCACGTCTCATACCTTCAAAGTTACCCCTCTTTAAGTTCAGAACCTTTGTTTCTGAATTAACTATGTCAATCTCCATCTTAATGAAGAATTCCACCATATTATGGTCACTCTTACCCAAGGGGCCTCTCACGACAAGATTGCTAATTAACCCTTCCTCATTGCTCAAAACCCAGTCCAGAATAGCCTGCTCTCTAGTCGGTTCCTCGACATGTTGGTTCAAAAAACCATCCCGCATACATTCCAAGAAATCCTTTTCCTCAGCACCTTTACCAATTTGGTTCACCCAATCTACATGTAGATTGAAGTCACCCATTATAACTGCTGTTCCTTTATTGCACACATTTCTAATTTCCTATTTAATACCATCTCCGACCTCACTACTACTGTTAGGTGGCCTGTACACAACTCCCACCAGCGCCTTCTGCCCCTTAGTGTTACGCAGCTCTGCCCATATCGATTCCACATCTTCCCGGCTTATGTCCTTCCTTTCTATTGTGTTAATCTCTTCTTTGACCAGTAACGCCACCCCACCTCCCCTTCCTTCATGTCTATCCCTCCTGAATATTGAATATCCCTGAACGTTGAGCTCCCATCCCTGGTCACCCTGGAGCCATATCTCTGTGATCCCAACTATATCATAATCATTAATAACAATCTGCACTTTCAATTCATCCACCTTATTACGAATGCTCCTTGCATTGACACACAAAGCCTTCAGGCGCTCTTTTACAACTCTCTTAGCCCTTATACAATTATGCTGAAAAGTGGCCCTTTTTAATGCTTGCCCTGGATTTGTCAGCCTGCCACTTTTACTTTTCTCCATAGTACTTTTTGTTTCTACCCTCACTTTACACCCCTCTGCCTCTCTGCACTGGTTCCCATCCCCCTGTAGTGAACTAACCTCCTCACGCCTAGCCTCTTTAATTTGATTCCCAACCCCCAACCATTCTAGTTTAAAGTCACCTCAGCAGCCCCCGCTAATCTCCCTGCCAGGATATTGGTCCCCCTAGGATTCAAGTGCAACCCGTCCTTTTTGTACAGGTCACGCCTGTGCCAAAAGAGGTCCCAATGATTACAAGCTTCAATAGCTGAGATGGGAGAGACTGCGCTAAAAAAAAACTTCCAGTCACAGCTTTATGGAAGAGTGGCAAACAGAAAGCCACTGTTGAAAAAAACTTACATAAAATCTCTGCTAGAATGTGCCAGAAGGCATGTGGGAGACTCTGAAGTCAGCAGGAAGAAGGTTCTACGGTCTAATGAAACAAATATCAAGCTTTTTGGCCATCAACGTTATGTTTAGTGTAAGCCAAGCACCGCACATCATCCCTACCGTGAAGCATGGTGGTGACTACATCATGCTATGGGGATGCTTCACTGCAGCAGGCCCTGGAAGGCTTGTGAAGGTGGAGGGTAAAATGTATGCTACAAAATACAGGAGAATCCTGAAGGAAAACCTGATGCAGTCTGCAAGAGAACTGCGACCTGGGAGAAGATTTGTTTTCCAGCAAGACAATGACCCCAAGCATAAAGTGAAGCTACACAGGAATGGCTTAAAAACAACAAAGTCAATGTGCTGGAGTGGCCAAGTCAGAGCCCAAACCTCAATCCAATTGAGTATTTGTGGCTGGATTTGAATGGGGCTGTTCACTCATGATCCCCATGCAATCTGACAGAGCTTGAGCAGTTTTGTAAAGAAGAATGGGGAGAAATTGCAGTCCCCAGATATGTAAAGCTGATAGAGACCTATCCACACAGACTCAAGGGTGTAATTGCTGCCAAAGGTGCATCTACTAAATATTGACTTGATGGGTGTGAGTAAGTATACAATCAATTATTTTGTGTTTAATAATTGTAATAAATTTAGACTAATTTTTAGAAATTTGTTTACACTTTGACATGAAAGAGTCTTTTCTGTTGATCAGTGTTAAAAGACCAAATTAAATCCAGAGTGATTCAATGTTGTAAAACAATAAAACATGAAAACTTCCAAGGATGGATGAATACCTTTTATAGGCACTGTACATATTATTCTGGTTTTTCTCGTTATACTTGGGCTCTGGGAGAAAGGAATGCAACTGCGTTTTTAGAAATCTTGTGAGTGCTTGGATACCATCTATATTTCCTTTGACATCATAAAAGGCCATTACAAGCAACTCAATCTTGGGGCAATCCAATTCCTTAATAATTTTTCCTGTAACTTAATCTCCCAACATTTCCAGCATCTTCCTACAGCCCCCGCCCCAACCTGCAGATTCTACATCCCGCTAAACAAACAAGTGAATTTATATGACAGATTAACCTACCAACCAACATGTGTTTGGAATGAGGAAGGAAATTTGTGTAGTCAGAGGGAAAATGTACAAATTCCACATTGGCAACACCAGATTCCAAGTCTGAACCCTGTTGCTGGAGATGGAGGGAGCCATTCTGGTCACCGTGCCACTCTGCTATGCTGCCTTTTCAAAAGAGAAGTTAACGGCTGTTTCCTTCACCGTGAACTAGTTTGTTGTCAACACAACTGTAATATTCAAAAATATAGTTTAAAACTTTCCCCTGGGTGCAGAATGGACTTATTGAAAGATATTTCTTGCCATAACTGAGTTGCTGGTCACACAACTTCCCAAATAGCCAGGGCTAGTTCAGTGAGGGCCAGATTCTTTCTGGGATCTGATCTGCTGGATATTAATTAAAGGTAAATACCTGAGTATAAGAACAAAAGAATACATTAACACATAAAATATCTCAAATAGAAGGAGATGTTAAGCATGACTTTATTATAGACTTGCACTTAGGATAGCAGGCATTCAGCCGACTGGGGACAATTACTAAGGCTAACAGTGCAAGGGCGCTGGATTTGATTTAGCAGTTTCATTGAATGTATAAGGTTTTCTGGGGAAGAAACTGAGTTCATCGTATGGAACAGCTGTATTAAACTATCCCTAGTGGAAATAGTGCAATTAAATATATTGTAACATGGGTTATTCTGAATGCTATATTTTTGATAAAATACTGTCAGAGAGTTTATTTTTAGAAGTGTTTCTGTTGGTTGATACTATATATGTTGACATGTATATCTTTCTGTCATGCATGACTTAAAAACTTCCTCCATTTCTATTGGTACTTTTCCTTATTCTAACTAAGGTAATTTCAGAACCTCAGCCGTGCTGGAGTCACCAAGGAATTAGGAGCTGCCTTTAAGTTCCTGCAGCTCTCCACTATTCACTTAAGTGCAAACAAAGATATAAAGTTCAAACAGGAGCAGGCAATATTACCCTTCAATTCTGCTCTATCATTCAGTACAATCATAGCTGATTTAATTTCTGTCTCCATTCCATTATCCTATCAGTTCCCATTATCCTTGACTCCACTGCAAACAAAATCTGCCTGTCTCAGCCTTCAGTATGTTTAATAATTTAGCCTCCACATTTTTCTGCGATATAGAATTCTACTATATTCTACCCTCTAAATTTCCTCCTCATTTTCAACACAAATAGTCAAATATTCTAGAATCTGGCACTACAGTTCTGAAAACCATACCATCCTCCCCCTACTAATGAGGGGAAATATCCCTTCAATGTGTAACATGTCAATTCTTCCAGAATCTTGCAAGATTTGATGTGGTCACCGCTCTAGAATTCTAAACTCCACTGAGTATTGTCTCAATCTGCTCCACCTTATAATACCTTCCAGATATCAACTGAATGAATCTTCTCTGAACTGTTTTGAAAGTGAGTATATCCCTGAGTCTTTTATTAATAAAGAGGCCAGTCCATACGAATACTCTAGACCTGTTTCTGCCAGCAAACTCTTAAGTTGCAACATTGTGTCTGTATTTGAAATCTGTTTACACTAGATAAAATTTCATTTGCCATCTTAATTACTCACCGCATGCTAAATTTCAACATTTCGTACACAACACTCAGTAAAATCTTCTAGCGCTTTAAACAATACTTTGAAATTCCGATTTCTCTTTCTACCTGCCCACCTTTGTTCCAAATCCCTTATTAGTTTAGTGTATCACTCTGAAAACAAATGATAAACATCTATCACTCTGAACCTTCAGGCCTCAGCATTCATTTCCTTCTCGATGAGAGAAATGAGATTTCTGCAGAAGAAATACCCCCTAATTTCTCTTTGAAATAGTCATAGTCATAGTCATAGTCATACTTTATTGATCCCGGGGGAAATTGGTTCAGAAAAAATAATTTTGATCTTATTTCACATGGTACCCTGGCTCTAGATTTTAGGATTATAATGGTCTTGATTTGCTTTTCAGATAGAATATTTTTTCTCCCCTATCAGATCCTTCTAACATGTTAAACGGATAGGTTCCTTTAAGAGAGATAATCAATCATCATTTTCCTTTTCAGCAACAAAATCATTGTGAATCGATGCAGTAATTCTCAACATTACAATCTGCACATGGTCATCTCCTACTAACCGAGCCGGTCAAATCATAGATCTCGCATCAGACCTTCAATCTTCCTAGATGGAATGGTTGTGTGAGTGAGGCCTCCATTGGTGCGGTCAATCATGGATGTTGTGTCCAAGCAGTCTATGCGATACGCAAGCCAGGACAGTACGATATGAAGAGCAAGCTGTTGCCCATGCAGCAGTCTCCCCTGTTCAAGCAACTGATGAATGCAAAGCAACAGTGGCAGAGGCTGATACAGTTTGGCACCAGCAGTCTCGCAGGACCTGCCAATCAGAGTTGAACTCAATGTAGCACTGCCTTAGGGACACCAGCTCTCGATTTTTCCTCGATGTTCACTCCTGAAGCCTTCCCAATGCGTGGGTAAAGCTGCCATGCAACGGAGCTTTAAGATCGGTTTTCCTTTTCCTAGATGAGCTGCCAACTATGGCTAATGAGCCCCATCTACCCAGAGTGACTGGTTTTAAGATGCCCATAACCCATCTTTGCTTCTTCTGCTGTTAGTAGAAACAGTTCCGCCTGCTTTATTAGCTGAGTCACATGTGAAGGCCAAAAACTGGACTTGTTTATCAGAGGCTATATGAGACACACACCATTTGGAGCATTTAGGGAGTTTATCCCCACTCCCCTCCACCCCCCCCCCCACCTGGCTATGACGACATTAGAAAACATGACTCAGTAACACCTTAAGGTATGCTTAGCCAGTATTATTCGGTGTAAAAAATTCTTTATCTCATAAAATAAGTATTTTTTTCTTGTATATTGAGTTGTTAAAAGCTAGTGCTCCAAGGAAGCTGCCAACAGCATGCAGTGTTGCAATGCTGAAGGTGGAAATATTAATACAGGGAACACCAAAATAAATCAACTTTCACATGACATTGTGCTCAGATATCAAATATCAGATTTTTGTTGATATCAGTTTTGTTGCATCATTTTTACGCTCTCGCTCTCTTTCCTGAGAGCATTCTGTCTTCAAGATCTGCTAATCGCTACATTCAGTAACTACATCCACAGATACTATTCAGTGCAGCGAAGGACACATCTGTTGAAAATGTAGTCTTAAGGCCCCTGCAGATGTATTCATCTTTCTTTGGCACTCTACTGCTTCTGGGAGCCGACAACAAGCATGACAGGGCAACCTCTGGAGCAAGTAGCCATTGGATAGTGGAATAGACCACGACTGGCACTGACAATAGACCAGGGTTGTTTCTGCTTGCCTCTTTAGTTAAGTTTTTTCATTGTACTAGTGTGCTTAAAAACTCTTTGATTGTGGATGGGGCTAAGTACCCTTAGTTAAGTCAATAGAAGATTCCTTTCAAGTACAGTTTCAAAATATGACTTATATTTTGAGTCAGCCTTCTCCTTTGTTGATGACAGGTCAACAACTTTGAGAAGAATTGATATCTCACCAAAGGCATTCAAAAATTTCTCAAGATGTACTGTGGAGAGCACCCTAACTGTCTAGCATGGAGGGGCCACTGCACAGGACTGGAAAAAATCTGCAGAAAGTTGTAAGCTCAGTCAGCTCCATTATGGGCACTAGCCTCCTTAGTATCCAGGACAGCTTCAAAAGGTGAAGGCTTAAAAGGTGGCATCCATCATTAAGGACTCCCTCAGTCAGGACATGCCCTCTTCCCATTGCTATCATCAAGGAGAAGGTACAGAGGCCTGAAGACTCTCACTCAATGTTTCAGCCACAGTTTCTTCCCCTGCACTATCAGATTTCTGAATGGAATATCAGAATTCTGAACAAACACTACCTCAGTATCTTTCCCCTCTTTTTGCACAACTTAGTTAAACTAAGTTACTCTTTTTTATATATACTAATAGTAATTTATAATCTTTATTATTATGTACTGTAATGTACTTCTGCAAAGCAACAAAATTCATGACATACCGTATGTCAGTGATATTATTCCTAATTTTGATTCTGAAGCATTTAATCAGCATACTACTCTTTAACCTGCCCTAGTTATTGAAGAGCTTTGTCATAACAACAAGTAATTTCTCCTAAGAGTGGGCTCACTCTTATTACATATACAACACCACTGAACTGTGTTTCTATAATAATCAGCCGTCTGCTTTGAAACAGAACATTTTTGTTGTCAGTATTTTTGATAATAAAAATGAGATGGTGAAAGACCTGTTCTTTATTGTTTTAGTAAAGGTTTAGTCTCCATATGTTCTAACAGGTTTACTTAGTTTTAATGCATGAATGAATGGCCAGAATTGTTCTGTGAATGAATAAATGGATGCTCAGAAATTGTTTTATGAATGAACGACTTAGATTGGTATTGGTGTGTGTGAATGAAATTAGCTGATCTAGTTTGCTTTGCTTTAGTCTTGGCTTATAAATAAATTACTTGTTTCTTCATGAAGGCATAGAACAGCTTTGGAAATATATCATGTTGCAATTATAAATGGTGGTTGTCCATGGCGTCCAACAGAGACAGGGAACCTGTGCGGGAGAGTTTTTAATGTGGAAAAACCACTGCACTGGGGCAGATCCACTCTCTCCACCTCAGAAGTCTGGGTCCAGTGGTACGAACAAACTTCACCAACAGGGGTCTTCCTTGCTCGCACAGGATGACTGCGACATCTTCTGTGCCTTGCCATGTCCTGTGCTCTCCATGGAACATTGCAGTACCACCTTCCTGCTCATTGGATCTCACTGTAGATCTCATTCAGCAGGTCTGCCAGAGCTGATGTTGCATGCTAGGACAGGCATGTCCCTCTCTCTCCAGGGTTTGAGGCTGCATGTTGAAGCTGTGTACTGGATTGTGGCCGCTGTTAACGCAAACAGCTACGGCCATTAAGAATATTGCTGTATTTCTCAATCTACTTCAGGGGAGTATTAATTTAGGCATTGTTTATTTATTTGTTTATTGACATACAGCTTGCAATAGGCCCTTCCAGTCCTTCGACCCCCTCCCCCCCACCACCACTCAGCCACCTCTGAGTTAACCCCGGCCTAAATACGGGACAATTGACAATGACCAATTAACCTATCAACCGATACATTTTTGGACTGTGGGAGGAAACCAGAGCACCCAGAGGAAACCTACACAGTCAAGGGGAGAACGTACAAACTTCTTACAGGTAGCACAGGAATTGAACCCGGTTGCTGGTACTGTGAAGCATTGTGCTAACCATTACTCAATACATTTTAGAGGTATCCTGTTGATTGAAAGTTCCTCTGTAAAAAAGGGCTGTGTTGATAATGTTCTGTCAGACATGCTTTAGAAAGGTTCTGAGAAATAAGTTCCCATGTATATTAGCAATGATGTTTGATATGCAGGAATTTGATGGCCTGTAGTGTGAGAGTATTGATGATGAAAGTCATTTTGCTGACTGAGATTACTCTGCACAAACAGGGTGTAGAATGCTGGTAACACCAAAGCAATCATCATCGAATTAGGAGACAGACTAAATATCAGTGACTGTAATGAAACAGGCACCTGCTTCAATTTTCCAATGAAAATTAGTTAAAAACTAGATTTGATTCAAAGAAAAATTATACCTAAAATGTGAAGTTAGTTTTGGCTTCTGCTTTGTGGTTACATGCAGTTCAACACAGCTGCATTCTGGTTTGTTTTGTATGCTTGCAAAAGCCCTCTACTGTAGTAAGACCTACAGTCTGTTGCAGGAATGCCACATACAAAGTGGAGCGATGTACATTGGACTGAAACAAGGAATATGATCTGCGAAGCCAGAACTTTGCCACTCAACACTGGGTCTGTCTGCAAACCAGCAGCGTCCCATTTGTTGAATATATTAATCTCAGCATACTTAAGGATACAGTGTTCCCGAGACTGAATAAAATCTTGGTTTACGGGGAGTTTTGGAAATGGCCTGATGAATATTTTTTCATCTGAAATTTCAGCCAGCTATTGATGATTCATTACGGGATATTGCATGCTGCCATCACCTTAGGAAACAAATATTGTAGCCTCAGTTACTGCTAACTCTGTATGGGATATTTTCCCTTGTACAATCCAGTAGCTGTATGTTATGTTCATCATGCCGTCATCTGTGTTGGCTACTACTGTGTCTTTGACTGTCCAGACACATCTGCTGGTTGTTTTTATTTCCCTAAACAGCATTTCCCTGCTGTTGTCTTGCTGCCTATTGACTCTCCTATTTCTATGTTTCTCTTAAAGTCCTTCTCTGCCGCGATCTGCTGTTTTATCAGCTACCTGTTAGGTCTTCCTGTTTTCTTTCTGGACTAGCAAATTGGCTTTTGCTTCCTCTGAAATCACTGCTTGGGCATAGATTTGTAGAAACTCTCCTGCAGCCCTGGAATCTGAGTGTGGAATCCCTGAGGAGTCACGCTGATATTGGGCAGTCTCCAAGTTGTGTGTGGCCTCCCCAAGTTTTCCTGCTGCACCATCAATCATGTGTGATCTGTTGTATTTCCTGCTGGGCTAAGTGTTAAAGTGGAGACATCAGCTGCATATGGACTCTCCTGGGTTTTTGGTTGGCCCAGGAGTCCCTAAGTTTTTCTTTAGCAGCCCTTCTTGTCTTTCCTGCAAGGTGCAGCCTCTTTGGTAGCTGAAGTTGGCTTATCTGTATGTCTGGCTGGAGCAGTAGCTCTGTACTACCACTTCTCCTTTACTGCTAAGATGGTGTTTCACCTACTGGATCGGTTCCTGGTGTAGCTTCTGATTTCCAGATGGATTGGGTGCTTGTGGACCTCCTGGATTTTCTGCTTAACCAATACCTGTGGGCAGATTCTCCTGCCTTTCCTTTTTGTTTTCCATGGACACAGCTGATTTCCTTCCTGACTAGTACCAGTGTGCAGGCACTCCTAGGTTTTCTGTCAGACCAGTAGCTGCATGTGAGCTATCCTTTCCCGCTGCACTAGAATCTTTGTGTGGGTTCTTCAAATTCATTGCTGATCTGATAGCTTTATATTGGTGTTTGCACCAGGGTTTTTGAAGGCTGTAGGGTCTTCAGATTCATAATAGATGTATAAGGCTCTGCTATGTTTCCGGTTGGGTCAGTTATTGAGTGTGGGCTCTCCTGGTTCTCTGTTGATTCAGTATCTTTACTTTGTTAGTTCTAATATGTGGGAGGCTTGACTATCTTGAGGGTTTGGTGCATTCCCTGCTATTACCTTACCTAATGGTGCTATCTCTTGCTGGATTACACTGGTGAAGTTATTGAGCCAGCAGTCTTGTTGCCTGAGATGACGATTCAGTGACATTGAACATAGCACCTGTGGAACTTAATTAAATAGATGTTAGATATAAAATTAATATTGGTAACACAAGCAAGGTGCAGGTGCTGGATATTTAGAGCAATGTTGGAGGAACAATGTTGTCAGGCAAAATCCTTGGAGGGAAATGGACAGTGTATGTTGTGTGATTAAATTCTTCTCCAGGACTGGAAATAAAGACCTAAGACCATAGGATATAGGAGCAGAAGTAAGCTATTCAGCCCATTGAGTATGCTCCACAATTCAATCATGGGCTGAGCCAATTCTTGCAGTCATCCCTACTCCACTGCCTTCTCACCACAACCTTTGGTGCCCTCGCTATTCAAGAACATATCTATCCCCGCCTTAAATGCACCCAATGACTTGGCATCCACAGCCGCTCGTGGCAACAAATTCCAGAGATTTACCACCCTCTGACAAAAGTAATTTCTCCGCATCTCTGTTCTAAATGGCCGTCCTTCAATCCTGAAGTCGTGCCTTCTTGTCCTTGACTCCCCTACCATGGGAAATAACTTTGACATATCTAATCTGTTCAGGTCTTTTAACATTCAGAATGTTTCTATGAGATCCCCCCTCACTCTCCTGAACTCCAAGGAATACAGCCCAAGAGCTGCCAGACGTTCCTCATACCATAACCCTTTCATTCCTGGAATCATTCTCGTGAATCTTCTCTGAACCCTCTCCAATGTCGGTATATTCTTTCTAAAATAATTTTATATTCTATACCTCTAGAAATGAATGCCTACATTGCATTCATCTTCTTCATCACTGACTCAAACTGGAGGTTAATCTTTTGGGAGATCCTGCACAAGAAGTCCCAAGTCCCTTTGCATCTCTGCATTTTGAATTCTCTCCCCATCTAAATAATAGTCTCCCCACTTATTTCTTCCACCAAAGTGCATGACCATAACTTTCCGACATTGTATTTCATTTGCCACTTCTTTGTCCATTTCCCTAAACTATCTAAGTCTCTCTGCAGGCTCTCTATTTCCTCAACACTACCTGCTCCTCCACCTATCTTGGTATCATTGGAAAATTTAGCCACAAATCTATTAATCCCTTAGTCCAAAACATTGACATGCATCATAAAAACAGAGGTCCCAACACCAACCCCTGTGGAGCTTCACTGGTAAACGACAGCCTGCCAGAACAGGATCCCTTTATTCCCACTCTCTGTTTTCTGCTGATCAGTCAATGCTCCACCAATGCTAGTAACTTCCCTGTAATTCCATGGGCTGTTATCTCGCTAAGCAGCCTCATGTGCAGCACCTTGTCAAAGTCCTTCTGAAAATCCAAGTACACCACATCCACTGCATCTTCTTTGTCTACACTGCTTGTAATTTCCTCAAAAAATTGCAGTAGGTTAGTCAGGCAGGATTTTCAGGAAACCATGCTGGCTTTGGCCTATCTTGTCACGTGCATCCAGGTACTCCGTACTCTCATCCCTAACAATTGATTCCAACAACTTCCCAACCACTGATGTCAGGCTAACAGGTCTATAGTTTCCTTTATGCTGCCTCCCACCTTACTTAAATAGTGCAGTAACATTTGCAATTTTCCAGTCATCTGGTACAATGCCAGAATCGATCGATTCTTGAAAGATCATTGTTAATGCCTCCGTAATCTCTCCAGCTACTTCCTTCAGAACCCAAGGGTGCATTCCATCAGGTCCAGGAGATTTATCTACCCTCAAACCACTAAGCTCCCTGAGCACCTTCTCATTTGTAATCTTCACTGCACATAGTTCATTTTCTTGACAGTCTTTAATGTCGGGTATACTGCAGATGTCTTCTACCATGAAGACTGATGTAAAATACGCATTCAGTTACTCTGCCATCTCTGCGTCTTTTGTTACAATATCTCTTGTGTCATTTTCTATTGGTCCTATGTCTACCCTCAACTCTCTTTTACCCTTTATATACGTAAAAAGGCTTTCAGTATCTTCATAAATAAAGCTACTATAAAAGGGTGGGTGCAGGGGTGCAGCAAGATCTGACAGGTAAATCCAGGTGAGGGGGGAAGGGGAGTTTGGAAATGATGTAAGAAACTGAGAAATAATATGTGGAAGTGACAAAGGGCTGAAAGGTGGAATCTGATAAGAGAAGATGGTGGACAATGGAACAAAGGGAAAGAGGTGAGGAGAGGAATTGGAGGGAGGAGTGTGTAGGTGATGAGCAGATTGAGAGGGTGGAACAGAGGAAGAGAAGAGGTGATGGAGCAAGTGGGATGAGGGCAAACAAAATGGGGGCAGAGGGGAGTGCTGATCTGAAGTTAGAGAAATCAATCTTCATGTCGTTAGGTTGGAGTCCACCACAGTGGAATATGAAGTGTTCTTTCTCTTATCTAGGGGTTCCCAACCTGGGGTCCATGGAGCCCTTGGTTAATGGTAGGGATCCATGGCATAAAAAAGCTTGGGAGCCCCTGTTCTAATATGTGTTAAGCATATTCAACATGCAGTAGATAAAGACATGGACAGACATGTCAGTCGGGAATAGGAAATGGATTTAAAATAATTAGTAATGTTGTCAATTCACTATGAAACTACAGTACTGTCATTGAAACCTGCCTGTTTCATGAGTATTCCTTAAGGCAAGTAACCTGCAATCCTTGCCCTGTGTGACACTGGGCTACCAGTAAAAGCCTTTACAGCTGCCCCTTGAAATGGTTGTTTGTTCCTGTCCGTGCCTTGTGGCGCAGTGGGCGGTAACGATGCTGTTTCTTTAGCATTTGTTGTTTTTTTTGTATATAAATGAGGCCAAATTGCTAGCTTGACACTCAACCCAGCATGGATGGAAAGTGTGCATGGGGCCTGCCGGATTTGAACCCGGAACCACATGCCTCGAAGTCGAGAATGATTGCCACTACACCACCAGCTGAAATGGTCAACGTGTATTCCCGAAGATGGTTATTCATATGTACTATATTCTGGCTATACCATGACTGGCCAAAATAAAACCTGCTGACCTTGAATGTTATTATTTGGTTGTTTTAATATTGGGCATTGCAGATTAGCTCAATATTGTCTGCAAAATGATATTCTTGCACTTCTCTTGGGAAAGATGGGAAAATGTGATCAACAGGGCATGGTTTAACCCCTCTGTTTCTAAAGGCAGCTGGCCACCAGGATCTGAGTTTGCAGATGAAAGTGCCAAACTATGAATTAATTGTCATTGAGAGAGATAAATGAAAGATACACCTGGGATTCTTTTAATAGAGCAGTTTTTTCTTTTATTGAAAAAGGGGAAACTGCCACGTGACCTCTAATCAGTTTCTGATACACAATTCTCCACTAACAGCTTTGGGCAAGTGAGCAAGAGACAATACTTGGGTCGGTGACTGTTTGGCCTGGAACTGTTGATTGCTTTCACAATGACCCTCCTGAACTCTGCCCGTCAGCAGGCCATATCATGCACACCAAAGCCTGCCTCTACTTGGATATTTTACATGTTGGTTCATGCTCAACTGTTCAGTGGTCTGCATGCCTGGTTTAAAAGAAGTTTGGAAGTATGTAGCAGACAAATATTTTCACTTACAGGAGAAAATCTGCAGATGCTGAAAATAAGGTAACACACATAAGATGCTGGAGGAACTCAGCAAGCTAGGCAGCATCTGGCCTGTTAACGTTTTGGGCCGAGATCCTTCAGCAGGACTGGAAAAAAAGAGATGAGAACTCATAGTAAGAGGGTGAGGGGAAGGGAGGAAGAGGTACAAGGTATTAGGCGATAGGTGAAACCAAGAGAGGGGGAGGGGTAAAGCAAAGAGCTAGGAAGTCAATTGGTGAAAGAGATAAAGGGACGGAGAAGGGGGAATCTGGTAGGAGAGGACTGAAGACCATGGAAGAAAGGGAAGGGGGAGGGGCACCAGAGAGAGGTGGTGGGCAGGTAAGGAGATACAGTGAGAGGGGCAAATGGGATTCGAGGAGGGAACAACTACTGGAAGTTCAAGAAATCAATGGTCATGCAATCAGGCTGGATGCAGAATCAGAATCAGAATCAGGTTTATTATCACCGGCATGTATCGTGAAATTTGTTAACAGCAGCAGCAGCTCAATGCAATACATAACAAAACAAAATAAGGTGTTGCTCTTCCAACCTGAGTGTGGCCTCATTCAGGTTGGAAGGACAACATCTTGTATTCTGTTTAGGTAGCCTCTAACCTAATGGCAGGAACATTGATTTCTCAAACTTCTGGTAACTGCCCCACTTCTCCATTCCCCATTCCCATTTCCCTCTCTCAGTGTATCCCCTTACTTGTCCATCACCTCCCTCTGGTGCTCCTTTCCCTTCCCCTTCCTCCATGGCCTTCTGTCCTTTCCCTTCAGATTCCCATTTCACCTGCCCTTTATCTCTTTCACCAATCAACTTCCGAGCTCTTTACTTCACCCTTTCCCCCTCTCTCAGTTTCACCTAATACCTACCACTTTGTACTTCTTCATCCCCTCCCCTCACCCTCTTACTCTGACTTCTCATCTCTTTTTTCCAGTCCTGATGAAGGATCTCAGCCCAAAACATCAACTGTTTACTCTTTTCCATAGATGCTGCCTGGCCTGCTGAGTTCCTCCAAAATCTTGTGTGTTACCTAAACATTTTCATTTGATTTCTCCCAAGATTAGCTGTGTTTTCATGGATGCCAGAACACTTGGGTGCTTCAAAAAATTAACCATTTTCACCCCTGAGATGAATATTAGTGGATGATTTGACCAAGGTTGCTGAAGAGGGATGGGATGCAGATGACAATTGTGGCATCATCATTCAGTGCCTACAGATACCTTTTCTCCTGCAGATTCTCTTGTTGGAGCATAAATCATAGTTTACATTTTCTAAACAAGAATGCTCTATTAATGAAATGCTGATCTTTTGAGTATAGTACTGGCTGCAAGGAGCAACCCAGAACCAGAAATCTTTGGCTTTTGAACCAATTACCTGCATTAAGATGGGCATCTGTAATTTCCAATGCCCCTTCTCTAGATTAATGTAGAATACTTTGAGCATTTGTATGACAGTTTGGGGGAGGGGTTGATGTTGTGTTCTGTTAGTTTTTTGTGTGGGGGAGGGGTTACTTTCCTGTTCCGTTTTGTGCGGGAGGAGGGGCTTTGGGGATTGATGATCGGGATGTCGTTCATTTTTGTGCAGGGAGGGGGGTGAAGGTGGATTGGATGTTTCCCTCTGAATGACTTTCATGTTCTTCCTTTGTTTCATGGCTATCTGGAGAAGACAAATTTCAGAGTTGTGTATGGATGCATTTCTTTGATAATAAATAAATGAACCTTTGAACCTATATGCAGCAATATAAAAGAGTTATGTGGTTAACTTAACCACTACCTCCCTTAAGACTTGAAGAGGCACTGATTTCCATGTTCAACTGCTCACGTGATCACAAAAAAACTGCAGCTGAATTTACTGCTCAGCCATTGTGAGCACTATTGGTTTTACGGCAAAATTCAGAACACTATATTTGAGTAGTATCGAAGGTAGTTCTTCAACGGTTAAGAACTCCCTGTCAACTGAGACAGAATAAATCTGTTCAAAGGACGAGTAGCTATATTTCTGGAAAGAGGAAGGATTGTGACAAGAAAATAAATGGTCAGATAGGTCAGGGTAGCAGTAATCAGAAAGTGTTAATGTGTTATTTTCCCATTAATTCAATATTTAAATCCTGGCAACTTTTCATCTTTCTCACTTATGAATATCTCCCTTGACATCTGGCTGTTTTGTTTCAGAGATTCTCAAGAATACATTTTGGGACTGGTGAGAACACCCCCACCAAATAATTCCTCTGGCCGTTGAAAACGCAGATTTATTGGTGCCCTGTGTGTCTTTAACATCTTACAACTTACTTAACTTACCATTCTGTTTAGTGTCTGTTCCACTCTTAGTAGATAGACTGAAAGGTGGTTTCTGGGAACAGACCACATTTTTGGCACCATCCTTATACTGAGCTAATCAGATATTCCTGGAGTTGGATAAGTATATAATAGGGATCTATAGCAGGGCCATTTATATTGCCATTTTCACACATTATAGAGCAGGTTTGCACTGCCACGTTAGGAATAAAGGTCCCAATATTTTGTCCCAACAAACACGTATCATCTATAACATTCACTTGGCAATACTTGATTGGGGTTCTCGTAACTCTCCATATTCTCGAAGTTAGTTCCATCTTTCTCACCAAGGTGCTAGGAGGAGGCATTTACAGGAAATTGACAGCAAAATTGACAATACACATGAGTCTGCTGTCAGCTCCCTTTTTGGCACTGATGATTTGTTTGTGGTGGGCAGAAAGTGAGATACAGAGATGATGGGAAATCCCAAAGCAGAAATATTTTCCATTATCTCTATATTTTTTCCTGCTGAAGATGTAACTGCATTGTCCGGTACAAAAGGACAAAATGATTTCAGATTTTTTGAAAAGTGAGGTAGGAATATAATAAAGGCTCATTGTGTCTTTTTTATCTGTCCCTCTTCATGTAGATGCCTCCCAAAATACAGCTAAGCTTAGTTTTCCTACAGCTTGCCAGATCACTGCCTTTCCTCACTTCCAGTGCTACTTGACTCAGGCCTAATCCACTCACTGTAGCTCAACAGTTATTTAAATAAATATCCTTTGTCAAGGTAGGAACATGAAGCAGAACTGAAAAGACCCCCCCCCCCACCCGAAACAGGTCTCTACATCTTTGCCTCTTGTC
Source organism: Mobula birostris (assembly GCF_030028105.1). Taxonomy (NCBI): domain Eukaryota; kingdom Metazoa; phylum Chordata; class Chondrichthyes; order Myliobatiformes; family Myliobatidae; genus Mobula; species Mobula birostris. The sequence continues at coordinate 59,245,076 of NC_092380.1, read as the reverse complement.
AAAATATTTTTAAACTTGTGTAGATTGGGCAATAATGACAGGATAAACAATGTGATGGGGAGAGTTGGTTTAGTAAGGAAGAATTACCTGACACACAATTAAGATAGGTGCTTTGTAGTCAAATATTGGATTAAGCAGTATCACCAAACAATGAGTGGTTGAGATACCTTTCAGCAATCTTTTCAAAGTTCAAAGTAACTATTATCAAAATACATACAGTATATGTTCACATATATCACCCTGAAGTTCATTTTCTTGCAGACATTCACAGTAGAAAAGAGAAGTACAATGTAATAAAATAAAGACTGAAAAACAACCAATGGGCAAAAGAAGACAAACTGGGCAAACGAAAATAAATAAGTAATACTGAGAACATAAGTTTTAGAGTTCTTCAAAGTGAGTCCATTGGTTGTGGAACTAGATCTGAACTGAGGTGAGTGAAGTTATCCACGCTGGTTTAGAAGCCTGATGGTTGAAGTGTCATAACAGTTATTGAACCTGCTGGTGTGGGTATTTAGGCTCCTGTACCTCCTTCCTCATTGCAGCTTTGAGAAGAGAGCATAGCATGGATGGTTGGGGTCTTTAATGATGGATGCTGCTTTCTTGTGGTAGAACTCCTCATAGATGTGATCAATGGTGGGGAGGACTTTTCCTGTGATGGACTGGGCTTTATTCACCAATTTTTTTAGGCTCTCAGTTCTTGGACATTGATATTTCCATCGCAGGCCATGATGCAATCGGGATATTTTCCACTGTCATCTATTGAAGCTTGTCAAAGTTGTAGATGACATGACAAATCTGCGCAAACTTCTGAGAAGGTTGAGGCATTTTTGAGCCTTCATAGTGCTGGCACTTGCACGCTGATCCCAGGACAGATCCTCTGAAATGAGAATGTCAAGGAATTGAAAGTTACTGACCCTCTCCAGCCCTGATCCTCTCATGAGAACTGGCTCATGGACCTTTGGTTTCTTTCTCCTGTAGCAAATAGTCAGCCTTTGGTCTTGCTAACATTGAGAGAAAAGCTGTTGTGACGCCATTGAAACAAATTTTCAATCTCCCTCCTATGTGCCAATTTGTCACCACCTTTGATTCACCCAACAATAGTGTTGTCACAGCAAATTTAGATTGAAGTTAGAGCTGTACTTAGCCACACACTCATTGGTATAAAGCAAGTAGAATAGGAGGCTTTGTGTACAGCTTTGTGGTACATGTGTGCTGATGATGATTGTGGAGGAGATGTTTTGCCAGTCTGTACTGACTGGAGACTGCAACTGAGGAAATCGAGGGTCCAATTGCACAAAGTTCTATCAAGGCCTAGGTCTTGGAGTTCTCTGTTTAGTTTTTGAGGGGATGATAATGTTGAATGCTGAGCTGTAATCAATGAAGAGCATCCTGATGTATGCATCTTCATTGTCTGGGAGTGAAGAGCCAATGAGATGGCATCTGCTGTTGTCCTATTGTGACATTTGGCAAATTAGAGTGGATCCAAGTTACTCCTCAAGCAGGAGTTGTAATGTTTCATGACGTACTTCTCAAAACTCTTCATCACAGTGGATGTAAGTGCTATTGGACCTTTTGTCAGTTCTTGAGCTCCTATTGAGGTTCCTTGATGTCAGCAGAGAAGTCCTTTAAATCTCAACTAAATAAGAAAGACACTGTGTTTTGCAGCATTCCCCTCCCCCCCCCCCGACTTTTCAGATACTCATTCCCTAGAGTCTTAAGCAGATGCTCATTGTATATGTTTGAAACATGCAGTATATGAGAACTGTATCACTGGGAAAACATTGGAAACATTGACATGGATAGTGACTGGAGATGTGTCAATAAATATCATGATTGTGCAATTTATTCAGGGATTTTGGATTGCATGGTACTAAATAAAATAGTACCATATGATACAATTTCTAGGCACCAGTATTTCCTCAAAAGTGAAAAGCATGAAACAGTAAAGCTTCAAAAGGTTTTGGGAGTCTATGTAGCTTAGTCGTCAAAATTTCAGGCCAAGTGTGGAAAATAATCAAGAAGATATAGTCACAAGATGCTGGAAGAACTTGGCAGGACAGGTAGCATCTATGGAGAGGAATAAACAGTTGACATTTTGGACTGAGACCCTTCATCAGCACTGGAAAGGAAGGGAGTAGAAGCAAGGAGAAGGAGGTGGGAAGAGAAGAGGTACAAGCTGGGCAAGAGAGGGGGAGGGGATGAAGTGAGAAGCTGAAAGGTGATAGGTGTAAAAGATAAAAGGCTGAAGAAGAAGAAGTCTGATAGGCGAGAACAGTGGACTACAAGAGGGAGGGAGGGGGCAGCAGAGGGAGGTGATGGGCAGATGAAAAGAGGAGGGGAATCTGCATCACAATGAGGCCACACTCAGATTGGAGAGCAGCAGCTCATAGTCCATCTGTAGAGTCCAACTGGATGGCACAAACGTGGATTGCTCTAATTTCCAGTAATTACTGCCCCTTCCCCATTTCTCTTTCCAGTCCACATTCTGGCTCCTCACTTACCCCTTCTCTTATTCTTATCTGCACATCACTTCATTTTGTCTCCCCTCTTCCTTCTCTTTTCAATGCTTTCAGTCCCTTCTTGATATCCCATGGAGTGAATCGAGTTTACTGAAGATTGGCATCTAATCAAATAGCATTTGACCTGAATCAAAATCTGATTCATTAAATGTCCTTTCACTAATGGCCTTCATGTATATGGAACATAGTGGGGATATGGAGTTAGTTTACAGAATATAGATGTAATTTATTAACTACAGGAGGAGGAAGCTGGAGGACAATAAGCCAGTCCTCATTAGGAGATCAGAGGTTGAGAGGATCAGTAGCTTTAAGTTTCTTGGTGTTAATACGTCAGAGGATCTATCCATGGACCTACACGTAAGTGTCATCACAAAGAAGAAATGACAGTACCTTTACTTTCATCGAAGTTGAACACATTTGGCACGTCATCAAAAGCTTTGATAAACTTCTATAGATGCACAGTAGGGAGTATCCTAACTGTTTGCCTCATGGCCTGGTATGGAAACACCAATGCTCAGGAATGGAAAAGATTACAGAAAGTGATGGATATGGCCCAGTCCATCACAGGCAAAGCCCTCCCCACTACTGTGTACAGTACATTTACATGGAGCGCTGCCATAAGAAAGTTGCACCTATCAGCCAGGTCATGTTCGTTTCTCGCTACCATAATTGTGCAGGAGATACAGAAGCTTTAGGCCCCATGCTACCACGTTCAGAAAGAAATACAACTATCAAACTCCAGAACCGGTGTGGATAACTTCATGAACCACAACTCTAAGTTAATACTACAATCTAAAGACATACTTTCAAGGGCATTTTTACAACTCATTTTATTTGCAGTTTGTCTTTTGCACATTGGTTTTTGTTTATGTATGCTTTTTTGTAGATTCTATTGTATTTCATTATTTTTCCTGTAAATGCCTGCAAGAAAATCAATAGGTCAATAGGTACATTTAATGTCAGAGAAATATATACAATATACGTCCTGAAATTCTTTTTCTTCGCAAACATCCATGAAAACAGAAGAGTGCTCCAAAGAATGAATGACAACATTCAAAGCCCCCCAGCTCCTCCCTCCCATGCACAGGCAACAACAAAGCAACAAACCTCCACCCCCACCCCCACCAGTAAAAAGCGTCAGTGCCCTCCACCAAGCACTCAAGCATGCAGCAAGCATCAATAAAGACGCAGACTTGCAGTACCCCCAAAGACTACTTGTTCACCCAGTAATTCGACATACCACAGGCTCGCTCTCTCCCTAATAAGGGAAAAAGAGATGTCTCCGTTTCACAGCGCGAGGGGAGAGGCAGACAAACAACTTACTGATTTTCGATGTTAAAAGTCTGTTGCATCACTTTATCCGAGCTCTGCACCCAGAGAGTCGGCCCCAGAAAGGACCAGCCCTCTGGACACACAATCCACGGCAGCTAACCCACTACTCCCAATGTTCTGTGTTCTCCCACAATGCTTCAGTCAGGGGCACTGGCTTAGAATCAGCACGTCTCTAGAGCCACGAAAATTCAGCACCCTGAAGGCGCTCGAGTCTTCCAGCCCACGTCCTTGGGATATCAAAAAGCCCTGAGAGCAGGTCCCATTCCCGCAAAGAGCCAAAGTCAGAGTGTAACACACCAGGTCAAGGTCTTCAAAAGAACCTTGAAAGGAGAAAAAAGAGATATCAAAAATAGAAATAGAGCTGCTTCCGAAGATGCAAGCAAAGAAGTCACCCTTTAGCGTCAGCATAACTTTGCTCCACCCCTTCTGAAGTGTTCCGAAAATGAATCTCAAGTTTGCGCATAGTGAATTATGCATACTTTGATGATAAATTTACTTTGACCTTTGATCAGACGTGAACTCGTTGATTTTGGTACAAATTAGATGTGCGGAATGGTCATCTGCTGCCCTGGTGGTCTGTAGTTTGCTTGAACAGGGAAATCAACCAAGTTATTTCTCTCCAGTCCTGATGAAGGGCCTCAGCCCAAAATGATGACTGTACTCCTTTCCATTGAAACTGCCTGGTCTGCTGAGTTCCTCCAGCATTTTATGTGTATTGCTTGGATTTCCAGCATCTGCAAATTTTCTCTTGTTTGTGGAAGTTCTTTCTCACTTTGTGCTCTTTAGTTTGTACTCTTCCTATTTATAGCAGTAGTCTGGATGTTACATTTGGAGAATCCTAACTGTAATATGGGTAAGCTAAAGAAAGTACACAAAGTTGAACATTTGTAATCAGCATGAAATAATTTGTAAAAAACAAAAGAAAGAAGGAAAGAAATACTGGATTAAATAAAAAAGATAAATGTAAGAGAACATAAAATAAAAATCTGCAACAATAATTAAATTCTTCACTTGTAAAGACAGAACATGAGTGTGCATGCTAAATATGATCTTAGCTGCTAAGAAGGCCAACAATGGATATGAAGTTCCCACTTTCAAAATAGAGCTGTCATTTGGCCGTTACAGTCATAAAGGAGTATAACATGGAACATAGAAATCTACAACACATTACAGGCCCTTCAGCCCACAATGTTGTGCCAACCATGCAACCTACTTTAGAATCTGCCTAGAATTTCCCTATCACATAGCCCCCTATTTTTCTAAGCTCCATATACCTATCTAAGAGTCTCTTAAAAGACCCTATTGTATCCGCCTCTACCACCTTCACTGGCAGTGCATTCCATGCACTCACCACACTCTGTGTGGAAAAACTTATCTCTGACATCCCCCTTGTACCTACTTCCAAGCACCTTAAAACTATGCCCCCTCATTTCAGCCCTGGGAAAAAGCCTCTGGCTACTCACATGATCAATGCCATTCATCATCTTATACATCTCTATCAGGTCACCCCTCATCCTCTGTCGCTCCAAGGAGAAAAGACCAAGTTCACTCAACCTATTCTCATAAGCTATGCTCTCTAATCTAGGCAACATTCTTGTACTTTAACCTTTTAACTGTTATTTAAAGGTCCACATAACTCACAATGAGATACTGGAAAAGACAGCTCCAGAACTCACTGGAGACTGCTTCCATACGTCCCGATGTACTCAAACATGGCTAGTATTATTTTGGAGCATTTAACCTCCGAGAAGCACATTTAATGTGTGTCTCTGTTTTTATTCTGAATATAATATCCCTCTTCTTGAACCTGCTGAAGTATTGTGTCCAAGAGGGCACTCTTCACATCTTGATGGCCTCCCCCCTTGCAGTCTTTGCCTGAAGGGAGAACAACTTCTTTCCTGTACATTTGTAGACCAAGTGTGAGTCTTGACCATGGGGAAGTGGAAGTGATTAAGAAACCAGGGGAGAAAAGTTTGGTTTCAAATAACTCCTTTAGTTGATTAATTTTTGCCACTCTTATTTTCTCCCTCAGAGTTTGAATCTGTAAGCTCATATATTTATTGAAACATTAGTTTTTTTTTAAATGTCATTTAATACCCTTTGCTTGGGTTTTGTCAATGAGTGATTAACACAGAAACAAGTGATCAATTGGACCTTGTGGAAAATATTTGAATGAGGCTCTTAAGCTCTTTTCCAACTTCCTTTTGTGTGACAGTTTCACGAAATCTTTTGCTCTTTGTTCACACATTCCCTCATGAAGTATCTTGTTCTTTTCTCTTTTGGTAGTCGTTACTGAATAAAAGAAGTCACAGTTATCAATTGCTTTTACAGGAAACCCACCCTCATGCTTGAACATGAATTGTGATCAGAGCTGTGCACTGATTGGAGGGATGCCTGTCTGCAGTTGCTATGCTGGTTACTCTCTGGGAAAGAATGGAAGGACCTGCTATGGTAAGTCTAATATATATGCCTGTCAATAGTGGGTATTGGATCAACAAAAAACAAAGCTCGAGGGACGGGTAAATTGTTAATAGATGTTGCTTAGCTTGGTGGCAAAATTTAAGATTTCAAATTTTGTATTGTTTGTTTACAAAATTATTTGAGTGGATGTATTAAGCTCTCATGTTTATTCATATTTATTTGTGAGAATAAACACAAAGATATGTAGGAACTTTATTAACCAAACTATTTGATGTCATTCTGGGAAACCGCCCCATGTCAGTCTACCTTTGGTGGGAATCCGCTAAATAAATGACCACACACAAATCGAACTGTTTTAAAGAAAATCCAACATGTATCAATGTTTGATCCACACACACAGTAAAAGAAAAATGTCTATGGAAAATATACAATGGAGCAGAAGAATGTAAAGTATACCTTTCACAGAGTAGCACAGAAAGTCAGTGCTGATTCCAGCCAGACATGGATCCTTCAAAGTTGCTGTGCAGGTTGATCGGGAGATTGAGAATGCATATGGTGTGTGTGTGTTGGTCTTACTTATGTGGGGGACTACTGAGTTCAAGATCTATGAGGTAATGTTGCAGTTCTATAAATCCACACGAGTATTGCGACAAGAAAATCTGCAGATGCCAGAAATCGAAGCAGCACATACAAACTCAGCAGGCCAGGCAGCATCTATGGAAAAGAGTCAACAGTTGACGTTTCAGGCCGAGATCCTTCTTCAGGACTGGAAAGGAAGTTGAGATGTTAGGCCAAGAATGTGGGGGGAGGGGAGGAAGAAGTACAGGGTGGTAGGTGATAGGTGAAGCCAGCGAAGGAGGAAGGGTGTGGTAAAGGGCTGGGAAGATGGTAAGTGAAAGAGATAAAAGGCCTGAAAAGGGAGAATCTGGGATTGTTTTCTCTTTTCCCTAGATGCAGCCTGGCCTGCTGAGTTTCCGCAGCATTTTGTGTGACTTGCTTGGAGTATTGTGCTCAGTTCTGTTTGCCTCAATTTAAGGACATGGAAGTTTTAGAGAGGGTGCAAAGGAGATTTATGAAGATGCTGCTGTCTTATGAGGTTGGGTTGAGAAAGCTAGGGCTTTTCTCTTCGAAGTAAAGCAGGATGAGAGGTCACTTGATAGAGGTGTATAAGATGATAAGAGGTACAGATAAAGTGGATAGTGAGTACCTTTTTTCCCAGGGTGGAAATGGCTAATATGAGAGGGAATAATTTTAAGGTGATTGGAGGAAAGTATAGCATATAGTCAGAGGAAGATTTCTTACTTAGAGTAGTGGGTGCATGGAATGTGCTACCAGGGACGGTGGTAGAGGCAGATACATTAGGAACATTTAAGCAACAGGTAAAAGGGTTGAAAGACAAGTGGAAGGAGCATTAGGTTGATCTTTGAGTAAGTTAAAAGGTTGTCACAACATCGTGAGCCGAGGACCCTGTACTGTGCTATACTGTTTAATGCTGCACCTGGTTTCCATGCTTCTGATCTAAGGAGTTATATGCAGTGACATGATGAACCATCGATGTTGTATAGAATGTAAGCAGATGAGGTTTACAGTGTGTATTTTTAGCATTGTCCTTGATATGGAGTTCAATGGACTTTTCTCCAAAAATTACTGTTGAAATGATAAATTGACTTATTATCGTATCAAGGTACAGTGGAAGAAATTGTCTTCATACCATTTAATACATTACAACAATCTATTGAGGTGGTACAATAAGGTGAAACAATAACTGAGGTAAAACAATAACAGAGTGCAGAATAAATTTCAAAGTAAATTTATTATCAAAGTACACACATGTCATCATATACAAGCCTGAGATTCATTTTCCTGTGGACATACTCAGTAACTTCATAATAAAATAAATAATCATTATAGAATCAAGGAAAGACTGCACCAACGTGGGCATTCAACCAGTGTGCAAAAGGCAACAAACCGCTCAAATACCAAAATAATAAATGAATAATAATAAATAAATAAGCAATAAATATTGAGAACATGAGATGAGGAATACCTTAAAGTGAGTCCATAAGTTGTAGGAACATTTTAGTGATGGGGCGAGTGAAGTGGAGTGAAGTACCCCTTTGATTCAAGAGCCTGATGGTTGAGGGGTAGTAATTGTTCCTGTAGCTGGTGGTATAAGTCCTGAGGGTCCTGTGCCTTCTTCCTAAAGACAGCAGCAAGACAACAAACTATGCAAATGCAAAAAAGAAAGTAATAAAAATAATTACAAGATAAGTATCAAGAACATGAAATGAAGAGTCCTTGAAAGTGAATCCATAGGTATGGGAACAGTTTAGTGACAGGGCAAGTGAAGTTGAGTGAAGTGACCCTGTTTTTGTTTCAGAGCTGATGGTTGAGGGGTAATAACTGTCCCTGAACTTGGTGGTGTTAGTCCTGAGGCTCCCATACCTTTTTCCTGATAGCAGCAGAAAGTGCAGTGCAAGATCATAATGATGTTGATTGTGAGGTCATGGGTCCATCATATCGTACCAGGTAGCCACTCAGTAGTCTTATAACAGTGGGGTAGAAGTTGTCGCTGATTCTGGTGTTATGTGCTTAGAAGCTTTTGTATTTTCTGCCTAATTGGAGAGGAGAGAAGTGTAAATATCTGGAGTTGGTGGGGTCGTTCATGATGCTAGCTGCTTATCAAGGTGATGAGAAGTTTAGACAGGGTTCATAGAAGGAGGCAGTGGTTTTTGCATGAGCTCAGTTGTGTCTACAGCTCTCTGCAGTTTTCTGCAATCACAGGCAGAGCAGTTTCGAGATTTAGGATTCAGGACTGTTTAATGTCATTTCCAGTACACAAGTGTAAAGGAGAATGAAATCGTTGTTGCCATAGCCAGCCATGATGCATCCAGATAAGATGTTTTCTATGGTACTTGAGGGTCAAAGAGAACATGCCAAATTTCCTTACCCTCCTTTAGAAGTAGATGCGATTTGGGTCATGATAGACAGTAGTGGTGTTCTCTCCGAGGAACTGAAGTTCTCAACCTCAGCATCATCAATGCTTTTCAGGTGCAAGTGCACTGCAATCGTTCTTGAAGTCAATAACCAGCTCTTTTGTTTTCCTGACATTGAGGGAAATGACTCTCTATTTCCTTCCTGTACTCTGACTGGTTGTTATTTGAGATACGGCCCATTACAGTGGCTTCATCTGCAAACTGGTGGGTGGAGCTAGGGCACAAACTGGCCATGCAGCAATGACTGTACAGGGTCAGGGCCAGGGTGGTGGACCTTTCTGAGAGCGTGTGCCCAAATTAATGATAAACTTTAACAAAAATCTCTCATGTGCCATGGTAACTTTGAGCAGAGACCATCATTGACTCATGAATATGTAGCAATAACTATGGACTCTTTTAAGGAAAAATGATGAATCCTGTTGCTTATTTATATGTGTTCTTGTTTTACTATGAATAAAAGTATAACAGAGATAGACTGAAATAAATGAAAAGTTTTAGAAATTGTGTTCAAATATTATTAATTTTAGTCTTCCAAGAAGGCAATTGGAAAAATACAATCATTTCTGGATATTATTGTTATTATAATGGTTCACTATCCAAATACTGATGTACACACTAGGTCTGTAAGTGTTTCAAAATGTATCATCCAACATCTCACATTCTTGCAGCTGTCTAGATGGTGCCAAGCTGGTCTAAGATGTTTCCTGTGAAAACATCTCAATGATCCCGAGTTGTAAAGGAACACTCACTACTTCATTTGGCAGCGAAGATAATCATAATGTATCTTTTTATTATGGATGGGTTTTAAAGCATCGAAGGGTATAATACCAACAAAAGATTTCTGCGTGGACATTGGGCATGCGTCCCAGAGGTTTGCCATCCCTGTAGGGAGGACTCAGCCTTGTAGAGCACCAGTGTTGAAGATGATTGTGACAGAGGTACTGCTGATGGCAGTCTGTTGGTCAGGAAGTTAAGGATCCAGTTGCAGAAGGAGGTATTGACTCCCAGGGTCTGGAGTTTGGTGAAGCTGTGCTTGAGATTATAGTATTGAAGGTAGAACTGTTGTCAATAAACATTTGTCTAAAGTAGGCATTTTTATATCCAAATGCTCCAGAGTTGAATGTAGGACCAGGGAAATGGTGTCTGCCATAGACATGTTTTGGTGGTAGGCAAATTGTAGTTGTCAAGGTTTTCTGGAGTTAATGCATGCCACGACTAAAATCATAAAGTGCTTCCTGGAGGTAGAAGTCAGAGCCAACGGTGGTAATAACTAAGACACTTTACCTTGTTTTTCTTATGTACCAGGATGATACTGATCTTAAATCAGTGGGAAACTTAGACTGAAGTAGGCAGAAGTTATAAAACAATGCAGGTACCTGCACCAGCTGATCTGCATAGGATTTAGGTTTGTAAGGATGGTTTTGGGGACAGAAAGGGGAGTTCGGGGTCAGGTTAGAAGTAAAAATGAAAAATAGTTTCCAACAATTTAAATATTACTCACTTGTCTTTGAGTGGGGACAAGATTCAAGATGACACTCAGGAAAATTCATCAACTGAGTTCATCTCCCCTTCCTCCCAAACCCCACCCCACCATTCATCCACTCCTTTATTAGTAATCATTAATTAGCTATCAATAATTAAAGCCAGCTTCTGGACCTGGCACTTATGGAGAGATCAGGTGTCCTGACTGCTTAATGCCAGCAATCCAGTGCTTCCACAAGTAGCTCCCATGTTTCAGAGACTACCAATTTTTCATCAGTGATCCAGACGATCTTCACTGAATATTAATGGTCTGGATTCTCCTGATTATCCCTCAGTGGTGCAGATGTTCCTGGTTTATGGTCAGTGGTTAGGATTCTCTAACTGTACTCAAGGGCATCACGTCTTCCACCTTTACATGCTGAGTTAACTTCATTTTACAGGCAATTAGTGAAACTCTGAATTCCTAATCTCAAATAAAATGGTCTAAAGTACTAGGTAAATGAAGAAGAGAATCACAACAACCAAATCAAGAGCAACAATGCAAAATGTAACATTGTCTTTAACTTGCTTCAGCACATTGGAGCCCATATTATTTTCTGACAGTAACAATTTACAAGGAGTGAGATGAGCTATCTCTTGACTGAGGTTGTAGTTCTCCTAAAGTTATAATGTCATGGAGTTGAGAAAAATGTGAGGCTATCTTATTGAAGTACGCAAGATTCTGCTGGGACTTGACCAGATACAGTATATCCTAAATGTTTCCCCTTGTAAGGAAATCTGGAATTGGGGACATGGTGTTGGAAATAAGAGACCTGTTTCATACAGAAATATGGAGGAACTTCCTTTCTCAGAGGGGCATGAGGCTTTAGGATTTTCTACCTCAGGAAGCTGTGGAAACTGTTCAAGGCCAAGAGAGACAGACCTTTGATCCTTAGGAAAGTTTGACAAGTAGACAGAAAAGTGGAACTCAAAGCAATGGCTAATTACCAATCATTTTATTCTGTGGCTGAATAAACTCAAGGGTTTTATAGCCTACTCCTCCTTTTATTCCTTATTTTGCACATTTCAGTTTGGATGCAGAGTAGGGAACACTCAATGTTGTCAGTACTGAGTCATGATAATCTAATGGTTAGCGATCAGCACCAGCGATCCAGGTTCAATTCCCGCGGCTGTCTGTAAGGAGTTTGTACGTTCTCCCCATAACCGCATGGGTTTCCTACAATTGCTCTGTTTTCCTCCCACAATTCAAAGATGTAACGGTTGGTAGATTAATTGGTCGTTGTAACTTGTCCCACGATTAGGCTAGGGTTAATTCGGGGGATTGCTGGGCATTGTGGGTTGAAGAGCCAGAAGGGCCTATTCGGTGCTGTAGCTCAATAAATAAATAACAGACAAGATCTGCTTCATGTGCAAAGGAAAGGGCACAGCAGCATCTTCCAATTCCGGCGCATGTGCTGCATTTAATATAAATCTTCCCTGCAACGCAATCACTAACCTTGACTGTAGTCAGAATGGTGTCCTCTGGACTCCTTCTGCAATAGTAAAAAATCTAGTCCCACAGCTACAGTAATATACCTGTCTCCACTCCAACTACGTGCATGAAATTCAAAACCCTTTTACGATGTGGTGCCACATGTTCCCGTTCATCTTTACACCACATCTGTTTTCTCAGGTCGTACGATGTGCAACTCACTAATGAGAATAACAACTGAAGGCAGAGCAAAGGTTGGTTGGTGCCAGGTTCCAGCAATAATGGAGAATGACAATAGACCTTGTTCTGTTACATAATGGTACAGTTCCTTTCATTTATTACAAGGGTAGTTTTAAACTTCTCATATTTTTGTAACATTTTGCGTAAAAATAGAAGTGATGTGTATCGTAGCTGTCTCCCTTAGTCCCCTTCATGATATTATTCTAAATTTTAGATGCTGTCTGGCACCAGACACTTACTGTAGACTATGTATTATGTAACATTAGGACAATGATAAGATAAGATAAAACTTTATTTACCTGAAGGAAATTATTGTTGTAAGGTTGCTCAGTCAGAAATACATACTTTAAAATACGAAATGCAAGCATTGATATATGGAAAAAATACAAAATGTGCATTAAAAAGTAATAGTGCAAAGTACAGATGTGCAATGAAACCATACACTTATATATTTAAGGAGGAGAAGTTGTATAGTCTTATAGCTACAGGGAGAAAGGATCTCCTGTGGCTTTCAGTGGTGCACCTCTGTAGAATCAATCTGTTACTAAAGGTGCTCCTTTATTTGTCCAGTATGTCATGGAGGGGTGCGAGGGATTGCCCATAATGCTCTGTAGCTTCTGCAGTATCCTCCGCTCAGACACAACCACCAGGGGATCCAGTTCCACCCCCAGAACAGAAGCAGCCTTCCTGACGAGCTTATCAATCTTCTTGGCATCAGCTACTGTCACCCTGCTGCCCCAGTAGACCACGGATAGAATAGAATGCTGGCCACCACTGAGTCATAGAGCATCTACAGCACAGTACTGCAGACATTGAACCACCGGAGCCTCCTCAGGAAGTACAGTTGGCTCTGTCCCTTCTTGTGCAGAGCTCCTGTATTTTCAGTCCAGTCCAGTTCATTGTCCAGGTGAGTTCCCTTAATGGAGATGGGAGTGCAGGGTGTTATCACCTTCTTGAAGTCCACCACCAACTCCGTTGTCTTAGTGATGCAGCATTTGAAACTTTTATTCTGCTTATTTCCCAGACATCATTGTTTTAGAGTGTCAAACAGGTACTTAAGGTTGCATTATGAATGCAAAGTTCACTCGCTGTGATATTATTTTGGACTCTCCATACTGCTTAGGATGTATGCTGGAAATTGAGCTTTATTATAGAACCACAAACCACTGCTAGCCACCTGGCCTCACTAACTCAAACTCTCAAGTGTCTGGGCCTTCAAGCTGCTGATTGACATGAACACAGGGCCTTTCATTTTATGAAGGTTTTCATAAAACCTATGATCATTTCACATCCAAAATGATTTCTTCAGAACAAAGAGTTGGCAACAATCGAAGTGTTCAATGAGCACCAGTATTACTCTGAAGATATTTTCTGTAACTTCCAAATACTACAGGAAATGTCAAACCAGCCACTTTCTTGGAGAGGATGTTTCTTCAGGTGGGAGAGTCTAAGGCCTTAGCACACAGCCTCAGGAAAGAGGGGCATCCTTTTAGAATGGCGATGAGGAGGAATTTCTTTAGCCAGAGTGTGGTGAATCTGTGGAATTTGTTGCCACAGGCAGCTGCGGAGACCAAGTCTTAGTGCATATTTAAGGCAGAGGTTGATAGATTCTTGACTGGTCAGGGCATGAAAGAATATGGGGAGAAGGCACGAATTGGGACTGAGAGGAAAAATGAATCAGCCACGATGAATTGGTGGCACAAACTCAGTGGGCCTAATGGCCTAATTCTGCTTCCTCTATCTTATGTTCTTTGGTCTTTGTTGTCTCCGGCTCCCTGTTTTAAAGTAAAGCCTTATTTCATTATAAGCTCAAGTACTCAGTCCAAGTAGTAGCAGGACAGTTGCAGCAACAGCAACCTCAGCATCTCTGTCAGTTTTCTTTGGTACGTACATGGGGTGGACATATGTCTTTCCTTGCTTAATGCAGCCCACTGAAGATCCCGGAGATCCACTCCGCTAAAGTTCAGCGTTGCAGTTTTCACATGCGGTAACACTCACCTTTACAAAAAATCAGGATAAGACCTCTGTAAGGCTAACAGGGATGCCAGGAGACAATACCATGCTGAAGCAAAGTCCCAAACCGTTAGTTATGGCAGGACTTGCACGATCTGACAGGCAACAAAGTGAAGTCAGGTAGCTTGCTAGCCGCACATTCCTTCCCTATGAGTTTAATATATCCGGCATTCGTTTTGACTGAAAGGGGATAGGAACGTCATCACCTATCCTGATGGCTTCCTGTGCACCCAAACCCACAAACACCACATGGATTTAAAATCAGTCTTCCAGAGTGTGAACCCAAGAAAAGCATCTGGCCCAGATAGTATCCCTGTCGAGTCCTTAAATCAAGATTCAGGGTTCAGGATTTAAATTTAGTTATCACATGTACAGTTAAATGCTTCATTTGTGTTAACAGCCAACACAACTGAAGACGTGCTGGGGGCAGCCTGCAAATGTCTCCACACATTGCAATGCCAAGAGAGCATGCCCACAGTGCTTGGCAAGACAACACAGAACGCGGCTTGCAGCAAAGTTCAAAGTAAATTTATTATCAAAGTACATATCTGTCACCCTATACAACCCCTGAGATTCACTTTCTTGCAGGCATTCACAGTAAATACAAAGAAACACAATAGAATCAGTGAAAGACTGCACACAACAAAACACACAACCAACGTGCAAAAGACAGCAAACTGTGCAAATACAGAAAGAAAATAATAATAATGAATACAGTAAATAAGCATTGAATATCAAGAAAATGAGATGAAGAATCCTTGAAATTGAGCCCATAGCTTGTGGGAACAGTTCAGTGATGGGTTGAGTGAAGCTGAATGCAGTTATCCCCTCTGGTTCAAGAGCCTGATGGTTGAGGGGTAATTACTGTTCCTGAACCTATTGATGTGGGTCTTGAGGCACCTGTACCTTCTTCCTGTTGGCAGCAGCAAAACAAGTCGCATTCCTCCCTCCCACCCACACATGTACACAGTTCTTTGACCCCAGAATGGGCTGTCTTCTTTAGCCTCCAGCCTCCAGTAGACTTGGGCTCGGGCTCAGGCCTGTAGGCATTGGGCTTCAAATTCTCCAGCCGACTTGCAGAGATTGGAGACTCAGCTCTGGCCAACGGGCCTTGATTTCTAGACCTCTGATTTGAACCTTGGTTCTTCATCCTCGGCATTGATCCCAAGTTACAGCAATCACCAAACACTAGGCCTCAAACTCTGGACTCGCCAATGATGGAAGATTGAACACCAGACCTCAAACTCTAGTCTCACCGATTCACGAACTCTGGGGGAAACTCACTCCTTCTGCCTGCATGGAACTCCAACTCTGGAACCTGTCAGCAACTCACTGATCTCCCTTGTCCACTTTTTGCAAGCCTGCTATCTAACATTGACCACGGATATCCCACAACCTTGTTGCTGGCCTTCAAATGAAGAGCAGAGACTTAGACACTTTTCTAACCTTTAATTCCTCACATCTCTATTCCTAGGTGCTGACCTGACCCGTAACACCCCTCTCTGTCCCCAAAGCCATCCTTACAAACCTAAATCCAATGCAGTTCAGCCGGTATAGGTACTTACATTCATTTTTATCCTACACTGAACCATGTAATGTGCATGCATTCATGTTCCATTTAGATATCTGATGGCAAAGGGGGATGTCATGACTTGCCTCCTCTTTCTTCCCTTTTCTCCAGTCTCCTACACCACTATCGCAAAAGATTGGTTTGCAAGTGCAGCAGGCTATCAAGAAGGCAAATGGAATGTTGGCCTTCATTGCTAGAGGGATTGAACTTAAGAGCAATTGTATAGGGTACTGGTGAGGCCGCACCTGGAGTAGTGCATGCAGTTCTGGTCTCCTTGAGGAAGGATATACTGGCTTTGGAGGCGGTGCAGAGGAGTTTCACCAGATTGATTCCAGAGATGAAGGGATTAGACTATGAGGAGAGATTGAGTCACCTGGGACTATACTCGCTGGAATTCAGAAGGATGAGCAGAGATCTAATAGAAACATATAAAATTATGAAAGGAATAGATAAGATAGAGGCAGGAAAATTGCTTCCACTGACAGATGAGACTCAAACTAGGGGATATGGCCTCAAGATTCAGGGGAGTAAATTTAGGTTGGAAATGAGGAGGAACTGTTTTTTCCAAAGAGTGGTGAATCTGTGGAAGTCTCTGCCCAATGAAGCAGTGGAGGCTACCTCAGTAAGTATATTTAAGACAAGGTTGGATAGATATTTGCATAGTAGGGGAATTAAGGGTTATGGGGAAAAGGCAGGTAGGTGAAGATGAGTTCATGGTCAGATTAGCCATGATCTTATTGAATGGCAGAGCAGTCTAGACAGGCCGGATGGCCTACTGCTGCTCCTACCTCTTATGTCTTTATGTAACTTCTACAGTCATAGAGAGACAGAGCACAAAACCAAAATTGTCAGCCCAGCTGGTCAAGATGCAACTCAACAACTCTTAGCCTTTAATTTCCAACAGGGTGGGCACCACAGTAGCATAACGGTTACCTCAATACCACTACAGCTCGGGGCTTCAGAGCAAGTTCAGTCCCATCCCGGCTCCGCTGTAAGGAGTCTCTGTACATCCTCTGCGTGGAATGAGTGTATTCTCCATGTGCTCTGATTTCCTCCCACAGTCTAAAGACATACTGCATAGGTTAATTGTTCATTGTAAATTGCCCTGTGGTTAGGTTAGGGTTAAACCAGGGTTGTTGGGAGTTTCTGGATGGTGCAGTTCAAAGGGCCATAAATAATAATAAATAAACAAAACATTCAATTGGCATTATTTGTTACTTATTGCAGCATTCTGTTTTAAAACGATTGAAAGTCAATTGACATTTGAGGGGTCCGCATGCCATAAGTTGATCCCAGCTTGTGTATTCATTCGTCAGCCTGAGCTTGATGAATGTTTTTCCCCCAAATTTGCTTAAATCGCATATAGTTTAAAAGGCATTTCAAGTATGTTTTGCTTCAGAATCCAATAAACCTTTGCAGATTTTGGAATGCTTGTTCAGTTGTCTCTTTCTTCCTATCAAACGTATGACAAGTGCAAAGAGCTGATGTAACTTTTATATAAAGGCACGAAATGACATGCATGCCATGATATTTTGGAGTTCTTCATGGAGTAAACAGATGTGTGCAATGGGTTGATTGTTGCTACAATTCATTTTAATTAAAACAACATGTACTTGCTTTCTGTTCAATCCCACTAATCTCCTCAAGATGTAGGGTAACACTTGAACCTTTCTGAAATAATATTCTCGAAGCACAACATGTGTTACTAGTTTCATGCATTTTATAAAATATTACATGTGACAAATTTTAATTTTTTGCCTTTTATGTTATGTTTTGCATTTGAAAATGATTTGATACAGCAATCCGTTTCATAAATAGTGCATATTTATATAAGTTGCTATTAAGAGATTCATTTAGTTATTTTATTTATTGAGATAAAGCACGGAATAGGGCCTTCCAGCCCTCAAGCCACACCACCCAACAACCCTTTGATTTAATCGGAGCCTAGTCACAGGGCAATCTGCAGTAACTAATTAACCTATCAGCTGCTACGTCTTTGGACTGTGGGAGGAAATCGGAGCACCTGGAGGAAACCCGTGCAGTTCACAGGGAGATCGTACAAACTCCTTACAGGCAGTGGCAGGAAATGAACGCGGGTCATCTATATTGTAAGGCGTCAAGCTAACATCTACACTACCGTATGGCCCAATGGGGGGAATAAGATTTACGAATGTGATTGTGATAACTATTTCTTTCATGAGATGGGTTACGAAACAATAATACACATACTTTCTCGGAGTTAATCAAAAAAAAAGTTGCAGGGAAATTTGTGACAAAGTAGCCTGGATACAATGAGCAATCTTTTCCGCTTGGACTCTATTCTTGTTAGCAAATTAATTTTTCTAAGGAATTTCAATTAAAGTTGGTCACTAATAAATTGGACACAGACCTCAAAGAGACTCGAGAATACCTTTGTTCATGAATAAGGGAAGAATGACCGGTTAACGGTGCGATCGTCAAGTCTTCCAAAGGACAATAGTCACAGCCTTTTTTATACGTACACACAGAAAGTCACTTACACCAGCTAAAGCTATAAAAGTCAATCCTGAGTGTCTTATCAATTCCCATGAAAATGCCAGAGACAGTCTCTTTCCTGCCCACAACAGACAGATACAGGTTGTCAGAATATCCTTGAAACTAAGGTAGATTATTAGAAGCGTGCTGAGAACCCTGGCCAAATGGTGAGTCTTTAATTTTGGTATAAAGAAAGTTCATTAAATATTTAGATCCAATAAGTCATTAAAAGTATAATTTGTTTTATATGTTAGAACCAGACTGGTGAAGGAAAATTATACACACTGTTTAATTGCCATTAATTTGACAGCCCACAGGGTCCTCTCTACAATTTTGACCTTCACTGTCTCCATCTTGTTTGTGCTGCTGTTTTATGCACTAAGATCAGCACTGGGCATATTGCTAATTAAAGGAAGGTTCAGGGTGTTAACAACTCAGATATTTTAGTCCTTTATTCAGAATTTTCTTCCACAATTAAGTCACGTCAGCTCGTGGTGTACGGAAATAGATGAGAGGGCAGTAGGCTAAAGGGCAGCACCACGACTCTCTGCTGATCTAGGCATTAAGCAATACAGACAAGCAATTCTATATTCTGCCCGACCCAGTTGGCCAAATTCCTCCACAGTTCTACTCCCCAAATGTTTACAAGAGGAACTCTTGGAGAGTAACCTTTGGCTCTCAGCAGTACTGTAGGACACAGGCTTTTTCTTCATTACATATCCTTTCCAAAGCTATTACATTTTATTCACACTTGTGAAGTTTTGTAATTGGTTCTTGTATCTCTATTTTGTGATCTACGTTTTTCGTTTATACTCGGCCTGCATAAAATGACCTGATTCTGCCCCTGCTTAGACTAACTGTTAGTGAAAATAATCCAATGGGGAAGCAAATCCAGCACACCACATCCACCGATGGTAGAGTAACGTGAGGTGTCACAGAGAAAGAGGCAACCACAGAGACTGAGGGAGTTCATAGAGCTGTCCGAGGAAAATCATGAAGGCATTTTAGCCTGAGGAAAACTTTGAAAATGGAAGTTTTGGGGTCTGGAGCCAATGCAGATTGGTAAGAACAGTGAACAGAATTTGATGGTGGCGAAGATTTTATCAGGCAATTTTGGATGACAAACTTACAGAGCATGGAGGATAGGAGATGTGATCGTGATTTGGATGATGATATTAAGAGTGTTTCAAGGCAGGGACAAGAACAGAAACCCAGGTGGGGGATATCACAATTTGACTCTGTGAGGGCTTGTTCACTGAGATTATAAGCAGCATTTTGATCACAGACTGTGGCCAAATATACCAGTATCAAGTGGCAGAGCCCCTGACAGGGTCACTTCTCCTCGTGTATTACTTTTGAAAACTGTACTCAGTTGAGACTAGGTCCAATATGAACAGTCTCCCAATAGAAAAGCAATAAAAGACGCCACAGACACAACTGTTACTTGCAAGCTGAGTGCCAGTCTGAAAATAATGTTGTCAGTGAGTAACATAAGTAGAAATTGGGTGAAGAAGGAGTTTTACAGAGCTGAGGAAGGGTAACCATTTCACAAGATACCTTGGCTAAGAATGAATGGTTGATTGGAAGCTAGCCAATGAAGCCCTTCTGGTTGAGTCGAAGCTGTGGTGAAATCTATGAGAACCAATGGAAGGTGCACCAGGGCAGAAGTACCATTTCCTATTTGGAGTAACAATTCTTTGCTTCCTGTATTGATTCAACTCCTGGTTGCAGAGTTTCAAACATGGACATGGCATGGAAAACAATAACACGCTAGAAACTGTTGTCTGTTTTAACAAAAAACAAGCTTACTTGAAGGTCCTTATGTGGTGAAGCAGTGATGATTTTGATTATAGGCCGACCAATGTAAACTTAATATAAAGGGAGGTGGTTGTGGTTATTAGCTTGTTATTGAGAACTAACTAAGGTCAGGGGAGGTCTGTTACAGTACTGAGGTGAACATTAGTATCTTACAGTGGAGTAGTGGGTATTTGGGTTGAGATTTGTAAAATTATTAGTGGGTGACTGGCATCTGAGAGTCAGGCTTTCTTCCGATTAGATGGTCATGGGTTGTTGCTGTAGGTTGGTGTTGAGGAAAGTCTGTGGTAGTGTCTAAAGAAGAGGAGTCAAGTCATGGTACTTCCCCTGTGCCACCAGCTTTCTGAATGAACAATGAACCTATGTACTGTACACTACCCCACTACTTTTTCCTATTTTTCACCAATTTTGCTCATTTTTTTCCACCAAGTAATTAATTTAAAAATACATAGTTCTTATTGTAATTTATAGTTTTTTTATTATGTATTGCAATGAACCGCTGCAGCAAAAAACAGCCCAAAATTGCAACATATGCCAGTGATATTAAATCAGCTTCTGGTTCTGAGAATGGGATCTCAATCTGGAGCAATGTTATTAAAACCTGGTTGTTCTAGGATTGTCTAATAAAGAGACTTCTCTGGCAATATGCACTAATTTCTTTAGCAGTGCTCTGTGAAAAACAATGCATAGGAAATGACATAGTAGGTTTTCACAAATAAAATGAAGTGAGGCATTTTATATTTAATGAAACCCGTAACACATTTTATTGATCTCCAAAACCTAGACACAAAAGTGAGCTAAAAATCTGTATGTAATATCATCATTATGTCAGACCAGTCTCTTAAATGAAACCCCAACTCAATGTCAGTACATGTGAATTATGTACATTTCTCCCCACTACGTCACTCTGCACAGGCCCTCCCAGAATTCACTGAAACCAGCATTGTGAGCCTGACCGGAGCTTGGACGAGCCGCTGGCTCAGGACCTGTGTTCCGGGGTGGGGGAATAGCAGGTGCCTCTGGCACGCCCAGAGGTGCATTGACATGCTCATGGTCTTGTTGTGATGCCAGGGGCATGGCAGTGGAATACTCCAAACCTTAGTGGGCCGATCTACCGAAATGCGTTCAGGTTTACCCTTTTCAACTATGATAAAAGTCTTTTCTCCTCATTCCAAAACATGGAGCGGGCCACTGTAAGGGGACCTGAGGGGATGTTGGTGTGCATCATGGCGGAGAAAGCAAATAAGGCAGAATGAAAGTCAACCGGCACCCGAGAGGGCTGTATGCCATGATGGGAGGTAGAAATGGGTGAAAAGGAATTGGATTTACTGAGCAGGGTGGAGTGCTGTTCAAAGGCTGACTAGGCAGGTGGGGGTGGGGGGGTTGGGGGAAAGAAGACCAACATAACCTAGTCAAACAGTTGCTCAGGGACCTCAAAAGTTGCCAATGGTGCCAGAACATGATGGTTAATTTTTGTCCACTGGCAATCCCTGCAGGCTGCACTGCAATCATACACGTCCTTTCTGAGGCTGTACCAAAAAAAACTTCAGTGCAACTGGTTTCTGTGAGGCTTTCCAGCCCAGATGTGAGAGGACATGTATGGAGTCGAAAACAATCTGTCTCCAATGTGTGGGCATATTGGGGCAAGGGTGACTAGTTGAGATATTGCACAGGAGAGAAACCCAGGCTTCCCCGAACTTAATGTCAGCCAAATGCAGGCCCATGACTGCTGTTTGGTAAGCTTGGACCTCTGGGTGAGTAACTTGGTCAGCTGACATGTTGGTATTGTCAACCCTGATGTGTATGGCCTCAATGGCTAGCCATCAGAGGCAAACAGCCATGGGTTTATTTCATATATCAGTTGTGAACAATGATATGTAGGGCAGGTGCCATTGCTGCCATGCAGACCAAGGGTCTGATATTTTGGCCATTGTGTGAACAAGTGGTTTGTGGTCAATGAACGCTGTGAAATGGCGACCCTCTAGAAGAAAATGAAAATGGCCGACCGTCAGATAGAGACCAAGAAGCTTATGGTCAAACAGGCTGTACTTCCTTTTTGGGGGGGGGGGGGGGGGGTCAGAGCTGCCAGCTGAAGAAAGCAACCAACTGATTGTACACAGCATAGACTGAAGCAACAGTAGCAACAGTAGTAATGGCTATGAGTGCTTTGGGGAGCAGTTGTGCCAGTAGGGTCGAGTTAGAAAGAGCTCATTTCGTATCATCAAATGCGCTGATCACGTCCGCTGACCAGTCAAGCATCTGATTAGGGGTATTGTCTTTAAGAGCACTATATAGGAGGAACATAAGTATATGGAATGAAGCAGTGGTAGAAATTTATCATATCTAAATACTCCTATGGTATTTTAGTAGTGTAGGGTGATGGGAAATCCATAATAGCTTTGATTTTGTTCATTTGGGCTATAGCTTTTTTTCTTCAGTGACAACATCTGCATGAGCCACATCAGATGTAATTCCAGCACACTTAAAGTTCACAGCCACTCTTTCAACACAAGGTGAACTGACTGTATATTTCAATACACCATTTCTACACCAGGCAACACAAACCACCATGCATTCCCATATTAACAGTTAATATGCTGTGCCCTTCTTTCACACTTGAAGCCCATAAGTTAATGCAGAATTAAACTGCCAACACCACAATTATTTCAAGACTGTACCTTTCACATGTTTTGACCAAAGAAATGAGAATGAATATTGAAGAATGCATCAATCAAATAAAGGAAATATACAGTATAAACAAGAGAAAGTCTGCGGATGCTGGAGTTCCAAGCACCACACAAAAAATGCTGGAGGAATTCAGCAGGACAGGCAGCATCTATAGATAAAAGATCTATGGAAAAAGGTCTTGGCCCGAAACATTGACTGTACTCTTTTCCATAGATGCTGCCTGGCCTGCTGAGTTCCTCCAGCATTTTGTGTGTGTTGCTTAGATATACAGTATGTATAGTTATAATTGCAAAATTAGTATTTCTAATACTAATTGGACACAATTTATTGGAAATAATAGGGAACCCAATGATGGTATTGTTTATTTGCAACTTGTAAAGTGACAGTGTTGTACATGAAACTCCTGAAGCTGTTATTGAAGACAAGTTTCATAATAAAAATTGAATCATACATTCTGACTCACTGTCATTGAACCATGTGAACTTTCTGCATTAGTAAAGTAAACCTGCAACAAAAAGTTAAAAGTTGTATTTATTTATCTGGATACATTTTCAAAGTTCAAAGTAAATTTTATTATCTAAGTACATACGTATCACCATATACAACCCTGAGAGTCATTTTCCTGTGGGCGAATCTATAGAATAGTAACTATAACAGGATCAATGAAATATTAACCAGAGTTCAGAAGACAACAAACTATGCAAATGCAAATATAAATAAATAGCAATAAATAACAAGAACGTGAAATAACAAGATAAAAATTCCTTAAAGTAAGAGCATTGGTTGTGGGAACATCTCAATGGTTGGATAAGTGAGTGTAGTTATCTCCACTTGCTCAAGAGCCTAATGGTTGTATGGTAATAACTCTTCTTAAAACTGGTGGTGTAAGTCCTGAGGCTCTTGTACCTTTTACCTGATGGCAGAAGTGAGAAAAGAGCATAGCTTGGGTGGTGAAGATCTTTGATGATAGAAGCTGCTTTCCTACAGTAATGTTGCTCAGTGGTTGGGAGGACTGTACTCGTGATGTACTGGGTTGAATCCACTGCCTTTTGTAGGATCTTCCATTCAAAGGCATTGGTGTTTCCATACTAGGCCGTGATGCAGCCAGCCAATACTCTCTGCACTACACATTTATAGAAGTTTATCAAAGTTTTCGAAGTCATGCCGAATCACTGGAGACTCATAAGGAAGTAGAGGTGCTGCTGTGCTTTCTTCACAATTGCACTTACGTGCTGGGTCCAGGACAAATCCTCTGAAATAGTAAAACCAGGAATTTAACCCTGCTAACTCTCTCCATTTCTGATCCTCTGATGAGTACTGGCTCATTGACCTCTGGTTTCCCTCCTCCAAAGTCTAAAATCAGTTCCTTGGAATTGCTGACATTGAGTAAGAGGTTTTGGTTATGATACCATTCTGCCAAATTTTCACTCTCTATCTCGTATGCTGATTCATCACCACCTTTGATACAGCCCACAACAGTGATGTTGAAAATGGTATTGGAGCTGTGCTTAGCCACACAGTCATAAGTGTAAAGCGAATAGAGGAGGGGACTAAGCATAGTCCTGTGGTGCACCTGTGCTGATGGAGATCATGGAGGAAATGTTGTTGCCAATCCAAACTGACTGGGGTCTGCAAGTGAGGAAATCAAGGAGGTATAGAGGCCAAGGTCTTGGAGCTTATTGATTAGTTTGAAGGGGATGTTGGTACTGAATGCTGAGCTGTAGTTGATAAAGAGTATCCTGATGTATGCATCTTTGCTGTCCAGATGTTCCAATGTTGAATGAAGAGCCAATGAGGTAACATTTTCTATGGAGCTGTTGCTCTGGTAAGCAGATTCGAGTACATTCTAGTCATCTTTCGGACAGGAGCTGATCTGTTTCATCACCAGCCTCTCAAAACACTTCATCGCTGTGGTTGTGAGTGCAAGTGGGTGATAGTCATTGAGGCAGGTCACCACACTCTTCTTGGGCAACAGTATAATTGAAGCCTGCTTGTACCACACACTGTCAACGTGAGATGTTAAAATCACTCCAGCCAGTTGGTCAGCACGCTCTTTAGAATGTGGCCAGATACCTTGTCTGGTCCAGATACTTTCCTTGGATTCACCCTCCTGAAGGCAGGCCCCACGTCAGCTTGAGATACTGAGATCAGAGATCATTGGGAGATGTGGGAGGGGCAGATTCCCCCGTGTTATGATGTTCAAAGCAAGCATAGGAGGCATTGAGCTCATGTGAAAGCGAAGTCCTGCTCTCTCTCGTGTCGCTTGACTTAACTTTGCAGGAGATGATAACATTCAAGCCCTGCCACAGATGTCAAGCATTGCTCATTGACTGAAGCTTGGTCCAGAATCTCCATTTTGCCCATGAGATAGCTTTCTGGAGATTGTACCTGCGCCTCTTGTAGCTTCCTTGGTCTCCAGACTTGAATGCCACTGATCTGGCCCTCAGCAAATTTTGGATCTCATGGTTCATCCAGAGCTTCAGATTGGGGAAGACTCTGAATGATTTAGTAGGGACACACTCATTTACAGTTGTTTTAACAAAGTTCGTACAACTGTGGTGTATTCATTCAGATCGCTAGATGAATGCTAGAGCACAGCCTAGTCCACTGACTCAAAGCAATGTGAACCAACTTAAATAATGTGATACTTATTCATTATTGTCAGAGCCTTTCTAGTGCTAAGATTAGCTTTTTAATTCAATCAACTTTATATTGTTGCCAGAGATTGTGAAAAACCTGATTTTTGTTTTACTTTTTCAATTAACTTAATTTTTTCTCATCAGCCTCTTCAATTATTTCACTGTATTTGTCGGATCTGATGTTTACTCTGTGGTCAAATTTTGCATTGCTTATTAACATTTTATCCATCTGATCAATTGACCAGATGAAGAGCTGTTTCCCTGCTTAAAATGGTAGCAGCGAGCACATGTATTTCCATTCTGTACTTACAGCAAGTTGTTGTGAAAATCACAAAAAAAAATTAAGTGACTAAAGGACACCATTTATTCACTGTTTACTTAAGGTTCTGGACAAGGTATTAACCTTCAGAAAGCAACATAGGAAGGTGAGGAACAGAATCATAAACATTCCAATTGTCTGTGTAAAATTTTGCTTCCAATTAAATATATATTTCCTTTCGGAGGCTAATTGCAAAATTCTAAATTTATTTTGAAAATCCAGGACTCGTTGAAATGCAATAATGCAAAAAAAAGCCTGTCTTTAAAGTTATAATATTAGCCAATTTAAATTGATTGCACAGAGGAATAAAACACGATCAGGAAACAGATGAAGGAGAGCAAAACAATATGAATCAAAAAAGACCTGTGTATAATAAAATCCAATTTACCAATTACAGTATATAAAGGGGCTAATTTACCAATCCCATTCTCCTGTCATTCACCATAACCTGGCAACTAGCCTTACCAAAACTTCTGGTATAATTTGCAAATGATTTTAAAAGCTAACTGGTTTGGAAATAATTCAGAGTGTAGGCACAGATTTCTGATTTGCCTTCCTGCCAAGTAAGGCTCCCAAAAGGCAGTAGAGAAATAAGCCAATGTGCAATCCATACTACAAGTGTACCGTTAACATTGTAAGATCAGAAAATGCTGTTTAAATACACTTTTTACGAGAAAACTTCTGTGAAGTATAAAGCAGTTTTAATTTTCAAGTTTAAATACAAATGACATTTTTCACATTTTTCATTGCTGGAAAAAATATTTTGCCATTTGTTGTAGCCAAAGTATATATGGTATACTGTTATTAAGTATTTAATTGATGAAGAATATGCTAGTACTTCTATTCAAAGATAGCAGCTTCATCTCCACACATATTAGAAGTAACGGTAAATGAAATAGATGGTACAGTAGATATTAAAAAGCCAACATCATCTTGTTTACAATGGCAATCATGCACCTTGAATCTGTGTAACCAATATGAAGATTAAAAGAACAATATCTGTGTGCTAAGGATTGGAGGCAAAAGGTAAAACTATTCTCCTCTGATCATTCATGTTACAACCTGTCTCACTGATGAAAAATTCCAGTAACCATATTTAGATGCAGGAGTCAGCACTGGAATAGAATCATTTAACTGCTGCAATTCTGAAAGGAGATAAGAAAATGTAATTTAAAATTCAGTTGGGACCAGTGACTCTCAGGAATACATTCATGATTTCCAATATATAAAAAAATACATAATGCATTCCTAACTACTTTCAAGAAAAGAAAGTCCACTTTCATGTTTTTACAGTATGCAAAATAAACTTTTCCTTCCTACTTCCCTTTCTTCGATGGTCCACTCTCCTCGCTATCAGATTCCTTCTTCTCCAGTCTTTGACTTTTCCCACCCACCTGGCTTCACCTTTCACATTCCAGCTATCCTCCTTCGCCTCCCCACCACCTTTTAATTCTGGTGTCTTCTCCCTTTCTTCTCAGTCCTGAAGAAGGGTCTCAGCCTGAAATGTCAACTGTTTATTTATTTCCAGAGATGCTGCTTGACCTGCTGTGTTCGTCCAGCATTTTGTGTGCGTTGCTTTGGATGTTCAGCATCTATGCACTTTCTTGTGTTTATAATGTAAAGGTTCATTCTCTTCCACACTACCAATTTGAGAAAATAGTTTTAAAGGTTTATGTTTTCCTAGCCTAGATTTTGAGGGTGGTAGTACTTTGTCCAATAACTAAAAAAAAAACAAGACTACATTTTTTATACAGAAAGTCTATGGTGTTAGGATCCTGAACACAGCTTTGAATGTGCAAGAGCCAAATTGAAATATGCATACCTCTGGCTCCTAGCAAATGACTCCCGTTCCTGTGTTTACTTCTAGATGTTGATGAATGTTCCCGATATGGAGGACAAAGTCTTTGTCAGCAAATCTGCAAGAACAACATTGGCAGCTACAGGTGCCTTTGTTATCAGGGATATCAACTCTTAGCCAATGGGCGCTCTTGCATTACTTCAAAATATTTCAGCTTAAGTGGTGAGTAACAGCTTGTTTGAAATTGGAGTGTGCTGCTAACAAGTAAGCGTACATCAAAGAGATTTAATCAAAAATGAAGGATGATTTAAAGCAATTGATATTCAGAGGTCGGCTAAAATCTCAATTAGAGAATTTAAGTTGAGACTCAGCAGTTTCAGGTAGAAAGTCTTCGTACCTTGCGTTATCAACAATCAGAGTTACCTGTGTGTCATTTAAGATTTTATTTTGTACACATTCTTCAAATATAGTTTTTGTATTCAGTGACCTTTAGCATTCCTTTCACCTGACTCCAGCATCACTCTCGTCATTGAATCCCTCGTAACCTCCATCCTACTGTAAATCCCCTGAGGATAATTCTTCTTTCCTATTTTTCTTTGGAACTAAACACTTCTTCATGTTGCTTAACCTGCTGTTTTTGTTCTTTATTTCCAATTATTTTTCTCCAATAAGAAGCTGCCCTTGTTAAAAGTTCTGCTGTGTTTTTCACCGCTTTCAATATCTCAAGGAAAAAGGTCCTTCATTTCAGACATAAAAGATCATGGTAGTGTAACGGTTTGTATAATACTATTACAGCACCAGTGACCTGGGTTCAATTCTTCCACTGTCTCTAATGAGTTTGTACTTTCTCCCCATGAGCACGTGGGTTTTCCTCCAGGTGCTCTGGTTTCCTTCCACATTCCAGGGGGTAATTGGTCACATGGGTGTAATTGGGCAGTAAGGCTTCTTGGGCCGGAAGGGCCTGTTACCATGCTGTATCTAAATTTACAAAACTCACAAACTTCTAACAGCTGTTGGATTTTGCAGATCATCCTCCTCTTTAACTTTCATTGTATTTCTTGCCATGTTTCACTATCCCATCTCATCTTCCATTCTCTGATTTGGGACAGCCGGTTCTCAGCCAAGGCCGTGGCTTCATCTCCATCTAAATCAATGCCAAGCTCAGCATGATATTAAACTGTTATTCTTTTTTAGGGCATCTTCAACCCCGTGCCCACTTGTTTCGCCAGAGGTCCTTGCCCCAATTTGCGGACTCTCTCAGCACCAGAAGTCTTGATTCAAAAGGCGCTACAGAGGGATTAGATATCTGTTGTAAAGATAAGTTGGTTACACCCAGGAGTGGAAACCATTAAAGTGATAGAGGGCATCAGAGAAGTGGGAAGGGGGTACTTTCAGCTTTTCACCAGCTCTCGACTTAGTGATCACTAAATGTTGATGTGACATTGCCCACCTCAATCTTTTCCACTGTCTTATTTTATCTCTATCTCATTTTGCTCAACAAGGACCAGCCATAACATTGCCAATATACCTGCTGACAAAAGAGAGTGTTATTCGGATTTGATGGACTCTCAACGAGAATTTGAATTTCTCAAATTCTCACTGGACCATTCTCCTACCATTGAATAACAGGCCATTGTCTCCCAAGCATTTAACAAACTTACTTCCTCAGGAGATCTTCCCTTCATTACTTTTCATATACTCCCCACCTGCACAGTACTCTTCTACCTCCTCTCCAAGATTCACAGGTAGACCTGGCCTTGCTTTGGCTATTTTATGCCAATTGGAAACTATTTCTTTCTAACTTATCTTTCTCTGGAAAACAAAACTGCAGATGCAAGACATTCTTCATACAGTAACCCTTTCATTCCTAGAATCATTCACGTGAATCTTCTCTGAACCCTCTCCAATGTCAGTATATTCTTTCTAAAATAAGGAGCCCAAAACTGCATTTAATACTCCAAGTGTGGTTTCATGAGTGCCTTATAGAGTCTCAACATCACATCCCTGCTCTTATATTCTATACCTCTAGAAATGAATGCCAAAATTGCATTCACCTTCTTCACCACGGATTCAACCTGGAGGTTAACTTTTAGGGTATCCTGCACAAGGACTCCCAAGTCCCTTTGCATCTCTGCAGTTTGAATTCTCTCTCTATCCAAATAATAGTATGCCCATTTATTTCTTCCACCAAAGTGCATGACCATACACTTTCAAACATTGTATTTCATTTGCAACTTCTTTGCCTATTCCCCTAAACTATCTAAGTCTCTCTGCAGGCTCTTTGTTTCCTCAACACTACCCACTCCTCCAACTATATTTGTATCATCAGCAAATTTAGCCACAAATCCCTTAATACTGTAGTCCAAATCATTGACATACATCGTACAAAGCAGTGGTTCCAAAACCGACTCCTGTGGAACTCCACCGGTAACCGGCAGCCAGCTAGAATAGGATCCCTGTTTTCTGCCGATCAGCCAATGCTCCAGTCACGCTACTAACTTCCTTGTAATTCTACGGGCGCCTATCTTGCTAAACAGCCTCATGTGTGGCACCTTCAAAGGCCTTCTGAAAATACAAGTACACCACATCTACTGCATCTCCTTTGTCTATCCTGCTTGTAATTTCCTCAAAAAATTGCAGTAGGTTTGTCAGGCAGGATTTTCCTTTCAGGAAGATGATGTGTATAAGATGATGAGAGGCATTGATCGTGTGGATAGTCAGAGGCTTTTTCCCAGGGCTGGAGTGGCGAGCACAAGAGGGCACAGTTTTAAGGTGCTTGGAAGTAGGTACAGAGGAGATGTCAGGGGTAAGTCTTTTACACAGAGAGTGGTGAGTGCGTGGAATAGGCTGCCAGCGATGGTGGTGGAGACGGATATGATAGGGTCGTTTAAGAGACCTGACAGATACGTGCAGCTCAGAAAAATAGAGGGCTATGGGTAACCCTAGGTAATTTCTAAGGTAAGGACATGTTTGGCACAGCTTTGTGGGCCGAAAGGCCTGTATTGTTCTGTAGGTTTTCTATGTTTCTATGAAACCATACTAGCTTTGGCCTACCTTGTCATGTGCCTCCAGGTACTCCGTAATCTTATCCCTAACAATCGATTCCAACAGCTTCCCAACCACTGATGTCAAGCTAACAGGTCTATAGTTTCCTTTCTGCTGCCTCCTACCCTTCTTAAATAGTGGAGCAACATCTGCAATTTTCCAGTCATCCGATACAATGCCAGAATCTGTTGATTCTTGAAAGATCATTGTTCTTGAAATATCAAGGAAGGATTTAATGTTCAGAACGTTGACTTGTTTTTCACTGGTGCTGCTGTATCTGGAGAGTCTTTCCAGATATTTGAGCTTACATTTTCACCCTCAGCAGTTTGTACCTTTTCCTGTTTTCCCCTTCAGTGTTTGGTTCATCTGTTCTTGGTGTTTTACCATTTGTTAACTTGACGGTTTGATTTTTGTGCACTTCCAAATTGCAATTATTATACTTTGATAATAAATGTACTTTGATTTTGACAGACAAAACCATCTGCCACTCCTATTCTGAGTCAGACCCTGACAAAAACGCTCTGTTCTTTACTTTAGCTAAATCATTCTTAAAATGCATTGCAGAACTCCTCTCCCACTTCCTCTTCATTCTGCATTTTCTGCCTGTGGTTTCCCTCCTGCAGAGGAGTGAAACAATATGTAAAACAGAAGGAAACATTGTAATTAGACTCCTGAAGCCCACTGTATCACACAAACATGGTTTCAGGTCCTGTTCAATGCTAATTCATCCTGTTCTCTGAATGCTGTGGTGTCGAGCAGTCTATTGATTCCAACCTTAAATATACTCAAAGTCGGAGCACCCTTAGCCTGCTGAGGTCTTGGGTTCCAGGTGTAGTGCACTATGTCCCCAAATTACAAATCTACTGGCTGGAGGAAATGATCTCTGGGGCGGCACAGTAGCAAAGCAGTATGCTTAATGCAATTACAGCACCAGCGATCAGCAGACAGGATTCAATTTCCATTACTGTCTATACAAAGTTTATATGTTTTCATGTGAGCACATGCGTTTCCTCCGGATGCTCCGGTTCACTCCGATAATCCAGCTTCCGGTAAAATGTCAGCATGTTTGGGTGCAGAAGCCTCTCAGCAGCCAACCAAAGGTGTTTTTGTCTTTTTTAAACATCTTTTTTTAACAATCGCAAGACAGTGCTGGACATTGAGAACTTCAAGCACTGCAGATCTACTCCATCAGCGAGCTGCTCGTTGGCAGAGGAGATGGAGTTGGTACTGACCATGTTACCGCCTGCTACAGGAAGGCATTGGAGTCGGTGCACGAAGGACTATAAGAACAAATGATTGTCTTGGACGTTTCTCTAGCGATCACAAGACCTTGTTCGACATTGATAATGTGAAATACAGCAAGTCCATTTCCCTTGTCTATTGATGAGACAGACAGCGGGGGAGGTGCATGGCATCGGTTTTAGTGAGGAGTAGGCCTCAAGCCATAGGCTTGCCCATTACAGCAGTCCAGGAGAAGGGACACCAGAGACAGCGTAGTGTGGTGTCCATGCTCGGTTGGGGACTGGCCTCCCATCTGTGCAGCCCTTCAGTGTTCATTCGGTGGAATGACAAGCTGGATTGCACGTGTACTTATTTTCATCTGTGAACTGCTGAGAACTGCTTGTTCTTACCGCTAACTCCTATGCACCATCAATTTTCAAGATGTGTCCCTTAAAGACTTGGGCTATGTTTTTTTTTGTGTATGACTGTGTGTCTATTTGTTATCTTCTATGTGCTCCTTGTGCCTTGTGCTGTGTATGACTGTTGGTCCCGGAGGAACGCTGTTTTGTTTGGCTGTATTCATGGGTATTCATGTATGGTTGAATAATAATTAAACTTGAACTTGAACAAAGACCTACGGTTATGGTACGTCATGGGCATGCTACGTTGATGCCAGAAGCATTAGTGACACTGGCGGGCTGCCCCCACTACATATACGGTGTTGGTCATTGACACAAATAACACATATCACTGTATGTTTTAATGTACAGTACATGAGAGAAATAAAACTAATCTTTAATCTAATCTTTATCTTTTGGCTATTTTGTCAGAGTATTATGAATTCAATGCTATCATATCCTTCTGATCTATGGTGTGGATGGCCAACCCTGCTAAATTTCTCCTCATAGAAATGCTTTATTTATGGCAGGAACCTTTTCAGTGAAGCTTAACTGCAATGATTCAAAGGCAAGTAGACTCTTGCTTCGGTGCAGAGACAAAAGTTGCACCGAGTTCAAATCTAGTTTCACTGAAGCCCTATGCTGCGGCTACTCTCAGGAGTGACAACATACCACTTACTGCCTTTATTCTACCTACATGTTTACTTTCTGCATCCCATGAACATGCATGCGAAGAGTTTTGCTAAAAACTGAATCTCATGAATTCCTTTCGCCCAAATGGCTGAGTAGCTTATTGAACAAATCCACTGGATTTTTAAATGTTTCTTTCAGCATTCTCCTTCCAGCTTCAACTGCCCCATTACTTTCACTTTTTGTCATATATACTGTATGTGTAATTTTAACTGCTATCAGCTTTGCTTTAAATAAATTGCCATTGTATTTGTCCTCTCCAGTCATTATGTCTGCTTCCTTTATAATAACTGACCACTTTTATTGATCACTTCCTCAAGTGCTTAACTCTTTGTCCCAGGGGCCGTGTGGGATTCCTGTGTTGTGCAAAAGTCTGTTTGGTGCAAGTTGAGACTTAATAAGGAATAGTATTTCAGTTTGTTGATATGGGAGTTCATAGCCCCCTATGTATTTTCCTCTGAGTTAAATATGGCAGCAGAGTGCTTATGTTATTGAGCGAGCAATCCTAAGAATTGGACTAATAGTCTAGAGATCCGACTTCTGGTCTCACCATGACTACTTGTGAATCTGAATTGAGAATGAAGTAAATCTGGAATAAACAAACACTATCAACAAGGCATGCAAACCACCTGAGGTTCGCCATAAAAACCACCACTGGTTCATTCATGTACCTTACAGGCAAAATCTTGCTCTCCAAGCTTGGTTTTACCTGTTTGTAACCCTAGGCCCATATCTGGATGGATCACTGGCCAATCACATGAAGCAGATTCAGAAATGGCAAAGCTGCACACATTCGAGGTGACCCTGAAAAGTCTTTCACACTAAGATGTAGATGTTAGTGACTAGATTGGAACAGTTAGTCAGGTCTCAGTGCTGAAAGAAGTTGAGTGCTGAAACCAGTATGCCCCATGTGGTCAGGTCAAGCACATGCAGAGAAATCTAACTACTAGCTAGTATTCCCATCAATAATTCATAATTTTCTTAGAAGAAGCACCAGGCAAAAGGCCATGATGGGAAGGAATTTCTTTAGGCAGAAAGTGGTGATCTGTGGACTTCATTGCTACTGGTAGTTGTGGAGGCCGTCATTGGGTATATTTAAGTCTGATAGATTATTGATTAGTCATGGCATGAAAGGATACAGGGAGAAGGCAGTAGATTGGGGCTGAGAGGGAAAATGGATCAGCCATGATGAAATGGCAGAGCAGACTCAATGGGCCAAGTAGCTTGATTCTGCTCATATACCTTATGGTCTTATAGTCACGATGTTGAAGATTGTTCAAGTACTTTCTGCTGAAGAACAGAAGGGCAAGTTCAGTTTCATAAATTCAGCCATGTCAATTAATTAATTATTGAAGCCTTAGGTACTTTTGTCAAGTACTACTTAGCAATCACTTGCTCACTGATCTCACCAGATCCATTGGTGTAAACCAGGATAAAAAGCAGAATTCACCGGCAAAGTGAATATGGCTGCCCTTGTCATTATCAATATCCGAACCTATGTTGCATCATTGTCCTCTCAGTGGGAGTCGACGGAAAAGCCCTTAACTGGTGTGATTCAAGGTACTTTTATATCAAAGTTATGCAAACAGAATACAACTGTGAGATGTGTCCTCCTGCAGGCAGCCTCAAGCCAAAGAAACACCATGGAACCAGTTCAAGAAACCATCAAACACCCAACGCCTGAGAAAAAAGACAAATTGTGCCATCTGCAGAAAGCGAGTGAACAACACATAGAATATCATCCATCTAACCAGGAGTCCAGCAGTATTCAGTTCAGTGCCGCTAGCCATTGCAGACCTGCACCCCAGTCCACATCAATCATTCTGATCAAACTGCTCAAAGTCAGCAAAAAGAAGAGTATGGAGGGTTATGGATCCAGTGCAGGTCAGGGGGGAGTAGGCAGTTTAAATGGTTTGCAACAGACTAGATAGGCTGAAGGGCCTGTTTCTGTGCTGTCCTTTTCTATGACTCTATGAAAAGAAATACGCCTCTGGTTATGAAGTAGCTTCGGATGATTGCATTGCTTTGTTGGATGGGGCATTGACGAGTTATTGCTTCATTAGTGAATCCCTTTCATCAAAAGGCTAGATATAGAGATATCTGCTCCTCCCTGTGATGTGTTCAACTTCCTTCACAGCCTGCAAGGAGCAAGACCACTGGCTAACATTTGGGCTTGAGTTGAGAAGTGGCTGGTGATATTTGTGCCATGCAAGTGCTAATCTATTAGTCATCTCCTCTCAGTATTCAATGCCATTGCAATTGCCAAGATGTGTACCATTAGCATTTTATTGTTTATGATTGGTCTTTCCAAGGGTGCTTTGAGATGAAGCCCCTCCCACTTGCTATCACCGATGTTTGGTTATATTAAAAAGGGTAGTTGTTTAACTTTGTGAACACTAATGTTTGTTGTTCTTTCCCACTGACTGTCTCCATCCTAATTTGTTTTTGTAGCTTATGTTTAATTCTTAACCAGCATCACTCAAACATATCTCATTACAGTTTATGGAACTTTGCTGTGTGTTGTCACTTGTCTACACCATGAACGTAACGTACACCGGCATGTCCTAAGGTTGTGAAAAACACTATAAAGTGTTTGTTCTTTCTTCGTAACCTAGGGCTTTCTGTTTGGTGCGGGGAATATGGTTGCGACATGAGCTGCAATCACGGCGGCTGTGAAGAGATCGCCCGTGTGTGCCCGGTTGGCTTCACCATGGTCGAAACCAGCATTGGAATTAACTGCAAAGGTAGAAGGTTGATTTTGGACCTAGTTTGTATAAGTGTGTTTCTTCCATTGTCTCAACCATTTTCTTCCCAGTTACACAAGCCAAGATAGTGCCAGAATACCATCCCAGTTTCCGCTCTGAGTTATCTATACTTTGATCCACCTTTCGTTCTCTTTCAGATATCAATGAGTGCTCTACTGCCTCTTGCAAAGGGCAGTGCTTGAACAAGGAAGGCGGATTTGTGTGTGACTGCAGAGCAGGAATGCAGCTCTCTGCGGATAAGCACAGCTGTGTGGGTGAGGAAAAGAAACCTGTACATCATAACTTTTATTATTTGAAAATAAACATTCTGATTGCCTCAGATTTGTGTACATCAAAGGAATCTTTTTCCAGAAGAAAATTAGGGTTGAGTTTTAAGTGGTAGGAGGGTGTGAAGATTGAAAGAGACAAGGGTGGGGGGGGGTTGCAAGTTCTATCTCTGCTACTTGGTAACGTAGTGATTCTGTCAATCTTTCACAGTGATGAAAGATTGGAATATGATAGGCATGAATCTTGTGTTGCTCAGATACATCAAGGCAGCATGGTAACATAATGGTTAGCTCAATGCTTTATAGTACCTACGACCTAAGTTCAATTCCTGCCTCTGCCTGTGAGGAGTTTGCTATGTTCTCCCCGTGAATGCAGAGGTTTCTTCCAGATGCTCTGGTTTCCTCCCACAGTCCAAAGACGTACTGGTTAGTAGGTTAATTGGTCATTGTAAATTGTCCCATGATTAGGCTAGGATTAAATCAGGGCATTGCTGGGCAGTGTGGTTCAAAGGGCCAGAGGAAGCTATTCCACACTGTATCTGAATAAGTAAATCCCAACAACCAGGATTCTCTTGTGCGGATCAGAAATTCTCTGTTTATGCATACAACAATAAAGATTCTCGGATATTGCAAAGGTTCACCTACAAATGCACGTATGCTCATTTGCAATATATGCACGCTTTGCTGTGGATGGAACGTTTATACATGCAGGTACATAGCTTCATATGCACACATATGCACCCTGTATGGTGAAGCGTCACACTGTATATTTCTCCAAATGTTTTGCTTTTTTTGCAAGTCGGTTTCATCTCCAAGATAATAATGAATAAACACTTGAAAGATCTGCATGCCGATCAATGTTGTGAAGTGAAAGAGAGATCAAGTTTCTCCATGGAGAGCCCAGATAAATTGTGTTTCAATGCCATCATTTATATTTAGTTCATTTTCATGAGTTTTTTTGGTATGTATTGCTATAATTTGAGTATTTGAATCCCATGTAGTCTGCACTTAGGTGTAAGTAGGGTCTGGACCCTTTAGTTAATACCAGAGATGTCAGAAGGTATGTTCCCAGCTGCTTACTGGCATTGACAAAAGAACTAATCAGGGTTGGCATTCGAAGTAAGGCTGCAGATGCTGGTTCTGAAACAAGAATGCAGTCTGAGCCACTGACCTGACGCATTGAGTGTTTTCTCTTTCCACAAATGCGGCCTGGCCGGTTGTTGCTGCAGCTGACCAGCTGCGTTCCTCCAGGGAATATTTCCACTTGTCATTGACACAACAACTTTGTCAGATGTGGAGAAAACCAATTACTCTCTCTGATTGCCAACATTAATCTAGTATGCACTGCATGGAAGTATGAAATTGTGTGGTGCTAAGGCAAACTTCTTTGGCATGGTTGTGGTTTACACAGCTATTGTGATGTCAAGATAGTTTGCTACATGACTAAAAGGCATATGATGTCTTTGCTACTGACATTAGATCTTTGGCAGCTGGGTTAGATTTTCAATTATGTCTCCCCATTCAGGCAAAATATGAAATATTTAAGGTACATAATGTTTGTCTTAGTAGCTCTTGGCATGGATGTTCTTATAACATCAGAATCAGATTTAATATCACCAGCATATGTCATGAAATTCAATAACTTTAAGGCAGAAGTACAATGAAATACATGATTAATAAATATACAGAAAAACAACTGAATTACATTATATATATAAAATAGTTAAAATAAGTAGAGCAAAAAAATAGAAATAAAAAACAAGTAGTGAGGTAGTGTTCATGGGTTCAATGTCCATTTGGAAATCAGATGGCAGAGGGGAGGAAGTTGTTCCTGAATCGCTGAGTGTGTAAATCTGATACAAATTGACATTACTAGGAATAGAAAACAGAAATGAAAGATACTAGTGCACCTGAAATTGTATTTCCAAAATTGAGAATAAGAAACCCATTTAGAAGGACAAGTAGAGTGTTTTAAACTTCAGTTATTTCGATCTGAAGCAATTTGAAGATGTTGATTAGGATGATCCTGGCAATGAATGGGTTGCCTTCTGGATTCTACTGCTGGGGAAAAATATCCTTCCTGCACCCAGTCTTGTGAGAAATGTGTAAGTTTCAATGAGATCTCATTCACTGAGCTAAACTGGCTGGATACACTTGAAAAGCAAATAACTGCAGGCACTAGATAACGGAAACAAAAATTGTAAATGCTGGGACTACTCAGTAGGTTAGGTAGTATCTGTTGAGTGAGAATCAGAATTAATGACCTTAATTATCAAATGCTTTTTAAAGGAGGATGCTCAAGAATGATCTTGCCCAATATTTCCTTATGTGGCGAAGAACGACCCACTGTTTGGCCAGTTCGAAAAGGTCAGGGTGTTGGGGCTGGAGGAGAGGGATGGCTGATGTTCAGCTCATTGCTCACGCGGTTTACTTGTCTCTGCACTGAACTGAGTATGTGTCCTGCAACTAAAAGGCTCCTGGATTGGCTGTAACTGGGCTGTGGACTCACGTTGTGAACTTTAATTCTGAAAGTTATTTGCTTACTTTTATTGTTTGCATGATTTTTTTTTCCTGCACGCGGGAGATGGCTTTAAGTGGTGTATTCATATGTGAGTGAGTGAGAGAGAGAGAGAGAACAATATGCATGTACAGATAACAGATCAATACATAGTACTGGAAGGGGAGGGTTATTGATCTGGAAGAAATAGATCCATACATTACACTTCCTCCCCCTTTAGATTAATTCAACAGAAAATGGTATATGTACAAAACA
Source organism: Mobula birostris (assembly GCF_030028105.1). Lineage (NCBI taxonomy): Eukaryota > Metazoa > Chordata > Chondrichthyes > Myliobatiformes > Myliobatidae > Mobula > Mobula birostris. The sequence goes on along the minus strand of NC_092380.1, from coordinate 59,206,098 downwards.
TTGAATTTCCCTTTCATAAACCCATATTCCAAATAAACATGCCTTCACAATAACAGTCCATAACCAACTTTACAGTACTAAAGGTTCAGTCTTTTGGATGGCACTCTGTTTCTTTCAGGCTAGTCCCTCTGGACCTGTGGAGTGACATCAAGTTTGGTAAGTGTCTAAGATTATGCTCTTGGTTTCCTGTGTCACTCTGCTGTCAGTGACGTCATCACTGAGAGGTAGGTCCGGTGACTGTAATGTGTCCATCTTGTTGGATGTAATCAACTCAGGTGTGTTCTTTGATCGAGCAACCAGTATCTGGTCCACATGATGTCTCCATGTCTGATCTCCAACATCCACTGTGTATATCAGTGGTCCCATTCTTGTAGCTATCCTACCGGGTGTCCACTTGTCTTCTCAGTGGTCATGTGTTAGGGTTTCCTGTCCAATCTTGAAGCTCCTTACTGCTTCACTTGGCAACTGCTGAACTGTTTATTCTGCACTTCACTCTGTAGATCTGGTTTCAGGAGGTCCATGTGAGATCTCAGATTCTTCCTCATGAACAGCATTGTAGGTGTTTGATTAGTTTTTCCAAGAACAATACATAAAAAGAAAGTGGTCCACATTGTGCTGTAGAGAAATGACCTCCTTGTCCATTGCTTTAATGGACTTCTTGAGGGTTTGGATAAACCTTTCAGCTCACCCATTAGTTGCTGGGTAGTGAGAAGCTGACTTGAAATGTCTGATGCCATTTTTCTTCATGAATTCTTCTGACATGTATTGTAGTCCATTGTCACTCACAATTTGTCTGGTAAGCCGTTTCTGGTGAAGGTAGTCCTCAGGGTGGAAACAGTCTTTGCTGAGGTGGTTGACTTCATTGGTATAACCTCCAGCCACTTCGAATCAGCATATTCACAGCAATCAGAAGCATGGAGTCCATGAAGGGCCCAGCAAAGTCAATATGTCCTCTTTGCCATGGTAACGATGACCACTCTCATGGGTGTACCAGTGCCTGTGGGGGTGCATCTTGAATTTTTTGGCATCCTGAACAGCTTTTGGCCAAGTTTTCAATCTGTTTATCTATTCCCGACCACCACGCATAGCTCCGGACAAGACTTTTCATCTTGACTGTACCCAGGTGTCCTTCATGCAGGTTTTCTAACACTCTGGTACACACTCTAGAGGGAACCACAACAGCAATTCCACACATCAGCATTCTTTGGCATACAATCAGTTGGTCTTGTCTCGCTGAGAACTCTGGAAATATAGGGTTACCATGAGCTGGCCACCCTTGCATTGTGGTTTCATAGACTTTTGACAATATCAGGTCATTCCTTGTTTCCCTTTGTATTTCAGAATTTGTTACCAGCAACTGGTCCACCAATGTGGTGTGGAATACCTCTGCTGGGTCACAGTATGAAGACTTTTCGTCTTCAGTCGCCAATAGTGGAAGGTGTGACAAGCCAGCAGCATTGCTGTGTTGTTTGGTACCCTTGAACTCTATGTTATAAGGGTGGGCTCCTAGGAATAGTGCCCAATGTTGTAACTGGATAGCAGTCATCTCTGGAATTCCCTTCTTGGGACTGAAAATGGATAAAAGGGGCTGGTGATCTGTCACTAGTGTAAACTCTTGTCCATAGAGCTAGTGGTGGAACTTCTTTATTCCCCATACTAGACTAAGGGCCTCTCGATCAATGTGTACATAGTTGTGTTCTGTGCTCGTCAGTGACGTTGAAGCAAATACAATCGGATGTTCAGATCCATCCTTCATAGCATGTGACAAAACCCCTCCAATGCCATGGGGGGATGCATTGCACGTCAGTCTGATGGACAGAGATGGGTCATAATGGCTGAGCAGTTCATCAGATGTTATTAGTCTCTTTGTTTCCTTGAATGCTTTTTCACATCTTTCTGACCATTCCCGCTTTGCTCCTGTCTGTAACAGTGTGTTCAGTGGATGCAGCACTGTAGCAATGTTTGGGAGAAATGGTGGTAATGGTTTACAAGGCCCAAGTATGACCTGAGTTGTGACACATTTTCCAGTTTGAGTCCCTATAGCACTGCTTCATTCCTCTCTTGTGACTTATGTAAGCCGTGCTTGTCCTTGACATGGACACAATATGAGATTTCATTTTTGAAAAACTCACATTTCTCTCCCTCTGTGCACAGACTGTACTCACTCAGCCTAGTAAGCACTTTACCAAGGTTCTGGAGGTGCTCTTCATCATTTTTGCCAGTCATGATGATGTCATCAAGGTAACATTGTGTTCCTGGGACACCTTGGAGCACCTGCTCCATTGGTCTTTGCCAAATTGCTGGAGCTGATACAATATCAAAGATGAGATGATTATACTGGAACAGTCCCTTGTGAGTGTTGATTGTGAGGAACTTCCTGCTTGACTCCTCAATCTACATTTGCAGATAGGCTTGTGACGAGTCAATGTTTGAAAACCTCTCCCCGCCTGCCAAAGATGCAAAAATGTCTTCTATTCATAGCAGGGGATACTGCACAGTACTCAGCACAGGGCTGATACTCAATATGAAATCCACACATGTGCGAATGGTTCTGGCCTTCCATTTCTTGATCACAGAGACAATGGGCATAGCCCAATTGCTCCACTCAACCTTGGAGAGAATTCCAGACACTTCCAGGTTCTGAAGTTCAGCATCCACTTTAGGATGTAGTATGTAAAGCACTGGACTTGCTTTGTAGAATCTTGGTGTTGCTGCTTCATTCACTTCAATTCTGGCCTTCATGCCTTTGAGTTTACCAATCCCCTTCTCAATTATCTTCTCATTATTATTAAGCAGCTGTGCCAGTCTCTGGTTAGTTCTACCATCTGGGCTTTGCCTGTTGATGTCACACTGAGAGCTTTGATTGAGTGTCAGTCTAGTTGGATTTTTCCCAACCATTCATGTCTGAAAAGTATTGGCCCTCCACTTTTCAATGCATAAGCACTTTTCAATGCAGGTACAAGAGAAGATGGCGGCGCGACGCAGCACACAGCAGCCACTCTGGAAAGAATATCTGTTATTTGTTAAGTAGGTTGCTGTGCACAATCCTGATTTGATGGAGACGGATGTCAGAAGCACAGAGGAACATCCGGTGAAACTTCTGAAATGCCTGTTTCGCTGCCGCTGCTACTGTGAGATTCAGAATCTCCGGAGGGAAAGGCCCCGAATCCTCGACTTTGCCTGTTGCTTGGTGGCTCGGGCTGAGGTCGAAGCGCTCAGCAGAGATGGTGCTCCGTGCTCAGTGTCGGAGGGCTGGTCGGAGGCTCGAAGTTTTCAGACAGACTCAGAGTCGGCTGTGGCCGGGTGCTTCCAGGGTGCTGCATCGGCAAGTTTGCGGCACTGGAGGTTCATGGCAGGGAGAGTTTTTCTTCCTTCTACCATCTGCGTGAGATGATGGGGCTAACGGGACTTGAGACTTTTTTTACCGTGCCCATGGTCTGCTCTTTATCAAATTACAGTATTGCTTTGCTATGTTATAACTATATGTTCTATTTAGGTGTTTTTTGTCAGTTTTAGTCTTGGTCTGTTCTGTGTTTCTGTGATATCATAGTGGAGGAACATTGTATCATTTCTTAATGCATGCATTTCTAAATAACAATAAATGAGGACTGAGTGTCCTCATAATCTAATCTAAAACTATAACTGTTGTGTTTGGCCTCTATACGTCACATTTACTTTCAGTTTGCCTTGGGAGACACACTTTCGCCCGTGTAAGTCCTTAGCATTAGTGAGGTATCTTGTGAAAACAGTCTGTTGTTGTCAGCCACTGGAATGATGGACAAAGCTGACCCTGTATTCAGATCCGTTTTGAGTTTTACATGGTGTGTAAAAGAAAACCATGGAACCCATTCAAAGAAAAACATCAAACACCATCACCCAATGCAAAAAAAACCCTAATTGTGCAAATGGCAAAAAAACAAGAAAAAACACAGAATGTAAAACACAATAATGAGGGAGTCTAGACATGTTCACCTCAGTTTAGTTCTAATTTAATCTAGCACCGTGTTGTTCATTATCTGCAGGCCGTTCTGATCAAAATCATCCAAAATAGCAACAAAAAAGCAATCTTGACCAGAAACCGGAAACACATCATAATGTGAACTACAGAATCTAATCCCCAAACTGCGTCGATTAAACCTTGCCTAAGACTCAGGTCTCTGGCACCATCCGTCGACAGCATCGAGGGAGAGAGAGACCATTTGAATGCAGGGACCTTCCTCTGGGAGCACTGAGTGAGAGGGAGAGTGAGACCATCACACACAGCCACCTTTTTCTGAAAGCAGCGAGCAAGTGGCCAGAAGATTGCGCTGTATAGTTCATCTTCCACTCTTGCATCAGTGATTTCTATCTTCCTCGATGTTTTAATTGGGAGATTGGTGAGAAATATAGTCTATCATATCTCCAGACCTCTTGGCCTTGAGGCCACATGACTCACTGAACATCTTCGGAGACAGCAAAATGCCAGATCGCTCAACTGGCCTGATAGCACAGCACCAAAATGTAGATCGCAGGCTCCAACAGTAGCAGAACCATATTTGAAAGAAAAAGAAGACGTAAAAAGAATGAAAGAAGTAGTTTTGTTAACCACCTGGAGGATGTCACCATTGGTCGTGTTGTTCACTGGTGCCATCTTCTTGTCTTAATATTTTAATATTTCTAATTCTAGATCATGAATACTAGAGATTAGAAGGAGAATCTCAACTGTGATTTTCCATTTCTGTAGCATCCTTTTGTGGGTCTTCCTGTTTTCTGTCCACAGAATTCCATTACTTTAGCACTCACTTTAGCAAGTGGAATTTCCAAGGATATACCAGGAGAAGTTTTGCCTTACCCACCAATGAGCCAATCCCACTTCAGTTATTCTTTACGTCTTCTCTTGAAAGGCTGAACCATTTCACAGGCTAATTTCCCAATTGTCAATAGGATGGCAATCAATGAACAGCATCTTAACTGTTCAGACCCCTATCTCTCATTTTCTTGTGAGCAAAAGCAAGATAAATTTGATTGGGATAGTTGTGTGATCATATGGGCAAATTCTGTCCCACACTAACTCTCAAGATCACAGGACATCCTGGTTCTATGTCTCCATGATCATGAAGAAAATGCTTGTCCTTTGAAGTATGTCCAAGAGTATTCCCAATTCTTAAGAATGAAGATATGACTTCGAAGAACTAATTTAGTAAAACAAGCTTTCTTTTGGAGAGAGCATAGAAAAAAATACAATAACTGGATGAGTGATTGTAAAACTTTCATTTGCTATTCTTCTTGTTCAAGAAATTCAAAATCTAAAAGAGAATGCAAGTTTCACAGCTGCAGAAATATTTTAAGGGAATTAGGCCACTCAAAAAATTTCTGGATGCATGAAGTGCAGTAAGTTTCAGTTAGGTCATGACATTGGGCAGTGCCAGTATATCCTTCTCTTGTGTCACTAAAATCCATTTTCATGATTGACACAAGAGTCTCTCATCATGACGGTTGAGAGAGTTGACATTGTTCATGCCTTTGTCCTGCTTAGCATCAAATACGTATTCTGTCTCACAGTACTGATTCATACACCAAACCGCATCAAGCCAGATGTTTTCTAAATATTGAAGTAAAAGCCTCATTGGAGGAGTTATTGCTCCTTGAGTGTTTTCCTCATTAGCTATAACCATACTTCCCTGCATGGAAATCTTTGCATGATTGTCTTCAAGGCGATAAGAAGGGATGATGGTTGGTGGACAGTTGTCATCAGATCACACTATCATGCAAGAATCAAATGACTCACGAAGAACGTTTTACTTTTTGAGTTAGTCGGTTTCCTTTTCCCAGCAGTGAGAGAGCCTGCAAAATTGAACAGTATTTTACTCAACATTTTCAGTTCTACGTGATTTGGAAACAGAATGCAAGTCTTCTTCTGAATTGTCAACAGTTCTAAGGCAGATGGAATGCAGTTATCACAGGGTGGGAATATTTTACATTGCATGGATAATGGATACTGTGACTGTGCACACATTAGATCCCTGATATTGACAGATCAGTAGCCTGTGACTGAAAAGATCCAAGAGCCTAGTAAGCTAAGGTGCAGACACAGGCAGGGAAACAAAGAATATTAATATAATTTTTTTGTTCTATCTTGATGCTTAGAAGCACAGAAGCATTTGTAATTTGGCCTAGACTTTGCTGAGTTAGGAAATACTCTTACATCTTGAGCTAGTTTATTTACACAGGTAGTGATTTGCAAGTTAATTCCATTCATATCTGTTCCACTGAAATAGGGATGAATGGAGTTCATATTTGACAATCATTTCCTTGATAAACCACAATTCTGTTCATGACTGGCAACATTTATACTTCTCTTCCCCAGTTTTCAGCTTTGGGCTGCCTAAGATGTTATTGCAATGACCAGGTTGACTTAAATATTGTCTCCCAGATTCTACCATTTTAGACCATAAGATATAGGAACAGAATTAGGACATTTGTCCCATCGAGTCTGCCCTGCCATCTCATCATGGGTAACCCATTCCCTCTCAGCCACAAATTCCTGCCTTCTCACCGTATCCCACACACCCTGACCAATCAAGAATCTATCAACCTCTGCCTTAAGTGTACCCCGTGACTCTGACTCCCCAGCAAAATCTCCACAGGTTCACCACTCTCTAGGGGAAAGAAGTTCCTCCTCATCTCTGTTCTAAAAGGACTCCTCTCTATTCTGAGGCTGTGTCCTCTGGTCTTAGACTCCCCCACCATCCTCTCCACATCCACTCTATCAAGGCGTTTCAACATTCGATAGGTTTCAATGTGGTCAGCCCTCATTCTTCAGAATTCCAGTAGTACAGACCCAGAGCCATCAAATGCTCTTCATATGACAAGCCTTTCAATCCTGTAATTATTTTCATGAACCTCCTTTGAACCCTCTCCAATGTCAGCACATCCCTTTTTAGATAAGGGACCCAAAACTGTTCACAGTACTCCAAGTGAGGCCTCACCAGTGCTTTATAAAGTCTCAACATTACATCTTATTGCACCTCAGATGTTTGAAATTTCTCTCCATTTAGAAAATAGTCTGTGCTTTTATTTATGAATTTATTAATATTTTTATTGCACATTTGTCTGCAGCACATTCTCCATCTCATCTTAACGCAAACACCAGAGTTTTATTTATGAAGCATTATCCTCTGGACAACGCTTCAGGCAACACTTCACTTGTGAGTCTGTTGGGGTCATCTATTGCATCCAGTGCTCCTGGTGCGACCTCCTCTACATTGCTGAAACCTGACGCAGATTGGGGGACCACTTCGTCGAGCACCTTCACTCCGTCCGCCACAACAGGCAGGATCTCCTGGTTGCCACCCACTTCAACTCTGCTTCACATTCCCATTCGGATATGTCCATACATGGCCTCCTCTACTGCCATGATGAGGCCAAACTCAGGTTGGAGGAGCAACACCTCATATACCGTCTGGGTAGTCTCCAGCCCCTTGGCATGAACATTGAGTTTTCCAACTTCCGGTAATTCCCTCCTCCTCCCTTCCCCCATCCCAGTTTCACTCTGCCTCCTCCCCCAGCTGCCTATCACCTCCTGCATGGTTCCGCTTGCTTCTACTACCCATTGTGCTTTCTCCTATTCCTTCTTCACCTTTCCTGCCTATCCCCTCCCCTACCCCTTGATCTTTCCCCTTACTGGTTTTTCACCTGGCATCTACCAGGCTTCTCCCCCCACCTTCTTTATAGGGCCCCTGCCCCTCCCTCTTCAGTCCTCATGAATGGTCTCAACCCAAAACATTGACTGTTCGTTTCCACGGATGCTGCCCAACCTGCTGAGTTCCTCCAGCGTGTTTTGCGTGATCCTCTCATCAAAGTAGGCCTCATGCCTTGATTGTAAACGACAGCATTTACTAATTTGCTGCTTTTGTCATTTAGATGACCTTTTCCAGCACTGCAATGTGAAGTTCAGTTGTTTGATTAGTGTGAGATAATCAATATTGCAGCTGCTTGCAGATTGCCAATCTTGGGGTCAGACGACAGGAACTACGTTATTCCATGGAAATTTTCTTGTTGCAGAACAACTGTGCTCACCATCTGGACTAGTTGTCAGAAGACCAGCAAATTCCCTGCTCTCAATAGTCACCAGAAATCATCCTCCCCAGGAGAGAACAAGATTGGACTCAGTTATGCAGCCCTGTAACCAGCCAGCACTTGTTCAGCCTCTTACATTGAAACTGACCACTTGCTAAGATACCAGAAGTCTACTGGCACTTACACACAATTTGCATTTTCATGGGTAGGAGTGGATAAAAGATTTGCAAGGAGGAGCACGTGTGTGCATTGGGAATCAAAAGGTGGTTTTCCACAAATGTTCCTTAATCTAGAATTGAAAATTTTGCATCAACCCAACAGAATAACAGATCACAAACTGTGGCAAACATTTCCTTCACTTTGTTGTCATTGCTGTAGGACCAGCAAATGAAGTTATTTTCCTTGTGATCTCATTGAATTCCCATCAGTTGATATTCAGGCCTATGGAAACAGCATGAAATACAGAACACACATAATATTGTATAGCTTGTACCCTGACCCTGTCTTTATATTCGTTATCCCTTCTGATCAATCAAACTAATTGCTTTATTCCTGTCCAACTTTTAAGTTGGTCAGATGTTAGACTGCTGGGGTAATTATGTCTGATTTGTTATTTTAGGCCAGGTTGTGGAAAGCTCTTTATTGCTGTCATGGGCTATCAAGTCTCTTTGAAACAGTAGCTGTGGGACTGATGTTGCCTGCAGATAGATTTATCTAATAGATGGATTGTGACAGAGAACTGTCAGCTTGCCAAATGTATTCCTCAGCAGGCTCAATGTGGAAAGACATGGCCAATTTCCAGCTGGCTACTGGCCAGTATCAAAATCCAATTTACAGATAGCTTCAGCTTGCTACCTGTTCTTGGACCGTTGCTTTAACTCTTTCACTGTACACTACATTGTACTTTTCTTGGAAAAGCACTATGCTTTGTACAGTGCTCGTGAAAAGAGCTGTAGTAACATCATAGCAGGAAGTCCTTTCAATTGGCACAATTATGATTATGCATGAAGACTAGTGTTTCAGAAATTTTTTATGTGGAATTGCAAATAATGTTCTTACCATTAGTAATTCTTTTGATTTGTCGGTCAACGATCTGACTCAATGATTCAAGTGCAACAATGATCAATTACAATATTGTTTCCTCCATATTATCCCATTATATACCTGGATTAAGTAGAAGAAAGATGATGGGACTACACGTTTGTGATATCAAGCAAGATGAGCAAAAACAAGGCAGATTATTGTTGCCTGGTCTATCTTGAATTTGAGGTCACAATAGTGGATTTAGTACTGGATATAACGATGAACGTTTGAGATTACAAGGGACCTGTGGGGCAAATATGTCAAAGGAAGATTTCCACAATTTATCATGTATTATGCACCGAGAAAAGCTGGCACAATGTTTGCACCACAAGCCCTTCAAACAAATATTATAGCAAATATTACGTATGGAGTAAACCTCCAAAAACCACCCAACTGCAATGCGAATATATTTGTACTTAAATAAAGAAACCCAAATTGTACAGAATACACCAGGTATGTTTCACTTGTGCCGTGTCTGGTAACAGGAATTATCTACATTTTTGCTTCAACCCTTTTGCAATAAAGGCTAACATGCAATTTGTTTTAATAGGTACATTTGATGTCAGAGAAATGTATGCAATATACATCCTGAAATTCTTTCTCTTCACATACATAGAAACATAGAAACATAGAAAATAGGTGCAGGAGTAGGCCATTCGGCCCTTCGAGCCTGCACCGCCATTTATTATGATCATGGCTGATCATCCAACTCAGAACCCCGCCCCAGCCTTCCCTCCATACCCCCTGACCCCCGTAGCCACAAGGGCCATCCATGAAAACAGAGGAGTGTCCCAAAGAATGAATAACAGTTAAACATTAGAACCCCAAAGCCCCCCCAGCCCCCCTGTATGCACAAGCAGCAGCAAAGCACTGACCCCTCCCCCATCCCCAGCAGCAAAAAAAGCATCGGTGCCCTCCACCGAGCACTCAAGCATGCAGCAAGCATCAATAAAGACACAGATTTGCAGTACCCCAAAAACTATACGTTCATCCTAATTATGTGCTGTTATTTCCTTATGTCCCATTAATAATTCTTCAACCTTTATCTCTAATGGACAAGTATTTACTTTTGCCTTTTGCTTCCTTTTGCAAACTTGTAGAAGCTCATACTGTTTGTTTTTGTATATCTCGTCATCCTTATTTGTTATACTATATTCTGAATCCAGGTCACCATTACTGATATACCTTCTCTTTGACACAAGGGTTTGACCCAAAACAATTAACCATTCTTTTGACTCACAGATGCTGTGTGACCCATTGAGTTCCTTCAGCAGATGGTCTCTGGCTCCAGATTCCATCAGCCGCAGTATCTGCCTTCTCTTTGAATTTGATATTGTGTCTACTGCCCTTGCAGTGCTGATATACAAAGCTATGCAGTGAGTTAAACACCTTCTTAAAAATCATCCAAGATAGAAACTTCCTTCAGGGTTTTTAATGAGATCTTACTTGTGAAACAGCAAAAAGTTAAGTAAAATCGATTAAATTCAAAATAGAATCATTATGTACCTGAACATATTGCACTAATACTGTCAATTATTCTCATGATCGGTGTTAATCAAGATAAACATGACATAAGAACATAAGAAATGGGAGCAGGAGTAGGCCATCCAGCCCATCGAACCTGCCCTGCCATTCAATAAGGTCATGGCTGATAAGTCCGTAAACTCAACTCCATCTACCTGCCTTTTCCCCATAACCCTTAATTCTCTTACTATGTAAAAACCTATCTAACTGTACCTTAAATACATTTAGTGAAGAAGCCTCAACTGCTTCCCCAGTCAGAGAATTTCACAGATTCACCACTCTCTGGGAAAAACAGTTTCTCCTCATCTCCATGCTAAATCTTCTCCCCGAATCTTGAGGCAATGTCCCCTAGTTCTAGTCTCACCTACCAATGGAAACAACTTTCCCACTTCTATCTTATCTATCCCTTTCAAAATTTTGTGTGTTTCTATAAGATCCCCTCTCATTCTTCTGAACTCCAGAGAGTATAGTCCCAGGCGATTCAATCTCTCCTCATAGGTTAACCCCTTCATCCCTGGAATCATCCTGGTGAACCTCCTCTGCACTGCCTCCAAAGCCAGTATATCCTTCCTCAAGTATGGAGACTAGAACTGCACATAGTACTCCAGGTGTGGCCTTACCAGTACCCTATATAGTTGCAGCATGACTTCCCTGCTCTTGAATTCAATCTCTCTAGCAATGAAGGCCAACATTCCGTTTGCCTTCTTAATAACCTGTTTTACCTGCAAGCCAACTTCTTGTGATTCATGAACAAGCACTCCCAAGTCCCTCTGCACAACAGCATGCTGCAATCTTTCACCATTTAAATAATAATCTGCTCTTCTACTATTCCTTCCAAAGTGGATGATCTCACATTTACCAGTGTTGTATTCCATCTGCCAGACCTTGGCCCACTCACTTAACCTATCTATATCCCTCTGCAGACTCTCCACATCCTCCGTACAATTTGCTTTTCCACTCAGTTTAGTGTCATCAGCAAATTTTTCTACACTACACTCAATCCCCTCTTCCAAATCATCAATGTAAATGGTAAACAGCTGCGGGCCCAGCACCGATCCCTGCAGCACCCCACTCACCACAGACTGCCAACTGGAGAAACACCCATTTACACCAACTCTCTGCCTTCTATCGGTTAACTAATCCACTATCCATGCCAATACACTTTCTCCGACTCCATGCATCCGTATCTTATTTATAAGTCTCTTGTGCAGCACCTTATCGAGCGCCTTCTGGAAATCCAAGTATATGACATCCACCTGTTCCCCTCTATCCACTGCACTCATTATGTCCTCAAATAACTCCAGTAAGTTTGTCAAACAGGACTTACCCTTTCTGAATCCATACTGCGTCTGTCTAATGGAACCACTCCTCTCTAAATGTTTTGCTATTTCTATATCACACACATGCAATATTCCATTACCAGGCTGTGTAGACTAGAGTCAATTTGTTGCACAACGATATCTTAAGACAATAAGACCATAAGATATAGGAGTAGGAGTAGGCCATTCAGCCCATCAAGTCTGCTCCACCATTCAATCATGGGCTGATCCAGTTCTTCCAGTCATCCCCACTCTCCTGCCTTCTCCACATACCTTTTGATATCCTCGCTAATCAAGAACCTATCTATCTCTGCCTTAAATGCACCCAATGACTTGGCTTCCACAGCCACTCGTGGCAACAAATTCCACTGATTTACCACCCTCTGACTAAAGCAATTTCTCATCATCTCATTTCTAAATGGACATCCTTCAATCCTGAAGTCATGCCCTCTTATCCTAGACTCCCCTACCATGGGAAGTAACTTTGCCATATCTAATCTGTTCAGGCCTTTTTACGTTCAGAATGTTTCTATGAGATCCCCCCCTCATTCTCCTGAACTCCATGGAATACAACCCAAGAGCTGCCAGACGTTCCTCATACAGTAACCCTTTCATTCCTGGAATCATTCTCATGAATCTTCTCTGAACCCTCTCCAATGTTGGTATATCCTTTCTAAAATAAGAAGCCCGAAGCTGCAAACAATACAATAGCTTGATAGCAATAAATGGTAATTATAATACTTCCTTCAAAATATATCTACTACCAATGTTTACCAATATTAAAAAAGCTTGACGCTCCCAGATATTGTTGTTTCAAGGACAAGTAAAGAGGGGATGATGATGGATGTCCTTCTACACAACATAAATTAATCTGCACAGGAAATGATATAAAAAAACAGCTGATGTTCAGGCAGTGATGTTCATACGAAATGAACTTTGCCTCTAGAGGTCAGTAATTTCGTCACCTGACACCCATAGGATGTTAATTACTGAAAATGTCAAATGATAATTTTGTTAAGTCTTTGACAAAGGATGGAAAGTCTAAGAGACTAGTCTTAAACAGTCTTACTACACGGTCTTCAACCATTTTCACTTTGAAAATACCGGCCTTGATAACATTCTTGGTGGGAATGACATTCTTGGCAAGAAATACTAGGTCAGGTAACCATGAGGAGAGTGTGAGCAACACAAACAAAATGCTGGTGGAACTCAGCAGCCCAGGCAGCGTCTATGGAAAAGAGTACAGTCAACGGTTTCAGGCCGAGATCTTCGGCAGGACGCTAGAGTCGACCGTTTCGAGCCAAGACCTATCGGCAGAGTGTGAGCTGATTAGTTTTTTTTATACCTTATTTTCTAAATTTTCAAAAAAAAACAATGAAATCAACAAGAACATACCAGCTCAGACATGTATAAAAATGAAATTAGCAAAAAAAGACATAACATCAGAGGGATGCCTATTGTACAAAGTGCTCAAAAATACTGAACATCAGATCTCAAATGAGGGCCGTGAGAAATCAGCTGGGGGCAAATTGTTCATCCGTCCCCGGCCTCGTCCAGGTAGGCAAGAAATGGATCCATATAACCCAAAATTTTTTAATTGAGTTGGTTCTCAAGAACCTAAGTTTCTCCATCTGTATGACTGAGATCATATCAGCCATCCATCTCTGAAAGGAAGGGAGAGAAGGTGATTTCCATTCCCTCAAGATAAGTCTTTTGGCAACAATCATCCCCAGCATCAGAGATTGTTGTATGGCTGCAGGGAAACAAATAGTAGATTGCTAGCAGCCAAATATAGCGAGACCAGCTTCCAAGGGGAAGGATCTTTTATAGGCCTTTGAGTACCAGTCGAATATTTTGGACCAAAATCCAGTCAGTAATGGGCAAAACCAAAAGGTATGTGACAACGTGTCTTCTGTCCCTTGGCACCTATCACTCATTGGCGAGACAGAAGGGTAAATCCTGTGCAATCTAAGTTTAGAGTAATGGAGATGGTGGACAACTTTAAACTGGATCAGTTGGTGCCTGCTGTGAGCTGATTAGTTTGACGCCATCTGGTGGCATGATCAGCTGGGTTGAGATCAGTAGGAACTTGGTTCCATTGACTCTTCTGGGTTGTAGATAGTGAAATTGTTGTGCAGCTGCTTGGAATTTTCAAGCCTTTAAGATCTTGAAGGTAAGAACACTGCTGCTGCCACCATTGTGTATTTAATAATTCAGTAATATTCAAGTAATATTGTAAATATATTGTTTGATTAAGCATTCTTGTTGTTTACATAACGCATTGCAGATTACGTGTAAATGTACGTAAATGGCACACATCATCACACCACCGCATAACACAAGTGCACCTCGCTTAAGCTAAAACATGAAGTTAGACTTACTTTCCTGGTCCTATGATTTTTGTTTAAATAGTTTGATATTTTGGAGTTATGAAACAGTGGTGATGAGGAAGTTTTAATGAACCCGAGATGACTACCTAAGTGTTAAAGCATAGTGAGACATTCAAGTTTTTAAAAAGAGCAGCGAGAAACAATTGAGTAAAAAAACAGTGCAGCACGTTTTTATTTTCTTTGGAGCAACACACTTTCTAAAACAGAATTGGACCCTGGCTCCGCTGTTTCAGTCATTGCACAAAATGACTATAAACGGCATGTCAAAGATACTGAACTAAAGCCTGCAGATATCCAACTTATATTGGAGAAAAGATAACTCCTGTGGAAATGACATTCATAACAGAGAAATACAACAACCAACATGTCATATTGGGCTTGTAGGTTGTAAAAACAGCTGGGCCCGCATGGTGGGGACGCAATTGGCTGAGACAACTACAACTTGAGTGGAGATCCATTCACCGTTTTCATGCCACATCCCTTGTAATAGAATCAACTAAAAGCAAAATAAGGAAGTTGCTGGATGATCCCACAACTGTCTCCATGCTGTACATCATGAACCATTGTGCAACAGAGGGTGAAAAGTTGTTGGTGCCATCCTCTGTGCCTCTGATTGTAAAGTGTATTGGACAAGATTTGGTAAGTAGTGATTTGGTATGTCAACAAATACTTCTATAAATGTACCATGGAGAGCATTCTGACAGGCTGCACCACTGTCTGGCATGGGGTGGGGGGTGGGGGGGCGGGGGTGCTACTATACCGGACCAAAAGAAGCTGCAGAGTGACAAAAATTTAGTCAGCTCCACCTTGGGTACTAGCCTACAAAGTACACAGGACATCTTCAAGGAGCGGTGTCTCAGAAAGGCAGCATTCATTATTAAGGACCTCCAGCACCCAGAGCATGTCCTTTTCTCACTGTTACTATCAGGTAGGAGGTACTGAAGCCTGAAGGCACACACTCAGCAATTCAGGAACAGCTTCTTCCCGTCTGCCACTTGATTCCTAAATGGACATTGGACCCTTGAACACTACCTCACTTTTAAATATATATTATTTCTGTTTTTTGCACGATTTTTAATCTATTCAATATACCTATATGTAATTTATTTTTTTTCTTCTTCTTCTATATTATGTATTGCATTGAACTGCTGCTGCTAAGTTAACAAATTTCATGATACATGCCAGTGATAAAAAATCTGATTCTGATTCTGACAAAGGAAAATCCATGCTACTCAGAGGAATCGTGAAAGTGATGAAAGCAGTGGTCCAACTACAACAGTTTTTGCAGGCAACGTATCTGAGAAAACTTTTAATTTGCTGATCAGGCAGGTACTTGTGAAATGTGGCTTGTTTTTAAGCTGGAAGGGGTTTCAAGGAGCTTCATAAAAGTTACAAGCATTCGGCTTTTGTGAGAATAAAGAACCAGAATCTGTGTGCATTAAGGTCATTGCATGAATTTAAACTGGGAGGCAAAAAGCTACTTTTAAAAGTAAGTGCAAAGACCAAAGCCCAGCTGGATGAATGGAACTCCAAAAAGAGAGGAGTCAATGGAGATATGAAAACAAAGGATTCATTAAATGATGTTGTGGATGAGGAAACCAAGAGGAGAGATCAGATCATAAAGGGAACAACAGAAGGATTAGCAAGAGAATAATATACTCTAGTGAACTAAATGCACCTTCCCAAGAGCTAGATACACATCCTAGAAAGAAAATGAAAAGGAGTGGGATCAAGAGCATGAATGAGATCAGAGCCACGAGTGAGACCATGATAGAGATCATGAGAGAAGCAAGGATCGAAGTAGATCCAGAGAGAAAAACTGAGAAAAGGAGAAGAAAGGTGCTCAGAGCTCTCGGAACCACTTCCTGCAGTCTCAGAGTCAACTCCTTCATCCACCATCATGGAGGAAGCCCCGGAACCTGAGATTGTTTCACAGCCACAAGTTTCACCTACCAAGTAGAATGGCCTTGCTCGTCAGGAAAGATGTTATCCCACAAGAGTAAGAACTCTTCCACTGTGATTTTAGGCCTGAATGGGACAATTTAAAATTTTCTATGCTGTTCACTTCCATATAGTAGTTGTATTATATTGTATACTGTGTCCGTGTATATAGACACTGGGAACAGTCCGGACTCTGTGGCGCAGGGGTCCGGGGTTCAGGTCCTGATGGTGATGGCCCAGTTAGGGTCTTCAGCTGGACCCTTCATGGTTACATTACATCTGCCAACAAAAATCTTTGGATGTGAGAGACAAGAACAAGAAAACTCATGCCGGCTCTAGTATTACCTGGATGAACAAGGTCCACGCCAGTGGTTTGGAAACCAGGACCATCTGGCAAGAAATAGCTACCAGAACAAACCATAAATGAACAAGACTGGACAACATGGAATTAATGGAATGCCACTTTAACAACAACACACATGAAAGAGTGGGCGGCTATGTGCGGAGCCAAAAGAGATGGGGGAGATTTTGAACAATTTCTTTTGTTCGGTATTCACTAAGGAGAAGGATATTGAATTCTGTAAGGTAAGGGAAACAAGTAGGGTAGTTATGGAAACTATGCTGATTAAAGACGAGGAAGTGCTGGCACTTTTAAGGAATATAAAAGTGGATAAGTCTCCGGGTCCTGACAGGATATTCCCTAGGACCTTGAGGGAAGTTAGTGTGGAAATAGCAGGGGCTCTGACAGAAATATTTCAAATGTCAATAAAAACGGGGATGGTGCTGGAGGATTGGTGTATTGCTCATGTTGTTCCATTGTTTAAAAAGGGTCCTAAGCGTAAACCTAGCAAGTATCGGCCTATGAGTTTGACATCAGTGGTGGGTAAATTGATGGAAATTATTCTTAGAGGTGGTATATATAATTATCTGGATAGACAGGGTCTGATTAGGAACAGTCAATATGGTTTTGTGCATGGAAGGTCATGTTTGACAAATCTTATTGAATTTTTTGAAGTGGTTACTAGGAAAGTTGAAGAGGATAAAGCGGTGGATGTTGTCTATATGGACTTCAGTAAAGCCTTTGACAAGGTTCCACACAGAAAGTTAGTTAGGAAGGTTCAATCTTTAGGTATTAATATTGAAGTAGTAAAATGAATTCAGCAGTGGCTGGATGGGAGACGCCAGAGAGTAGTGGTGGATAACTATTTGTCAGATTGGGAGGCCGGTGTCTAATGGTGTGCCTCAGGGATCTGTACTGGGTCCAATGTTGTTTGTCATATATATTATTGATCTGGATGATGGGGTGGTAAATTGGATGAGTAAGTATGCGGATGATTCTAAGATAGGTGGAGTTGTGGATAATGAAGTAGGTTTTCAAAGCTTGCAGAGAGATTTAGGCCAGTTAGAAGAGTGGGCTGAAAGATGGCAGATGGAGTTTAATGCTGATAAATGTGAGGTGCTACATTTTGGTAGGACTAATCAAAATAAGACATACATGGTAAATGGTAGGGCATTGAAGAATGCAGTAGAACAGAGGGATCTAGGAATAGTGGTGCATAGTTCCCTGAAGGTGGAATCTCATGTAGATAGGGTGGTGAAGAAAGCTTTTGGAATGCTGGCCTTTATAAATCAGAGCATTGAGTATAGGAGTTGGGATGTAATGTTGAAATTGTACAAGGCATTGGCAAGGCCAAATTTGGAGTGTTGTGTACAGTTCTGGTCACTGAATTATAGGAAAGATGTCAACAAAATTGAGAGAGTACAGAGAAGATTTACTGGAATGTTACCTGGATTTCCTAAGTTACAGAGAAAGGTTGAACAAGTTGGGTCTTTATTCTTTGGAGAATAGAAGGTTGAGGGGGGACTTGATAGAGGTATTTAAAATTATGAGGGGGACAGATAGAGTTGACATGGATAGGCTTTTTCCATTGAGAGTGGGGGAGATTTAAACAAGAGGACATGAGTTGAGAGTTAAAGGGCAAAGGTTTAGGGGTAACATGAGGGGGAACTCCTTTACTCAGAGAGTGGTAGCTGTGTGGAACGAGCTTCCAGCAGAAGTGGTTGAGGCAGGTTCGATGTTGTCATTTAAAGTTAAGTTGGATAGCTATATGGACAGGAAAGGAATGGAGAGTTATGGGCTGAGTGCAGGTCGGTGGGACTAGGTGAGAGTAAGAGTTCGGCACGGACTAGAAGGGCCGAGATCGCCTGTTTCCATGCTGTAATTGTCATATAGTTATATGGTTAAAGAGGATACATCAAACCATCCGTGTTTCTGCAGGTTTCTGGGAGAGGTAATACCAGGGTAGGATAAATACCAGTTTTCTTTGTTGGGATCTGGTGGAGGAGCTAACACAACATGACTTCTCCTGAAGAGTCTCTCCATGAATTCCACATAATGTTTGTTCACTTTTGGTTTTCTTCTCAACGTGTGATTGAGGGCTATGAGTTGACCTAGTTCCTGCTCCCTATTGTTCGGTAGTTGCCATGGAGAGCAAAATGGAAGAGGAGCTACCCAACTGTTCGACTTGTCTTTGCTAAGCTCTTTGTTCATGATTCAAAGAAAGACCTCATCTCCAATGCAAGGTGCCAGATTATAATAATCTTCTGCAGGTATGCTGGAACCAGTAGTAGCTCAAGCTGCCGGCCCTGAATGAAGAGCTGATATGTCCTGTTCGCTGTTACACTCAGAGCAGTGTATGTTAGCTTTAGTAAGATGCTTTGGCTGTTGTCATGGCAAAGCATGACTGATTCTGGCTCTAGGTTCACTGCTATTTAAGCCAGCTGTTGCTTCATACACCTTTTCCTTGGCTAAAGTAGCCTTAGCTTCACACTCCTTGCACTCAGTGTAGCCTCAACACATGCTCTCTCCATGTCTATACAAGATTAATACATTTGCATTTCAACTTTGCGCTTAGCGTACACTGCTCTCCTTCTCGCTGCCACAGCACAGGCGCGGGCCCATATTGCAGCTATGCTAGTTGTGGTTGTGTTTGAGCGTCTTGAAGATGCAATCGATGTGCCACATTCTAACCTGACTTCCAGGGCTTGGCGATCGACGTTGCTGAGACCAGAGGCTGATATTGTTGCGTATGGCATTCAGCCACATTTCCAGTCCGCAAGTGATGCCTTTGAAGGCAAGTTATCTTTTCACTCTACTGCCCTCACAGTACTGATTTATAAAGCTATGCAGTGAGGTAAACACTTTATCAAAAATCACCCGAGACAAGAGCTTGCTTTGGGGTTTTAAATGAAATCTTACTTGTGAAACTGCAAAAAGTTAAGTAAAATACATATTAAATTCAATACTGAATTGTCAACAACAGCTTAATAGCAATAAACGATAAACATATCTTCAAAAAATATCTAAAATATAATATAATAAAATATTATAAAATTTAATAAAATATCAAAAAATAAGTGTTTTCCAATGTTAAGGAAGCATAAAACTCACAGAAACTGCTGTTTCAAGGGCAAATAAAGAGGGGATAGAAATGTCTTTCTACACTGTGTGCTTCAAGTCAAAATCCAAATTAAGCTGCACAGGAAATGATATAAAAAAAACTTACATCCAGGAAGTGATGCCATTTAAAATGAACTATGCGTCTAGAGGCCAGAATATTGTGTCAACATTCTTATGCAGTGATGAATGGATCATCTGGTGGGTCATTATTTCTCAATTAAATATATCGTTGTTGAAAATTACGAAATGTCTCCTAATCAGTTTGAGTTTGTGATTGGTGGAATATTAATAACACAGTTTGCACTGGGTTAGCATTACATTGTGCATTTGTACAGCCTAGGTTGACTGATTTTTATATCTTTTAATTTGTGGAGTGTTGCTATGGCTGATATGGCCAAACTTAATTAAATATCGCTCCCTACTTGTCTTTGATGAAGAGTCAGTTCTTGAACATTGCAGCTACACTTGCAGTCCTCTTTAGTATAGGATTCCAGGAATTTCATCCTGTAATGTTGTCAAGTCTGACTTGGAGATGGTGTTATTCTGACTTACCTGCTGCTCTTGCCCTGTTAGGTGGTAATAATGTGATTGAAAAAAAGAAATAGTGAATTGTTGAGAGTATTGTGTAAGTATGTTTTAGGTGGTGTATGGAGTGCCAGCCAATCATGGAAGCTTTCTCCTGTATGATGATGAACTTTGAGTCTTATTCAAAGCGCACTCATTCAGATGACTGGAGGGTATTCCATTATTTTCCTGATTTGAACATTGCAAAGGTGGTGGATGACTTTGGGGAATTGGGAAGGAAATTCATCGCCATAGAGTCTCACCTGCTATTGTTGTCACAGTGACAGTATTGAGCAGTTTTGGTCAATGGCAGTATTCAAGGGAACTGATGGTAGACAATTCAACAATGGCAATAAAGTTCAATGTCAATGTGAGAAGCATTGAATGTTGTGTCTTTGAAAATGATTATTGCCTATTATTTGGTGCACAAGTGTTGCTTGCAAGTCTTGCCAAATGTGAACAGACTCCTTTTATTTAATGCTGGACTACAAACAGAACTGTGCAGTTTGTACATTAACAAACATCTTCATTTCTAATCACTGATGAAGCAGATGAAGATGGTAACTTCTAGGCCATGTTAAAGATGGTAATTCTGATCAAAAGTTAACTCTGTTTCTCTCTCCAAATGGTGTTTCACCTGATGCGTCTTTTTGCATTCTCTGTCATTATCTCATCATTATTTATACTATCTGCATTATTATGCATCCAAAAAAAGCTCTGAAATACAACCCAGTGCTTTCATGAATACACTTCTCTGTACACTTTAAATTTTTAAAACAGCAGTCAGCTTAAGAAAGGAGAGACCAATGAAGAAAGCACAATAGATCGTAGGAGTGATTCATTTAACTTATTTATTCGAAAAAGTGTTTCCAAATTGGTTTTGACCCCTCATTTTAATGTAGTAGTAAAAGGAAATTGTTACTAATTTAGAAGTTCTTCATGCTAAATTGACTCCTTAGTTTAAGAAATTTAGAGGCCATGTTTTGTACCATTTCTTTTGATTGCCTTCTTTCATCACAGATGTTACTGAGAATGATTTCTGTAACATGAAATATTTGGAAGGTGAATTCTGCATCTGTGCTCCAAGTCTTTGATTCATAACTCGGCTTCTTGACCTGAGGGCTGTACTGATGAATTCCAGCTGAGACTTTGACTGTTGCGACATGATTTGGAAACACAAAGGAAGTTCCAGCACTTTGATATATCGTTGGTTTGATTTGTAATTAAAAGCCCAATTTTGATTTCCTGATAAAAATTTGTTAGCAATTCTCTGACATAAAAGGTATCAAATGAAATTATAAATGGCTAATATTTTTAATTAGATGGATTTTAAATCTTTTGATGTGGAGGATCTCCTTTTTGAAAGATGTTTGTAATGAGTTGGAAGGCTGTAGGGACAAGTTCCACCAAATGGTTTGAACATGATTCTGTACTGCTGAAGGTGTCTTCTTTCAGATGAGCCATCAAACTCGGCGCCATCATTCTGACAGATAGGTCTAAAATATCTTGTGATACTATTTATGGGAAAGCATTAAAATCCAATTATCTGCTCTCTACTGCATTGCAGTGTAAGGTTTGTTCATCACGTTAATTCCCCATTCACTTCCAAAATGATTAAATTGCCTGTGGCCTCCCACACAATCCCAGTGGTGCCCAGCATAAGCTTGAGGAACAGTACCTCATCTCTGCCTAGGCACCTTGTAGCTTTCTATACCAATGTCAAGAACTTCACATAGTTTGGTTTTTCTGATTGTGTTGACCTGCCCAGTTCTGCAGTAAAATTATCTTTGTAAATTAAGTCAGTTTTTCTCTCACTACTAAGACTGTGATCTGTTGTGTATTCTTGGCTTTCTCTTTTTTTCTGGTTTGACTGCAGCTTGGCCTGCATTTCCTAGCTTTAAAATGTTCCTTTCTTTATTTTCTCTCTCTCTAACTGTCCTCTTAAACCAGTTGGCTCTGTCAACATTAAAATCACTTGGTGACCCCTGTCCCACCCTATCAGAAAATATTTTGCTTTTCCTATCTACCTTCCCTCAACTTTCAGCATTTAAAGTCAACTTCTATTCACACTCTCGCAGTTTTGATGTAGAATCTTCAACCTGACTGTAGCATTCAGTACTACCATCCCCTGAAAACTAATCAATAAGCTCCAAGACCCGGGCTTCAACACCTCCTTGTGCAACTGAATCTTCCGTTTCCTCATTTGCAGGGCCCAGTCAGTTCAGATTGCCAACGACATTGTCGCCACAATCTCCCTCAGCACAGCTGCAACACAAGGATGTGCACTTAGATCCCTGCTCTTCTTGCCTTATACTTGTGACTGTAAGGCTAAGCACAGCTCCAATGCCATACGTAAGTTTGCCAATGACACTACTGTCATTGGCCAAATCAAAGGTAGTAATGAAGCAGCGTATTGGAGGGAGATTGAAAATCTGGCTGAGTGGTCTCACAGCAACAACCTGCCACCCAACGTCAGCAAGGCCAAGGAGGTGATTATTGATTTCAGGAGGAGGAAGCTGGAGATGCATGAGCCATTCCTCTCTGGGGTATCAGAGGTGGAGGACATCAGCAACTTTAAGTTCCTTGGTGTTATCATCTCAGGAGATTTGTCCTGGGTCCGGCATGTGAATGTCCGGTGATGAACAGCAACATCTTACAAACAGACTACAGAACTAGAAGATTGTTTGCTTCTTTTAGAATCAAAAGTAGGGGTACTCAACCTTTTTCATGCCACAGAGCGCTACCATTAACAGTGGGGTCCATGGACCCCAGGTTGAAAATCCTTGATCTAGATGTACTCCTTCTTCTGAACTCAAAATGATTACAGCCTGGAATTTCCCATTTAAGTAGTATTTTTTTGCCTGACTGAACGATCTGGCAGTTCGGTGATCTCCTGCAGGATTTGACGTGGAATGCAACTACAGCCCTCCCTGGGGGTGGCTGCGTCAATTCCTTATGGCAGAATGCAAAGTCGTGGGTGGCTCCATTATATCACATTGAAGTGTCGAGCAGGGTTAGAATTGACGAGGATGAGAGTGGAAGATGAGCAGATCTTCAGTGCCGTCAGTCTGTGGTTGCCCAGTCTCCCTCTACCTGCTACAGGCGCAAGGTGCAGGAGTCTTTGTCCCACACTGCCAAGTTTGATCGCTTTGGCGGCTTGTGGTGTGTGAACTCAATTTTGGCTGCAGTTTGATATTTAATGTTCTCCTCACTGAATGCGTTTTACTATTTGAGAAATTTGATTGAGATGCCTCGGCACAGAACTGGATCTGCAGATGTGGCCTTCATCCATCAACACAGCGCTGAACTGATTGACTTGGTGACTTTGGCCACAGTCATCAGCTCCAGGACCAGCTTACCTCGTCTCAGCAGCTCGTGGCTGTGGACTTACTTTAGGGGATTTTGTGGTTTAATGTTCTGTATTTTATTTGTTTGCTTTTTGAGGTTTATGTGATGTGTTCTTTTTGCGTGGTTTTGTGTGTTTCTTTTTTCTTTAAATGGGTGTTTTGTGTGTTTCTTTTTTCTTTAAATGGCTTCATTTTGTGTCTGTCTGCAAGAAGAATAATCTCAAGGTTGAGCACTGTATACATAGTTTGATAATAAATGTACTTTGAACTTTGAACTTTTGAACTTTAAGTGCCATTATGAAGAAAGCTGGGAGAGCCTCTACTTCCTTAGATGTTGGTGAAGATCTGGCATGGCATCTAAAACTTTGACAAACTGTGATGGAATGTATATTGACTTGTCACATCATGGCCTGGTATGGAAACACCAATACCCTTGTACAGAAAAGCCTACAAAAAGTAATGAGTATGACCCCAGTCCATCACGGGTAAAGCCCTCCCCACCATTGAGCACACCTGCATGAAGTGCTCTGGCAGAAAAGCAGCAGCCATCATCAAAGACCCCCATCATCCAGGCCATATGCTCTCTTCTTGCTGCTGCCATTAGGAAGAAGTTGCAGGAGCCTAAAGACTACCACCAAGTTCAGGAGCAGTTATTACCCTACAACTATCAGATTCTTGATCAGAGGGAATAACTTCACTCACCTTCACTTGCCCCTTCACTGAATTGCTCCTGCAGCCTATGGATTCATTTTCAAGGAGTCCTCATCTCATATTTTCAATATTATTTATTTAATATTTTTTCTCTTTTTTATTTCCACACTTTGTTGTCTTTTTTTGCTCCTTGGTTGTTGTCCGTCTTGTTGGGGGTGTATCCACATTGATTTTTAAGGTGTTTCTTGTAGTTACTCCGGTTGCCCACAAGAAAATGAATCTCAGGGTTGTATATGATGACATACAGTATATGTTCATTGATAATAAATGTACTTCGAACTTTGAAATATTAATTTTCTTTATCTCTCCACAGATGCTGCCTACCTTGCTCTGTTTCTAAAGTTTTTTAGCTAATAGTTAAAGAATTTTTGTGCCTATTTGCTATATTACATCATTTTCAAAATTTGTTGTAAAGTGCTTAGGATGTCCTGGGGTTATCTGAAAAATCATAGATGCAGTCTTTATTTTTACTGTTCAAAGGTGAAAGCAATATTACAAACATCAGGATGAAGCATGAGATAATTAAATTAATCTATCTTTAAACTATGATATTTAAACCACCAATACCCAAAATCCAGGCAAAACCTAGATCTCTTTCATGGTTCTATTTGTTGGAATATTTATTCAGAAGTAATTCAGTGAGATGTACAAGGAATGACAGTATTTAAATGATCACTCTTCAATCTGATTCCAGTGTATGGTTGTGTTGCAGATATCGATGAATGTGCAGGAAACAGGTCCCCGTGCCAACAAAGGTGTCAGAATGTGATCGGCAGCTTTAAATGTTCCTGTAGGCTCGGCTACTACCTCCACAACAATGGGCATTTATGCACAGGTAGAAGGTGTCTAGTCTCTTAAAATGTATGTATGCGTTGCCATTTCTAGCCATTGATTAATTGCAATAATGAATGAAAAGATGTTGGTGATCTTGAACTGCATATATTTTTATACATCTACAGGTTCTTCACTAATTGTATCTTAGAATAATGCAGGAAGCAAAGGAAGAGACTATTGCTATCTGACAGAGATTTTTATAACTTTGTTAGTCTAGATTCCAGAAGATTGGAGGGTGTCTCATACTGTGTCTTTATTTAAGAAAGGTTGCAAGGACAAGCCAGAGAACAATAGGCCAGTAAACCTAACATCAGAGGCAGGAAAGTTACCAGAGCAAATTTTGAGGGATAGGGTCTGTCTGCAGTTGGAAATGCAAGGACTGATCAGGGAGAGTCAATGTGGACTTGTGCATGGAAACATGCATCTCATGAATTTGACTGAGTTTTTTAAATAAGTGACCAAGGAGATTGGCAATATTGGGCCATTAGAAAGCATCTATGTGAACTTTGGCAAGGATTTGACGAGGTCATACATGGTAGGCTGATTTGGAAAGTTAGATGACATGGAATCTTGGGTGACCTAGCTGACTAGCTACAAAATTGGCTTGGTAATAGGAGTTAGAATTGTTTTTCAGATTGCCTGTGACAAGTGATGTGCCACAATGATTGGTGCTGGGTCCCCATTTTTTATCTTAAATAAATGATTTGGATGAAACGTAGGTGGTACGAGAGTAAGTTTGTGGAGCACACCGACATTGGTGGTATTATGGACCATTAAGAAGCTTATCAAGGGTAACTACAGGACCTTGATTAACTGGGAAACTGGGCAATGAATGACAGATGTAACATAACTTTGGACCAGCGTGAATTCTTGCATTTTGGGAAGTTAAAGCAGGGCAGGACATATACAATGAATGGTAAGGGCTTCAATGTTGTAGAACAGAAAGGTCTAAGAATACAATACATAATACCCCAAAAGTGACGACACAGGCAGATGGTGTGGGAAAGAAGGAATATGGAGTGTTTCACCTCATCAGAAAGGGCAGTGAGTACAGAGATTGTGAGGCGTCCATCAGTTGGGGTCAACCATGGATATTGCGTCCTAGCTCTCTAGATACGCAGTGGCGTATCTAAGGTATGACAGGTATGGCACCACTTGAAGGGGGCACCACTGAGCAATTTCTAATAAAATCAGACAAGCCATCCTCAGATAGTGAAAACATAATTTTCTTCAGATGTCTGATCTGTCTTTGATTATCATGGGTGAGAAGCACTAGGATGGCCTTATTTCAGAGCATTGTGTAAGAAGACCATGAAACGTTTCTTCACGAAGAAGAAGGAAAGTGGAGCTGAAGGACGGAAGAGACGAAAGTTGGAGGCAGAGGAAGCCAAGAAGTCGAGCAAGTTCTTCATGCCCTTCTTTGAAAAGCCTGGAACAAATAGTTCGACACGTTCCATGGAGCCGCCTGCACCTGCTACAAGTTTGTTAGAATCCGAAGATGGATCAAGTACAAATGCATCACAAGCCGAGGAGGAAATCAAGTCAGATAAATCCGAGTATGATGAGATTAAGAGTGAGGCTGCCACACAGAACGTGGACATGCCAGGAGGGGGAGACGATGGTGGTGGTAGTGATGTTGAGTTTATTGACGAGATTTTCCCTGACGAGATTGAACCCGACGACACTGAACCTAGTGAACTGGATGCTGTCAAAGAGCCTCAAACTGTCATACTAGAAATAATTGAACAGCATGACATTGGACTTCTGAATTTCGACAAGGATACTGGCAAAGCAATTCTGCCTGACACATTGAGAACAGAAATAATAAAGCTGGGTTCGAAGTATATCCAGAACAGTGAGGGGCCTTTCCTACAAACAAATGAACAAAACTTGGATCAGGAGGAAATTGGGAAATGATCGTGGTTAGGAAGTGACTCGCTCATGGCTGGTCTATTCCCCTTCTAAAAGGTCTGCATTTTGTATCTGTTGTCTTCTCTATTCCCGGTCAGACCATCAATACTCATTGGAGCAGGAAAGTGGATTCAACCAGTGGAAAGCACCTGAAAGGTTTAGTGTTCATGAAAATGCCAAGAATCATCGAGAATGCTTCACACAGTGGAAAGAAGTGGAAGGAAATTTAGCTGGAAACAGAGGAGTTATTGATGCGGTATTGCAGTCACAGATTGAGAAGGAAAAGCAGAAGTGGCGTGATATCTTGACGAGAATCCTTCACTGCATAAAATTCATTGCCACTCAGAACCTGGCTTTGCAAGGACACAGGGAGTCACTTCAGCTAGACGATGACTCCAATTTGGGAAATTTCCTTGGCTTACTGAAACCACTGGCCATCTTTGACCCTGTCATAGAAGAACATCTAACTCATTTGGAAAGTCATCCTGGATCCACGTTTTATCTTTCCTTGGGTGTCCAGAACAAATTCATCCACATGTTCATCCACTGTTCATCAGAGTTTATTGAGAAACATTCGTAAAGCCATGTACTATGGTCTCATGTTCGACTCGACCCCTGATCAGGCACACTGTAAGCAGATGTCAGAAGTAGTGAGGTATGGCACCAGGGCAGGAATGGATTCACAATATTCCTGGATTTCAATGCTTTAAAAGGGATAGAGAGGGGGGAGAAAGGGGAGGAGGGGTGGCATTACTGGTCAGAGATACTATTACAGCTACAGAAAGGGTGGGTAATGTAGCAGGATCCTCTTTTGAGTCAGTATGGGTGGAAGTCAGGAACAAGAAGGGAGCAGTTACTCTGTTGGGGTATTTTATAGGCCCCTTGGTAGCAGCAGAGATACAGAGGAGCAGATTAGGAGGCAGATTTTGGAAAGGTGCAAAAATAACAGGGTTTTTATCATGGGTGACTTTAACTTCCCTAATATTGATTGGCACCTGATTAGTTCCAAGGGTTTAGACAGGGCAGAGTTTGTTAAGTGTGTCCAGGACAGATTCCTGTCACAGTATGTGGACAGGCCACCTAGGGGGAATGCCGTACTACATCTAGTACTAGGTAATGAACGGGGTCAGTTCACAGGTCTCTCAGTAGGTGAGCATCTGGGGGACAGTGACCACCGTTCCCTGGCCTTTAGCATTATCATGGAAAGGATAGAATCAGAGAGGACAGGAAAATTCTTAATTGGGGAAGGGCAAATTATGAGGCTATAAGGCTAGAACTTGTGGGTGTGAATTGGGATGATGTTTTTTGCAGGGAAATGTACTATGGACATGTGGTCGATGTTTAGAGATCTCTTGCGGGACGTAAGGGATAAATTTGTCCCGGTGAGGAAGATAAAGAATGGTAGGGTGAAGGAACCATGGGTGACAAGAGAGGTGGAAAATCCAGTCAAGTGGAAGAAGGCAGCATACATAAGGTTTAGGAAGCAAGGATCAGATGGGTCTGTTGAGGAATATAGGGAAGCAAGAAAGGAGCTTAAGAAGGGGCTGAGAAGAGCAAGAAGGGGGCATGAGAAGGCCTTGGTGAGTAGGATAAAGGAAAACCCCAAGGCATTCTTCAATTATGTGAAGAACAAAAGGATGACAGGAGTGAAGGTAGGACCGATTAGAGATAAAGGTGGGAAGGTGTGTCTGGAGGCTTTGGAAGTGAGCGAGGTCCTCAATGAATACTTCTCTTCGGTATTCACCAATGAGAGGGAACTTGATGATGGTGAGAACAATATGAGTGAGGTTGATGTTCTGGAGTATGTTGATATTAAGGGAGAGGAGGTGTTGGAGTTGCTAAAATACATTAGGACAGATAAGTCCCCAGGGCCTGACGGAATATTCCCCAGGCTGCTCCACGAGGGAAGGGAAGAGATTGCTGAGCCTCTGGCTAGGATCTTTATGTCCTCGTTGTCCATGGGAATGGTACCGGAGGATTGGAGGGAGGCGAATGTTGTCCCCTTGTTCAAAAAAGGTAGTAGGGATAGTTTTGGTAATTATAGACCAATGAGCCTTACGTCTGTGGTGGGAAAGCTGTTGGAAAAGATTCTTAGAGATAGGATCTATGGGCATTTAGAGAATCATGGTCTGATCAGGAACAGTCAGCATGGCTTTGTGAAGGGCAGATCATGTCTGACAAGCCTGATAGAGTTCCTTGAGGAGGTGACCAGTCATATAGATGAGGGTAGTGCAGTGGATGTGATCTATATGGATTTTAGTAAGGCATTTGACAAGGTTCCACACTGTAGGCTTATTCAGAAAGTCAGAAGGCATGAGATCCAGGGAAGTTTGGCCAGGTGGATTCAGAATTGGCTTGCCTGCAGAAGGCAGAGGGTCATGGTGGAGGGCGTACATTCAGACTGGAGGGTTGTGACTAGTGGTGTCCCACAAGGATCTGTTCTGGGACCTCTACTTTTCCTGATTTTTATTAACAACCTGGATGTGGGGGTAGAAGGGTGGGTTGGCAAGATTGCAGATGACACAAAGATTGGTGGTGCTGTAGACAGTGTGGAGGATTGTTGAAGATTGCAGAGGGACATTGGTAGGATGCAGAAGTGGGCTGAGAAGTGGCAGATGGAGTTCAACCAGGAGAAGTGTGAGGTGGTACACTTTGGAAGGACAAACTCCAAGGCAGAGTACAAAGTAAATGGCAGGATACTTGGTAGTGTGGAGGAGCAGAAGGATCTCGGGGTATAGGTCCACAGATCCCTGAAAGTTGCCTCACAGGTAGATAGGGTAGTTAAGAAAGCTTATGGGGTGTTAGCTTTCATAAGTCGAGGGATAGAGTTTAAGAGTCACGATGTAATGATGCAGCTCTATAAAACTCTGGTTAGGCGCACCTGGAGTACTGTGTCCTGTTCTGAACGCCTCTCTATAGGAAGATTGTGGAAGCATTAGAAAGGGTATAGAGGAGACGTACCAGGATGCTGCCTGGTTTAGAGAGTATGGATTATGATCAGAGATTAAGGGAGCTAGGAATTTACTCTTTGGAGAGAAGGAGGATGAGAGGAGACATGATAGAGGTGTGCAAGATATTAAGAGGAATAGATAGAGTGGATAGCTAGCGCCTCTTCCCCAGGGCACCACTGCTCAGTACAAGAGGACATGGCTTTAAGGTAAGGGGTGGGAAGTTCAAAGGGGATATTAGAGGAAGGTTTTTTACTCAGAGAGTGGTTCATGCGCGGAATGCACTGCCTGAGTCAGTGGTGGAGGCAGATACACTAGTGAAGTTTAGGAGACTACTAGACAGGTATATGGAGGAATTTAAGGTGGGAGGGTTATATGGGAGGCAGGGTTTGAAGGTTGGCACAACATTGTGGGCCGAAGGGCCTGTAATGTGCTGTACCATTCTATGTTCTATGTGGAAGTTGATTTTGAGAGGAAAACAGTCCGTATTAGAGAGTCCTTCCTTGGTTTTTTCCCGATAAACCAGAAGGATGCTGCGAGCTTGGTTGAAGACATCTTGAAACAGCTAGAGAAGGACGAAATGGAGCTACAAGATTGTCGGTCACAGTGCTATGACAACGTCGCTGTGATGGCTGGACACAGAAGTGATGTTCATCAAAGAATAAGTGAGAAAAACGACCTGGCAGTGTTTGTGAATTGCGACAATCACTCACTCAACTTGGTGGGTGTACATGCAGCCAAGCAGGATACAATGATGGTCACGTTTTTTGGAACCATCAAAGCTCTCTACATGTTTTTCTCTCGTTCAACACAGCACTGGGAAAAACTCAAAAACGCCGGGCCTGTGGTTGTTAATTCGGAGTCCGAAACCAGCTGGAGTGCAAGGACAGAAGCAGTGAAGCCCGTCAGCAAGTACCTTGAGGAGATACTTCAAGTTCTCCAGGACATGATAGACGATGAAAACAAGACCAGTGAAACAAGACGTGAAGCAAGGCAGCTGTACCACCACATGTTGAGTTACGATTTTCTGATTTTGCTAGGATTTTGGAACAAAGTACTCATTCGCATTGACCATATTCAAAAGAGGCTGCAGGATCCTAGCATGAACTTCCACGATGCTGCCCTGGATTTGAAAGCCTTCTGAAATTATTTTTATGATGAACGAGATGTGTTGGTCAGTGAGTCACTCGAAGAGGGAGTCAGTCTCTGTCAAGAATGGAATATTAAAGTTGAAAGATATCAGAGACGAAAGAAACAAATGGCTGATGAGAACTTGAGAGACACTAGGTTAACAGCTAAGGAGGAATTGGAAAGAGTCATGAAGGGAACACTCGACCGTCTTCGCAGAGAAATGGACTAAGGTTCGCTCATTTGCACGACACTGACACCAAGTTTGGGTTCCTTCTCAACGTGGAGGGACTGTGTCACGGCGCCGACAGTAATGACCTAAGGAAGAAGTGTGAAAATTTGGGCGAATTGTACAGCTCTGATGTTGATGGACAGCAGCTATATGAAGAAATTTTGGATTGCAGAATGTTGCTATCGAGGTGGGTCAACATGAAAATATCAAGATCTGAAGAGCTTCTTGAATGTACTGTTCAGTATGGAGATGAGAGCGTCCTCCCCAATCTTTGCATTGCTATTCAGATAATGCTACCCATCGCAGTTTCCATCGCCAGCTGTGAGAGATCATGCAGCAAGTTAAAACTAATACTTTCATATTTGAGAGCCTCTGTGGGTCAAGGCAGACTCTGTGATCTTGCTCTGCTGAGTGTAGAAAGAGAAGAAACTGAAAAAACTGACTTTGATCACATCATAGACAAATTTGCATCAGTGAAAGCAAGGAAGGTGCAGTTATAATTTTCATGTAGTGCCCTAATTTGTTAATTAAAAGACTAACGAGCTTGACTTGTATTTTTGAGCTGATATTATGGTAAAGTTATCTGAAAGATGAGTGTCAGATGTTTGGACAGGGGCGCAATTTCAGTGCTTTCCATAGGCGCTATTTTCTGTAGATACGCCCTGTAGATACGCATGCCTGGGCAGTACGATATAGAGAGCAAGCTGTTGCCCATGTAGCAAGCTCCCCCTTTCCAAACATCTGATGAACCCAAAGGAACGGCAGAGACCAATATAGTTTGGTACCAGCAGCATCGAAGGAGTTGCCAGTCAGCATTGAACTCAACGTAGGCCTTGGTGACTCCAGCTCCAGGCTTTTCCCTCGGGGGCTTACTCCTGAAGCCTTCCCCATGAGTGTGTGTAGCCACAAGGCAGCAGAGGTTTGAGATCAGAGTTTTCCTTCTCCTAGTCGAGCTGCCAACCATGAGTGACGAGCCCCATCTACCCAAAGCGACTGGTTTTAAGGCACCAGTAATCTTCCTTTGCCCCTTCTTATATCAGTAGAAATGGTTCCACGTGAAGGCCAGGAGCTAGGCT
Organism: Mobula birostris; assembly: GCF_030028105.1. Classification (NCBI taxonomy): domain Eukaryota; kingdom Metazoa; phylum Chordata; class Chondrichthyes; order Myliobatiformes; family Myliobatidae; genus Mobula; species Mobula birostris. Next base: position 59,173,572 of record NC_092380.1, on the reverse strand, counting down.
TGGTTGTCAGAAGCTAGTAGAAGTGCACGCCGTAGGGAGCATTTAATAGGTAGAGGGAGCTTGTCCCCAATACCACCTTAGGGTATAACAACCCTAAGGAACCAGTACAGAGACTACACTTGGAGTATTGTGCACAGTGCTGGCCACCTACTGTGGGAAGAATGTGTTTAAGCTGTAGAGGATGTGGAAACAATTCACATCAATGTTGCTAAGACTGGAGGGTCTGATAGACAGAACTAACAGGATAGACAGGGACTGGTTTCTTTGGAATGATGGATGTAAAGTTTATGAATTCATGACAGGCACAGATAAAATGGATGCACATAGTCTAGCAAGAAGTCTAAAATCAGAAGGCTCATAAGGTAAAGTCAGTGGGAGGGGTGGACAAGATTAGCAGGGACTGAGGGGCAAGTTGTTCGTAGAGAATGGTAGGTATATGAAACAATTTGCAGAGGATGTGGTAGAGGAGGGTAAAATTATGACATTTTAAAGATATTCAGACAGTTACGTAAGTCGGAAAGATTTAGAGGGATATGTACCAAATGTAGGGAACTCTGACGAGCTTGGTTTGACATCATTAGCATGCACAAATTGGGCTGAAGTTCTTGTTTCCCTGCTTTGTCATTCTAATTCTGACTCTCTGACAGTCAACCTCAAAATATTTCACTTTCTTTTATTACAACTTCAGACAAGTGCCCCACCTCATGTTAATTTCTGAAGATCTCTCATTTCTCCAATAGGCTACAAGTTGGAATGAAGTTTACTTGTATCAAGATTATATATAATTTCATGCTACATTTACTCTTTGTGGAATAAAAAATAATTATGAACATATTCATATTTGAAACCAGGATGTTGCTAACAAAACTACTATTTATTGCCTATTCCTGAAATTTAGCTGCCTTTTTGAACCACAGTAGTTGTTCTTTTGAAGGTACTCCCACACTGCTGTTGGGTAGGGAATTTCTGGATTTATACCCAGTGAAGATGAAGGAGCGGTAATATATTTCCAAATCAGAAAGGTGTGTCACTTGAAAGAGAACTTGCAGAAGGTGATACTCCCTTACATATGATGCCTCTCTCATTCTTGCAGGTAGAAGCTGTAGGATTGGGGGGTGGGGGTGCTGTTGGTGTAGCTCAGCAGTAATGTATTCTGAGCACCATATCAAGTACCAATTGATGACTAGAACTGTGGGCTTGAAAGCATCGTTATTAGAACATAGACCAGTATAGCACAAGAATAGGCCACTCAGCCACTATGTGTCAAACTAGTTAAATTAGTAACCAAATGCCCAACTAAACTAATCCCTTCTCCATACACAATGTCTATATCCTTTCACTTCCTGCACATTCACGTGCCTATCTAGGAACCTCTTGAATACCTCGATCATACTTGTCTACACCACCACGTTAGACAGTGCATTCCAAGCACCCACCACTCTCTATAATGGCACCTAAATAGATTTTTATAAAGCTGCAACATAACTTCACAACCCTTGAACTCAGTTCCTCAACTAACAAAGGCAGGCATGCCATATGCCTTATTTACCACCCTATCAATCTGTGTAGCCACTTTCAGGAAGATATGGACTTGAACCCCAAGATCTCTCTGCGTCTCAATGCTTTAATGGGTCTTACCATTAACTGTGTATTGTCTCCTTCCATTTGATCTCTTAAAGTGCAACACTTCACATTTGGATGAGTTAAACTCCATCTGCCATTTCTCGGCCCATATCTGCAGTCTTCTGTGCTTTCCACAGCAACAACCTTTGTATCATCTGCAAACTTCCTAACCCACCCATTGATGTATAACTTATATCACAAACAACAGAGGTCCCAGGATGGTTTCTGTTTTCCCCTTTATCTATAGCCTGATTCACTTTTTCAGAAAACACCAATAAAACCATAAAACTTGATTTTCTTCTCACAAAACCATACTGACTTTACTTCATTACTTGAATATTTCCAAGTGCCCTTCTATAACATCTTTATTAATAGTTTTTAATATCTTCCCTGCGGCTGATGTAAGATAACTGCTTTCTCTCTCCCTTCTTAAATAAAGAAATTACATTTGCTAATTTCCGCTCAAATGGAAGTTTTCCCAAATTGAAGGAAGTTTAGAAAAATAAAGTTAATGCACATATAACTCTCTCACCATGGCCCATAACAGCCATATGACTCAGCATTGCATGGGTAACAGTGATTGAGGGCCACCCTCAATAAGCTACAGATCTGGGGTCGACCTGATTTGGGTTCAACCAGACAAGTAAGTTGGAATGCTCCAGTGAGGGAACAAAAGTTGTTTTGAATGCTGTGTAAATACAGCCAATGCAAAGTAATAACTCGCCAGGAAATAACAGACCTTACACCAGCTTAAAATTAAAGGGGAAATATATTTACAGATATTTCAACTTTAGCAAACAGTTCATAGGGAAAAAAGAAAAGGGGCAGTACAGTTAAACCAGTTATGTGCATATAACATTGGAACTCTTTTCTGGAGTAGCAGAGGGAACTGCTTTACTCCAGGTGCTGAACCCATGTTCTGCGTGAAAGACACCGGCCATAGTTCGAACTCCCTTGAAGACCATTTCGAAAGAACTGGCTAACTCAGGAATATTGGCACTTCCTCCTTTGAGCCATTCATCTGCACAAAGCTCTTCTTACAATAAGGTTTCTCCTTCAGGTGGTGTCCTCCAAGAATCTTTCCTTGTGCTCTTCTCCACACCTCCTAAAAAAAGGACTCTGTCAGGAAGGGGTGTCCTTTGTCACTCTAGCTACTCCTCCACGACATAACGTGACAGGTTTAAACTGTATATACCACACAGTTCCTTGTTTATGCTCATCATCCTGCTTAGGAGGAACTTGCACTTTTCAAAAGCAGCTCTGAACATCAGGTGAATGGACAAGATTTTCAAAAAGATTCTCTCAATTTCTCTTCTTGCATGTTCCCACGAGCCTTCTCACAATGGGAGTATTTGTTCCCACAAGAATGGAAGCTTCACCTTTTTCAACCAGATCCAGGCAGACTAACACTGGTGTATCTAAAGTCTCAGTTACTCCAATATCTGCTTTGGAAAGCTCCAGTTTCAGTGACAAGTAACCATCTTATGGGTAATCATCAGCACTAAGCCACCAAATTCAAAGGCACTGAGTGGCGTCAATGGCAAATGCATCAAATACCGGTTGTAAAAGGATCTGTGAAGTAAAATAACTTGAGAACCTATGTCAAGTATGGCTTTAGCATAAGTACCTCCAGTGCATATGGATACTTCTGAGCTTGGCCACACCAAACCTTCAGGAATAGTGTTATGCACTTTACTATTTGAGGCCAGCCCACTCCGTTACTGGGTTCCTTCATAGTTTTGCATCTTTTCTTCTCTCTTTGATTAACCACTGACTTACTTTTTGAAAATGTTCCTATCCCTCACATTTTTGCTTGAAATGTCCATCTCCTCCTCAGTTATAACAGAAAATACTGGTCGCCTCTCCAGTCAGAAGACCTTTTTCAGCAGCATTCCTCTGCTTAGTAAGTCCTACAGGTGAGTTGGGTTTTGTCAAGGACATGTCACATCCAGCTGAAACATTAGCAGCCATGCACCAAGTCAGCTCAGCTCGAAGGTTTTTCACCTCATTCCTCAAAAGCTCTATCTCCATGGCATCAAGGGTCACTTTAACTACAGAGGCTACCACTGAAGACGTTACTTGGCCTTTGGAAACATTCTGCTCCTCAATCATATTTTCCTCCTTCTCTGAGTAACTCAGTAAAAGACGGAGGAGGGCGTAACTTGTGGGTCATTTGAAGACATGGACCAATTATGTCATGTGACAGTGTGCCCTTTGCAACTTGCTCCGCCCTCAAGCAATTTCTCTCAGACAACTGAATGCCCACTTTGTGGCACTAATAGTGCAGCTGTTTCTCCAACCTGAAAAGGTAGGCAGAAAGCTTCTGTCCCTCTTCCTGGAATTCATGCCTAAACTTCAACCTAATACAGTATCGGCAGAACTTTCAGTAGTGCCAAAAGCATCATGTGGAGCTTGCACGTAATTAGTTGATGGGTTTTCTGCCTTTAGGAACCTCTCTATATTAGCCACCAGATCCTTTAAACTCTCTACCAGTCTCAGTTTTCTTTATGTTATCTGAGCATGGCCATTCATCCAGTAACTGAGATTTCTGCTCAGCCCAAGCCTCATACTCTTCTTCCCCATCGGGCGTGGGCTTGACTCCAGAGAAAATTGCCAGCCTACAACATCTTTGGCCTTCTGCAGGTGCATTTTGGCATTTATCAACTTGTGATGTAATAGCCAAAAGAAGCTCAGAACTTAAATTCCACGTCCCATTCCCATTCTGATATGTTCAATTCCACTTCCCATTCCCATTCTGATATGTCTATCCACGGCCTCCTCTACTGTAAAGATGAAGCCACACTCAGATTGGAGGAACGCCACCTTATATTCCGTCTGGGTAGCCTCCAACCTGATGGCATGAACATTGACTTCTCAAACTTCCACTAATGCCCCACCTCCCCAACATACCCCATCCGTTATTTATTTATTTATATACACACATTCTTTTCCTCTCTCTTCTTTTTCTCCCTCTGTCCCTCTCACTATACCCCTTGCCTACCCTCTGGGCTTCCCTCCCTCTCCCTTTTCTTTCTCCCTAGGCCTCCTGTCCCATGATCCTCTCATATCCCTTTTGCCCATCAACTGTCCAGCTCTTGGCTCCATCCCTCCCCCTCCTATCTTCTCCTATCATTTCCGATCTCCCCCTCCCCCTCCCACTTTCAAATCTCTTACTAGCTCTTCTTTCAGTTAGTCCTGTCAAAGGGTCTCCGCTCGAAACATTGACTGTACCT